>NC_000070.6:34311904-34911904 GCF_000001635.26 Mus musculus
AGCAAATAAAACAGAAATTCCTTCGGTAGTAGCAAGTGGAACAGTGGGCACACCCCACCCATTCCTACCTTTTCTCCACCACATACAGAGATTTCAATCTCCTTTTAATGTCTTCTTATGAATCTAAGCAGACAGCCAAGGGTGACAGACACTTGAGGGATGCTTCCAATAAGAGAGCCACTAAAGCAGACACAGACACAGAAACCAATTCATAACTCAGAGATCTAAGCAAAATTCCCTAATTTTTTTTTTCTGCTGCTGCTGCTGCAATAATGTACGCATTGGGAAATAAAGAGAAGACACCAGAAGAGCCAAATATACGAAGAGATGGACAAGACACACAGCAAGGGAGGAAAACAGAGGACCCCGGCCCTGGGTATGACTAACAGGAGCTCTACAAAGAGAAAGCAGGGAGCCGATTATAAACAGTCTCATTTTCTCATAACAAGATTCCCTAGAACTGAGCCAAGACGGCTCAGTGCGTAGAAAGAGCTTTCCACACAAGCTGGATGACTAGAGTACAGAGTCTGAAACCCACAGTAGAGAGAACTGAGTTATCAATCTGATCTCCGCACACAATGGTTCACATGTGTCTACATTCACACATGTAACACACACACGCGTGCACACACACACACACACACACATGCACACACACATTCACATGCACACATGTGTGGGCGCACACACACACACCAAATAAAAAACTTTAAAACTCTTTTATTCTCTAAAACTAAAGCGCATAGGTCTCTAGATTGATGTGGTCAATCACAATGATTGACAAAAGGCCAGTAGTACACAGAACTACTGAGCCTCAGCCTGCTGTCTCTAACCTGCCCTGAACTCCTATTGGCTCCTAAAGTGAGTCCAAGAAACTAAAGTCCTTCTTCCTGAGGTGGGTTGGAGAAGGTGTTCTCAGCCTCTCTCAAAATAAATTATAAAACCCAGAAATGTCACTCTCATAATTATCTGTTGGCTCTTAAAAACTATTTTTCAGAAAGGGTCTGACCCCATTCCCAGAAAAAAAGGATGCTACACAGAGATACCAAGATGTATGTACCTAAACAGACAGGCCTTGCTGGGTACTTCCCCCATCAACTCTGCTCTATCCAGTTGCATTCTATCTAGCTAGCCATTCATCATCAGACCTAACCCACTGTGTTTTGCTCTTGTTAACATGTCTTTTAAGTAGGTGTGATGGCCATAGTCTCTACAAGGACTGAGGTAAAGTTTCACATCTTACAACCTTTACAGTGCTTCCTGAGAGCATGAGAAATGAGGAGAACCAAAAATTAAGCTTTCTAGAAGAAAAAATAGATCACTCACAAAGATTTGTCAGTCAGGATGACATTATTCTTCTCTTCGGCATGTTTGTGCAGTAGGAAAAAAATGCAGTGGTTCTATTAGAATGGTGAGCAAAAATATGTTCCAAGTGAAATCTGGTACTCAAACTATTAAGGAAATGTAAGTGTGAAAGAAAGACATTTTCAAACATCCAAATCTTAAAAATTGCATTATTTTCCCATCACTTGATAGGAGCCTGCTAGAAAGCTCCAACACACACAAAATAAGACATCAACACAACAACAATAAAAACCAACAAACATGCAAACTGGAAGATTAGTACCAAACTATGAGTGGCTCTCCAGAGCAGAGTGGTCCAGCCAGACTCTAGCAGAACAGGCTAGAGTTTCACAATGCAAAAAGTGAAGATGGGTTAGATTTGTTTGTGAATGGTGGAATGTTCTGGAACACGTGGGTGACAGAGACCTTGAAGCTTTAGAAAAAAAAATGACACATAGAAAAGTAACAATTATCAACTCCAAGATGGTTGTACAACATGAGACATGTTGTGGTGTGCTACTGTACACTAAACAGTATTTCTACAGTAACACTACCATAGCTTTAGTAACTGGGGTGGAAAAAAATGGATATTACTATTTAGATACTGTGATTATGAAGTGTGTTAATAAAATAATAAGCCCTTCATTTATTGTGACAAGAAGTTAAAAGATAATGTCTATACCTAGAAATCAAACCTATGTGGTAGACACATTAATTAGAATTCTGACTATAAATGCCAGAAGCAGAAGCTAGATTCAACAGCGGTTGTCTTGGAGGTTAGGGTTTAAGGTTGAATCTAATAAGGTGGATAAGCATGGTTTTCCTCTTACGCTTTCATGTACATATGACATCTTAACATGGATGTTAACTTTTAAATTATTTTCAAAGCTGAGAATATTACTTTGACTGTAGGTCACAGATAATCCAATCTGAAGTACCTTCCCTAGCCTTCACAATGCAAAGGGTACTATGCAGGCTACTGGGGAGGGAAAGTTGCCAATGGTCTTACCCCAAGTGCTAAGATAGCAACCCTGGAAAGCAAGGTTTAACCATCAGTGCAATAGTGGCATGATAGTGACAGAGGTAACCAACTGCTTTCTGATTGAACTCCGCAGGAGAAGTTGGTGTCTAATACTATAAACCTGGTTAAAACCTGTGGCTGGGGAGGTTACAGGCATCGGAGTGGACTGACTCATCAGTGATTAAAATGAGGAGAATGCGTGACTTCTGAGTGCTCAGTCCTAAACGGGACATCTGTGTGACCGCCAAGGATTCAAAGAACATTGCAGAAACACTGTTAGAATCAGAGGATGAGGGAGAATGCTGGGAAATGTTGTCTTCTGGATTTGACACATTGTTTTACCCATTAAACCACAGTAGCAGTCCCTACCTACCTGCACAAGACTGGGCCCAGCAATGTTAAATCATGGATGGTACAGGAGCTCACAGGGCCTCAGCTCCACGAGCAGCTGCTGTAGGTTATTGGGAGAGTCATATTTGTAGTAGTGAGCTTTGCTGAGCAAAGGAACCCCTGAGTGATGGATTCCTGAGTCGATTGTGCTGTTGATAAGGGCACAACCATGTCAAGAAACAGTACTTCCACCCCGTGAGAATGGAAAAGCCTCCTTCCGATGAGGTTCGATGATGGCAAAACCTTCCCTTGTGATCCAACTGTGAGTGCTTGACAGTTCAGTTAGAAGTGCCCAGTGTAGCTTTCTCCCCACGCAACAGTGACTCCTTGTTTATCTGTATCCAATTGCCCTGCCTCACTGCTCAATCGTAAATAATCAACAACCTGAGCTTCTGGATGCTGAAGCTTCTCCAGCAGAGAGTGTAGTCCACCCAATCCCGGCATTTTCATATTCATGTGTCTCTTTTCTTCATTTCCTCACCACCGCAGTTAGCCCCAGAGCCATGCAGAACACAGTGGGGTGAACACTGATAAGTTGCCTTTGCAAAAGCAAATAAGACTTGCCACACCCATGCACATAATAAGAGTGCACATACAATCTAATCATTAACCTCTAGTTAATGACAATAGAGAGGACAATAGGTGTGTGCGCACTCATGTATATAATTGTATTGTGCAAGTGTGCACATGTATGTATATAAACAGAATAAATATATTAAAAATATGTTGGTGTTCTCTTTCTCTTCTCCACAAAGATGAGTTATCCAGCTCACCAGCAAACTGGGTGCATGAGGATCTTAGGGTCCCCTCAACAAGCACCGACCCAAGTGGAAGCCAAACTCGCTCAACTTGATTCTGTGCCAGAACCTTGGACCTTCAATGCTGCAACATGCAAGCAGTCTTAGAACTCCCCTCCTCTGAGTCTAATGCCACAAGGAGCCTCTGGAACTCTGTGTGCTGCTGGCTGCAATCCACACACTCAGAAGAACCAGTTGTTCCAACCTCTAATGATGGATTCTTTTAAAGATGGTCCCCTGTTGTTTTTCTTTTGGTTTGTCTTTTCCCCTTGCCTAGACATAAAATGGCAAGGACCAAACCTTCAACATTTGTCTATTCTATGGTCCCGCAAACACCAACACTGGCCCAAGAACCCAGTTAGCACTCCGTAAATATGATCTCACCAGCTATTCCAACCCAGATGGTTAATTATATAAAGAAGCAGAAATGGACGTGTTAGAGGGGGAAAACAAAGCAAAGAAAAATCTCCAGGTCTTCCCAAGTGCTTCTGGTATTCTTCCCTTCCCAACCCCTTCACTACCCCCATGCTTACTAAAAATACAGAAATCTGATTTCTCTTCGAAATCAAACTTTAGAAAAACATATTTTTCAAGAGCATTTTTTCTTCCAACAAAGCTTGGCTGCCTGTGTAGGCTGTAAATTTACAGCTGACAGTTCTCTGCCAGAAGTTCTTTTGGGTGTTTACAGCTGTGAAATTTAATCTTTAGGTTGCCTTGCATTTCCCTCGTGCTCGAGCTCCCGGTCCAGAGGACTGTGCTCCTAACAACATAACTCAGAACAGTAATGAAATAACAAGAATATTTATTTACATTTACAAACCACCTTTCACCTAAGGGCCCCTTAGTAATTTCAAACACAGCCGAATTGGTTCCAAACTGGGTAGCTCTCCAACGTAGATTTAGAAGCTAAAAATGGATTCAGTCTGCTGTGTGTAATTCCTTGGCAAAAATCATATACTTCTTCATAAATGGAAATGGTGAACCCTAATGCTTCAAAAATCTTCCTCGCCTCTTCAAGTCTTTATTCTCACTGAGAAACAAGGAATCAGCATTTCTAGGCCCCACCCTAAATATGACTGTTTTATGCTTTGGATTTTTTACAAGTTAACCTTTCTATTTTACAAGGTTCACTGAAACATCTCTTAAGCAGAGTATGTTGGGAATTCTGTGTCATCCCATGGTTTTAAACAAGTAGAAGCCTGTGTCCCAAATCCCTTTGGTTTTTAAACACAAAAAATCCCTTTTGTTCTATTCTTTTTATTTTTTCCCTTAATATCTGCTAGGCTGTATGCATTTAAATATAAAACATGGCTTGTATGTATTCTCTTTGTTTGCTATTCTCTCTCAGAGTAAAATGTCTTTGTCAGAGGGTATGTGTATCCACAAGAAATTGATTTGTTTCTGAATTGCACCCATGAGTTAAAATATTTCCAAGATATGTTAAGAATCCCATGTCTATATTTGGTGAGGGTACAAGTGCCCAAATTCTGGTTTTCGTTTTGCCACCCTTTTCACCAAAACCAAGAAAACAGAGTCATCAGGACAAAGAGCACAGCCCTGCCGTTCCTTTTCTGCCCAACAGAGAAGGAAGAAGAAAGTTTCCTGAGATTTTACATAATTTCAGCCCTATTTCTGGTCAACGTGACAATTCTTTTAGAAAGCCTGACTTTCAGTCATTTGTTAAATTTAAATTAGAATCTGCTATGTGTCAGATATTGTGCTGAGAGCTGAAGACTTATGAATATAAATTGTGTTCCTCTGCCCAGGGAATTTGGACTCCAGGAAGGGTGGCAATCAGAGGAACAGTCCAGGAGTCCCGTGCAGGAAAAGTGTTCGTTGCCCATGACCCTGCACAAGGCAGAGAAGGCTCTACAGGAGGCTCCCAGGGAGCCTCTTTCTTACCACAGATGACCACAGGCATGACTGAGGACAGGTAGCTCTGAACCCACTGGCCCTCCTCTGAAAAGGACATCTGCCAGCTTGTAGCCCCACTGTTGTCATAGGAGTTTCCAGGTGTCACATGTGCCTCCTGTGGGACACTCTGGCTTCCTGGGAGCCATCTTTCCTTTTGTTCTTGGTTCTGCAGTCTGAAGACCACAGGCCTGCTTATTTTCTCGTCTTACTTTTAACACTAGAGTATATTTATATATATATATATACATATATATATGGAAAGGGCCTATATCTCCATATAATATATCCCTTGGTTCCAGCTAGTAGTGGCCTTGATACTCCAGGACCTGACAAAGGCATCTATCAGGATCCCAAATCAGAAATAATCAGTAAGGCCACATGACCTGTTCCCCCCCACACCCCCACACCCCCAAAAAAAACCTTGGTTAAGCCCTTATGAGGATTGGGAAAATAATCACACTATGAAAAAAAATACAGTGTGAACTATCCTTCTTGCCCTCCCAATTCTTGCCATCTGGAGAGACCTTGAGCCAGATGATCAAAGGCAAGAGACGTGCAATGGCTTCATGTTTCCTTTAAGAGTTGATAGAAAACCCCAAGGAGCAGAGCTGGGTGGAGCTTGTACCAGGCAGACAAAGCTACAGGCACCACCTCTTTAGCAAGTCTGAAAAGGAAACTGGCAGGAAGGCGCAACTTCTGTAGTAACTTACACACACACACACACACACACACACACACACACACACACACACACATATGCGCGCGCACATGCGCACACACACACACATGCGTGCGCAAGCGCATCACCAAGGGCTGGATTGTGCCCATGGGTCCGTTCACTGCACACAGGAAGTAAAGTCAAACAGATGAAATTACATACTCTCAGACTACAAAAAAGGGGCCTTGGATAAGAAATTAGGCTGACTTATTCAAGATAAGAGCCTGTGATTTTTAACCACCTGAGTGGTATACACTGACTCTGTCTAGCCCCACTGTCTCCCTGGATACTCTTGCGTTTGCCCAAGTCTCTATACACTAGGTAGTTACACATCTACTACATCTCAGGTATTGTTCAGTTTCTCTATAGTTCAGACTGATATTTCAAGCTACTCTCTTTCTTTTCTTATGGTTATTTTATTTATTTACATTTCAAATGTTATCCCTCTTCCCAGTCAAACCCCCAATCCCTCCCCTCCTGTCCCCTGCTTCTATGAAGGTGCTCCCCCACCCACTGACCCCTTCCTGGCTCAGTGTCCTGGCATTCCACTACACTAGGGCATCAAGCCTTCACAGGACCAAGGGTCTCTCCTTTCACTGATGCCAGATAAGGCCATCCTCTGCTACATATGCAGCTGGAGCCATGGGCCCCTCCCTTGGTTGGTGGTTTAGTCCCTGGGAGTGCTGGGGGAGTCTGGTTGGTTGATATTGTTGTTCTTCCTATGGGGTTGCAATACCTTCAGCTCCTTCAGTCCTTCCCCTCACTCCTCCATTGGAGTCCCCGTGCTTAGTCTGATGGTTGACTGTGTGCATCCGCATCTGTATTGGTTAGGCTCTGGCACAGCCTCTCGGGGGACAGCTATACCAGACTCCTGTCAAGCTCCCTTTTTATATCTCCCTTCATACTTAGCATGCTCTAGATTGACTCCTACCTCCAAGCCAGTTCTACATGCCCCTCCCCATTCACTCCTGTGACTAAAGCATCAGAGTACACCTGAACTAGAAACCTCTAGAGAAGCAGACTAGAGATAAAGAACAGGAAAACACTTTAAATGGAGCAATGTCACCATAAGCAGGGCATGGGGGGGAATGGCCCCATCCGCACCTAATCAAAGACATGCTTGCTTTTCCATCTTGCCCAACCAGGCCCCCAGGAGTCTGAGCCAAGGTTTCTTCTCAACAACCCCAAATGTAGCAGCCTACTGTCCCTCTACTGTCTGTCTACTGGTCAGTGTGACTGTCCCCTCACCGGAGGGCTGAAATATGACCTCTGACTTCTTCACACCAAAGCAGAAAGCACGCCCTCACAACACACACAAGTCTTATCCCCTGCCTGTGAGTCAAGAATGACTATTGCTCAATAACAGATCAGGAGTTAGGAAGCCTGTGACTGAATTCTGACTGAGGTAGCTGAGCATAAATAATCAAGAAGGAATTAAGATGAGGGTGGGAAAACTCTCATGATTTCCTTCTAGAATTTTCTTACGGTACCAAGAAAGCTGTCACTTATGGTCAAGAACAAGGGAAACAACTGGGGAAACACTTCAGTGAGTTAACAGCATGAGAGCATAAATTGGGGTGCTGTCATAAGGCACCTGAATAAAGATCTGGGGATGGTTTTGGCACCTACCTGTAATCCCCCACACTGAGGAGAAAGTTGGGAGAATCCTGAGGCTTGCCATACAACTTGTCTAGCCAATCAGTGAGCTCCACACAAGTGAGAGATCCAGTCTCAAAAACTAAGGTGGAGACAGAAAGAGGAAGAAAACGATACTTGATATCAACCTCTAGGCTCCACACATGTATACACACACACACACACACACATGCACACACACACACATGTGAGCAAGAGAGAGACAGAGAGAGAGAGAGAGAGAGAGAGAGAGAGAGAGAGAGAGGTAAATGATGATGAAGCTCTTGGCTTTGCAAGAAGGCACTGAACAGGTTCCCAGCTCTCTCCACTTTTAATATTAACATTCTTGGGATTTCTGTGAGTACAAAAGAAAAAAATGATAGGGGGGCTTCCTGTAAAGCTGCAGAGTGCTGTACAAGATGTAAATAGTTGCTGTTTTTCTTCCAAATAAATATTCATTCACTGCTATAATCCGTAATTCCTTAGACTGCAGCTCACAGAAGGTCATTCTTGCACAGAACTGAATGCCACATACCCACAGCAATTCAGACATTTTTAATAAGCTAACACTGGGAGGGTACCCTCCACTGAGAACGTGGGGACCCATGTGAATTCCAAGGCACTGGACCACAGTTCTCATCACCAGAGCAAAACTAGTATTTCTTGGCTGGATTTTTAATATTCTATCTTTTTAATATTGCATAATTCCCCTTGGAGAAGTCACTCCGAAAAATAAAAATGAAAATAAAAAAAAATCCA
The DNA here is from genome assembly GCF_000001635.26 of Mus musculus. NCBI lineage: Eukaryota > Metazoa > Chordata > Mammalia > Rodentia > Muridae > Mus > Mus musculus. The sequence goes on from NC_000070.6 coordinate 34,320,483, forward strand.
GACATTTAATAAGCATTTAAAATTAGGAATTAGAAACTTCTTGCCCATTAAGTCATTACAGGTTAATGTGAATAAAATGGTTTATGGGATCTGATATATCTCCTGTAAGCCCTCATTAAATATATTACTGCTGTTATGGCCCTTCTGTATAGAAAAAAAAAAAAAGGTGGAAATGCACCCACTATCCCCAGAGGCTGCTGTGAGTCCAGTGGTTGCCTTGCCCTTGCCTGGCACTTACAGGAAGCTGTTGGAGTTTGTTTTCCAACGCTTACCAGTGTTTACAAAGCTGCTGGCTGGTCTGCTGCTTACATGTCACGAGGAAGAAAGTCTTATTTCCATATTCCTTAACTGTGCTCTATGGAACATTAGCTTTGCACGATGATCCAAGTATTCTGAAGAATAATTGTAGGAAGGACAGGAATATCCGTGACAGGCGGTTCTTCCATGAGCAGATAGGCTCTGGGAAACAGTTAAAAGCAAAAGTTAGCAGCTTCCTTACTTGCAGAGTATTTAGAGCCTTTAATAATGTAAAATGCTTTGTAATTCTCTAAGAGGGTGTCAGCATATCATTTGTTTTGTGCAGAACACAGTACAAACACGCTTGTGTTCTGCAGAAATGCAGTTTAGAAGGAGCTGCTTTATTTAATGTAGCCAAGTAACCAATGACAACAGGCTCAGTAGTTTCCAGAAAAGCATATTTCTCACTGAAAAGTTCCAAGCAAAGGAACCTCTTCCCAGCAAATAATATCATTACAAGAAGCATGAAAACGAGTCATCTGCAAATGATTATGATTTTACAGCAGTCTGGGAATCCATAAGTCAATATTTGGAATCATGTCCTTCTTCTTGATGATCGGTATCAAAATTGTCAAAGGACACTGTCATATCTTATATGCTTTGCAGCAAGATGACAGACAAGTGCAAGTGTCTATATTGCCCACATTCCCCCTTCTAGTTATAAAAGTAATCAGAGGAGGAGGATTAGAAAAATCATAATATTTACATAAAATATTGAAACAAGGGTGGCCACAGTAACCAAGAATTAGAGTCATCTGTGAAGAGAGTCCAGTGTGGCTGTGTCATCAAAGGGTAGTGGATGCCGATGGACCCCGTGTTGCATTCTCCTCGCTGATCTAGTTCACCTCTCACTCAACTCACAGGAGCTGTGGGCTACCACTGGCTCTAAAGGAAGATCCTAGAAGAAATGCTTCATGTGGCAAGAGGATGACTTCATGAATAGAATGACATACATCCACACCAGTTAAGCTCAAAATCAGTGGAGCACTGACGTGAGCTGCAGAGGACTGATCTGGTTATTCAGGATAAGCCCGACTACGCCATATAATATGTGCTCCGGGTGGGATGGGACCAAAGCTGGCCTTAACCGGGACAGCTGCTTAGCTCCTTCCCTTCCCTCCATCCAGCATCCTTACTATCTTCCCCTTGAGACTATACCCAAAATTCAGGTTACATTCAAGGACTCCTCGGAGGCTTTATTTCTAGACAGCTCAGCCTAAAGCGTGTAGTTTAGAACCCTAGACTTCGAGGGACTCTTTTTTTCTTATTTACAACATTAGGTAATTTAAAACAGCCAGACTCTTCAGAAGCTATGCAGCATGACAGAAACATACTGGCCCTCCCTGAGCATTCCACGTGAGGTTCTAAAGCACACATCCCAGCTGCTGGAAGAAAATGTAGATGGTAAAAATGTAAACAAAAATGAAGATTTCAAAGCCAACTCCAAATCTAGTGAGTCATACTCTCTAAAGGTAGAACCTATAAATTGTATTTTGGTAAAATTCACAAGAGTTTCTGACACACACTAAAATTGAAGAATGACCATCCAGGGGCCACAAGCTAACTAGCCATTCCCTTTCCTGTAGTCACTTGGAAATGCTCTGAATGTAAGCTAAGTTTCTTCTGTAACTTCTGTCTCTAAGGGGAAAAAAAAATGATGCACAAACTTCTGATTAGAAACTTCCAATTTGATCTGTAGGAAGGGGAATGAAAGATGACACCCTAGTAGATTATTGTCTTAGTTAATGATAAATTATTTCAAAATGTAAATTTGTTTCACTTCTTTAAACTTGAAAAATATGATTTCAGATGACACTCACTAAATAAGTAAGTTGGAGAAGTTATGTTGGATCATCTCAAATCAGTCATTTCCAAGGATTTGGGACCTATGGGAAAGGATGAAAAAAAAAAAACAAAAAAAACAAAAACCTGTTTCCAAAGCAGCATACAAAAAAGATTTACAGTTGTCATAAACATCTAAATCACCACATTTAGTCATCTCCCAAAACTCTGACTGTTGCTTCGGAGTCATCCATCTAAAAATCTCAGATCTCTGAATACACAGTTGAAACCGCCACTAAATGCTGTGCTTCTTCACACTACTGACAAGCAAGAGACAACCACAGGTGAGTGGAAGGACTTCAACCAGCGGGACAATCAAAATTAACCACAGGTGTTAGTTGGTAGCTTTAGATCAAACAGAGATCCAAGGGCAAACCCGCTGTGGACAAGAGACCCACAGTGAGGCAGGAGAGTCTGAGGGCAGAGAGAGCTTCCAGGGGCTGACATTTACTAAGCAGCAGATGGTTCCCACCTAAACAGCTTGGCAAGCAAAGCTTTCTCCTCACTGTTGGTTGTGTGGATTCTTTGTTTGCTTTGTTGTTGTATTTGCCCTTCAAGGTTTTTTTTGTTTGTTTGTTTGTTTTTTGGGTTTTTTTGGTTTTTTTTTTTTTGTTTTTTGGTTTTTTTTTAAATCTTGAGGTAGTTCCCACTTCCTTACTAGCTGACTTCTTTTTTTTTTTTAAGTTTTGAAATTTTTTTAATTTTTTTATTCTCACATAGCTACAACCACAGTTTCCCCTCCTTCCTCTCCTCCCACACAGCCCTTGCCACCTCCTCTCTTCCTCAGAGCCATTCCTCGTCTGTCCATTTCCCTTCAGAAAAAAAGCAGGTCTCCCAGAGATATCAACTGAATACAACAAAACACGTTACAAGAAGATCCCGTACAAACCCTCATATCAAGGCTGGATAAGGCAACTCAGTAAAAAAGAAGAGTCCAAAGATTAGGCCAAAGAGTTAGAGACCACCCCAACTCCCGCTGTTAGGAGTCCCACAAAAACACCAAGCTAAACAACCCCAACATATATGCAGAGGACCTAGCACAGCTCCATGCAGGCTCCATGATTATCTCATCAACCTCTGTGAGCTCCTGAGATCCCCTGTGAGCCTCACTTAATTGACTCTGTGGACCATGTTCTCATGGTGTCCTCATCCATCTGGAACCTACAACCCTTTCTCCCCCTCTTCCTAGGGGTTTCCAGAACTCCACCTAATGTTTGGCTGTAATGTCTGCATCTGCTCCCATCAATTTTGGGATGACGCCTCTTTGCAGGTGAGTGGCTAGGCACCAATCTATTGACTATAAAAGAATATCATTTGGAATAATTTCATCCACTTTTTTTGCCAGTCATGTTTGGTTCGATCCAAAGTCCCTGGGCTATCCAGCCTTTTAGTTCATGGCCATCCAGACACTGTCCAAAAAAAAAAGAAAAAAGAAAAGGAAAGGAAAGGAAAAGGGAAAGGGAAAGGGAAAGGGAAAGGGAAAGGGAAAGGGAAAGGGAAAGGGAAAGGGAAAGGGAAAGGGAAAGAAAAGAAAAGAAAATGTTATACAATATATTCTGATCACCGTCTCCCTCCCCCAACTCCTCCCAGATTGTTTCCATCTTCCCACCCCACCCAACTTCATGCCCACCCTTTCTTTCTTCCTCTCTTCAGAAAATAGGCAAACAAACAAAAAGTCTGTGTGTGGCTGATATTTTTAATGAACATGTCAGTACAGGTTCCAATATGAACTGCCCACCCTGAAAGGCTTGCCCACAGCAGAAGTTGTTCCTAATACATATTGTGACTGTCAGTTAACAGAAAATCAAAGTGAAGTACTTTTGCAAATCCCAGGCACCCACAGAGCTGCCTGACAGTGGGAGAGTGGCTGGTTCAATATTGTTTTTCTCCTGGAAGTTGAAAGCAAAGGACTACGCACTCTAAAGACAGAGTTCTCTGAGAACTATGCCTGCAATTACAAATATGTACTGCTAAGAGATGCCACAGCAAGCATAAAGCATTTCAGATAACACATTTGTTTCAAGGCAAGACAACTTGACAAATGGCCTTTGAAACATGTAACTTCCAAATTCATAGTGACTCCAATGTTGTCATTTTAAAAAGAACCTGAAGTTCTCTGGACATTCTGCTATTAGACTGTCTCCTCTGGGGCAAAAGTTACCAACAGAATAGTTTCCAGAAATAAGCTGCAGCTTTTACTGACCCTTCTACAAAGCTGACTAAGGTATTAGGCCATCAAAACTTTTGAAATGTATTAACTTAGCAGACACTAGCTTCTACCAATCAAATAGCTAAGAGTGTCTACATCAGTGCCCAGAGCCTATCCCAGAGCCTTCCTGCTTTGATTTAACAACCTACCTATTGCTTCTACCAATGTATTTGAAAAATACCTTGCATTAGGTCACTCTTTGATTGCTTTCTATAAAAACGTCCTCAAACTGTTACTGTGTTGGAACATGGAATTTGAGGTGGCTTAAATGTATGCTTACAGGCCATGGTCACATATATTTTGGCTCCAGAATAAACTTTCTCTATATATATTTTTATTTTTATTTAGACTTTCTTCATATATTTTGATTATACTCTTTCCCTCCCCTGACTCCACCCAGATTCTCCCCACCACCCTACCCATACAACTTTATATTCTTTCTCTCCCTCTCCTCCAAATAGGAAAAAAAAAAAAACAAGTAAACAAAAATCAAAACAAGGAGGAGGAGGAGAAAATTAGTAAGACAAAAAAATACCAAAGATGTGTGAGCATGCGCATGCACACACACACACACACACACACAAATTAAAAATCAAACAGACTCAGGTGTACAGCTTAGGGGTGAAGAATTGTTTTTGTATGGGTGCTATAATACATCGTGGGATACAATGCAGTTACCTGGGGCCACTCCCGTAAATCCATGCCTTAAACTTCTATTTCACAGCCAATTCCCATTCAAATAGACATAATAGAAAGGATTCTATCCATTCACAGGTTGACTTCCTGGAAGTTTCAGGAAAAAAAATGGGGGAGACATGAGACTTCAGACTTATAAACACATGTCTTCAGTGTGAGTTCCTAAGGAGACGTAATGAAAAGTGGTCAAGCAATTTGGCAGGATCCAGAGATGCACTAGTTTCAGATAATCTTGCATAGTTCCATGAAGAACTAGCCTGGGACAATCTATGCTGTTCTTGTACACAAGATTCATCCACATGCTATGTAAAGAAAAAAAATAATTAGACTCATTTCCTCAAGTGATTCAGTTCTAATCTTCTAGACTTAGGAGCAGTGTAGCCAACCGGGGTTGAACTGGCTCTCCCACCTAGCAGCTGCCCTGTGGGGCCTTAGGCAACTCATTTAACTTTTTAATGCCCTTGTTTCTTCAGCTGTACACAGTGATAATGAGACTCTCCCAGGGATCACATCAGTCAGCCAGCATTAAAATGTGCCTTTGCCTACATAGGCAGTACAAGTACAAAGATTATTACTATCGAACAAAAAAATAGCTTTGATATTCTTAGAGTTAGAAAATGAGACCTGGTGACTACTCCTTCCCTTTATGGCTTAAATAAAGAAAAACAAAGCTAGTTATGGGATGTGACTGAAAAGTCCCCAGCTCCCAAGGCACGTCCTGAAGTTGCTCAGTCACACCATAAATACCAAGTCCTACTGCATGGCCAGAAAGGCCAGTCTCTCCAAGAGCCTCTGAACTTTACTTTATTCACACTATTGCAGAAGTGACTTATTCCGGGGAAATTGGAGTTCCTTCTGGAGGTTCTTAGTCTCATTGATGAAAGAATTTAAGAATGGACCAGACGGAAGCTCAAGACAGTTTTAGAAGAACTCAAATGAAAAGCAACCCACCAACCGCCCAAAGAAGGAGGATGGAGATGGTAGAAAGTCCAGGTATTTGAATTATGAGCCCAGAGGCCCACTGCATGACCGCACATCATATCAGTGCAAGAATAGGAGCACTTTAGAGAAAGAAAGAAGGTATCCAAAGTATCAGAGAAAAACAAACGTGACTTCTGATCAACTTCAAAAGAAAGACGTAGGAAAAGTAAGATAGGTAGTCATATTGAGCCTCTGATTCACATAGGAGACTATATGAGAGGGTGAAAATTCTAGGAAGGGAAAATGTAGTATCTCACTAAAGGAAAAAAAATATTGCATCTATATCTTTGGGGTGGCTTAGACTAAGCCTGCCTTCCTAGGGTGATCCCCTGGCTAAAATGTTAGATCTCTAGTCAGGCCAGACCAGAAGAAGCTTTTTCTTAATAGACCTTTCTTACTCCTGTAACATCCCCCACTTGAAGTGGCAACCAAACAAAAAATCACTGAGGAACCAAATCAGACATCAGAGCCCTCCACCCCCAACACCTGTCACATCTCTGGCCTTTGGTAAGGACCAAGTAGCCAAGGTACTCAAGGATATTCTGGCTTTTAGTCAAGGAAGAAACTGGCTAGTTGGGGAGTGGTAGTTTACCTAAAGTGCACAGCTAAGTTCTACCTCCTGCTCTTATCAGACGCTGTCAGGATGCTGGAGGCTAATTTGAGGACTGGAATATTGTGGATCCTGGAAGAACAGGGCACTACAAGTTTAAAAAAAAAAAAAAAAAGATTGTCTGGTAAGAAGATGAAATTACAAGGTTGAAAATCAACCTCATCCCTCAAGCCCCAAACAAACTGCCATCAGAGAATTATTTCCTTAAGAAAGAATAGTTGAATGAATTAGCCGGGTTGCTCAAGTTCCCTAGTGTCATTTCCCTGCAGTTCTTTGCATATGTCAAGTAGAAGGATTTAGGCTTTAGTTAGGAGAGGCGGGGCAGTGACTGTGGCTTAAGGGTGCTTTGCTTGTGTAAATACCAATTTAGTATTCAGCACCAAGACTAGCAAAGAGCTTTATGAGAAAACATGCAGACACAACTCTAATTATAATATAGATGAAGACCTAGGAAATCCCCTCGTATATTTTTACATATGTTAAGTGTGAACGTGGAATGTTTCAAAAATGGGCATCCCACACCTGTATCTTGAAGACTGGCTCTGCGTCAAGTTTTCGGGAGTGATTATTTAACTTGCTGATAGCTAGCTACTTAACTGGCTATAAATGTCAACAGCAAACTTATAAATGATCTCTATTGCAAAGCCATGGAGCTTTAAAAGAGTCTAGAGAGGCCTGCTACCTCAAGCAGGCAGACAAAAGTTTAGATTCTAGGCTCAAGCAACCATTCCGGGAAGATCTCCACACCCATTTAACCTGTGAATAGAGATTCTTCTGTTGAAGTCTCTTCATTTGAGATTAAATTATCTCTGTGTTTTGGAGAGACAGAAAATACATTGAAATTTAACGGGGAAGAGCCAAGCTCTCCAAATGTGTCATACTGACCACACCCTTCTGTAAATGTCAAGTGGTAGATATTGAGCATTCTGATTAACAATCTCCCCAAGAGCAAGGAAATGGGCCGTGGTGTCCAGGGTCCTGCTGACAGAGGGTGAGGACAGGGGACAGAGGCTGGGGCCCCCCCGCTAAGATGATTAGGGACCGTGAGACGCAAGCGCTCCCAGAGCAGCTGGAAAGCAATTACTGAGGCTGAAAAGCATGAGAATTTGGAATATTGTTTACAAAAATCAAAGAAAAAAACACCCCCGGCGCACGAGTCTTTTCAAATCAACATGTTTTGTTTCTGTTCTGAAACCACATCGCTCAGAACCTCAAGACCAGCGCGCCAAACTCAATCCACAGACACACTCACGCAGCTGTACACAATGTGCAGACAAGGAAATTGGCTCCACTTTTTCCCCCATGAGGAAAAAAAAAAGCAAAAGAACTGAAATGCCCGCCAATAAGAAGCTAGTTAAAGTGTTATTTGTTCACTACAGCAAACTACTGGGCGATGATGAGAGAGAGCGGGTAGCTATACTGATAAAACAAGCCCAGGACCACACACTGTACCTTCCACGAGAAGAAATGGCTCCCCTTTCAGGCAGACTCAGGAGCCACCTGAGAACATGGCTTACCAAATTTCAGCTCTCAGCCTGCGCCCCCTTGGCCAAGTGCCTTGCTCAAAGGCAAGATTTTTACGAGAGAACGGGAGGTGGGTGTGCTTTAATACGATATGCGCTTTTCAAAGAGCATACACACAACAGCTGAATATATAATTTTGTGCATAAAGTATTTCAGGAAAAAAAAATGCCCAAGAAACTGTTAATAAGGTTGCCTCTAGAGAGAAGAGGCTGCAGGAAAGAAAATGAGTTTTTACTGCATTCTTTTTTATGTTTTTGCTTTCTAATTTATTTGTTCAGAAACTGGGTCTCACACAGCCCAAGGTGGCCTCAAATACCTTGGAGTCCAAAGATGCCAGTGAATTTCTGATCTTCTTGCCTCTCCCACACCTGGGTCTTCAGCTTATATTTAAACATGTGCACCATAACTCCCTCCATAGAAAAGTGGTGCGTGATTCTTTCCTTTGTTCTCACCATGCTTGGAGCCTCTTGAGACAAAGGCTATGGCTCCTGCTCTATGCAGCCTGTCTTCTGACTCCCCCACACCTCCCAGTGGCAGACATGGGGTGTCCTGGCCCTTTTCTGCCCTACACTTTAGCTGAATAAAGTGCAGGTTTCTGAACTGGGTCGTGCTTTGCTGTTATAAGTTTCTCAGGAATAACGACAGCCCTCCAAATTCTATTCATTAGGCTCTCATTGTAGCAGTACTCACTCTGATCAAGTCAATCATGAGGTCTTTTTAATCTTTGCCAGCCATAACGGGGAGATCATGGAGTGTAACACTGTAGTGGCTGATAACCCTTGCAACGGTCAGTTCTAGGCACAGATTGCACTGTCTGGGATGTTGTGTATCTGGGAACAGGAAAGATCAATAAAACCTTTGGTGCCAAAGCCCCTACCAAGAACTTCATCTGCAACTGCACGTCCTCTCAGAACAACACCATGCTAACTCTATTCATGCTCTAAACTCTAGTAGCAGTCCGGCACCAGGACAACTCTATAAGCACGCTTATATGCCCAGTGTCTACTTTACACACCGGTCCAGTAGAGATTTCCATACTCTTCCAGTAGAGATTTGCTGCTGTAACTTCTGTCGTACAACATGGAGTTATCTGGAAACATGAGGCTGAATTCATTACAATGGTAAGTAACAATTCACCTATTATCTGAGTAATTAATATATATTCACTGTATATCAGCTCACCTAGAAAATCACAATGGCTTCGATACATCTGCTGTAGTTGAGCCTCAAAGTATAGGACACTGCTTTGTTTGCTGAAGATAAAGGGAGAAAAAAAAAGATGCAAAAGGCATTATTTCTAAATGCTAGAAAGGAAGAAAGAAACAAAGAAACAAAGAAAGAACGAAAGAAAAGAAAAGAAAGGGGATTTTGTTTTGTTTCTTTTCTTGTTGTCTTTGTGTTTTCTGTTGTTGCTGCTGCTGCTGTTTGGTTGGTTTCATAAGCAAGATCTCACTCTGTAGCTTTGGCTGGCCAGGAACTCACAGAGATCTACCTCCTTTACTTCTCAAGTGCTGAGGTAAAAGGCATGACCCTGACATAGCTCTCTCTTGTGAGTCTATGCCAATGCCTGGCAAATACAGAAGTGGATACCCAAGGAGCTAAAGGGGTCTGCAACCCTATAGGAGTAACAACGATATGAACTAGCCAGTAACCCCTAGAGCTGTGTCTCTAGTTGCATATGTAGCAACTATGGGCCTAGTCAGCCATCAATGGGAGGAGAGGCCCTTGGAATTTCGAAGATCATATACCCCAGTACAGGGGAATGCCAGGGCCAGGAAGCAGGAGTGGGTGGGTTGGGGAGCAGGGTGGGGGGAGGGTATAGGGGGCTTTGGCGATAGCATTTGAAATGTAAATGAAGAAAATATCTAATAATAAAAAAAGGCATGTTCTGCCAAGCTCAGCCCTTGATTGTGAATTTTGATTAATTTGAATTAAAGTTTGGCAGTGTATTAAAAATACACAAAAAGAAAACCATCATTCTCAACCCTACTTCAGGACCTCACGGACACCAGTGTAGCAGGTTTCCCTCTGGTCTCTCCCAACATAGGTTAAGTAGTTGAATTTGGATCCAGCGAGCCTCCCAGGAGTGTGGACAGGCCTGTGAGCACAGGTAGAACCACCATGCTGCTCAGAGGAACCCACCCAGAATCCTCAGGACACGGAACCTAGGGGCTGCCTGGGATTGGAGCCTTCCCTTCTCTGTCTGCGCCCAGAGCTGATCCTGTGCCACAGAGCTACATACACAAATATCTCCAGGAGAGAGCTGATCTCCCAGGAGTGCCTACATACCTCTGTGCACAGGTTAAGACCACCACTTCTCTTCATGGATATGTAAACAGGATCCAGAATTTTGCTGCGTACAGGAAACACACCTCCGTGTCGAAGGCAAACTCTACCTCAGAGTAAAGAGCGGGGAAAAAAAACATTTTCCAAGCAAATGGCCCCAAGAAACAAGTGGGAGTAGCCATTCTAATATTGGATAAAATCGACTTCCAACCAAAAGTCAACAAAAAAGATAAGGAACAAAGATATTCAACAAGGGAACAATATACCAAGAAGAATTCTCAATTCTGAACATCTATGCTCCAAATGCAAGGGCACCCACATTCATAAAAGAAACTTTATTAAAGCTAAAAGCACACATTTTATCTCACACAATAATTATGGGGGACTTAACACCCCACTCTCATCAATGGACAGATCAGAGAAACACAAACTAAACAGAGGCACAGTGAAACTAACAGAAGTTTTGGACCAGATGGATTTAACAGATATCTATAGAACATTTCATCCTGAATCAAAAGAATATACCTTCTTCTCAGCACCTCCTGGTACCTTCTCTAAAACTGACCATATAATCGGTCACAAATCAGACCTCAACAGATGTAAGAAGACTGAAATAATCCCAGATCCCTACAGATTAAGGCTGGTTTTCAATAGCAACAGAAACAACAGAAAGCCCACATACACATGGAAGCTGAACAATGCTCTACTCAGTGATAACTTGGTTAAGGAAGAAGTAAAGAAAGAAATTAAAGACTTTTTAGAACTTAATGAAAATGAAGGCAAAACATACCCAAACTCATGGGACACAGTGCTAAGAGAAAAACTCATAACTCTGCGTGCCTAAAAAAAAAAAAAAAAAAAAAAAAAAAAAAAAACTGGAGAGATCACCTCCACATAAAACCAGATACACGGAAACTAATAGAATAGAAAGTGGGGAAGAGCCTTGAGCACCTGGACACAGGGGAAATTATCCTAAACAGAACACAAATAGCTTATGCTCTCAGCTCAAGAATTGACAAATGGAACCTCATAAAATTACAAAGCTTCTGTAAGGCAAAGGGCACTGTCTATAAAACAAACAGCAACCAACAGATTGGGAACACATCTTTACCAACCCTACATCCAAGAGAGGGCTAATATCCAATATATACAAAGAACTCAACAAGTTAGACTCCAGAGAACCAAATAACCCTATTAAAATGGGGTACAGAGCTAAACAAAGAATTCTCAACTGAGGAATGCCGAATGGCTGAGAAGCCCCTAAAAAAATGTTCAACATCTTTAGTCATTAGGAAAATGCAAATCAAAACAACCCTGATTCTACCCCACACCAGTCAGAATGGCTAAGATCAAAAACTCAGGTGACAGCAGATGCTGGTGAAAATGTGGAGAAATAGGAACACTCCTCCACTGATGGTGGGATTGCAAGCTGGTACAACCACTCTGGAAATCAGTCTGGCAGTTCCTCAGAAAATTGGACATAGTTTTACCTGAGAACCCAGCTATATTACTCCTGGGCATAGACCCAGAAGATGCCCCAACATATAACAAGGACACATGCTCCACTATGTTCATAGCAGCCTTATTTATAATAGCCAGAAGCTGAAAAGAACCCAGATGTCCCTCAACAGAGGAATGGATACAGGAAATGTGGTACATTTACACAATGGATTACTACTCAGCTATTAAAAACGATTAATTTATGAAATTCCTAGGCAAATGGATGGAACTAGAAAGTATCATCCTGAGTGAGATAACCCAAGTCACAAAACAACACACATGGTATGCACTTACAGATAAGTGGATATTAGCCCAGAAGCTCAGAATACTCAAGATACAATTCACATACCAAATGAAGCTCATAAAGAAGAAAGACCAAAGTATGGATACTTCAGTCCTTCTTAGAAGGAGGAACAAAATACCCATGGGAGGAGATACAGAGACAAAGTATGAAGCAGAGACTGAAGAAAAAGCCATCCAGAAACTGACCCACCTGGGGATCCATCCCATGAACAATCACCAAACCCAGACACTATTGTGGATGCTAACGAGTGCTTGCTGACAGGAACTTGATATAGCTGTCTCCTGAGAGGCTCTGCCAGTGTGTGACATATTCAGAGGTGGATGCTCTCAGCCAACCATTGGACTGAACACAAGGTCCCTAATGGAGGGGCTAGAGAAAGGACCTAAGGAGCTGAAGGGGTTTGCAGCCCCAGAGGATGGACTTGTTGTATATCAATGGCAGGAGAGGCCCTTGGTCCTGATAAGTCTCGATGCCCCAGACATCCCAAGACAGGGAAGCAGGAGTGGGTGGATTGGTGAGTGGGAAGGAGGGGGTGAGATAGGGAGTTTTCAGAGAGGAAACCAGGAAAGGGGATAACATTTGAAATGTAAATAAAGAAAATATCTAATAAAAATAAAATAATTAATCCCAGCACTCGGGAGGCAGAGGCAGGCAGATTTCTGAGTTCAAGGCCAGCCTGGTCTACAAAGTGAGTTCCAGGTCAGCCAGGGCTACACAGAGAAACCCTGTCTCGAAAAACCAAAAAAATAAATAAATAAATAAATAAATAATAAAATAAAATAAAATAGTTGAATTCATATGAGATATGTGATTATCTGACCCTTTCCCTCCTTGGCATTTCTGAAAACAGAAAACTCTCCACGTGCATCTTATGGGTTGTTAATATCCCGTACCTCATTCACTTCCTTTTTTCCAATTTTTTATTAGATATTTTCTTCATTTACATTTCAAATGCTATCCCAAAAGTCCCCCCACCCTGCTCCCCTACCCACCCACTCCCACTTCTTGGCCCTGGCATTCCCCTGTACTGGGGCATATAAAGTTTGCAATACCAAGGGGCCTCTCTTTCCAGTGATGGCCGACTAGGCCATCTTCTGCTACATATGCAGCTAGAGACAAGAGCTCCGGGGTACTGGTTAGTTCATATTGTTCCACCTATAGGGTTGCAGACCCCTTCAGCTCCTTGGGTAATTTTTCTAGCTCCTCCATTGGGGGCCCTGTGTTCCATCCAATAGCTGACTGTGAGCATCCACTTCTGTATTTGCCAGGCACTGTATAGCCTCACAAGAGACAGCTATATCAGGGTCCTTTCAGCAAAATCTTGCTGGCATATGCAATAGTGTCTGCGTTTAGTGGCTGATTATGGGATGGATCCCCAGGTGGGGCAGTCTCTGGATGGTCCATCCTTTCATCTCAGCTCCAAACTTTGTCTCTGTAACTCCTTCCACGGATATTTTGTTCGCTATTCTAAGGAGGAATGAAGTATCCACACGTTGGCCTTCCTTTTTCTTGATTTTCTTGTGTTTTGCAAATTTGTTCACTTCTTAACATGCATTTGTTGAGAGCTGATTAGGTATTAGGCATTATCTTTCATGCGGGGCTAGCCTAGTGAACAGAATAGAATAGAATGTCCTTGTTCTTATGCAGTACTAAATGTGTCAGGCTTGACTGAATTGAGGAGGAGAGTAGCGATAGAAAAACAGAGACAGGGCTGGAAAGATATCTCGGAGGTTAAGAGCACTGACTGTTTGTTCTTCCAGAGGTACTGAGTTCAATTCCCAGCAACCGCATGGTGGCTCACAACCATCTGTAATGGGATCGGATGCCTCTTCTGGTGTGTCTGAAGACAGCTACAGTGTACTCATATAAATAAAATAAATCTTTTTTTAAAAGATTAAAAAAAGAAAGAGACAGAGCCTATGAGCAATAATGTGAAGAAACTAGCTACAAAACACCTGGAGGGCAAGTCCAGGTCAACACTGAGCCCACTTGACTCGGACGGCGTGCTGATGTGTCAATGCAGATATTCATTTAAACAAATTCCTAAACATCTGTGATATTTCAGTAATTTTTAAAATCAAAGTTGCTCATGCAGTTTCTAAAATGGTTTTAAGGGATCTATTTTGATTCTCATATGATAGCTACTATAACTTCATGGTCACTAAGAAGACAAACCATGGCCATTGATATTAAGTCTTGATGCCAGTTTCTCCTTGGATTATCCTGTTATTACTCAGTAAACATCCAACCCACTTTAGGGGAGACATGGCAGAGAATATCTTCAACTTTGTATATTAACTGACTTGCTTGTAAGAGGTGAGTATTGGGCTGGATAGATGCACAGACTATCTTCTAGAGGTCCTGAGTTCAATTCTCAGCAACCACATGGTGGCCTCACAGCCATCTGTAATGGAATCAGATGCCTCTCCAGGTGTATCTGAAGAGAGTGACAGTGTATTCGTATAAATCTTTTTTAAAAAGAGGTGAGTATTGTTATTACAGGTGTTCATATTAGAAACATGGTATGATTCCTACATGCACATTCTCCTTTAAGAATCAGTCTGACTTTGGTCTTGCTGGATTTGTAAAAGATAATCATATACTCACCCATACCAACACACACTCACACACCCAACATGAATGAACCCAGGGAAAGCCCTATCACAACAGCTGTGACCTATGAACCCACACTGCCCAAATTGAATGTTATATTCTTCTCCTAACAACTAAATGGCAAAGGCAAATAACACTGAAGATTAAGACTGCAGTAGGCTCAGGCCGGGCGTGGTGGCGCACGCCTTTAATACCAGCACTTGGGAGGCAGAGGCAGGCCGATTTCTGAGTTCGAGGCCAGCCTGGTCTACAGAGTGAGTTCCAGGACATCCAGGGCTACCCAGAAAAACCCTGTCTCGAAAAACCAAAAAAAAAAAAAAAAAAAAAAAAAAAAAAAAGACTGCAGTAGGCTCAACGAAACCTTACTCATAAAAAGCCTCAGTAAGCTAGAGTCCCAAAAGGTATAAATTCTGGACATTGTTAAGCTACCAGAATCAAGAAGGGGGACAGTGTCATGCACAAAGGAGAAGCATGATAAGACCCATTGTTTACCGGTCTAACTGGCGGTGGGACCTGAGAAAACATAACCTAAATCTTTAGGAGACAGACTGAAGTCTCATGCAACAGCCAACATTATTCAGAGCATCAGACAATTTATACTCTGGGGGCTAAGAAGAGTCACATAAGTAAAGTTCTTGTGAGTCCGAGCTGTGTACAATCACAAGGACAAGCTGTGTGCGGCAAAAACATGTTTTTCCATAGATACATAGCCAATTGTAATGAGCAATCTGAAGTAAAGTCACTCCTATCCGCTACACCTGGGAAGCACATGAAAACACATTCCAAGAACAGTTCCTTGCTTTTGAAGACACTGAGGCCACAACACTTGTTTTCTTGGAATTTTCTCACAAATACTCTTGATTCCCCTGTCAGGAATCCATCTGGAACTATGTTCCAACAGACATCTTCCAAGCAAACCCCTCACTGAGACAAGTAAATTCTTTACTTAAATGGTGTTCTTTAACCCTCAAATGCTTCAAAAAAACAAGTATAAAATAAATTTGTGTGTGTGTCTAAAATGTGATCAGATCAGGGACACACAACTAAACGGGCTTTCACCCTAAAGTTTCTGCCACTCCATGAGGCTGTAAGCTCCTGTGAGGAGACCTCACAGAGCTACAGGGCCCACTTAAGATGGCAAATCTAGATGAGGACCCTGCTCACACAATGTTGAAGCTCCAAAGGGTTCCATGTCTGCTGTACGTGAACTGGCCTCACGTCTATAGGAGGTAGCAGCAAGGACCCCTCTGTAGGTTTGAATGGGGACAGTCCTCACAGGGCCTACAGTCCAAATGCTCCCGGTGAGGTCTGCAGGTTGCCCAGCACTGGATATAACACGTATGCTAAGGACATGACTGGGGTAGAAGGTTTGAGTAGCATACTCAGGGCCCTGAGTTTGATCCACAACAATGCAATTCCTAAAGTGTCCCTGATCATTATTCTGTCTGGGAAAAAAAAAAAAAGCCACATGTTCTTTAAAAAGTGTCACCTGACTCTGTAGCCCCCCACCCCCACCCCCCATCCTTGGACAGCCATGAAATTTGTTTGTATGCTTTTTTTAAAAACACCTTCCTTTATTTTAGATTTAGAGGGTTCCTTTTTCTTTTTTCTTTTCCTTCTTTATAAAACTACTACTGCCTTTCTCTGCCTATTGTTCTGAATGGGGCTTCTGAGCATCAGGCTGCAGCCTCACCCCTTCCCCGTCACTACTGCATCTCTATGCATCACTATGCATCTCTATCCATTTGAATGACAGAGAGGATGAACAAGAGGGGCCTCGTATAGCCAAGTGGGACTTGATTGCAGAAGAAGCGTATTAGGGAATAAATGTGGGGAATCTGAATTATGCTTATCAAATCCAATTTGGATGACTGTAAATGCCTGGGAATTAGAGACAGTGAAACCAAAGGAGCAAAGGGATGGCCACCTAACTCCCTGCAAAGGTCGAACACAAAAAAAATAACTAGTCTTATCATTTTAGACACAGTGAGAAATAATTCACAGTTGAAAGTCTGGTCGATGCAGATAAATCTGTCACATAAAGGTGAAGGCAACGACTGTTAGCCACTTTAAACAATGCTACGTGGCACTGTCACAGAAGACAGAAGATGATGCTGTAAACCTACTCTGCTCTTCCAGGAACGACGCCACTGTTTCCAATCCCCCAGGCCTATGGAGGAGGATAAAAATGGCTTCAATTCTCCGGAGAACACGACTGCATGCTGGCCGACTGCCAGCTGCTGCTAAGCTTGTGTTTTCTTCACCAACTCTCACAGGCTTCTCCTTGTTATCCTGGAAAATAAGCAAACTGCCTGGCTGTTGACAAGACCACAGTGGCTAGACATCAGGTGACAGGCAGGAGAGATTCCTCCCTTGGTCATCACAATCATCACAGACGGAGAAGATGGCTCGGGAGCTGAGGTCTATGCATTCTTAGCTGCTTTCTTTATTCTGTGAGAAGTGTTGTAAGATGGACTGGATTCTTATCTGGAAACCCTCCTTTGTTCTGCAATGAACAAACTGCCCCACAGTTACTTTCTGCCAGAGGTTAAGATGAGAACACGGTGACATTTGACAACAGATTGCCATCAGCCAATCTGTTCTGCGTCTTCCTCTCCTAGCTTGTAGAAGCATTTTCAGTCTTAGACTAAGTCAAAACTGTAAGGAGCAGTAGCAGCAACTATGCACACAGCGGTTTTGAAGCACACCCGCTGCGGGTGGCCAAGACCTACGCACTATCACGGAAGCGTTCGTGTGGACGCAATGAAGTCAAACAGAGTCGTTCAGTGTTTCAACTGGTTCCTCGGCAAAAGCCTGCTTGTTTTCTCGCTTCAAAGTACTCCCTTTCAAAGGTTTATTTTTAAGAAACATTGCTTGGCATTAACCATAGTAACTTCTGATTCTGGCAGTTAGCCCATAAATTTATATCAGCAGGCACTTACGAAGGAGCTATATGTTAAAAGCAATATGCCTCACCACTAGGCTAAAAGTCAGGCAATAAGCCGGGCCTAAAAAGTATTCAAATTTTACACATTTCACCACAGATCATATTTTCTCCTTTGAATTTTCTTCTTTTCTGATTTACTTTAAGGGAAGTCTTCCGATTTAATCCTCATCAAAAATACACTTAGCATTCTGATTCATTGCTAAGAATCTCTTCTTACCACAAAACAAAGTATAACCCTTCTGTTATCAACATCGGCCTGATCAAGACCTATAGAGGGCTATCCTTAGGAAAATCCACAAAGCAAAGCTGTTGTACAGGGTGTTAAAGCCGAGGGATGAAGTCATCAGACAGCAGAGGACAAGAGAGTCTGAATACAAGGAGCATAGAGGGGCCCTTTGTTCAACTATTAGTGCTTCTAAGAACTTATCCACAAGTGTGTAATAACTCATAACACTAAACCAACAAAGGTGAACGTCACCAATGATGCCTTTTTCATACAGAAGAATGTACAAAAGAAGACTATTAACCTAAAGCTTAGGGAGCCGAATCTTCCAGGTCCCCACAAGCACAGCCTCTTGCAAGGCTTTCTATTTATAATTATTTTTCATGTACAGTTGTACTCTCAACTTTTAAGACTCGAGGCAATCTGTTAACTGTAATCCCCTGTAAAATCAAAAGGCAAATTATGTGCTTTCAACATTCAGCAGTGACACAGAACACACATCGCAATTCCGAAGGAAAGGAACTGATGTAGAGTGGAAATACTGGACCAAAGCAAAGCCAAAACCCAATAGGGCAAACTCCACATCAAAGCTCCATGAAATTTAACTATACTTTGTCTATATGACTCTAAAGTCATTATTTTTTCCACAAGTCAACATTAGAAAAGGTGAAATCTTAGTATGAGATAATAAATGTTAAATGACATGAATAAAAATAGTAACTGGGGACAGGGAGGCAGGTAGGATTTGGATTGGGTCTCTATAATTAAAAATTTTAAAGTCTGATTCCATCTTTGATGCTAGATTTCTGACACTTTTGTTCTCTGTATTGGTTACTTTTCTAATGCTGTGATTAAATACCATGACCAAAGTAACTTACAGAAGGAGGGACTTGTGGGAAGGCTTACTTTAATGGAAGTAATAGAGAGGTAGGAGTCCATCATGGTGGGAAATATGGCAGCAGGGAGTGCTACATCCACTCAAGTAGTGACAAGCACGACAGGCCCCAAAAACCTGGGCACTGTCCCTAGGCAAAAAGTTCACAGAAACTTAGTCTCCTGGAATCATGGCATCCTGTATAACAAATTCTCCAATGTCCTTGCTTTAGTTGGTAAACAGATCTGTGTGCTTTCCCTTAATATTGCTTTATTATAAGTGCTCCTAAGGATTGAGTTTTTGACATATAGCTAAGTTAGATTCTAGGCAGTCCTTGATCTGACCCTGGGCGTGGATAGCTAAGTCACTGCCCTACACAGGAATTTACCATTGTCTAGGAAGAAGGAAGTTTGTGATCTAAGGAGGAACCAGAGTAGATACTTAGAACTATATATAGCTCACCCATATACAAGTATTTACAATGGCCTAGGGGGAAGGTGCACTATACAATAGACTAGAATAGGAACTATGACAAGGCACACGAAGCCCTTGCCCCTGGCTTCTAAGATTATGTGGACCTTAGGTGGGGCTGTTTTGATTCCAGTTGTTAACATTGAATTTTATCCCAGTTGGTTCCTGCCAGTCCTTCCATGTTTGCATTCCTCTGTTTTATGTAAGAATCCAGTAACCTCATTGTCACCTAACTTCCCTATTTTCTTCTGTATAAAAAGTTTGATGCTCGATTTAACAAATTACATTCAGAGTCACACTCCCTTGTGTCGAGTCTGCTTGTCACCCCAATTCCCGCTGACTCTATGCCCATCTGCCCCATCTGCCAGAACTCCGCACAGATTGAGCGGGGCTGATTAGGCCCAGTCCGTGGCAAGATAGTAAGGCATGGTGCTGAAGTCGAAGCTGAAAGCTCACATTTCGATCCACAGAGAGGGAGCATAGAGCTTCCTCTAGAAATTCCATTCTAGAAATGCCACTAGGTTTTTGAAGCTTCAAAGTCCACCCCAGTGACTCACCTCCTTCAACAAGGTTACACCTCCTAATCTTTACCAAACAGTTCTACTGACTGGGGACCAAGGAATCAAGTGTATGAGCCTTTAGGGACATTTCTTATTCAACCACTGTACTCTATTCCCTGCCTTCCATAGAAAACTTACTAATGTCACAATTCTTTAATACAGTTCTTTATGCTGTGGTGACACCCAGCCATAAAAGTATTCATATTACTACTTCATAATTGTAGTTTTGCTACTGTTATGAAACATAATGTAAATATTTTTTAAGATAAAGGTTTGCCAAAGGAATCACAACACACAGGTCGAGAACTGCTGCTCTAGAGAAACATAGCACACAGAATAAATTGAAAGATAGATAGATAGATAGATAGATAGATAGATAGATAGATAGATAGATAGATAGATAGTGGAGTTATTGGAATAACTTACATTCTGCAGTCCAGCTAATCCAACAATGGCTGGGTGTGAACAGAAATGTCAAGGAACTAGTAGGTGTCAGACCACAAGATTTGATGTCTCATTTGGTCTTCAGTATAAGCTAGAATCTCAAAGAAATAGACTCTAGTGCAGGGAAGAAATAGATTTGATAACAAGGGAATCCAGGGTCAGAGAGAAGCAAGAAGGCAAAGAGTAAAGCTTCCTTTTTCCATGTCCTTATATAGGATTTCAGCAGAAGCTATAGCCTAGATTAAAAGTAAGACTTCCTGTTTCAAGATCAGATCAAAAGTGTGTGTCTTACTACTGAAAGAACTCAGTGGGGAAACCCCCACTCAGCTCCCGATTCGGCGTGCACCCAAGAATCACGAATAGAACACAACACCTTGATGTAACAACAAGAGGTTTTTTAATGGAGGAGCTCCGGGTCGAAACGTATCTCACATAACAGGAGACAGTGGATTCGACCACGAGGCTTGGAAGCTAGGGGTTTTTATAGAAAAGGAGTGGGGCTGGGGGAGGAATTGGCGCGGTTTCACATGATTGGTCCATTTAAACATCAGCAGCCTGTAACATTTAACTTAGGTCAGAGGGGTGGGAGCTAGGGAGGCGATGGGCTTGCCCGGGCATGTCCTGGTCTGTTCTGCTATGTTCTCAGCCCCAGGTTTCAAAGCTCAGAAACAACTCTTTGGGCTATTTAACATACATTACATGAATTACAGTTTTATTTCCTTTCATTCCCCTCTTCTTCTGTTTAGACTAATTCTAATCATAGAATTTTAGAGATTGGTGTCCCCTAACTCTTCATCTACCTGAACTATAGGTTGATATTGCCTTTGAAGAACCATGAGTTTTACTGTATCAATTTTACTCTGGATGAAAGCCATTCCTCTATTTATTATACAAGGGCCGAAAACTAAAGCTAAGCATATCATAAGGATTGGTCCGGCTACAGCAGAAATTAAAGAAGTTATCCAAGATGGTCGTGATTCAAACCACGACTCAAACCACCCCCGTTGAGCATCCCGTTCCCGTTTCCTTCGCTCTAATCTTTCTCTCAGTTTCTGCATATAGTCTCTAACTATTCCTGTATGATCTGCATAGAAGCAGCACTCTTCTTTAAGGGCAGCACACAGTCCTCCTTCCTTTAGGAACAACAAATCAAGACCTCTCCTGTTCTGTAAAACTACCTCAGACAGGGAGGTCAAAGATTTTTCTAAAGCGTCAATGGACTTTTCTATTGCCGCTAGGTCTTCATTGACAGCATCCCTCAAAGACTGAATTCCCTGTCTTCCTTCTATCAAAGCTGACACTCCCGTCCCCACTCCTACTGCCATACCTATTCCCATGAATGCAGCCAGGGTTAAAGTAATTGGTTCTCTTTTTGACCGCCGGCCAGCATAGCTTTCTTCTAAACTGGATGCAGGGTGATAATATACGCGGGGTAACAGCTGGATCATGACACAAAAATCATGAGATGAATTAAAAACCTTAGTTGATACACAGGGAGTAAGTCCTGTATTGCAAGCCCACCATCCAACTGGGGAAGGTACAAGATAGTAATTAGCTTCCGTTCTGGACACGGACTGAATTTGTCCGCATAGGTGTTTGTGAGTGGAAGGTGGGGTTCCTATACAGAGACCTGGATTCCTCGCGGATACTTCAGTCAGGGTCAGTTTTTGTCCTGTACCCCAAGAGCAGGAAGTATGGCTGCTGGTTCTGTTGAAATCTCCATTGAAGGCGATTCCTTCATAATAAGACGGACCCAAGGACAGGCATAGCCAGCAGTCCTCAGTAGCGCTTGGATCAGTTCTGTTAAGGGCATAAAAGGCTCCTCTCACTAGGTTAAACATCCTCTGTCTTGAAGGAATCGCGGGGGTAATAGTTAGAGGTACCTGAGGAGTGGGAGGTTGGGTGATAGTGGCCATATTAAGGGGGTCCGCAATCACTGGAGTAGGCTGAGTAATTGTATGGGTGAGGGGTGTGAACTTGGTTGGGGGGCCTAAAGGATTGTAGGGGGTCTCTATTTTTAATCTGATAGTGAACAATAATCCCTCATCATATCTTTCCTTGTAAATCCTAAGACCCCAGGTATACCCTTTTGTCCATCCCAGAGCTCTCTTCCCTGGTTCAGTGAAGGTGACACGGAGCGGATGGCACCAGTCAGTACACTCGTCTAGGTCAAATCCTCCAGGTACACAAGACGCTAGGGAATAGTTGGTTGTTACTCTAATATAGTCCCAGCTCGAGGAGGGCTTTCAGCGGGCTGTACCTGAAGTCTCGCAACCCCAGCTCTTACAAAAGAAGTCAGCCTTACCTCCACACGTTGGATTGAGGGACTGACTTCGGTGGGGCCCGGGGCAGACATAGAAGGGATGGGTTCGAAGCATCCTTCTATCCCTTTGGTTAGAGCAACCACCCCATGGGTCTCTCGAATGTTTTTCTACGTACGGAGGGGGTGTTAAAGGTGCCCTCTGAATGTCAGAGTACCCCTCCAAGTCCCATCCAGGAGGGGCTCCTATAGCCAACTTACAGATGTCAGGGAAAAGATCAGGCCACCAAGTCCACAGAGGGTGTACCTCGGCGATTGTCCATACAGCCCTACCCCCCTCATTGAGTACCTCCCACGTTTGTTGAACAGGACTGTGGGGGTTGAAGTCTTTTGGGATCGCTCCTACGAAGCAGGCGCAACTTAAAAGGATTAGTAGTCTTCTCCAAAGTCCACTCATCATGGCTGACTCCAGGGGGTGCTCTCTTGACGTGGGATGCGTGGACCCAAGTGGGGATTCCTTCCACTTTGACCGCGGTGGGCGTTGTCAGTAGCACCAAGTAGGGTCCCTTCCACCTCGGTTCTAGGTTTCCCGCTCGGTGTCTCCTCACCAGGACTGCGTCTCCTACTTCAAACTGATGCGGCACCTGTGTGTCACCAGCAACATAGGTTTCTTTTAGCTGTTCCCAGACCTCTTTTCTTACTATTTTGAGAGCTTTTAATCGAACCAAAAGACTAGAAGAAGGAGAGAAAGACACATCCGGGCGATTCTTATCCCCTACGGTCATAAAAATGGGTGGGGGCGCCCCATACATTAATTTAAATGGAGTTAGGCCAAGGGGTCCAGGTGTATTCCGAACCCTGAACAAGGCATAAGGGAGAACGGCTGTCCAATCGCTTCCGCCGGATTCTAAGGCTATTTTAGTCAGAGTCTCCTTTAGCGTTCTGTTCATCCTTTCTACCTGTCCTGAACTCTGGGGTCTGTATGCACAATGTAATTTCCAATTTGTCCCCAGTTGTCTGGCCAATCCCTGACTTACCTGGGAGACGAAGGCAGGTCCGTTGTCTGACCCCATTACCTTAGGTATCCCAAAGCGGGGAAGGATTTCTTCAAGTATCTTCTTGACCACTACATTAGCCGTTTCTTTCTTGGTGGGAAACGCTTCGACCCATCCTGAAAAGGTGTCTATAAAAACTAGGAGATATTTATTTCCATACCTAGCCGGTTTTACCTCAGTGAAGTCAGTTTCCTAGTAGGCTCCAGGTCTGTCTCCTCGCAGTCGTTTTCCTTCCTGGAGCCTGCTAGACCCAGCGTTGGTAAGTGCACAAGCACGGCAGTTTTTTACTATCTCTTCCACAATTCCTTTTAATCCAGGAATGTAATAGGGGGACTTACTAACCAATTTTAGTAATTTTTTAGTTCCTAAATGAGTCAGATGGTGTATGTTAGCTAAGTAATCTCGCCCCTCTTCTTCTGTGAGGGTTCTTTTATTTATTTCCTCAGCAGCGGGCTGTTGGGTTCTCACCACCAGAGTCATTGGCCCTTGGGCTGCTTTTTTAGCTTCTTGGTCTGCCATTTGATTTCCCTTTTCAACGGGCCCAGTTCCCTTCTGGTGTCCTGGGCAATGGATAATTGCCACCCTACGGGGCAAATGAACAGCTTCTAATAAGCTGAGAATTTCTTCTTTATTTTTGATATCTTTGCCGGCAGACTTCAGCAGTCCACGGTGTTGGTATATTGCTCCGTGAACATGAGCCGTGGCAAAAGCGTACCGGCTGTCGGTATAGACTTTAAGAGCCCTTCCTTCTGCCAGCCTTAAGGCTTGAATTAATGCGATTAGTTCCGCTTTTTGAGCTGATGTACCCTCCGGCAGACTGCTGGCCCATATGACAGCCTTTTCATCCACTACTGCCGCCCCAGCCTTCCGCTTACCTTCTACCACAAAGCTGCTTCCGTCCGTGAACCAAGTCATCGCCCCTGGCCAAGGTTGGTCTGTGAGGTCTGGCCGGATTCCAGTCTCTTCTGCCAGTATTTCTTCACACTTATGTGCAGGGGCCTTGTCAGCTTCAGGTAGTAAGGAGGCGGGGTTGAGAATGGCTGGGGGTGTAAAACTTACTCGCTCTGTCAGCAATAGACTCTGGTAGTGTGTCATTCGGGCGTTGGTCATCCAGCGGTCCGGTGGTTGCCTGATGATGCTCTCAAGAGAGTGTGGGGCCACTATAGTAACATTCTGGCCCATAGTCAGTTTGTCAGCATCTCTTACTAGCACAGCCGTGGCTGCTATCGCTCGCAGGCAGGAGGGCCGTCCACTGGCCACAGCGTCCAGTTTCTTTGATAAGTAGGCTACCGGGCACTTCCATGGTCCCAAAACCTGGGTAAGGACTCCCCTTGCCACTCCATTTCTTTTATCAATGTATAGGGTGAAAGGTTTGTTTAAATCTGGCAGGGCCAATGCCGGAGCCTGCAGCAGTGCCTTTTTGAGAGTTTCAAAGGCTAGCTGATGTTCTCTGATCCAGGTGAATTCCCCTTTCTCTTTGGTTAGTGGATACAAGGGAGCTGCCAGTGTGGCAAATCCGGGAATCCAGAGTCTGCAAAACCCGGCGGTCCCCAGGAACTCTCTTACCTGGCGAGCAGTGGTTGGGGTCGGGATCTGCATAACAGCTTGTTTTCTGGCTTCTGTGAGCCACCGTTGTCCATCTCTCAAGACATATCCTAGGTAGGTCACTTCTATCTGGCATAACTGAGCCTTTTTAGCAGAGGCCCGATACCCCAGCTTACCTAACTCGCCCAGGAGGTTTTGGGTCCCAATTTCACGGTCCTCGCGTGTTTCTGTAGCTAGGAGCAGGTCATCTACATATTGCAGAAGAGTCACCTGTGGGTTATTGGCTCGGAAAAGAGCAAGATCTCGGTGTAGGGCTTCATCGAACAAAGTGGGCGAGTTCTTGAATCCCTGAGGCAGCCTCGTCCATGTGAGCTGTCCGGCTTGTCCACTCTCGGAGTCTCGCCATTCGAAAGCGAACAAGGGCTGGCTGTTGGGGTGTAACCTCAAACAGAAAAAAGCGTCTTTGAGATCCAGGACTGTGTACCATGTCCGACCAGGTGGCAAGGTGCTGAGGAGGTTATAAGGATTTGGCACCGTGGGGTGTATGTCCTGAACTCTCTTGTTGACTTCTCTAAGGTCCTGTACTGGACGGTAGTCCCTGGTTCCTGGTTTTTTTACTGGAAGTAGAGGAGTGTTCCAAGGGGATTTGCATGGGACCAAAATCCCTTGTTGGAGCAGTTCGTTGATTTGGGGGCGTATACCCTCTTGAGCTTCTCTGCTCATGGGATATCGTCGGACCCCTATAGGGGTGGCCCCGGACTTAAGTTCAATCACCACAGGGGGGACCAGTTTTGCCATCCCCACTCCTCCCGTCTCTGCCCACGCCTGAGGGTATCGATTCAACCAGTCCTGTAATCCCTCAGGGGGCTTTACTTTATTTTGGTAAAGTCGATATTCCTCTCCTAGTTGTAAAGACAGCTCTAGAGTCTGGGGCGCTTTTATTCCCCAGAAAACATCCGGTCGATGAGAGGTGAAAGTTATTTGTGCTTTTAACTTGGTTAGTAAGTCTCTCCCCAATAAAGGCATAGGACACTCTGGAATGACTAGAATCGAATGAGTTACTCGATTTCGCCCTATGTCTACTACTCGGGATGTGGTCCATGGATACGATTTTTGTCCCGTGGCCCCGATCACCAAGGTTTTTTCATTTTTCTTTACTTTTCCTAGAGGTGTTTTGAGTACTGAAAATTCAGCTCCCGTGTCAACTAGAAAGTCCACAGGGGTCCCCTCCACTTCTAAAGTTACCCTAGGCTCGGGGAGGGGAGCCGAGCCCCGTTCCCCCTAGTCTTCATCTTCCCCAAGAGAAAGCACCTTTACCTCTTGTTTTTTTTTTTCGGACAGTCGCTCTTCCAGTGGCCCATTTCCTTGCAATACGCGCATTGGTTCCTCTCCAGACGCTGCCCGCCTTCTCTGGATCTCCTTGGTCCCTGCTGCCTTTTGTCTCCCAGGTTCCCTGACTGTCTACCTCTTCTTCCATTATCTCTTTCTCCTACTGCGGCCAGGATCCTAGTCAAAACCTTTTCTTGCCTCCTGTCTCTCCTATCCTCCTCTTCTCTTTTCTCTCTTTTCTCTCTCTCTAACTTTTCATCTTCTGTTTCTCTCCTATGATACACTTTCTCTGCCTCTCTTACTACATCCCTTATGGTGTAATCCTGCAAGCCCTCAATTCGCTGTAACTTCTTCCTAATGTCAGGAGCTGACTGGCCAATGAAGGCCATAATTACTGAGGCCCTTTGACCCTCAGACGTGGGGTCGAATGGGGTATATCTCCTATAAGCCTCCATGAGCCTTTCAAGGAAGACTGAGGGGGGCTCAGTCGCTCCCTGCATAACCTCTCTTACCTTGGCCAGATTTGTGGGCTGCCGGGCAGCACCTCTGAGACCCGCCACTAGGACCCGGCAATAATTGGACAGTCGTTCCCTACCTGATGCCGTATTATAATCCCATCGGGGCTGGGTTAGCGGAAATCCTTCATCTATCTCAGCTGGAGTTTGGACAGGGCGCCCAGCCTCGTCTCGGACGTTTTTCCGAGCCTCGAGGAGAATCCTCTCTCTCTCCTCGGTTGTGAATAGAATCTGCAGAAGCTGCTGGCAGTCATCCCAGGTCGGCTGGTGTGAATACATTAATGATTCAACCAACCCAGTGAGTCTTGCAGGGTTTTCTGAAAAAGGGGGGTGATTAGCTTTCCAGTTATAAAGGTCAGAAGAGGAAAAAGGCCAATACTGTAGGGGCTGTAGACTATTTGGATCGGCAGGGGGAGCCCCAATAGCCCTGAGGGGGAGCGCCACGGTTGAATCCGCAGGCCCCTCAGGGGTGACTCCTCGCCGACTCCTTGTTCCTGTGGAGGGACCCCCTCCTCCGGCCGGGGCCTGAGGCAGGGGTCCCGAGGGAGCTAAAGGTTGGGGCTGGGGAGCATATGGTGGGGGTTGAGGGGTGTCGGGCCACTCAGGGGGTTCTTTAATCTCTGGATAGATCTTGGGGGGTTTCGTCACTGGTGTGCTGCGATCATCATCTCTCCCGAGCGGTGGTTTCGGTTTCTCTTTTTCACCATTTTCTCGGATGGCTAGAATCTTGGTGCCAGGGCGGAGAGGCGGGAGGAATGGGCGAACCCACGGGGGTGGGTAGCGTGCCAAGTCCTCCCATACCATGATGTACGGTTGTTGGTCTGGATGCGACCCTGGCCCTTCCTGAAAAACAATGGCCTTCACAGCCCTTATGGTGGGTAAGTAAAAAGTTCCTTCTGCTGGCCAACCTACTCCAAAAACAGGCCATTCTGAGGAACAGAAAGTCATCCATGGCTTTTTCTTCACTTTTACTGACAAATTTTGTCCTCTAGCCCAAACGTCCGTCTAATGGTCCTTAGTCAAAGATAAAGGAGTAGACACGGTCTGTCCCATAGTGAAGAATAAGAGTAAACACAACACAATGACAGAGACGGAAAACACTAAGACATCCAAGCACACTCGTCTGCGTCTGGACTTACACAACCAGCCAAACGCTACCTCTGATGGAGTGGGATTCCGCTCCACTCCTCTGGCAGGAAGAGCACTCACTCTTCTTCACTCTGCCAGACAACAGCCAGGTCCTCCTGACTGTTCCGTACCCCGGGCACTCCAGGGTCTCCCTCGGAATGTCTTCCAAGGGTGCAGCCTGTGGGGAAATAGACCGTCGTCTTCCCACAGCCACTAGGGTCCTTACGGTCCGCAGTGGCAGCTGCCAGAATACAGAATACCAAAACTGGTAACACAGGTGGGGCTCAAACCCACAATCTCAGAACTGAAAAACTAAGACACAAATTCAGCAGTGCCACACTTAGACACTTAGACAACAGACAACATAACAAGACTCACACAAACAAACGCACCTCCAAGGGGTCCTTCGGGGTTCCTGGGTGTCACGCA
Organism: Mus musculus; assembly: GCF_000001635.26. NCBI lineage: Eukaryota > Metazoa > Chordata > Mammalia > Rodentia > Muridae > Mus > Mus musculus. The sequence goes on from NC_000070.6 coordinate 34,349,125, forward strand.
GATCTCGGTGGGACCTCCAAATGAAAGAACTCAGTGGGGAAACCCCCACTCAGCTCCCGATTCGGCGTGCACCCAAGAATCACGAATAGAACACAACACCTTGATGTAACAACAAGAGGTTTTTTAATGGCGGAGCTCCGGGTCGAAACGTATCTCACATAACAGGAGACAGTGGATTCGACCACGAGGCTTGGAAGCTAGGGGTTTTTATAGAAAAGGAGTGGGGCTGGGGGAGGAATTGGCGCGGTTTCACATGATTGGTCCATTTAAACATCAGCAGCCTGTAACATTTAACTTAGGTCAGAGGGGTGGGAGCTAGGGAGGCGATGGGCTTGCCCGGGCATGTCCTGGTCTGTTCTGCTATGTTCTCAGCCCCAGGTTTCAAAGCTCAGAAACAACTCTTTGGGCTATTTAACATACATTACATGAATTACAGTTTTATTTCCTTTCACTACGTCAGAAAATCCAGAGTAGAAGTTGATCCATCCACTTTAGACCAACCAAAAACAAAAAAGAAAAACAAAACAATAACAACAACCTTCCACAGATGTGTCCTCCATTTCTGGATTGTAGACAAGATTCCAGTTGTAGTCAGGTTGATAACCAAGAAGAGTCATCAAACTCTGTAAGATTAAAAGGCAAACTGCATTCTTCCAACATACAGTGGCACAGAATATATATTACCATTGCAAAAGAGAGGAAATGGGACATAGTAAACATATATTGAATCAAAGCTAAGAATGAAAGCCAGCAAGGCAAACTTCAAATCCTTCAAATCTAATAGTTTGGATGGCTCTGCCCTCGCAGTTTTGCTGGGTACAAGCTATTCCTCTCCTTCAGGCTGATCCCAGTCCCCGTGTGGAGCTTCTCTTGGCAGATATGCCATAGCTCTGGCACCTCTAAAATGGGGTCTCCAATGAACTCTAGGCTTCATTTTTAAAGCTCCACACAATAGCCTCTTGGGGACTCCATACAGGGAGTGCCCTGTCAAATTTTTGGCCTCAGTGGCTCTCCTTAACCATGAAGAAAGAATTCCCAGCCCTTTACTGGGCTTCCTTCATGACTCCAAAGCCAGAACCACATGGACAACATGTCAAGTTCAGCTGCTTGCTTAGGTGGAGCCTGACCCTTGGGATCACAGTTGCAGCAGCTGCCATTGGTTGTGCTTCTGAGAAGGAGACAATTCTTTAGGTCTTTTCTTTTCACAAGTTTATAGGCTTAGCTGGGTTGGGGCTTGCTCTTAGGGTCTACCTCCTTTTACTCCAAATCAGACCTCTCCTTGATCTATTTAGCTCTTTCAGCAAAAGCCTTGACTGCAACTTTAAATCCCCTGCTGCTGTTTTCCTCTCAACTGTACTTGTTTTTTAAATGCCGCAGTTGTTCTTTTCATTGTAGATCTGAAAAAAGAAATTTATAATAACCACACAACTGAGTCAATGTTAGACTGTCTTAAAATCTTCTCTGTCAAAAAAAAAGTTCATTAATTTTTCAATTTAGCCTTTGGAAAATTCGTAGAACAAGGGCAGAAGACAGTCACATTCTTGTACAAATAATGATCTCTAGCCTAGTTGCTAATGTTGCTCCTCGAAATGTCTTGAGTTAGTATTCCACAGTCCATGTTTCTCTCAGAACTACCATATTCCAAGATACTACTAGGACAGCCCATTAAGCTCTGTTTATAGCATTCTGTGGGGAGCGGGTGTGGCGGCAGTCCCAAAGGCGCCAGAGACTGCAGCTAAGTCATATGACTTGCACCTGACTTCCTCATATAAGACACAAACATCTTGAGTGCTGCGCAGGTGTACCAGGATACAGGTGAATCCAATTTGGTGGAGATATGCCCCTGCTGCCCTGATTAGCTGAAGCTGCGTGCCTGGTGAGGTGGCGTGGCCTGCTGTGCGTGGATGGGAACTGAGAGTATAAAAGAGTGAGAGGCCCAGGGTTCGGGGGCGATATAAACAGGGGAGATGTAAACAGGGGAGATATAAACAAGGGAGATATAAACAAGAAGAAACAGGACTGAATAAACGTGTGCAGAAGGATCCTGTAGCAGCGTCGTTCTTCCTGGCCAGTTGAGCGCGCGCAACAAGTGGTGCTGAAACCCGGGACGAGAAGACCTGGGACGAGGAAACCCGGGAAAAGAAACATCTTCAGGCAAGAGTGAAGACCCCCTGCTACAGGGAGGATTCAGAACTGCATAACGGGGAAGAAGGGGTTAATAAAGTGTTCCCATAAAACAGACTGTTGAGAAGGATCTGGCGTGGATTCAGAACTCTTCAGCTGGGGAACGGTACTGATGAAGAGAAAGAAGAAAGATGAAGACTGAATAAACTGCTGTTAGAAGGACTGGTGGTCACGTCGTTCTTGCTGGTCGAGAGCGGGCGTGACAATTGGTGGCCCGTACGGGGAACCGACTCCCCCACCGAGTTCAGAACTTTCAGCAGTCAGTGGTTGCCGGCAGGGTAAGTTCACGGTGAGTGAAACTTGCGACCCCAGGAGTTTGGGAAGGACCTCGATAAAATAGAGGTGAGCATAAAGTTGCCAAGAAGTAGGCACAAAGTAACCCAGGAGTTTGGGAAGGACCTCGGATAAAATAGAGGTGAGCATAAAGTTGCCAGGAAGTAGGCTTTGGGACAAGTTAAGGTTCCTGGTTTGGGGACAAGTTAAGGAACTATGATAACCTCAGTGTAGTGATCAATAGATCCTCGCTGTGTAGTTATGCTTTTTTCTCCCGTTGACCCTTTGTGGGTAGGTCTGATAGTTTTGGTCTTGTTTGTTCTGATATATGGACTCTGTTACTGTTTGAAACTGTGTGTAGAGGCAGTCAAGACAGGTCAGAAAATCCTTACAGAGCAACAAGAAAGTATGTCGGAAAAGGAGAAGGGCTTAAAAAGAAAAAGGAAAAAGAAAGGAGACACAGTGTTATCAGGTGGACAGAAAGGACAAAATAAAAGAGTCGAGGCGGAGGAGGAAGGCGAATTAGCTTCTGCTCCCCCTCCCTATGCCTCCTCGTCAGCCGCCTATAGGTGGACCTTCTGTCCGGAGATTTGGCGTATTGACTCCCCAGATGGACACACAGGTGATTGAGGTTATGGTCTCATCACCACGAGGTATTGTGTCCATCCCCCCTGGGATCGACAGGATCAGGTGTTGACGTGGGCGAGAGGGTCTGTTTGTGTGTTTCCACAGGACCAGACGGAACCTCTTTGGGTGCCGGAGAGATTGGTGAGACGCTGCAAGAATGAGGCTCCTGATCCAGTTGCCCCTGTGGATGTGGTGGATGATCCCACAAGCACAAAGGATGGAGCCGAGATGAGAGATCCTTTCGGTATTCCAGAAGTCGATACCAGCTCGACATGACATTCAAATTTTTCTATGCCTTTTTGATCCCTGAATTTCCCTTAAAGAGATAGCCCCTCTGGCTATCTATCCCTTGCTTCAGGGAAGATGAGTGGGGATGAGAGCCCTGGGATGTATCATTGTTATAGTGTGTGTGTGTTGTGTGTTTGGCACATGTGTTAGGTGCAGAGTGTGCGGGCCCGCACTTTCGCCATGGTAGCGTAGGCTTTTGCTGCAGTGGAGGCGGGACAATCTCCTCAGATTTGGTTTGCCGCTCTAAAAGAAATTATGCTGCATTATGCCGTGGGGTGCGAGGCTAAGCACTGCACAGAGGATAGCTTGCTGTTGGCATCCTGTGGAAGGCACGTCTGATTGCATGAAGGTTCAGTGTCCTAGTTCCCTTCCCTCAGGAAAAACGACACGGGAGCTGGCCAAGACCTCTCTGGGTGATGAGCCTAAGGGATGGTTTTGTGTAGGGCCCCTATGCTTGCACACTGGGGATCAGACCTCTACCTTCACCCATGAGGCTTGCTTGCAGCAATTAAGATCTGGCCATAGGTTAATTAACATTCTGGCCTTTTGATGCACCTGCCGCAAGCAAAACACAATCTCCCCAGGTGTGGCTTGGCATGATAGAGAGGTAGTCAGTGATAAGACTCCCTGGGCATGTCACCAACCTAAGACAGGGATCAAACCAATGCTGTTTGTCACCCAAGGACGGGTAAGGGGCATGGCTGCGAGGGGCTATCTACAGACATTCTCTCTGCCAAAAAAGAAAAAAGGGGGAATTGTGGGGAGCGGGTGTGGCGGCAGTCCCAAAGGCGCCAGAGACTGCAGCTAAGTCATATGACTTGCACCTGACTTCCTCATATAAGACACAAACATCTTGAGTGCTGCGCAGGTGTACCAGGATACAGGTGAATCCAATTTGGTGGAGATATGCCCCTGCTGCCCTGATTAGCTGAAGCTGCGTGCCTGGTGAGGTGGCGTGGCCTGCTGTGCGTGGATGGGAACTGAGAGTATAAAAGAGTGAGAGGCCCAGGGTTCGGGGGCGATATAAACAGGGGAGATGTAAACAGGGGAGATATAAACAAGGGAGATATAAACAAGAAGAAACAGGACTGAATAAACGTGTGCAGAAGGATCCTGTAGCAGCGTCGTTCTTCCTGGCCAGTTGAGCGCGCGCAACAAGTGGTGCTGAAACCCGGGACGAGAAGACCTGGGACGAGGAAACCCGGGAAAAGAAACATCTTCAGGCAAGAGTGAAGACCCCCTGCTACAGGGAGGATTCAGAACTGCATAACGGGGAAGAAGGGGTTAATAAAGTGTTCCCATAAAACAGACTGTTGAGAAGGATCTGGCGTGGATTCAGAACTCTTCAGCTGGGGAACGGTACTGATGAAGAGAAAGAAGAAAGATGAAGACTGAATAAACTGCTGTTAGAAGGACTGGTGGTCACGTCGTTCTTGCTGGTCGAGAGCGGGCGTGACAATTAAAGGTGCGGGACAAGGCAGGAAGAGCTTCCATTTCGCCAGCGCCACCTGAGGATTTCCTGGAGCCGCCACCCCCACCTCCCGCGATGGAAGACGATCAGGAGCTGGAGAGGAAAGCCATAGAGGAATTGCTAAAGGAGGCAAAGCGTGGGAAAACCAGAGCGGAGACAATGGGGCCGATGGGCTGGATGAAGTGTCCTCTTGCTGGTACAAATAAAAGATTCCTAATTAACACAATTAAGAACACACTGCCCTCCCATAAAGAGCAAGACCATGAACAAAAAGAGGGCAGTAAGGAGCCTGGCAAAAGCCAAGACCAGAAGGAAGCAAGTGGGAAGAAGTACCGAAGTCACTCGTACAAGCGCAGCCTTCACTCGTCCCGGGGCTCCGCAGGCTGCTCTCCTCCACGGAAGCGGACCTCCCGGACCTCCCGGGACAAGTGCGACCCACGGCCCAGCAGGCGATGAGACAGCCGCAGGGCTAGCCCAGCCCAGCACTGCACCTGCCACTGGGCGCAGCAAAGAAGACAGGGAGGTGGCCGGCTGGCACCTGAGAGTGACTTTCTCAGTGGGTCCTTTGTTTTAAGGAGGCTGTTGGTACTGTGTGGTTGTTCTTGTTGCTGTTGTTGTTGTTGTTAACGGGAGAAGAAAACTTTACTAAAACAAATCTTAACTACCTTATCCTGAAGGTGTCGCGGTGAGAGCAAGCTGACTCGGCATGGCCCCCGCATATCCGTGGTGTCTTTATCCTACCTTACTTGGAAGTTCGTTTCAAAACAGGCAGTTTTAGAATTTGAGATTTTGAGAAAGTTTAAAAACTCCTAGTTTTTTGATGTACTGCTCTTTTGTGGTCATTTCCCAGAATTTCTCAAAAAAATCAATAAAATACTTAGAAACGCAAAAAAAAAAAAAAAAAAAAAAAAAGAAAAAAGGGGGAATTGTGGGGAGCGGGTGTGGCGGCAGTCCTAAAGGCGCCAGGGACTGCAGCTAAGTCATATGACTTGCACCTGACTTCCTCATATAAGACACAAACATCTTGAGTGCTGCGCAGGTGTACCAGGATACAGGTGAATCCAATTTGGTGGAGATTTGCCCCTGCTGCCCTGATTAGCTGAAGCCTCGTGACTGGCGAGGTGGCGTGGCCTGCTGTGTGTGGATGGGAACTGAGAGTATAAAAGAGTGAGAGGCCCAGGGTTCGGGGGAGATATAAAAACAAGGGAGAGATATAAACAAGGGAGATAAAAACAGGGGAGAGATAAAAACAGGGGAGATATAAAAACAAGGGAGATATAAAAACAAGGGAGATATAAAAACAAGGGAGATATAAAAACAAGGGAGATATAAACAAGGAAGATATAAACAAGGGAGATATATGGAGAAAGAAGAAACAGGACTGAATAAATGTGTGCAGAAGGATCCTGTAGCAGCGTCGTTCTTCCTGGCCTGTTGAGCGCGCGCAAGACATTCAATCCCTTTTCTAGTTCAAAACTCTAAAAACTTCCGTATTTTTCTAAATAACAACATGGTCACATTCTTAGCAATGACCCACTTCATGGTACCAATTTCTACATTAGTTGCTTTTTTTATTACTATGAAGAGACACCATAACCAAGGCAATTTATAGAAGAAAGCATTTAGTTGGGCTTAAGGTTTTAGAGGGTTAGTGTCTGTGATGGCATGGCAGCAGGAACAGCTGAGAACTTACATCTTGGTCTACACACAGTATGCAGAGAGAGAGCAATAGGAATGGTGTGAATCTTTAGAAACCTCAAGCCCATCCCAGTGACATACCTCTGCCAACAAAGCCATACCTCCTTATCTTTCCCAAACAATTCTACCAACTGGGGTCCAGTATTTAAACAATGGGACTATGAGGGCCATTTCTTGTTCAGACCATCTCATTCCCCATACACTTTCTGACTATACCTGGGCAAGTCAGTAAAAAACATATGTGCTTTCTTCTTTGCTGCTGTGAATAAGTTATGTGGATAAGTCGCATCCTGAAGCCAACCGCACTCCTGAATCATACTGAAAGCTAAGCAAGTCTGCTTTTCCTGATCTCTCAAGACATTTTGCGGTAAGCTTTGGAGGTCGGCATGATCTCTACACAAAACATGGAACCTTCAGTTTTCAAAATGAGTGCCTGATATCATCTGTTTCCATAGCCAAACCAACTTCAAATGGGTATTGGGTCCATCTATTCTATTTTTATAACCACGTCAGACATTGATATATTTAAACACAAAAATGGGGAAAAAGACATTTCAGGAATGTAATTTTATGTAAAGTGCAAATTTGAGTTTGTAGAATACTATAATCAAGATGTCAAATCTGCATAGATGAGCCACAGGGAAGTTACAAGATTGAAGTGGCAGGTATGAATAGTCAAACATAAAAAAACATGAACTGAATCTTTCATACATTTTTAAATGTTATTTTAATTGTGAAATAACAGAACTGATAAGAATTTGAAGGTGGTTTTTCTAATTATAAGATGCAGAGTAGACTAGAAATAGAGACCCTAACACAGATTACTAGAGAAAGGAATAATTATGTAATAAGTAATCTAGGACAATTAGTGACTATAATGGGAGAGGAGTAGAGTACCACTTTAATGTAACACACTAAAACTAAATACTTAATATTTCACAAGCATTTTATATTTATGTCAAGTACTGAAACTCCAGAGATAAATATAAACATTGTCACTACAAAAAAATTTATCGTTGTTTAGAGAATAACATTATAAATATACAATGAAAAGAGATGATAAAAGGAAACACTAATACAATTTGACAAATGAAAATACTGAGCTTCCATTTGGCAAGATAGTTCAGAAGGTAAAGTGGTTGCCATGAAGCCTGGAGACCTGAATTCAATCCCTGGAATCCACACAGTAGAAGGAGGGAACCAAATCTTATAGGCCGTCTTCTGACTTCACAAGTACGCTGTCCCATGCACATGTCCCTACACAAAAATAAATAAGTAAATGTAAAAACAGCATTTAAGAATATTAAACTTGTATATATTCTACAGTGTTATAAAATCATAATGGCAAACTGCAAACTTGCAAAACCTTTGAGATAGTATGGCAAAAGTACGCACAGCCAGTTTGTGAGCTGCCTTTGCTAGCTGGGTAAGTCCCTTATTCCCTTTCCCGTGTTTCCTCTGACTGCCACCATCTACCCACCCACAGACCTAGTTCCAGACCCAGAGAGCAAGCCTGCTTTATTCACAATGTCTTCACAGTGTAAATCATGGCTTCTTTTTCACCACTACTTCTGCCTGCTGCCATCTCCACACCCAGAGACCAAGCTCCAGACCCTTGGATTTTGAACCTGTTTTGTTCAGAAACCACCTTTGCCTCCTCTCCTCTGCCCATTTCCCTCCACCCTCTGACATCTTGATACCTATAGACCTAGTTCCAGACTCTCAGCTCAGGAGAGATCTTTACCTGGTCCAACTAACAGCTCTTGCACCAGCTTCAGCAGAGCTAACTTCTGTCGCTCACAGTACTGCAGCAATCTAAGACAGGCCAGATTCTCCTATCAGAAACACAGCCAAGGAAAGATGTCCAAAGACCCAGGCCAAATCTCAAAAGCACAAATAACATGACTGTCCAAGACAGCACGTCTTCTATTAAACCCACTTGTCCTACAGAAATGTTTTTACATTTATAAATTTAAATTTATGTTTTTAATTACGTATCTTTTACTTTTATGAATATATATTGTCTTAGTCAGGGTTTCTATTCCTGCACAAACATCATGACCAAGACGCAAGTTGGGGAGGAAAGGGTTTATTCGGCTTACACTTCCATACTGCTGTTCATCACCAAGGAAGTCAGGAATGGAACTCAAGCAGGTCAGGAAGCAGGAGCTGATGCAGAGGCCATGGAGGGATGTTCTTTACTGGCTTGCCTCACCTGGCTTGCTCACCCTGCTTTCTTATAGAACCAAGACTACCAGCCCAGAGATGGTCCCACCCACAAGGGGCCTTTCCCCCTTGATCACTAATTGAGAAAATGCCTTACAGTTGGATCTCATGGAGGCATTTCCTCAACCGAAACTCCTTTCTCTAACTCCAGCTGTGTGAAGTTGACACAAAACTAGCCAGTACATATATATATATATGTGTGTGTGTGTGTGTGTGTGTGTGTGTGTGTGTGTGTGTGTGTGTGTGTGGTTCTGCAAGCTTATATCTTCCACATGCATGCCACACCCTGTGGAGCAAAATAGGGGTCCCTGGAATGGAAACAGACAGTTGTGAGCGGTTGTGGAAACACTGGAAATTGAACATGAGACCTCTTAACTCCTGAATTATCTCTCTAGTCCCAGAACTGCTTTTTAATGTATCTCAGAAGTTTTGTTGTATTGGTGACCCGTCCAGCAGGTCCAGTTATTTGAGGGGACGCCCTCAGTCTAGTTTCTCATAGCATCCAAGAACACCAGCCCAGGTAGCATCCCCATTAATGAACTAGGCCCTACCATATCAGTCATCCTTCAAGAATATGCAATACAAGTCAATCTAGTGACTGTATTTTTTAAATTGACTTTCCCGATTTCCAAATTACTCTAGCTTATGCCAAATTTACATAAAATTAACCAGCACAATACCTCAAAATAATAAAAGCAGTTCTGGTGGTTTGAATAAGAACAGCTCCCATAGGCTCATGAATTTGAATGCTTAGTCACCAGGGAGTGATATTATTTAAAAGTACCACTTTTAGAAGAATGGGAGGTGTGGCCTTGTTGGAGGAAGTGTGTTACTGGGAGTGGGCTTTGAGGTTTTAAAAGTCCTTGTTAAGCTAAGTGAGGATGTAGCTCTCAGCTACCTCCTAGCATCACGCCTTCCACACCTGCACCATGCCCTACATCATAATAATAATAGACTAAGTCTTTAAAACTATAAGTAAGCTGCGATAAATCCTTTCACTTAGGAGTTGCCATGGCCATGGTGTCGCTTCAGAGCAATAATATAGTGATAAAGACAAAGTTATATAGGACAAACCAATAACCAACATACCTTAAGTGAAATTAAAAAAAAACTTGAAACCCTTCCATTAAAATCTATCAGAAAACACGGAAACCAATAGAATAAAACAGAAGCCTGGAACATGAGTACTTGCAACTACAGCCATGTGATATTTGACAATATGCCAAAAAAGGAAAAAAAAAAAAAAGCATGCTCTGGAAAGAAGATAACATCAACAACTGGTTTTGGAAAAAATGGCTGTCCACATGCAGAAGAATAAAATTAGACCTGCATCTAATCTATCACCCTGTATAAAAGTTAATACCAAGTAGATCAAAGACCTTAATTTGAAACTTGAGATGCTAAAACCACTAGAAGAAAACATAATACAGGACCCTACAAAATACAGGCGTGGGAAAGAAATTTCTCCATTTGCTTAGGAACTAAGACCAAAAACTGATGAGTGGGACTTCATAAAAGTAAGACTAAAGCATTTCTGCACAACTGAGCAAGCAATCAAGTGGGTGAAGAGGAGACAGAGTGAGAGAGAATCTTTGCCATGTGTCCATCTGGTGGAAGAGTAATATCCAGAATATACAAAGAGCCTAAAAGCAAATGACCCAATTAAAACATGAGCTGTGCACCTTAACAGTGAGTTCCTAACAGAAGACACAAAGGTGGCTAAGAAGCACCTCAAGCGAGTCCATTGTCCTTAGCAACTGGGGGCATGCAAAGGAAAACACCTTTGAGATTTCATCTCACTCCAATCAGAACAGCTATGATCAGCAAAGCAACCGGCAATGGACGCTAGAGAGGGTGTGAGAGAAAGAGAACCCCCATTCACTGTTGTTGGTAAGCAAACTGTCATAGCCACCTTGGAAATCAATTAGAAGAGAACCTTCAAAAAACCTAAAATAAATCTACCATATGACCTAGATATACCACTCCTTGGCATATACCCAAAGACTTGACATATTACACCACAGATACTTGGTTATCTACTACAAAGTGGTTATCATCGTTGTGATAAAACACCATGACCAAAAGCAACTTGGGGAGGAAATGGTTTATTAGGCTTGTATTTCCACATGCTGTTCATCACTGAAGGAAGTCAAGACAGGAACTCAAGCAGGGCAGGAACCTGGAAGCAGGAGCTGATACAGAGGCCATGGAGGGGAGCTGCTTACTGGCTTGCTCACCATGGATTGATTGCTCAGCCTGCTTTCTTATAGAACCCAGAACCACCAGCCCAGGGATGGCCCCACTTATAATGGGCTGGGCCCTCCTCCATCATTAGCCCTAAAATCATATACACACAGCAGTAACAGATTCATTGGGTTACACTTATGTATTTATACATGATAATAATAAAGAAAGAAAAGAAAAAGAGGCCAACAATTTGAGGGGGAGTGAAGGGGAGGGGAAATAGGAAGAGTTAGAGGAAAGAAAGCCAGGGAAGTGGTATACTTATATTTTACTTTAATGTACATTTTTAAATGTATAAACCATACCTTTCTAACAAAAAGAATATTAAAATCTTGATCAAAAATAAGTAAAGGATATAAGCAAGCTACAAATAGAAAACTATGCTTTTATATAATGAGCAAGTGAGACATGTCCACACTGCAAGCAAATTAAAGTCAGAGGCCCTTTGTATGCATGATCTTATATACATCATAATATAAGGTAATGTTAGGAAGGATAATAAAACTTTCATTGTGGGAAAGGCTGGAATGAAAGCAGTATTCTCACACAGTTCTTGAAAGAAAATAAATAAGCTTTTACTGTATTTATTTGTATGTCTGTGTGTGTGTGTGTGCATGCAGCATTATATCTGTTCTGGGAACAACTCAGTGAAGTTAATTCTCTTTTTCCACCTTTACATCCATTTTGAAGATTGAACCCAGATTATCAGGCCTGTGCAGCAAGCATTTTTATCTTCTGATCCCATTTCCCCAGCCCAGTAAGTAAACTTAAAAAACAAAAATCCTTTCATGCAAGTGTTTTCGTGACACATACAAAAAAACAAAATTAAGGCCATTTCGTTTGCTAGTTTTTCATTTATATTGTAGAAATTGTGTTGAAGAAAAAAAAATCAAAGGATACAAATCCATGAACCACTGAGTAATAAGTTCAAATAACTATTAAAATATGTGGATGTGTGCATGCATGAATGTGCCAATGCATTCGGAAGCCAGAGATCAATAGTGAGATCTTTCCTGTTCGTGCTCGGCATGTTTTTAGAGACAGAGTTTCCTAGTTAGGGTTGCTATTGCTGTGATGAAACACTGTAATCAAATCAACTTGGAGAAGAAAGGGTTTATTTCAGCTTACATTTCCAGGTAACAGTCCATTGCTGACGGAAGTCATGGCAGGAGCTCAAACAGGACAGGGATCTAGAGGCAGGAGGTACTGCAGAGGTAGCAGTAGGAGGCTTACAGACTTCCTCATCACGGCTTGCTCAACCTACTTTCCTCTACAACCTAGGATCAGCAGCTCAAAGATGGCAGTACTCACAATGGGTTGGACCCTTCCCTGTCAATCACTAATTAAGAAAATGCACTACAGCCAGATCTTATGGAGGCATCGTCTCAATTGAAGTTCCCTCCTTTCAGATAACTCTAGCTCGACATAAAACTAGCCAGCACGCAGGGTCTCTCGCTGAACTTGAGACTCATCAGATGAGTGGCATTGGGTTGTCCAGCAAACCTCAAGGATCCTTCAGGCTCTGCTCTCCCAGCACTGGTATTACAAGGATACAACTCTGCACCCAGCTTGTCCATGGGTGCATGGAGCCTGAACGAAGGCTTATGCAGCAGGCACTTTGCTGATTGAGCCCCAGTCCACAGTAAACATTTTAAAGGTCTGCATCCCTAGAGTGTCCACTGTGGCTCACCAGCACGGGAACTAACTAGACAACACCAATGTTCTAAACAATGTAGAAATATTAAATCATGTTGAATCGCTTCCGGGCTCAACAAGGATAGTAAGTCCCCCTTGCTTATGCTAATCAAGAGAATAAAAATCTAAAACTTAAGTCCTGCCTTTTATAAAACTAGAAGATATTTGCATTGATTCCATTATACTTTCTAAGAGATTCCTATGAAGTAGGTAACTTGCAACAGGAACATATTCTTTCACAGCTCTGGAGCCCAGCAGTGCACAGGTAAGGTGTTGGCAGGCCTCTTGAAGATTCAAGGGCGGAACCCATTCTCCCAGCACCTTGTAGCTTCAGCAGTCCCTTGATTTGAGAGTACATCACTCTAATATCTGCCTCCATGATTCCCTTGCCTTCTCTTCTATGTCTCTCTTATATAAGGATACTTGTGCTGGCATTTAGAGTCACCCAAATAATCAGGATAATCTTTAACTCAAAATCCCTGATTTAATCATGCCTGTAAAAACTTCTTTTTCCAAATATAGTACAGTCACATATTCCAGAAATACAACATGGATATCTTAGGAGTGGGATGCAGAGTTTTCTACTTACTTCAACAACTGTTATCACTCTTATTACACGGAGATTGAAAGCAGACAGGGGTAGAACAAATGTTAGCAGAAAAAAATCAAAACAGATTATCAAACAAAAACAATGGTGCTGTGTATGGCAACAGACAAATGTAACAGTAATAGCAACTGATATCAGTTAAGCGCTGGCTTGTCCACAGAACTTTAAAAGAAGCTCAGAAGGTGAATAACCAAGATGCCTTGGGTACTAGGCTGTGCTGAAGATGGAGATTCATTGAAAATATGTTTAAAGAACAGGTAAGGAATTCCTAAACCAAGTTCTCACTCTTACTCTGCATGATGAAATAGATACCCCTCCCTCTCTGGAGTATTTCCACTACCAACGCCAAAGTGTTGTTCACCAGGGGAGGGGAGCATCCTTCTCTGAACCCCATGTACATGAGGAGCTCTAACAAGCTCTAGGCGCAACTGTTCACATCAGCCAGCCCCACATATGTACACAAAGCTTCCAATGAGCTGTTCAGTTTCAGTTCTTAGCTACAGAAACACAGATAAGTTTTGCCAGAAATTGGAGGAAAGCTTCCAACATAAGGAAAAAAAACAAAAAAACACCTAGTACAGGTGCGAGGCACATAGGAAACTGAGACAACATCAAAAGCAGGAGAAAATGTTGCAGAAACTGAGAGAAACCCAACTGAAGAATTGGAAAACAAGCAACAAAGTTAAGGCTCTGATTTGAAGAAAGCACTCACCAACATATAGCTTCAGATAAGCAGTAGAGAAGTTAAAAGACTTCCTTTTTATGAAAATACAGTGTTATTTGAGAATTCCTTCTAGATCTTCCTCCATGTCACTCTCTGTCTTAGTCAGGGTTTCTATTCCCGGACAAAACATCATGACCAAGAAGCAAGTTGGGGAGGAAAGGGTTTATTCAGCTTACATTTCCACATTGCTGTTCATCACTGAAGGAAGTCAGGAGTGGAACTCAAGCAGATCAGGGAGCAGGAGCTGATGCAGAGGCCATGGAGAGATGTTCTTTATTGGCTTGCCTCCCCTGGGTTGCTCGGCCTGCTCTCTTATAGACCCCAAGACTACCAGCCCAGAGATGGCACCACCCACAAGGGGCCCTCCCCCCTCCCCTCGATCACTAATTGAGAAAATGCCTTACAGCTGGATCTCATGGAAGCATTTCCCCAACTGAAACTTCTTTCTCTGTGATAACTCAAGCTGTGTCAAGTTGACACAAAACTAGCCAGTACACTCACCAAACAAAAAAACTGGACAAAAATTAAGAGCGCCATAGCGCTCTGTCTTAGGGTTTTACTGCTGTGAACAGACACCATGACCAGGCAATGCTTGTAAATGACAACATTTAATTGGGGCTGGCTTACAGGTTCAGAGTCCTTACAGTCCATTATCATGAAAGCAGGAAACATGGCAGCATCCAGGCAGGCATGGTGCTGGAGGAGGTGAGGTTCTACATCTTCATCCAAAAGAAGCTAGGAGCAGACTGTTTTCAGGTGGCTAAGGGGAGGATCTCAAAGCCCACCCTCACAGTGACATACTTCCTCCAACAAGGCCACACCTACTCCAACAAGGTCACACCTCCTAATAGTGCCACTCCTTGGGTCAAGCAGGTTTAAACGACCACACTCTCATTCCTGTGTTCCTTACTATCTCAATCCCTACTATAACTTATTACTATCTTATGTTAATGTTACATATTCATTATAATCCATTTATGAATGAAGAATTTTGTCATCAATATTAGACACACTAAAAGATGTGCTCATCTGGGGCTGGTGAGATGGCTCAGTGGGTAAGAGCACCCGACTGCTCTTCCGAAGGTCCAGAGTTCAAATCCCAGCAACCACATGGTGGCTCACAACCATCCGTAACGAGATCTGACTCCCTCTTCTGGAGGGTCTGAAGACAGCTACAGTGTACTTACATATAATAAATAATAAAAAAAAAAAAAAAAAAAAAAAAAAAAGATGTGCTCATCTGTGGGTTTGGTCAAATCTATAATGATATGTACATATCATCTGGCAAATTAGTTATAGTTATATACATAGACATAGATGATATATAGATACCTATATCATAATACTTTATGAAATAGTTTCACTGTTTGAATATCCATTTCTTCTCCATTTCTCCTCCACAAACTCCTCATGATCGTCAAACATTTCACTGTCTGTACAATTTTATCTTTCTCAATGTATTGTATAGTGAGAACAATGCAGTTTTTCCAAACTAACTTTGTTCACTTGGGATATGCACATGTGTTCTCATTTTTCACCTCTTTATTTCACTAATACATTCCATTGTGTGGGGGTTCCATGGATTCTTTACTCCACTCACCTATTAGAAGACAATTGCTTCCAAGTTCGGGCAATTATAACTCAAGCTGCTGTAAATATTTATATGAAGGTTTTGTACAACTTCAGCTTTGAACAAACATTTGGGTAAGAGCTATGCACTAAGACTATGTTTAATTTTATAAGAAATGAAACACTCACCCCCTAAAGTGACTGTGTTTGACATTCCACCAGCAATGGATGAACACTCCTGTTGCTCCATTTCCTTGCTGGCATTTGGTGGCATCTGTGATTTGGACTTTACAATATCACATATATGCAGTGACTTGTTATTCCTTGTGACATATCATGTTTACGTTTTGTACTTAACTACGTTACACAATGGTGTCTGTATGTCTTCTTTCATTAGCTGTCTTATGTTCTGACCATTTGCCTATTTTTAAATTGAGTTGTTTGCTTTCTTGAAGTTTCTATCTTGAATAGATTATTTTATCAGATACATACTTTGTAAATATTTCCTCTCAGATCGTGACTTATTATCTCATTATTTTAAAGATAAAAACATTTCTTCTTGGGGGAAGAGGGGATGTGAGGGGAGGAACTGAGAGGAGAGGAGGGAGGAGAAACTGTAATTGGGATATAGAATAAATAAAATTGAAAGTTAAAATGTACAATCAAATAAGTAAAACCCTTTTATGATAGACACATGTAAAACATGTTGTGTATAAACAGAATCTCATATAATGTTCAATATGTGCACCCATTAAATAACATTTAAACATACTTATCTTTTCAACCATTTTTCATTTCTTGTGGTAAAAATTTCTAAGTCTTTTCTTCTAGCTCTTTGAAATACACTGTATATAATTGCTGCCTCTAGTCACCACTCCCTTGATAGTAAATACATTTGGGCAGGCAGCATTTAGGAATTTGTCTCCCTTGCACCTTTTCTTAAAAAGCTACTAAAAGATGCTAGTACAGATACAAAAAAGAGAACACAAAACCTGGAAAACAAGGCCCACTGTAAAAAAAAAAATGCACAAAAGAAATTCCAGGGTGAACAGTAAAGGAAAGTCAGGGACAACCCAACCAGCATGAGCTAACCTGGAAAAATGTCATGATCTTGGCGAATGAAGGGTAAAAGTGAGGGCACAGAAAGGAAAAAAATGCTGTCCTTTTGGTAGTATGTTAGCCTTTTAATATTTTTATGTTTCATAAAGGACATTCTATTTTATTTACAGTAAAGAAACATAAGCAAATGATACAAATATTAGAGGTACAATCATTTCTGTGTTTGTAGGAAACTTTGTATGATTCCTTTGCAAAGACATTCAAATCCTTTAAGTAAAACCCTGCTCAATATGCATATAGGCAATACACAAGACCTCCTACATAATCAATACACAAGACCTCCTACATAATCAATACACAAGACCTCCTACATAATCAATACACAAGACCTCCTACATAATCAATACACAAGACCTCCTACATAATCAGTGGATTATATATTAAACTTCATTTAATACAAACATCATAAAATAATTGCTATGATACATTGTCTAGGGAATAATGATAAGAAAGGAGTTTGACCTTGATAGACACAATTTAATTTTTTTAACTTGGTTATATCTGTAGGTGCAGAGTCAATGGATATTGAAAGCTGACAGCATTGTAATGTGCCCAAAACAAAACTGACAATAAAAATCTAGAGATACTTGTCCTAGGAGCAGAATGGAGGTTAGAGAGCTCAGAAAGAATTTTACAGAATAAAATAGAAATGACAAATTATATAACAGGTTTGACCATGTGAAACTTACATTAAAAAGCCATTTTATAAAGCTTTTCAAATGGAGAAGACTTATGATATGTCAAAAAAAGTGAATCGAGTGAAAATAACCAACATTAACATCCAAAACCTAAAACATACCCAGAAGACAGACAAATGTTGCCACACTGTAAGACTGAAGTCAAAATTAAACAATAATGACAAAGAAACTAACAATCAGGTATCTAACTAAAAATTAAAATATAATTATGGTACCAGCAAGATGGTTAAACAGGTAAAAGAAGAAATAATAAGCTGTTAAATCTGGCTCTCACTCTGTCAGTCTGAGTTTCCCGCTGCACAGCACCCACCCACTCAATACTCCTGAGCATACAGAAGTGTGGGGGGTTGCATGGATGGTTCCCATAAGGCTTTAGAGAGTGGCACTATTAGAAGGTGTGGCCTTCTTGGAGTAGATGTGGCTTTGTTGAAGGAAATGTGTCATTGGGGATAGGCTTTGAGGTCTCAGATGCTCAAGCCAGGCCCACTGTCTCCATTTCTTCCTGCTGTCTGTTGATCCAGATGTAGAACTCTCAGCTACCTCTCCAGCACCATGTCTACCTGCATGCTGCCATGTTTTCCACCATGACAATAACAGAACTAAGCCTCTGAACTGTAAGCTAGCTCCGATTAAATGTTTTCCTTTATAAGAGTTGCTGCGGTCATGGTGTAGAGCTGTATATACTCTATATGCCTGCCCCAGCTCTGAGTAAAGACACAAAGACTTACATTTATTAATATAGCTTTGGGACTAGCTTACTCTTGTTCCTGACTCACTCATATAACTTAATTAGCCCATTTATACTAATCTAAGTTCTGCCACATGGCTTGTTAGTTACCTCACCTTCACTCTCAGGCTGTTTCTTCCTCTGTATCTGGCTTGATAGCAAATTCTCCCATACCTGACTCTTTCCTGAGTTCCTATCTCTACTGGAAGTCCCACCTAGTCTCTCCTCCAGATTTTTTATTAATCCAATCAGGAGGTAAGAGAGGATGTTTACAAAATATGATGAGAAGTGTGGAACACATTGGGACTTTGGGTTAGAAAAGCAGTTGAATCCTTTAAATGGAGTTTAGTGGGTCATACTAGTATAAGCATGGAAGACAGTGGTGCTGAGAGTGATTTGAATTGTGGATGCCTGGCTCAAGAGGCTTGGAAGAGAATATTAATATGTAGCCTAGAGATCATTCTTGTGGTATCTTGGTGAAGAATGTTGCTGTTTTCTCTCCTTGTCTTTAAAAAAAAAAAAAAAAAAGCCTTCCTTAGGTTAAATTGAAGAGCTATAGACTATCAGCTTTATCAGAGGACATTTTCAAATAACCTATTATAAACTATGTTTTGTGGCTATTAGTCGCCAGTCTTGTGCAGATCCATAATGAAAAGGAGCAAGCTGAGCAAAGGTAAATACAAAGTAGACTGTTGGAGGAGAAAAGGGGCACCAGGATGTGTGATGAGATGGAAGAAAAGCCTGGTGCTAGGTGGAGTAACAGACATGGTGATCTCAGAGCAAGATCCCAGCCAACTAGGCTTCTAACTTGTGAAAAGGAAATTAAAGAAAAGCTAAGGGCCAGGTGTGGTGCTGGTTCATGCCTTTCGAGGCCAGACTAGTCTACAGAGCAAGTCCCAGAACAGCCTCGCTTAGGATATGAAGGAAACCATCACAAACAGAAAGGAGTTAGAGATATGAAGAGTATTTGGACATCAGAAATGAGGATGCAGTCTGGAGTTTGCTTTGGTTTGGTTTGGTTTTCAGTCTTGCTTTGGTCCAGTATTTCTTCATGTTGCTCCCTTTCCATGCTTTTGGAACAGGAATGTATATACCCTGTGCCATTATATGTTGAAGGTATGTGATCTTCTTTTTCATTTTGTTTTCACAGGGAATTAGAGTTAAAAGTTTGCATGAGATTCAGAAGAGAGGTTGAACTTTGAAGTTTTAAACAATGCTGCTACTGTGATCGACTATGGGGACTTTTGAAGTTGGACTAAATGTAGCTTTCATTATGATATGGCTACAAGCCTATGAGAGCCAGGGAGTGGAATATGGTGATTTGGATGAAAATGCCCACCCCCACCCCCACCCCCATTAACCTCATAAGGAGTGGCTTCTCTGGAATGTACCGAGGAACAATTACATCTGACCTAAGTGAAGCTTTTGTTTCTGTTAGGTAACTCTTCCCCTTTGGCCTCTCCCAGACCCCGGCAGAAGCCTTAGAGACATGGGGATGGGAGTGCTGGACTGTAGGCTCTGGAGCTGTTAATCCTTCAAGTCTCTCTACCCCAATCCCAAGGTACAGAGGCAATGGAAGCAATTCTGCCATGGTTTTAGAATCTTAGTGATAGAAGGTAAACATAATTCTCTCAGGTCTTCTTTACTAAAATTCTCTCTCCCTTCTCCCTCCTCCTCTGCAGGAAACTGGTGTGGGAAGCCACATGTGCCATTGCAGAGTGGCACTGACTACTGCTGGCCATCACGCATAAGTTTGGACAAACAACCAATGTGTACATATGCAGTAAAGTTTTTTGCAAAGACACTGCCTGGCCCGGGCATGATAATGAGGCTTTGAGAGTATAACCAATCAGATGTGAGACACGCAAATGAGGTATGATAATGAGGCTCTGTGAGGTACAGAGAGAGAGAGAGTAGCCAATCAGATGAGGAACATGCAAATGAGGCTTAGTGCATAACCAATCCGGGTGTGAGACACGCCTCTCCTAGGCCTATATAAGCAGCACCAGTTCTGGGCTCAGGATCTCTTCGCCTCTGCAATCAAGCTCTCCCAATAAACGTGTGCAGAAGGATCCTGTTGCAGCGTCATTACTGCTGGCCAGTCCGGCGCACGCAAGAAACTGGGCCAAGCAATAACATACCATGGAAAAGCTATTTTCTGTAACTCTCTTATTCCACAGAGGCTCCCTCAGGTTTAGTTCCAGGTTCTTCCTTGGAGACTCCTTGGTGAAATGAAAACTTCAGGGCTCATTGGAAAGTTGGTTGGATGGTGTTTTGCTGGAGCAAACACATGAAGGAACGTTTAGCTGAAGCAGACAAAGGTTAAAACAAACACATGAAAGGGCATGTGATGAAGGATTCTTTGCTAACAACACGCATGTGTTGGTCTGCCTTACATTGCATAATTGAGCTGCATTTGTCAGGACACCAAAAAAAATTCTGGTGGTGTGCTGCAGTTCCTTGCCGCTTCCTCAGACTTCAGCTAATGGACAGAGTGATGTCAACTTAGATGCATGTGCTGAGGCAAGACCCGTGGAGGTCACTTGATGTTGGGAGGGTATAAATAGGACTCAAAGGACAGTGACAGGCTAATCTAGGCTTGCTTATAGAGCTAGCTGTACTACGCATGTGGGTCTCAAGTCTTCACTGATTTTCACTGCGTTGGAAGAGGCACAGCTGCTCCTGGTGTCTCTCCTGATCCCTCCTGCTGACTTGTGCGGAGGCTGAGGCCTGGCTGTCTCTGCTAGGTAGTGCCACCTTTGCTGATTCCTGTTTGCTTTCCTGACTCTACTGAACTGGACTGCTGGTGTATCCGTGAAGTATTTGCAAGTGGATCAAGCTGCCACTGCTAACCTGTGAACTGAATTGTCGATTTCCAGACAACACAAACAGAAGTTGCTCCAAAAAAACATTTCTAAACAGGTCCACTTCCCCCATATCCTTTCTTTCCTACTACCTTTGGTGGGTGAGGGCCTAGAAGGGAGGTTAAAGCATTTAAGAACTATCATTAAAAATAAGGCTTGAAAAAAAATTAAAGTTATACCTTGGTGTAGCAGTAAAGAACTTAGCTGACCCCCTACATACCTGTGGACATGCAGTCAAGTCTAACTTCCTAAAGGAAACATAGGAAGGTGATATTTCCCTGCATCTTATAATTCGGTAGTACTGAGAAGTTGAATAAATTGCTCAAAGTTGCCCATCTAGACATGTGGCAGTTTGGCTCCAGGGTAGGTTTGTCACCTAAGCCCTGGTTAAGTGTCCATTTCTCAGTAGAAGAATCCACCACCCATGCAGGTGTCACCCTTGACACAAAAACTCTAAGAATGCTAACAGTCGTCCTTTTGCCTGCTCCCAACAGCACTTTAGAGAAGGTGCACAGTGTGCTTCTGTAGTGGGTAAGGATTTCAGCTTCTCCCCGTAAACACAAGACCTCACCCAGTGAGTATTCATGGATCGACGTGCCTTTGAGAAGGCTTCACGTAGTGGGAGGTAGTGGTATTACCACTGTACTGGGGCCTGTGGGCATGCATCTATGCTCATGGATGATGATGTAGGAGACAAGGCCCACAGGAGAGCTCTCACATGAATGCCCTGGAGTGTGAAATGTTAGGCTAAGCCTTGTAAACTCAGAGAATTTACTAAGACAAATGGTTTACACAGAGACAGGTTTACCCATGCCTTTCAACATACAGTATCAGCCTAACCAGAACAGCCACTGGATTTCAGAGACGTGTTCCCTTGAAGGTTTTGGAATCTGCCATAGATACTTTTTGTAATGTTAATTCTAGGATAGTAACGCTCCAATGCCCTAGAAGAAAATCACGACAGTGATAAAAATCTGATTACAATAATTTTGTTCAGCAAAGAATCGCTCCAGCCAACTATTTAACAGCCACCAGAAAAGGAAAGATATGACCTGTTTGGTTATCTCTCAATTCAGGCAAAAAGCAGGCTGGGATGGACTCTGGAGCCTGGTAATGAAGACCTCCATGGGCTCTTCTGTTCTCAGGTATCTTTAGCAGCTTGCACTGTAATGTTATGGATACCATACTCACCTGTGGAAGAAACACCCACAACGAAGGGTTAGCCCAGTGATGCAAATGTTCTTAAAGTAGCAGCTTTCTCTCTCCTAGCTAGAGCCTCTGGAGCTGAAAGCCGCAGAGGTAACAGAGTGTAATCCATCCGCACTTCATCTGGAAACAGCATCATTTCTTTGAGCTCTCTGGAGACCTCGACTAGAAAAAAAAGGCCCAAGATGCCTGTCAGAGCCAACAGTGCCTGTCTTATTTTATACATGGGATGAAATATAAGACTCTGGGCTCCATTAGCAGCAGGCTTCGTTTTCACCCCAGGAAAGTGGCTTGACATAACCACATCTTACTTGTTCTTTCTTACATTTTTTTTAATACAAATGGCCTTAAAAATCCCCTCTTCCGCTCCCCACACCACAGCCCCAGGCACCTAGAAGCCATATCATCAGATTTTATAGCCAGATAATGCGGTCCTGAGAAAGCTGCCTATGTATATGGTTGAGGTTTTTTTAAAAGAAAAAAAAAATAATAATAGCAAGGCTGCAGCCTGATAAAAGGAAGAAGTTTGCTCTCTAGTGGCTGACTTAGAAAAGACTCTGGAATCCACACAATGAGCTACGTGAAAAATAAGAGGGGATTTGACAGTGCTATCTGGGCTACAAGGTCTGAATAATTCTTTTGGTTTTATTGACTTTTAGATGTATTTTTCCTACACTGAAACACTATGTCATACCAAGTGTTTTGTGAATGTTTTTCCTTACTGAAGTACTTCTTATCATTAAGTCATTCCAGTTCTAAAGTTTAAGGGTAGCAATTAAGTTTCTGCTGTTTTATTAGCGTGTTGTACTTTTCAAAAGCTCTATGGACTGGTTTAATACCATATAATTAATGTTTATTATAGACACATTGCCCATTAATATAACATCATTAGCTCCTTTTAAACCATTTTTAGATCTTTTCAGAAAGATTATTTAGCATAATTAATATGATGCTAATTAATATCATTTCATTACTCTTCTTTCTATAACAGCTCCGTTTATAATATTTTACAATATGAATTACAAAATAAGAAAAAGACTGTTCTTTATGCCTCGCTGTGAAACCACCCACCTCCCTTTGTGATTTGCTTTTCTATTTATTCTCCCACAGTTCTGCCTCTTCCTATCCAAATCCACACTACTTCCCATAGCTTTCTTCTGTAGTGCCTATCAGACCATGGGCAACTGAGCATCATCCCCGAGATCGTAAGCTTTGAGACTTATTGAAAGTAAGGGGGATGCACAGGAAGATTTCACCTATACAGTAGATCAGGCTGGCCTTAAACTCTTGAAGATCCATCACAAGTGCTAGAATTAAAGTTGTGTGACAGCACACCTGACTTAATTATTTGCTCTTATTTTACCTAGGCAAGGAGAACCAGGAGACATAAAAATGTCTAACTTCTTCAAGAGGTCCAAACACAGAGAAAGCAAAGTACTAGAAAATGTAAGGATTGGTCATGGGGTTCTCACTGGGGTAAGGGCACTGTAAGGGGTTGTTAGCAAAGAGAATGACTTATATTTATGAAAATTATCCCAGCTACTATGTGTAGAGAAAGTGCCACTACAAGGGCAAGAGGCTAACAGAGAACACTTTTGGAAATGGTTGTAGACCTGCAGCCTAGAGAAGTCAGGAGGTTAGACAAGAGCAAGGCAGCTAAGTTGCAGAAAGTGGACAGACTTCTGCCTTATGTTAAATGGAGCTAAGTGATGCTGCAGCCAAGCTGGGGGTGGGCTTTGGCTGAGCAGTGGGGAAGAGGACCACTGAGGACCACTTAGTAGAATTAGATGCTGGGAGAAAGGCCTGTTGGGAGGATGAAAGCTGAGGAGAAACGGGGTTCTGATCCAATTGGGTGTGGTTCAGTTTAGGAGTCCATTCCAAATGAAATGTCAAGTAATCTCTCAAGAGGGGATTTCTGCACGACCAGGCCTCTTTCTGTCAGAAATGTGGAGTTTAGAGGCAAGTCCAGATGTGTGATTCACGTTTAGAAGAGCTCAGGGTACGATTGGTCAATCCAAGGAGAGAATTTGGGTGGAGAAATGAATAGGCCAGGAGCTGATATTGGGCACATGCATATTAAATAAAGAAGGTATCAGTACCAGCCAGGGAGACTGAGCAGACTCGATCAGGAGCAAAAGGAAAAGTAGAAGGCCACCAAAGAAACAGCTAAGAACATCAAGTGAGAGGCAGATGCAACTGTGACCATCAAATCTGGCAAAACCCAGGTTACAGGTGACCTTGAAGAACCCATTAGGTGCAGTGATAGGGACAGAAGCCCCCTTGTGTTTGTGTCAGTTTCGAACAGGCCTTTAGAAATTCTTTCTCCATTTGGCTAGGAATGGCCCCTTCTTAGAATAGGAAACAAAACACCCATGGAAGGAGTTACAGAGACAAAGTTTGGAAGTGTGACAAAAGGATGGACCATCTAGTGATTGCCATATCCAGAGATCCATCCCATGATCAGCTTCCAAACGCTGACACCATTGCATACACTAGCAAGATTTTATCGAAAGGACCCAGATGTAGCTGTCTCTTGTGAGACTATGCCGGGGCCTAGCAAACACAGAAGTGGATGCTCACAGTCAGCTAAGGAGCTAAAGGGATCTGCAACCCTATAGGTGGAACAACATTATGAACTAACCAGTACCCCAGAGCTCTTGACTCTAGCTGCATATGTATCAAAAGATGGCCTAGACGGCCATCACTGGAAAGAGAGGCCTATTGGACACGCAAACTTTATATGCCCCAGTACAGGGGAACACCAGGGCCAAAAAGGGGGAGTGGGTGGGTCGGGGAGTGGGGGGGTGGGTATGGGGGACTTTTGGTTTAGCATTGGAAATGTAAATGAGCTAAATACCTAATAAAAAATGGAAAAAAAAAAAGAAATTCCTTCTCAGAGCAACCAGAAAATGCAGAAAAGAATAAATAACTGAGAAGCCGGCCCTTGCTGAGCTTGCTGATCGTTTTGGAGGCTTTGATCTAGAACCATCTTCTACGAACACTTCCATAGTCAGGGTGTCCAGCAAAAGGTATTCCTGTGTGTAACAAACGGAGCTTTTCTCAGGCTCACAAACAACTCATCTCCACCATAGATTAGATGGTGAAGTTACAGCAAGTTGAGGTGGAGGAAAAGAATAGCGAGAAAGAGATAGATTTGACACGTAGGATGGAATTTAGGAAGACATAGGGAAAGACGAAGGGAAATAGGGAGAACAGTGCCTGAAAGGAGGGGGATGTTTTTAAGAATCAAAAAATAAAAGGATCAAAAACTAAGAAAAGAAAATATTTAAAACTAGGAAAGAGGTGCTGGAGAGACGAACCGGTGGTTAAGAGCACTGGGTGTTCTTCCAGAAGACCTAAGTTCGATCCCCTGGACCCACATAGCAGCTCACAGCTGTCTGTTATGGCATTCCAGGGGGTCCGACACCCTTACGCCAATGCATATAAAACAGAATTATTTTTAAATCGTAGGAAAGAAAGGATTAAAATTGAAAATTATTAAAATAAGAAAGGAAACTGTTAAGAGTATTTTTCTTCCTAGATGTAGCTCAAAATAAAACTTTTAAATATATGCCAATTTCAGAAACAGAATGCATGTGGTATATGTTCTACTTCAGATTATGTATCCAGGATTAAGGAGAGAGTATACTATGCAGTCAGGAGGGATCTTGCTGTGAGCAGGATTAGGGGAGCTGCTTGTTTTCTGAGAGTGTAAAAGTATCACATAGCTATTTTAAAATGTTTATGGCTATTCCCATACAGGTGAGTTTCAGCATAATCAGATCTCTTTTAATTTTTATTTTTAGATTATAATATAATCACATTCCTCCCTTCTCTTTTCTCCCTCCAAAACCTCCCATATACCTCCTTCCCACTCTTCTTCAAGTTCATGGCTTCTTTTTGCATCAATTGTTATATCAACAAGGCATGCTTTCTCTCTTGTTGAGCAGGTCTTAAGCCAAATTAGAGAGTTGTTGGTTGCCACCAAGGAATATGTGCCACCACTGCACCCAGAGGGTTATCATGCCAAACTGGTCAAAGATATGATTTATAGGCATCATACCTGGACAGGGCTACTAGTTGCCTTTCTCCTTTGTAAGCTTGTGTGGTGCCTTCTGGTGCCATGAAAGCTAGTCCTCAGCTTAGTTCCAAGTCATGGATCTCTCTGAGCCCTGTTTCTAAAGTGCATGGTGTCTTCAGCAATAGCAACTTAAAGTCCACCACTGGGACCAACATAGGGCAACAGCAAAATGCTGTATGTTTTGGGAGTCTCTTGGACAGCCCTGATCAACAAGTCAGAAGAAGATATCTTATGTCTGGTACTGGGGTGGTTTCTCTTAGGGCACTTTGACTCTTAGAGGGAGCATTTGCCAATCTAGGTTAAAAATTAAAAAAAAAATAAAACTGTATGTGTATGTTTATACATGGAATTTGGCATTATAGTTTTGGAGGTTTTTTTAGGTAAATATTTTAAGGTAAATATTTGATTTTTTAAAATGTAGGTAAATAGTATCATTTCTTATGGCCATTTCAGACATCCTTGCTGTTATTTCACTCACTTCCTTTCTCCTCCTGGGTTTATGTCCCTCTGCCCTCCCTAAAGGGTCCCACCTTTCCCATTTCCCATATTAGATCCCTTGTATCCTGCTATTATTCCCCTCTACTCTGTTCCTATCCTACTTCTGTATTTTTCTTGCTCTACCTCCCTGAGGAGAACTGCTTTATCCCATCTTCCTGATCAGAATGCTTGTGCTCTGCTATTCCCCCTGTCTACCCACCCTGTCCTGGCAGTAGAACCATTTTACTTTCCTGGTTTCCGAAGTTACTATGAGCTGTGTTTTCACATCTGAAGAATTAGAGCTAACAGACTCCAATATGAAAGAACATGTGGGTTACCTCAATCAATACAATCTTTGCTACTTTCATCCACTTACCTGCAAAGTTCATGATTTCATTTTTCTCTTTACCACTGAACAGTATTCCATACTGTGTATGTGCCACATTTTCATAATCCGTTTGCTTGTTGAAGGATGTTTAGATTGCTTCTGTTTCCTATTGTGAATAGTGAGCACCATTGAACATAGCTTAGCAAGTATCTACGGAGAAGGATGTCAAGTCCTTTGGGCATATGCCACGGAGTGATATAGCTGGGTCGTATGGTAGATTCAGTTTTACTTTTATGAAGTTCTTCACACTGAAGAATGAAAGAACCATTCATTCTTCCATAATGGCTACACCAGTTTACAAGCCCACCAACGATGAATAAGTGTTCTCCAGAAGTTTTGTCTGTTATTCTGTTGATCTTTGCCATTCTGACTGAGGTGTTAGGAAATCAGTAAGTTTTTTATTTGCATTTCCCTAGTTCTAAGGGAAAGTAAACATTTTGGAGATATTTTCTAGCTATTCCATTTAGAATTCTCAATTCAAGTCCTCTCTATATTTTTTATATTAATCCTCTATCAGACGTATAGTGGGCAAAGATTCTCGCCCGCTCTGTGGGAGTCCTAATCCCTGACTGATTGTTTCTTTAGATATGCTGAAAGCTTTTAGTTTCATCAAATCCCACTTGTCAATTGTTAGCCTTAGTTCTTGGGCAAATGGAGTCCTGTTCAGGGAGACCTTTGCTTTAATATGTAGGGTGCTGCTTATATTTTTCTTCTAGCCATTTCAATATTTCAGGTCTTTGATTCACTTGGAATTAGTTATTTTTTTTACAAGATGACAATTATAGGTTAAATTTATTCTTCTGCATGCAGACAGCCAATTTTTCTAGCACCATATGTTGAAGATTCTTTCCTTTCTCCAGTGTATATCTGTGGCATCTTTGTCAAATATTAAGTGGCTGAAGTTACATATACTCACGTTTGGGTCTTCAATTTTGTCCCATTCATTGATCTATATGTTTGTTTTTGTGCTTGTGCCATATTAATATAATTGATATACTATTAATATAATTAATTTTTATTAATATAGCTCTGTAATGTATCTTAAGATCTGGAATTATAATTTCTTCAGCATTGTTCTTTTCACTCAGGATTATGTTGGCTCTCTGGAGTCTTTTGTGGTTCCATATTAATTTTAGAATATCTTTTCTTGTTTTTGCATAAGATGAGATGGAGACTCTTGACTAGGATTGCTTTGAAGCTATCGCTAGATTTTGAGAAGATGATCGTTTTCACAATGTTAATTCTACCAATCGATGAGCGTGGGATGCCTGTCTACTTTTCTAGCGTCTTCCTCTGTCTCTTTCTTTAGAGGTTTGCAGTTTTCATCGTAAACATTCTTCACTTCCTTGGTTAGATTTACGCCTATGTATTTTATTTCCTTTGAGGTTATTGTGAATGGATGTGCATCCATGATCTCCTTCTCTCTGTGTGTTTCTTTTAATGTATAGGAAAGCTATTGATCTGTGCAAGCTGATTCTGAATCCTACCACACTGATGAATTTGTTTACTTATTTCTAGACATTTTCTAGTAGAATTTTTGAGATTTCTAATGTATAGTATTGCCTTACTCAGTGTTCTATTGCTATGAGGAAATACTACCACCATGGCAACTCTTATTAACATAATCCATTTAATTGGTGCTTGCTTACAGTTTCAGAGGTTTAATCCATTGTCCTCGTGGCAGCGAACATGGTGGCATGCAGTCAGATACAGTAGCTGAAAGTTCTACATCTGTATCCAAAGGCAGCAGGAATAGAGAGAGAGGCACTAGGCTTGACTTAGGCTCTTGAAATCTCAAAGACCAGCCCTAGTGACACACTTCCTCCAACAAGACCAAATTTACTCCAACTCCTATGGAAGTCATTCTTATTCAAACCACAAGTATCTTTAAGTAGGGATATTGTGGCTTCTTCTTTCATGATTTGTAGCCCTTGAATTTCCTTCTCTTGCCTTGTTACTCCAGCTAGTATTTCTAACACAGTGTTAGAGTCAGGACAGAGGGCATCCCTGTCTTGTTCCTGACTTCACTGGGATTGCTTTAAGCTTTTCTTCATTTAGTAAGATGTTGTCTGAGTTTCTTGTGTGTCCCTTTCACATTGTGGGGATTTGTTATTTCTAGTACTACATTCTCTGTGACCTTTATTATGAAAGGGTATTGGATTTTGTCAGTCTTTTCTGCAAGCATTGAGATTATCATGTGATTTTCTTTCAGTACACTTAGGTAGTTTATTAAATGTATTGATTTGCATGTGTTTAACCATCCCTTTAGAGTTATCCTCAGAGAGAAAGACATTTTGGTCACAACATACAGTCTTTTTGATGTATGTTTATATTCTGTTTGAAAGAATTTTACTATTTTTACACTATTTTCATCAGAGATATTAGCTAATAGTTTTAGTGTGTTATATTTTTCACTTGGTTTGGGTACCACGGTATTACTGGCTTCACAGAAGGAATTTAGAAGTGTTCCTCTGTGTCGTCTGTGTGTGTGTGTGTGTGTGTGTGTGTGTGTGTGTGTGTGTGTAGAACAATGGTTCTCAAACTTCCTAATGCTGCAACCCTGTAATACAGCTCCTCCTAACATGGTGACCCCCAACCATAAAAGTATATAGCATTGCTACTTCATAACTATAATTTTGCTACTGTTATGAATCATAGTGCAAATGTGTGATGTACAGGACATCTGATATGAGACCCCAGAAGAGTTGCCACCCACAGGTTGAGAAGCACTAATACAGAGTTTAAGGAAGATTGGCTATAGGTTGTCTTTGCAAGTTTGGTAGGATTCTGTGACTCCATCTAGCCCTGGACTTCATCTTTAAGCTGTAAAGGTTATTTTTATTACTATTACAATATCCTCCTGTACTATGTCTCTGTTTATATTATTGCTCTCTTCTTGGTTTGTTAGTTTAGATAAATCAAACTAACTTTGATTTCTTTGATGTCTGTTATGTTTCCCTGTTATTTTTTTGACTCTGTTTATTTGGGTCATCGCTTTCTTTCTTTTGGTTAGTTGGGCCAAGGATCTGTGGATTGCGCTTATGTTTTTTTTTTTCCTTTGAATACACATCAGTTTAATGTAACAGAGTAACTTGTATACTTCATTATTTAAAATAATCACCTTTTTCCTTTCTGTGAAAACTAAAAAAAAAAAAAAAAAACTTGAAATAAAAAAATTAAAATTAAGTTACAACAGAGAATGTGAATTCCAAATAAAACACCCCCATTGAGTGGCAAGGCTCAAGTCATTGTTAGGAAAGAATTTTATTTTAAAAGTGTCACTTTAAACTGCAAGGACGTCTGTTAGACATCACAATTAAACATGCTAAAGTAGAAGCCATGTTGTCAAATGCCCACTTAACACCCCCCTCCCCCCAGACACCTCAAACACATCTTTGCTGGCCTTCTATACCTTCCCCCTTTTTCTTTTTCATTAAACAAGAGAAAGTAGACAGATATACATTGGGAAATACTGTCTGTGTTCACAAAGAAACATAGTGTAATCTCTGAGCACAATATACAGAGAAAAGAAAAAAGCTAGAATTCTGTGTACACAGGGGCCCAGCCCCTCCAGCCTCCAGCAGAGCCAAGGTAGCTGAAGGGCTTTTCCTTTTTCCCACAGAGCACAGTGGTAGTGTTGAATCCAGTTTTGAAGGCAAGAAAGGGCATAAATGAATTTAGAACAGAAAAGTGGAAATTGTATTTCCCTCAAGTTATTTTCCCCAAAATAAGTTGAGCGCCATGGTGTCGAGAGACCACATAAACAGGGTGACTGAGCACAAGAGTGACAGGGAGGAAAATGACTTCAACTTGCTCCCAGGAACTAGAGAAAATTACAAAACTAAAAAGAAGGCTAGAATACATCAGTCTTCTGTGCTGGTCATTCTCACCTTCATCCTCCTCTCCTTCCTCCCCTTCATCTTCATCTTCACCTTCATCTTCATCTTCTTCACCTTCTTCATCCTCATCCCCTCCTTCATCAATACCTTACAGCTGCTCCTCCTCCTCCTCCTCCTCCTCTTCTTCCTCTTCCTCTTCCTCTTCCTCTTCCTCTTCTTCTTCTTCTTCTTCTTCATGGGGAACCAAATAGTACTGAAAGATATTTGGCCAAATATATCTTTGATGGCCTCTCCTAACTCATCTGTACCATTTTGTCGAATCCTTTCCAGATTTCCACTTGATTTCCATGGACTTTGAAGATGGGTCACTACTTTCATTCAGATAAAATTCTTTGAAGAGAACTTTACTTTCACAGTAAGGATTTTCATCAAAATAAAAAATCTATTCTTTAACCAGATTTGATGTCTTCAAATTCTGTCCTTTAAACTCTGGTGAAATAATTCAGAGCCTCTTTGCCTTCCTTCACAAGCAGTGCAGACACTTGTGGGTGGCTGACAAATGTTGTTATCCAAAAATTTGGGGTTTTGGCAATCAATTCTGGCCTCTTCTGAAAAAATGGTTGTCAGAGTTCATTATATTTTTGTTCTACTTTCAGAAGGTCCTCACTGGCTTGTTCATTAAGTCTGTCTGTTTCATTTTGTACTTCATTAATATGTTCAATTGCCTCTTGCTGTTCCTTTTCTCCATTCGGCAGGCCAGGAGAGGCTGATGGTCCTCCAGGTTTGGGACATACGCTGGTCTGGGCTCCAGGTTTGGGACATACGCTGGTCTGGGTTTCTTGGACTGGGGCAGGTTCTCAGATGCTGATTGATGGCCATGACACAAGGGTTGTGGCCAGGAGACAGAGGCCAGAACCCTGATGTTCACAGCAGGAAGAAACTCACAGGAACTCATCTTTACAAAGAATCAACTCATAGGTTTCTTGAATCTTTTTATCGTTTTGTGTCTATTCCATTGATTTTTTGCTTTGATATTTATTATTTCTTGCCTAAAAAACAGGGTTAGAATTTTGTTTGTTATTTCTTTCTCAACCTTTTGAGTTTCATCATTAATTCACTTACTTGTGCTCTTTCTGATATTTAATGTAGGCACTTAGGGCCATAAACTATTCTCTTAGAACTGCTTTTAACATGTCCCAGAGGTTTTGTGTTGTTTTCATTTTTATTTAGTTCCTGGAAATTTTTATTTGTTTGATTTATCACAGAGATGCAATTTTCTTTAAATGTGCGCTCATTAGTTTTTCTCCAACTTGGCACAAAGTAGACTCATCTGAGAAGAGGTGATGCCCCCACCCAATTGGCCTTTATACAAACTTGTCAGACATTTTCTTGATTAATAATTACTGTGGAAAGGCCCAGTCCACTATGAGGAGTGCCATCTCTGAGCAGGTGTATAACAAAGCAAATTGACCAAGCCTAAGAGAGCAAGCCTGTATGCAGAATTCCCCCATGGCCTCTGGCTTAGGTTCCTGACCTACTTGAGTTCCTGTCAGTTTCTCTCAACGGTGTAGTTGTTTGAGACAAGTAAGACAAATATATCTTCTCCTCCTCAAGTTGCTTTTGCTCGTGGTACTTTTAGCTCAATAATAGAAGCCTGAGACAGTATGAAACTCAATAAATATAGTATACCATGTTAACAGACTTAAAGACAGGAATAATATGATATCTCATAATGTAGGAAAGGCACATAACAAAGTTCAATGTATTTTCGTGGTAGACATTTTGAAGAAATTAGCAATAAATGTAATGTACAACAAAATCTTAAATATGTGACAAACTTGTAACACATTATATTAAATGAGAACAATAACAGAGGTTCTTCTAAAATCTGCAATGAGACAAGGATTTACACTCTTTCCATTCTATTTCAATATAGTACTTGAAGTTTTTGCTAGGCCAATAAGAAATGAGAAAGCTATAAAAGGGATAAAATTTGAAAGAAAGAAACTAAGCTATCCCTACTTACACACAGCATAATTCTATATTTAAAAGTTTCCCACAGACAAGTTTCAGATTCGATGCATGGATTCATTATAGTAGAAGGATGCAAAATCCATGTATAAAAATTATTGGCCTTTATATAGATATTCCAATAATAATTTGCTGAGGAAAAATTATCTACTCAAATAGATAGATAGGTAGATAGATAGACAGACAGACAGAGAGACAGATGATAGGTAAAGTTTTCCACAGGATTAACCCCAAGGCATCAAAACCAAATTTTAGAAGACATAAAGTTATGAAAAGATCTTTCAGGCTTCTGAATTGGCATACTTAGTAATATAAAAATTGTTCTCTGACCTGAAGTAATTTACCAATTCAGTGTGATCTCCATCAAAACCCAGTGATATTCTTCACAGAACAATCCTTTTAAAACTGTATTTTATGTGGAAACACAAAAGAACACGAATAGCCAAAGCAATGCTAAACAGAAAGAACACAGCCAAAGAGGAAGTATTACCAGACTTCAAACTATGCTATACTGTCAACGTAACAAAGATAGCATGATATTGGCATGTGTACACATACACACACACACACACACACACACACACACACACACCAAAGGAACATTAATAGAATACTCAAATATAAATCAACACAGTTAAGAATTTCTATTTTTTTTACAGGTGAGTTCTAGTTACCTTCCACTATCAACTTAACACAGCTTAGAGTAATCTGAGGGTAAAGTCTATATTAAATAACTCTCTTCTCTCAAAGTTCTCTGCATTTTATCATAGCGTTTTATCACAATAACAGAAACACAAATAATAGTAGAAATAGGTACCAGAAAAGAAGATTTGTTGCCGTGCAAGGCTGCTGTGCCTGTTATTCGGAGGGAGGGGTATTGTGGGAGCATTTGAAACTCAGGGCTGGGAAAGCTACTGAGTCATCAGATCTTAGTAAGCCATTGTTGTGAGTGTTTAGAGTATAATGGTGATAGAAATGTAGACTATGGGGGGGCATGAAATTTCAGAGGGAAGCAAAGATCATGGCAAGGTCTTTCATGTGATATTTTGGATTAAAAAATCTATGGTTGTTGGTCAGTTAGGGCTGAAGAGTCAGCTTTGATTAATAAAAAAATCAACGTTATTTACCTATGATCTTCTAGGAAGTATTTCCTCTGAGTGAGCTCATAGAAGCTGTGGTTGAGCTGTGGTGATCTGAGTAAGAATGGTTCCCATTGGCTCCTATATTTGAATGTTTGATTCTCACTTGATGGAGTGTTTAGGAAGGATTAGGAGGTCTGGCCTTCTTGAAGGAGGTGGGCTTTGAGGTTTCAAAAGCCTGTGACAGGCTTTTGATAGACAAAGTTTATCTCTGTCTCTGCCAGTGGATTAGGATAGAGATCTCTGTTACTGCTCCAGTTTCATGGCTGTGTGCTTCCTGATCATAGACTAACCCTCTAAGACTATAATTAAGTCCCCAGTTAAATGCCTTTTTAAAATAAGAGTTGAGTCTCTTTACAGTGACAGAACTTTAACCAAGACACCCATCAAAACATCTGTGCTGTCCAAGTTCTTGTATGTGTAATCCTTCATTTTGACTTACCAGGGGCTACACTCTTAGAAAAAACTGACTCTCTCTCTCTTTCAACAGCTAATAATTGCCAATAGCTCCATGGATAGGACTGGGATTTCCTGACCAATTCCCATCTCCATGGTGGGATATGGCCTGGCTGGGGTAGACAATGGAGGCCTGGCATTTGACATTTTAGAGGAAAGTGGCAACTCTTTTAGAACCATTTGTATGATATACTTAATATCTGGTTAGCTGGGGCTGAAGACTCCGCTGTGATCAACAGGAACTGAGCACCACCGCAGCTTCACGAGCACGGTGGATGCTCACTAGCTGGGACTGAACAAACAGCTGAGACTGATAGAACAGCATTACTGATGTCACATCTTATAGAAAGCATTTCTTCTGAATCAGCACAAGGAAGCTGTGGTCCAGGGAGGCCCAGGCTGCATCTCAAACTGGAAAACAAACGTGGCCTTATGAAAGAGCCGTCAACATGGTACTGATTTTGAAGGCATGAAGGGGTCTTGAGATGTTGCTGAGACTTGACATCACAGTTCCTGAAGAAAGGCTAGCAGAAGCTATTGGTGAAGAACAAGCCTTATTTGCTATTGGTGAAGGATCAGCCTTATTTGCAGACCTAATGCCTTTGTGTATTTTACATTGGGATAATAACATAAGACCTTGGAGACAAGAAAGGAACAGTTATGGTTTCATAGTGATATGTTAGTGTGTCAAGCTGATAAGGAGTAGACTTGTGATAGTTAATCTTTGTTGTCACCTTGGTACACCCAGATAAAGGTAACCTCAGTCAAGAATTGCCTCCACCAGCTTGGCCTGTGGACACATCTGTGATGCATTTTATTAATTGTCATTTGATATAAAAGGGCCCAGACCACTGTTGGCAATACAATTCCAGGCAGGTTGGTCCTGTGCTGTGTAAGAAATGCAGCTGAATGTAAGTCAAGGAGCAAGACAGTAACAGAAAACACTGCTTTTCGGTGTTTTCTACTTCAAGATCCCTCTTGGAACTCCCACCCTGGCCTCCCTTAAGAATGGACTGTAATCTGTAAGATGCAATAAACTCTTCCTTTCCCAAGTTGGTTTTAGTCAGTATATTATCACAATAGAAAGTGAACTGGGGCAGTAATGGTATCTAGAAAGAAAAACAATTATAGAAGAAATTCCCTTAAAATTACATAATTGTTGTATGTTTTTAAAATATGAGCAATGAGTCCAAGGAGAAAAATTAATTCATCACTTATTTCTATGTAGTTCAGATGAATATAACTACAAAAATCATTATACAGTCAAGTAGTGAAGGCACACAACTTTAATCCCAGCACTGGGGAGGCAGAGGCAGGCAGATCTCTGAGTTCATGGCCATTCTGGTCTACAGAGCAAGATTTCCAGGACAGCCAGGGCTACACAGAGAAACTCTGTCTCCAAAGAGAGAGAGAGAGAGAGAGAGAGAGAGAGAGAGAGAGAGAGAATGAGAGAGAGAACGAGAGAGGGAATGAGAATCAGTATTATTAGTGGACAACAGAAGACCAGAAATACTGTTTTTCCAAGTCCACTCCGATCCCATTCCTAAAGAAACTGAATAGGCAGAATTTCCCATGCAAGCCTCTGCAATGCTGGCCAGACTGGAGTGGTGCATTATGGGTTAAGAGTGCTTAATGCTCGTCCAGAAAACCCTAGTTTGGTTCCCAGCCCCAAGTTCAGGCACCTCACAACGTGTAACTCCAGCTCCAGGACACGTCAAAAAATTTTGATCATTTTAAAAGACATATAGTAGAAGATTCTAGTGGTTACTCTACATTACAGGTGCTTTGCCTGAAAAAGGAAAAAAGGGGGGGGGGCTGATTCGGGGTTTAGCCATTACATTATAAGATGACAACAGCATCCACTCTCAGTCTTTACCACTTCCAATAAAATCTGATTTCCCTCAACATTTACATCTTGTATTCTTCCTAGTTTTGAGAGTTTGCATTTTTCAAATTATTTTATTTATTTACATTCGAACATTGCCCACCTCCTGGTCCCCCCTCCCTATTGTCTCTAAGGGGATGCTCTCCTTCTTCCCAACCCTACCTCCTGGGCATCCCCCTTCCCTGGGGCCTTAAGTCTTTCTAGAGAAGTAGGTAAATTGTCTCCAATCAGACAAGGCAGTCCTCTGCTATATATGTGCAGGGGCCTCGGACCAACCTGTGTTGGTAGCTTAGAATCTGGGATCTCCCAGGGGTACAGATTAATTGAAACTGTTGGTCTTCCTATGGGGGTTCCTTTAGCTCCTTCAATCCTTCCCCTAACTCTTCCATGGGGGTCCCCGACCTCAGTCTAATAGTTGGCTATATGCATCTGCATCTGTCTCAATCAGCTGCTGGTAGAACCTCTCAGAGGACAGCCATGCAAGCACAACATAGCATCAGTAATGTCAGGCTTTGGTGCCCACCCATGAGGTGGATCCCAGGTTGGGACAGTCACTGGAGTGTTTGCATTTCAAAATGACATCAAGAAGAACCCGCCACAAGGGTAAAAATGTCCAGGTTTGGGAAAGAGGGCAACTTGCACAAGTCACCTGATTTTCTGAATGTTTCCAAGCCAGATAGATGTACTCAAATACAACACCTGAACAACAGTACAGACACCGTGTGTTATATGTGTGCATAAAATCCCGATTTACCCTCCAAACTATAATAGATTCTCAATGAGTACATGATTCTAAATGCTAAGGAGAAGAGAAGATTAAGAATAGGCTAGGGACTACATTTAGGTGTAATGAATAGAGGGGGAAACCCATGTCATTTGAGATAGTATTCACATTGCAACCGTTGCTAAGGAAACCACTTCCTATTCATGCACTGCACATAGTTCCCTTTTTTATTGTTACAAAGTGCACAATGTGACAATTAAATCATGAGAATGAGAGCCTGGTAATATACTTGGAAGATAGTCAGAGCTCTAAAATAACAGGAAAGTCATTAATGGGGTTGTCTTCAGGACTAGAGACCAAGGTGCACTTATCACAGAAAATCCTACTTCCTCTCTTTAGTAGTCACTGCACAGCCCAAGCTACAGGGCAAATCTCTTCGCAAACACCATAGAATACCAAAGAGGTTTCTTTCTGTGCCTCTCCATCAAGCAGGGTGGTAGAAATTATCCCTCACAGGGAGCAGGCAGAACATTCCTGCAACCCACGAATACCATTAAGATTAGAAAAACTTACCAAGGCACCATGGCTACTTCATTGCAAATCTTTCTGATACCCAACATGGGAAAGATAATTCAGGGATCAGAAACCAGAAGTGAGACAAGTCCTGGAGGTCTCTAAAGTTAAACTTGCCCTATATCACAGAATTTCACAGAACGTTTCCTTTTTATTCATATCATAGACCTGGGCAGTCTTGACTTATTGCTTAATCCACCAATAATATTTATGCAGCACTCACTATGGCCGAAGCAACACTGGAGACTTCACCTCACTGAAACAAACTTGATGGCAGTACTTGTTCTAGTCTCCAAACACGGGAGGACTGGTAGCACCATGTCCTCAAAGCTTTTCTTTTCTTTTTGTGAATGTATCCATTTATTTGGTTATTTATATCCTAAGTGCTGTCCTCCTCCCCGTTACCCCTCACTGAGACTCTTCCCACAGATGCACCTCATCTGGCAGAGACTTGATGCACCAGGGTCAGGGAACACTCAGGAAGGGCCCAAAGCTTTTCTTAAGGTTCCAGAAACTAACGCCCTTTCTTTTCCCCTACTCATTTCAGTTTCTTCTCCCCCTGCTTTTATTTGCTGAGTTATCACGCAACAGACAGCCCTAAGCAGAAGACAATAGCCGAGAAACAATAAAAAGAAGGACATTGACTTTGACGAGGTAACAGGATTGATGAGTTAATTATGGAAAAGATGACTCACGCCAATTTTGTTTCTTGCTGTTTAAAGTCCAAGTTATACCTAGTTACGGCTCACAAGTGTAAATGCGGCACTTGAGAAACAGAGGTAAAAGACTTACTGAGAGTTAGTCAAGAATAAGACACCTTCTTTTCAAGAAGAGAGAGAAATCAAAATGAATTTAAAGAATTAAGCTTGATTGGATTACCTAATTCTTCCCCAGCTCCAACGAGAAATTCTTTGGGCTTCTTTACTCCTTGAAATGGAGGCATTTTCATAGATGGCTCTTAGCATCCTGATACTTATTCAACCGTCTGTTAAGAGTCCATCATACTAGGGCAGTAGCCCTATTACCATACTGTCAAGAACCTGTGAGTCCTATCACATTCCAAACTTCAGTCATCAACCACTGACTCATAAAACAACAACACACTCGCACGCACGCGCACACACACACTCACACACACATACACATGCACACTACAAAATACCTCTGCTTCAACCTTCTGGATTTTTTTTAATTCTAAGAATTATGTTCTTCAAGAAAAAAAAATTACACACTTGAAAGTAAATCTAATTTCACTGGGCTGAATTTATTTTTCCTCTTTGTGTTTCCAAGCCTAGATATGGGCCAATAAAATGAATTCCCTTTTTCAGCATACTGGACAACTTCTTGATGTAGGAGGACATCCTGGATGGTAAGGCAAATAAGGGTCAAAGTTGTGTCCAGCTCCTTAGCTCTTCTATCCCAGTGCCTTTCACATAATAATATCTGTAACCATGACACTATCAACGGTTTGTTCAAATATATTTCTAATAATTTCTAATCATATCAAGAAAGGCCTCACCAGCCGGGCGTGGTGGCGCACGCCTTTAATCCCAGCACTTGGGAGGCAGAGGCAGGCGGATTTCTGAGTTCGAGGCCAGCCTGGTCTACAGAGTGAGTTCCAGGACAGCCAGGACTATACAGAGAAACCCTGTCTCAAAAAAA
Organism: Mus musculus; assembly: GCF_000001635.26. Lineage (NCBI taxonomy): Eukaryota > Metazoa > Chordata > Mammalia > Rodentia > Muridae > Mus > Mus musculus. Next base: position 34,388,600 of record NC_000070.6, read on the forward strand.
AAAAAAAAAGAAAGGCCTCACCAAGCCCTACTCCTTGTAAGCCTAATCTTTGAGGTGATGCAATATTCTGAAAATATCCCTTACACAAGAGACTGAAACTTAAGACTGAAGTCACTAAGGCTTAAGACTGCTGGCCTACTATGTACTCAAACTGTTTGTTTAACCTGAGTTTGATGTATCAATCAAACTTACGTGCCTTGGATTTTCTATACAATCATCTTAAACCTGAGCTAACACCTAGCTGTAATTTTATGTTATGTGCTCTTCTTTGCCCCTGAGAGAGATGATGCATATAAATCATTTGCTGAAAGTAGCAAATACAGAAACTGAAAGCCACTTCCTAAAATCTACCATGAAGGCTGAAGCATGGATACTAGCTGATAAACAATGATGTTTCTTATCTGGGCCAGTTGAGATCAGCTGGAGTCACTGTCTTAATCCCTTGTAAATCTCCGTTATAGATTTCTGTAAATTATCCCATTCCTCCCCCACACCACACTGTGATGTTATCTATGTCATCCAATAAATACAGAGAGAAGCCTTTTGTTAGGGACAGACACATACACAGGCACGGGACAAGCAGGTTCGGACAACAGCCTTTGGGCAGTCACATATTCAGGCAGAAAGGGGAAGACATGGGAAGCATAGAGAGTTCCATCTGGATTCCAGGAGACGGGTGCCCTTATTCTTTCTTTTGTTTTATTTTTTGTTGTTTGCTTGTTTGGTTTGGTTTTTTTCAGTTCCTCCTTTTGATGACAAAAGACATCACACAGACAAAAGACATTACACAGCAACTTGTCTTCTGGCTTGTGGAAGCAGTAGGCCAGACAACACTTGCCACAGTAACGCCCGTGTTAGTCATGAAAACTCCAGCACCACGCTCATCAGAATGACACTCTCGACAAGGTTGGCTGATTCTGCCATTTTCATCCACCATATAACATTTCAGCACAGCCAACTTAACCTTCTTCATCTTATGATTATTCTTCTTGGGAATGGTGTAAGACCTCTTCCTCCTCTTTTTAGCACCACCATGAAATCTCAACACAAGATGAAGGGTGGACTCCATTTGAATGTTGTAGTCAGACAAAGTACGGCCATCTTCCAGCTGCTTACCAGCAATGATCAACTCTGCTGATCAGGCAGAAGTCCTTCCTTATCCTGGATCTTCGCCTTTGCATTTTTTATAGTGTCGGAAGGTTCAGCCTCAAGCATGATGGTCTTCCCCACATGAGACTTCACAAAAATCAGCCTCGCGGTGGTAGCTCCACCTGCATTCAAAAAGAGGTGGATTAGACCCAATGACACTGATGAGAGTGACTCATAAGGCCACAAACCAAAGCCAGGCCACAGGGCACACACTCCTCTTATTACTCTCTTCGTGTGACACTGGTCACTAGGGGTTAATCATTAATGTAAATAATACATGCACATCTTGAGCTTGCAATTGAGAGAAATAAACTACCTCCTTTAATATATATATATATATATATATATATATATATATATATATATATAATTGATTCTTTGTAAATTTCATATCATGCATCCCAATCCCACTCACCTCCCCCTCAAAAGAAAACAAAAAATAAAAAACAAAACAAACAAACAAAAAAGCAAAATCTTGTGATCAAAGCTGCAGTGTGTCACGCTGTCACACAGTACATCCTTTGTGCAGTGCAGTGTCATGGGTAGGGGGGAGATATTCCTCCATTCCCCACCCTACCCCTCACCACTTGCAGCAGGCAGGAGAGCTGGTCCTGAGGGCCTACACACACCATCACCACCAGAGTCAGCTCTACTCTGCTGCCCAAGCAAGGTGCAGGGCCCACTCTTCCAGATGCTGCAGTCAGAGAGAAATAACCCTCCAGTCTTATAAATTATCAAGTCCTAGGATTTCTGTTGTAGCAGCACAAAATGGCAACACAAAATATTTTCTCTAGAAGAGGGACTAGTTGGAAAGAAGGGTTCAGCAAGAATAGTAATGACAAAAAGGAAGTAGTGAGGATGAGCATAATCAAAAATATGTTATATATGTATGTGTGAAATTTTTATCATGAAATCCACTAAGATAGTAACGATTATATGATAATAAAATGATGCAAAACACATCCTTATGATATCAATAACTAATGTTTATTAAGTTCCATGTTCTTCGTCAAATAAGCTAATGCATTTATTTGATTATTTTTTCTACATCTCAAGAGGGGAAAATAAATAAGCTGTTTCCAATGTAAACATTATTTCTTTGAAATTAGCTCATTTGACTTTCCATCATTTTGTAAAAGATTATATTGGGTTAAAGTACTTGCTGTACAACTCTGGTGACCTTGTTTCACACCTGGAACCCACATAAAAATCTAGATATAGTAACATGCATCAGTCATCCCAATACTTCTATAGCAAGACAGAAGACAGAGACAGGAAATTGGTCAAAAACTCCCAGGCGGCATAGCAGGAGAAAGCAGAGAGACCTTGCCTCAAGTCAAGTGGAAGAAAATACCATTCCTTGTCTGAAAAACTGTCTTCTGATCTCTATGTGTACTACAGCACACACAGAGACATGTACACATATGTTCGCACACATACATACATACATGTGTGCACAAACATACCTACAGTCTTTAATTAAGAAAGAAAAGCAGGAAGTGATTATATTAGACTCAGGCCTTCTAGGCTGATGAGAAGGTTCAGAGCAGGATACATTCTGCCAAATCAAGCAACCTGAGCTCACCCCCAGAAAAGAGAGAACGGAGATATCCGCATACACACGTGATAAACTAATTAATTAACTAATTAACTTATTAAGTATACAAAAAATTAAAAACTACAGCTTCTGGACTCTTGCTATTATAATTCATTTGGAAGTAAAGAAACATAGCTTCGCTTTTCCTCAGAAGTCATTATCCATTCCGCTTATTCATTTTATATAGAATATTTTTTTAAATGACACAGTCGTCACATAAAACAAGAAAATGCTAATTAATATCTTCCGTAAGAAAATAATAATTTGAGGCTGGGCATATAGCCAGTGGCAAACCAGTTGCCTAGCTAGTGTTCATGAGGCTCTGGGTTTAGCCATGGTATCAAACTCCCTCTTCTGGCCTCTGTAGGTACTGCACGCCATGTGGCAGAAACCCACATACACACACATAATAAAAAAGAAATCTTTCTAAAGGTAACCATGAAAAGAGTACCTTACAGGTTTTACTGTTTCTGTTTGGGTTCACGCTAAGGAAGGGAAGTCAGCAGTTTGGTCAGGTTCACATGATTTAGCAAATGCATATGATCTGATAGTCTTGGACCTGACCATAATCAAAATGGAGATCAAGAGAATCTACGAGCATTGAGATAACAGCTTACCTGACCCAAGAATGGAGGGAGAAGGCATTGTCAAGAGAAGGAGGAACAGATGAGTCCTCAGACTGGGTGGCAATGAGTAGAGTAGAATTTGACATGTGTACTGGCTAGTTTTGTGTCAACTTGACACAGCTGGAGTTATCACAGAGAAAGGAGCTTCAGTTGAGGAAATGCCTCCATGAGATCCAACTGTAAGGCATTTTCTCAATTAGTGATCAAGGGGGAAAGGCCCCTTGTGGGTGGTGCCATCTCTGGGCTGGTAGTCTTGGGTTCTATAAGAGAGCAGGCTGAGCAAGCCAGGAGAAGCAAGCCAGTAAAGAACATCCCTCCATGGCCTCTGCATCAGCTCCTGCTCCCTGCCCTGTTTGAGTTCCAGTCCTGACTTCCTATGGTGATGAACAGCAGCATGGAAGTGTAAGCCAAATAAACCCTTTCCTCCCCAACTTGTTTCTTGGTCATGCTGTTTGTGCAGGAATAGAAACCCTGACTAAGACAAATTGGTACCAGGAGTGGGGTATTCCTGTGACAACCTGACCATGTTTTGGGGAGGTCTGTGGAAGGACTTTGGAACTTTGGTCTTGAAGATCCATTCGTTGTTAAGAGCTCTGTGGGATGTTGTGTGGGAGCTTGGAAGATAATGTTGAGAACAGTGCAGAAGATGGAGGCCTGGCTTGTGAAATTTCAGAGGGAAAATTAAAGACTCTTTTCAGGGCCATTGCTGTTTTGATTGTGAAGATTCTGTAGTTCTGGTTAGCTGGGGCTGAAGAATCAGCTGTGATTAACAAGATACCAGAACTACTAAAGCAAAAACTTTACATTACTGGGACTATTGATGCTGGTTAGCTGGAGTTAAGAAATTAGCGGTGATTAAGAAGAGACCAGCATCATTGAGGTGACATCTTCTGGGAAGTGTTTTCTGAAAGCACAAAGAGGCTGTGTTCCAGAGATAGCCAAGGTTGTACTCCTGCTGCAGCAGGACTTGGTAATATGTAAGGGTCACCCAGGTGGTACTGGTTTTGAAGGCATGAAGGGGTCATGCAGAGCAGCTGAGGCTCGGCACTGTGAGAGGCCATGGAAGGCCATTGGTGACGGTGCAGCCTCAGTTGCAATTGAAGGCCCAGGACTGAAGGGACCATGCAGTGTTTTGGAGATGCCAGTACCATGAGATGACCACCAAGAGCAGCAGCAGCAGTGGAGTACAGGCATCTGGAGCCTAGAGGATGACGCCTGTGCTACAAAGGGCATGGCTGGAGAAGTGACCCAAGCCCTTGGAGGAGCCCAGAAGATCGTGAGTTGGATCCCAGACATTGGATGGTTGGAGATTGATTTTTGCTTTGATTGTGACTGTGCCCTGATATTTTCCCTCTTGAAGGAAGAAACTGTTTTAGTGGAGCCCACAGTTAAGAGACTTTTAATTGTAAAAAGAGTTTGGATTTTAAAAGAGATGGATATTTTAAAGAGATTGAAAATTTAAGAATATGTAAAGACTGTGGGACTTTTAAAGTTGTTTAGATCTTGGGGATGAATAAGAATGTAAGGGTTGAGGCTTACTAGTGATGTGTTTGTGTGTCAAGTTGACAAGGGGTCAATTGTACTGGCTAGTTTTGTGTCAACTTGACACAGCTGGAGTTATCACAGAGAAAGGAGCTTCAGTTGAGGAAATGCCTCCATGAGATCCAACTGTAAGGCATTTTCTCAATTAGTGATCAAGGGGGAAAGGCCCCTTGTGGGTGGTGCCATCTCTGGGCTGGTAGTCTTGGGTTCTATAAGAGAGCAGGCTGAGCAAGCCAGGAGAAGCAAGCCAGTAAAGAACATCCCTCCATGGCCTCTGCATCAGCTCCTGCTCCCTGCCCTGTTTGAGTTCCAGTCCTGACTTCCTATGGTGATGAACAGCAGCATGGAAGTGTAAGCCAAATAAACCCTTTCCTCCCCAACTTGTTTCTTGGTCATGCTGTTTGTGCAGGAATAGAAACCCTGACTAAGACAACATGCATTTGCCGAGGAGTATGCAAAACAACTGAACAGAGCCCTGTGGCAAACAGAGAGCACCCTAGGTGACAGTGGAAGGAAGGGAGGAGTTCATGACGTTCTGAGTGGCTGTGTATTGTTTGACGTGGGCACAGCCATGTCAAGAACCAATTCATGAGGCTTTGGTGAAGTTGGCAGGAATTTGATGAAGAGTATCCCCAGGGTGTGGTCAAAGGGATAGCAAAGCTGTCCTCTGGTCTGTGTTAGAATGTTTGCAGTGTGTGAAAGTATGAATGTTCATGAATTATTGACCAATGTGTACAAAAACTAGAAACTACAGCTTTCTCCCTGATGTTCACAGCCTGCCACCTCTCACCTATGGAGGCCTCCTCCAGGGAGTAACAAACCCCTCCCCTGTGCTGCATGTAATAAATGCACTGAGATTCTGGGGTTCTGCAGAGTTGGTGCTACGCCATCAGAGTGTGCACGGTCCACCTGGCAGCAGATTTATTGTACATGTGACTGTGTGTCTGCTCTTTCTTCATTCCCCTAGTGTTCCACTCAGGTCAGTCCCTAAAGCCATGCTGCTCCACTCAGGTCAATCCCTAAAGCCATGCTGCTCCACTCAGGTCAATCCCTAAAGCCATGCTGCTCCACTCAGGGCAATCCCTAAAGCCATGCTGCTCCACTCAGGGCAATCCCTAAAGCCATGCTGGTCATGGCTAGCCCCATACTTAACTCTTCAGTATGACAGTATTTGCCATTTACTGAGTACATATTTGGTTTCATGAATTTTTACATACACAGATATCATCACTCTCTTTTTTTAATCTCATATAGCGGTCTAAAATGCATATTATTGCCACCCTTAACATATCAAGAATCTGAAAGTGGCTAAGTAACTTGTCCACTGCTCAGCGCCTGAGGAGGAATGGCCAAAGCTGGATGCAGCCTGCCAGTGATTTACAATTTCACCACACCATGTCTTGCTACTTCAACCCACATTAGCTTTCTGAGATGTAACTATTTCTCTTCATCTTTCTCAACAAATATCTTCAAATGAAAAGAAAAGTGGGGCAGAGACTTTTCTAACTTTGATAGTTCTGTCATGGCTTGGCCAATTAGTGCTGGCAGGGTGCTTTGAAAACATCTGAAACTGTAAGTCCCAAACAACTCCTCTGTAAGTAGTCTTGGTCGTGGGTCTTATCACAGCAATGGAAAAGTGACTAATGAAGCAGATCTGGCTTCCTCATAGCATGCAAACACACACACACACACACACACACACACACACACACACCACACCACACCTCCCTAAACAATGCACCCAGCAATCTCAAAATCCCTTGAGCCCCTACCTGCATCAGGCTACACACATATTCACTGCTGCACAATAAGAAAGGTTTCCCCGGTCCAAGGCCTGACACTATTACTTAGGCTATGGAGCGCTCACAAAAAATGGGCCTAGCATGACCTCACTCTGGAAGACCCAACAAGCAGCTGCAAGAGTCAGATGCAGATATTTGCACCCAACCAACCAATGGACAGAAGATCTGACCTCTGTTGTTGAATTAGAGAAGGCTGAAGAAGCTGAGGAGAAGGGCAATCCTATAAGAGGACCAGCAGTCTCAATTAATGTGGACCCCTGAGATCTCTCAAACACTGGACCACCAAATAGACAGCATACACCAGCTGATATGAGGCCCCTAACACACATACAGTAGAGGACTGCCTGGTCTGTGTTCATTCAGAGATGATGCACCTAACCCTCAAGAGACTAGAGGCCCCAGGAAGTTTAGAGGTCAGGTGGGGGTGGGGACATCCATGTGGAGATAGGGGCGTGGGGAGGAGGTGTGGGGTGTGGAACAGTTGAAGGATGGATGGGGGAAGGAGGAATAAAATATGGAGTATAAAAACATTAATTAATTATTTATTTTAAAAAAGAAAAGTTTTCCCCACCCCTAAAAACAATAAAACATAGACAGTTTCTATTCAATTACATTTCCAATGTATCCAGTACAAAGAATGGAGAGGCTGATCTAACCTAGACTAGATTTGGGTGCATTGACAGCAAGATAAAATTGTGTCGTCAAATAAAGTGATAGAAGATGTTTTAGTGTCATTTCTGTTGCTATGATTTAAAAAATTCCTGAAAATCAACCACACTCTAGGATACACTTGTTGACCAACAACAAGAATAGTTCACCAACATAGAATAGATGACCAGCTCTTGCTGTTGTTGTTGTTGTTGTTGTTGTTGTTGTTGTTGTTGTTGACGGTGGTGGTGGTGGTTGGTTGGTTGGTTTGGTTGGGTTTTGGTCTTGTTTGTTTTGTGTCTGGGAGGCAGGAGGGTACACATGTATACTTTATGTTTTGCTATTGGTATGTTAGGTTATTGTTGTTGTTGTTATTGTTGTTACATGAAGTTTGTTTTGATTTTCATTTTTTTGTTAAAGGAATTGTTAGAGGAGGTAAGGAGGTGAAATGGGTCTGGGAGAGGTTAGAAGAAAACAGGATTAAAACATATTACATGATACTACATACAACCCTTCTATCCAGGCAGATTCCCCATCTCTTTCTCCAGAGTCTAACCCAGTGAGCCACTCTGACCTCTTCATCCATGCTTCCTCCCCAACTAGCCAGTTCTAGCTTGGTCCCACCTCCAGTATAACAGACTAGTCTGGCTACCCCACCTCCATGTCAGCCAACCTCTAGGCTTGCACCAGAACTCACCCTTCCAACAACCACCTAAAGTCCCTTCTGTACCAAATCCAACATCTCCACCAATCCAGACAACCCACCTCCTTTTTTAGTCTAGCCAATTGAATCTCTCTGGCTACCTGATCCAAGTCTTCTCCCCAGTACACCTGATTGAGCCTGGGTGCCACACCTAGTATTCCAGCCTAGGATAGCCTCCCTTCCTGCATGGCAAATGATCTCTAGGCTTCAACCATGACCCTTCCTACCTATTTCCTAACCCACAGACTCCTCCTAAAACATATCCAAACTTTCTACCCAACCAGATCTACCTTCACACTCAAGGCATGGAGCAGTACTTACCAGCCTGGCCACTCTGTCGACCTGACTCAATGCTATTCAAGCCATTTACAACCTCTAGGCCCAACCCTCCCACTCTTTCTTTTACCTCAACCTGCTCTGCCCATATCAGACTTAGAACTAACAAAAAACAAAAACAAAAACAAAAAACAAAAACCAACAAACCATGCCTGGATCTCATTGAAAATAATACCAACAGTCTGAAAGATTAAGCCAGTGTCTTCTCTTGAAAACCCACCAGTCCTGTAGAAATGTTTGTCAGTGGGAATTACCCCGATGAACCCCAGGACACAAAGCTTAAACAAAACAATCATGAAATTTATTAAAGAATTCAAGGAGTTTAAAGAGAACAGAGATAAGCAGCTCAGTGAAATAAAGGAAGAGACACTAAGGAGACTAAATGTACGAATGATGTCTGATGGAAATAATGAAGATAACCCAAGACTTGAGTGTGGAATTCAGTCAGGAGACAGAAACACTGGAGGGAGGGAAAGGGCTCAAGCTGGAAGGAAGACAAAACTGAAAAACCCAATAGCCCAACTAGAAAGCTTGAAGGAAAGACTTATAACTAAAATGATTCAAGCAGAAGGTAAAATAGCAGGACTCAAATATAAAGTAGAGGGTCTAGACCAAATAAGTAAGGAATATGAAAAACTAAACACACACACACACACATGGGGGGAGGGGAGGAGCATACAGGAAATGTGGGATACCATGGAAAAAAACAAATGTTGCAAAAGATACATAATAGATAAGGGACAAAAAATGGCAAATCAATGACATAAACCAGGTATTCAACAAGATCACAGAAGAAAACTTCCACAAACTATGGAAAGACATACCCATATAGATAAAAGAAGCACACAGAACACCAGACAGGTACAGAAAAGAAATTCCCCACAGCATGTCATAGTTAGTAAATATACAGAACCCCATCAGAATAACAGCTGATTGCTCAATGTAATATTTGGAGCCTAGAGCAATGCATTCAAAACCTTAAGAGACTATGTCAGCCAGCACTGACTAATACACCTAGTAAAAAACATCTGCCATAACTGAGGGAAAGAGAAAAACTTTCCATGACATAATCAGCCTAAACATTTTCTATCCAAAAAAAAAAAACAAATCTAAAGAAAACACAGGAAGGGGTATTTCAAGCTGAAGAGAGGAGACTGTGGAAAGAAATACAAAAACATAATTAGTCAGCACAAAGTACCACCAAGAACACCACAAAACACTAAAAAATAACAACACAATTACTACAATCAACACACACATTTCTATAATAAATTTAAATATCAATGGTCTCAATTCTCCGATCAAAAGACACAGGTAGACTGAATGTTATCAAGAAACAAAAATCCATCTGTTTCCTGCAAGAAACACATCTTAGTTTCAAAGACAGACACCACCTTAGAGTAAAGGGTGAACATAAGTACTCCAACAAAATGGGAACAAAAAGCAAGCAGGCTTTAATAACCTAATATCTGAAAAAATATATTTTACACTAAAACTTATCAGAATGACACTTCATTCCGATTAAAGGAATAGTTAACCAAGAAAACATTGCTATCATAAACATATATGGACCAAACCTGCAGTGCCTAATTTCATTATATATGTAGTGTGTGTGTGTGTGTGTGTATGTGTGTGTAGGTGTATATATATTATGCATGTATTTATTCAATTTACAGAGAGAATTAACATCTATCCGCTAATAGTAGGTGATTTTAATATCCCATTTTCTCCAAAAGATAGATCCCCTGAACAAAAATAGACAAACATCAGAATTAATTGACATCATGCATCAAATGGACTTAAAGGTATCTACAGAACATACTACCTAAAAACCAAAGAATATTCATTCTATCTAGCAGCACATGAGAGCTATTCTAATATAGAGATATCCTGGGACACAATACAAGTATTTACAAATTCAAAACAGTTGAAATCAGTCCTTGTATGCTACCTGACACAATGCAATAAAATTTAAAGTTGCCAGGGAGAAAAACATGTTTAGTGCATACACAAACTCATGGGAATTAAACAACTCATTACTGAATGAAGAATGAGTTAAGGAAATAGAAATTTTCCTGAAGCTAAATGAAAAAACAATACAAAATCTCTGGGGCATATTGAAAGCAGCCCTATTCAGAAAACTTAGAACTCTACGTGCCTATGTTAAAACATTTTAAAAAGCACACATGTGACTTAATAATGCAACTCAAAAATTTGAATAACCAACAACAAGTCCAAGCCAAAGGCAATAGAAGGCGAGATATAATAAAAATCAGAGCAGAAGTCAATGAACTGGGAAAAAAACAAAACAATAGGGAAAAAAAACAACAGATCTCAGAATTGGTTCTTTGAGAGAAAAAATAAGAATGGCAGACTCTTGGCCTAATTAACCAAAAGAAAGAGAGGAACAAGAGGAGAAATTAACATGGAAACATTTCAAGAGACACCAATGAAAGTTAGAATATTAAAAGAGAATACTGGGGAAAAAAAAAAAAAACTCTGTACTCCATTAAGCTGGAAAAAAAAAAAAAAACACTAAAAAGAAATGGCTGAATGTCTAGTCTTATCCAAGCCACCAAAATTAAATCAAGAAATCAACAGCCAAAACAGACTCAGACCCATATAAATGATATTGAAATAGTAATAAAATCCTTACAGAAAAAAGAAGAAAAAGAGGACGAGGAGGACGAGGAGGAGGAATACTAGTGGTAGTGGTAGGCCAGAGGATTCACAGCAGAATTCTACCAGTTATTCAAATAAGATATGCAACCAAGCCTTCTTAAACTGCTGAAAGAAAGAAAGAAAGAAAGAAAGAAAGAAAGAAAGAAAGAAAGAAAGAAAGAAAGAAAGAAAGGAAGGAAGGAAGGAAGGAAGGAAGGAAGGAAGGAAGGAAGGAAGGAAGGAAGGGAGGAAGGGAGGGAGGAAGGGAAGGAAGAAAGAAAGCACTCACAAACTCTTTTATGAAGCCAGTATCACTCTAATACTAAAACCAAGTAAAGAGACACAATATAAAATCCAAACTACAGGTTTGAAAATAGACTAAAAAGTGTTCAATAGAAGATCTGCAAACAGAATACAGACATACATCAAAAAGATTACCCACAATGACCACGCAGGCTTCGTCCCTAAAATGGAGGGATGGTAAAAAATATTTGAGTCAGTGAACTTGATAAACGACATACACTACTTAAAGATTACTCGACTATCTCAATATGTGGAAGAAAAAAAAACTTTGATAAAGTCAAATATATTTTCATGATAAAAGTCACAGAGAACACAGAACTAGGGCTAACATCCTCAACACAGTAAGAGCTACATAAGATACAGCCACAGGCAGCGTCATCCTAAATGGAGAAAGGCTTGAAGCAATCCCAGTAAAGTAAGGAACAAGACCGGAATGACCACTGTCCTGACTCCTTTTCAACATTGTTCCAAAAGTACTAGCTGGAGCAATAAGGCAAGAGAAGGAAATTATAGGGACACAAATCATGGACAGAGATACACTAGAGATCCCAAATATTATACCAGAAACTTCTAGAATAAATTCAGCAATGTGTCAGGAGACAAAAAATCAACTTCCACAAATCAATATTACTATTCATCAACAAGAAACACATAGAGACAGAAATCATGGGCATACTCTCATTCCTAGGAGCCTCAAAGAACATAAGACATCTTAGGAATACCTAACAAAGAAAGTGAAAGACCTCTACAATGGACTTTAAACTTCTAAAGAAAGAGATAAAGACACTAGGAATTGGAAAGACATCCCATGTTCATGGATTAGTAGAATCCATGAAAATGACCATTCTACCTAAATCTATTTATACATCCAGTGTAAATCCTAATCAAAATCCCCATCTCATTCTTCACAGAAGTAGGAAAAAACTATTCTAAAATTCATATGGAATCACTGAAGACCCCAGGTACACAAAGCACGCTTGAGCAAAAGAACAATCCTGAAGAGATTACAATTCCAGATTTTAAGATGTATTAGAGAGCTAGAGTAAAACAAAACAAAAACAAAAATAAAAACAAACAAACAAACAAACCATATGGTGCTGGCACAAAAACAGACATATAGAAAAATGGAACAAAACTATCATGACTGCTTGGTAACCTTAAGGGTGCAGTATCGTCACACATATCTTGGCAGTAATCAGTAGCTCTCTAATTGAACTTAAGACCTCCTCAACAGAAGGATACCATGCTAGATACTAGGAACTTAGCTAGTTACTCAGTGCTAGTAAAATCATGGTTATGGTCACTAAACCAGCACAATCCCTAACAACAATCTAAACATTTATCCTTATACCCACAGATAAGTGTAGTCTTAACCATTCATCAAGGAAACTTCTCTTTGCAATAGATGGAGACCGTTACAGAAAACCACAATGAATCAAAATGCAGAGTTGTAGAGCCCGATCCAAACAGATATATCTACAAAACCTCATACCTCCACACCTCAGGTTCAGGGGACATTACAGAAGACGAGATGGAAATTCTAAGACCCAGCAGATCAGAGAATTTGCTATGAAAATTTGTTCCACTAATATCAACAGCTACACCCGTAATTTCTCACCAACGTGACTGCCCAAATACGAGCTGAACAAGGATGACGCCAATGGACATGCCAAACTGGGCAAGGCAAAACCCACGAGGCTCTGGGTTACTGAGTGATGTCTTTTTACATGTATTGTTTAAAATTATTTCTTTTATATTTTGAGATTACTGTATAATTATACCATTTCCTCCTTCCCTTTTCTGCCCCAAATCCTCTCATATAGCCCTTCTTGCTCTCTTTCAAATTCAAGGTCTTTTTCAATAATTGGTGGTGGTGCTTGTGGTGGTGGTGGTGTGTGTAAAATACATTAAAATATCCTGCTTGTTCTGTATAATAATACTTGTATGTTTGTTTTCAGGGTATAATGTTATTCGTATATATGTTTTCAGGGCCGACTACCTGATTTTAGATAAACAACAGGTATGTTCTTCCCTGGGGAAGACTATTTCTCCTGCTCTCAGATTTCTTTACCTTCCTGTTATTTTTGCCTAGGGTTTTTGTGGTTTGGTTTTGGTTTTGTTTGTTTTTTGAGTCGGGGTCTCTCTGTAGCCACTGCCATCCTGGAATTCACTGTGTAAACCAGGCTGGCCTCAAACTCACAAAGATCTGCCTGTTCCTGCCTTCCGAGTGCTAGCATTAAAGCTGTGCACTGCCATATCTGACTTCAGATGATTCTCTTTAGACATTTAGGAATAAGTTACCAAGTCTGTGGCAGATGGTGATGCTTGACAGATGATGCAGTTTTCACTTGGGGTCTACAGTCATTCTTCTCCCTCAAAGTGAAGTAAAAAACAGCTTGTAATAGAGTCTCCTAGGCCAAGGCACAGTCTGAAAAAACACTGGTTGATAGAATACTTAGTAAATTCAAGTAGGGTGTATATAATCTGACCTCAGTTTCTAGGGCACCTGGACAGCCACCTAGCAGGCCTGCCCATGATTCTTCTTTGGTGGCTCAGTGGAGTTCCAAGAGGAACAGCAGAAGTAAGAAAAGGCTCTAAATTCAACAAATTGTCTTCTTGCTTTCTATTGGCCAAAACAAATAACAAGCCCTTCCAAATTCAAATAGTAGGGAAACATGCCATCTCTTCATGGAAGGAGATGCAATGTTACATTGCAAAGGGTCATACATTTGGGGGTCCTTTTATTTAAAAAAGAAAGTTTATTTAATATTTCCTGGCATTTGGGGAAGGAATCACAATTCATGGTTTTGTTTTTTTGTTAGTTTTGTTCTATTTTGTTTTTTCTTGTATCTACTTTACTCCCCACCTCCCATCTACTGAACAGCTCAAACAAATCTACAATTATTTTCCTGATTCTATAAATTTTCTGAGATATATATACATACATACACACACACACACATATCCCCTTTATCATCGGTGGTGGTGGTGGTGGTGGTGGTGTGTGCGCGTGTGATGCATATCTTGCTGAAACAAGACAAATGATATTGGGGAAACAACAGACCTCCAACACATCTAGAAACTAGCTGTATTTTTCCCTAAATTAACAAAGTAGTATTCAGACTCCAAAACCCAAACTACTCCCATATTCTTGGCACATTATTTGCTTTCAATAGCTCCAAGCTTACTTTGAAATCCTTTGTAATCCTTCTGGAAGTCATTAAACAGTGAGCCGTGGCCGCTCTCCAATGGCATCCAATGATTTTACCATTCACACCAGAAAATTCTGCTTAGCAACTTCAGCCACTGCTGGGATTACTTCCTGGGAGGATACCAAGGCCTTCTTTTCTGGGTCTGCTTCAGGAGACTCCAGGTCATGGAGTCTCTGGCACTCAGAGTTCTCAGAGGCCAGTTGCTACAGTCAGACTACCTAAGATGCTGCCTGAAGGGTGTGGGGCCCTCACTGCTGTTGCTTTGGCCCCTGTTTATAACTTGGAATTTGTACTGGGATCTCCTTAGCCTCTCCTTTTGCAAATATCTTGCCTGTGGTGCTTCATTGCTAGCTCAAGATGTAGCTTATGCTGAGAAATTGAGCTGCTTAAAGCTAGGTCTGCATATGTATCTGAGCAATAAACACTGAAAATGTACAGCGCCGAGCTCCAAAACTCAAATAGAAATTATCTCTAGAAAACATGTTTCTGATTTTTTTCACAAGTTCTGGATCTTTTTTTTTTTTCCCCTTTACCAACTATCGCAATCTTTCTTCTGATCCCAGAGACCCACCTCATAGCACGTACATCAGCCTTCTACCTCGCAAACCACACCATCCTTTACCTTATAGGCAAGACTACTAGCCCCTAACTCCCAGTCCCTGGCCTTTGTCCCAGCCACATGCCCTGTAGAGTGGTCTGTCTGATTCTCCCTTTCACTGTTTCCAACTGCGATGCTTGACCCTAATAACACATCTTGTGTCCAGCCTAGTCCCATCAGCTCACCCGACTTTAAACTTCTTCAGCCATATCCATCTTCCGGAATGTATCCAAGGCACTCATCTTGTACCCAGGCCCAGTGTGGTGAGTTCCCTGAACCCTATCCCACCTGCACCTTCTCCAACCCCTAGACCTATCTCAGGTCACATAGCCTGTGGATCAGCCCAGTCTGCTTGATCCTGCCTGCACCATCCCCATCTCTCAAGTTCAGCCGCGGCCATTCATCCCCTGTGCCGGCCCAATGTGGTCAGCCTGTCTGACTCTAGCCCACTCACATCACATGACCCAAGCCTTGCCCATGTCTAGAGGGTTTCCTGAACGGCAACCTACCTGTACCCTTCCCAGTCCCCAGACATACCATAGGTCGCACATCTGTGGGCTGGCTCAATAAATGCAGTCCTGCCTGGGAATTACGAACAATTCCCAGCTTGACCCTGTCTGTCAGTTCAGTCTGGCGAATCCTTGAGACCCTAGCCTGCCTGTAGCATATCCTGCCTGTAGGCCTAACTCAGGAAGAAGATCCGAGTCCCCATCTAGCCTGGTGATTCACTGGAACTTAGTCTCCCTGCACTATTCCCAGTCCTCAGGCCTTCCCTCAGCCACACAGCCTATGCATCGCCCTAATCTAGTGAATGCCACAAACCCCAGCCCACCCACACCATCCCCACAGTTCCAGGGAATAGCTTGGGCAGCACAACTTGCACACCAGCAAAAGTAGATCCAGAAGTTCATCTACTTGCATTCTTTCTTGCTTACCACTCAGCTAGAATCACAGTGTTCCTCAAATACAAAATCAACACTGAGCGTCCGAAGGATTGACCTACCAACATCTCATTCTTGACCTGAATTCAATCAAGGCTGAGCAACAACAAAAGCAGCAGCAAAGCTCCGCTCTACAGAATCAGAAACGCAGTAAAAGAAGCCCACACACCCAATTCTCATCAGAAACACATACACAAAATAAAGGCTAAGACAGTACATCTCCCCCATAGTAATATTTTCCAATGAAAATTGCCTAGATGAACCCCAGGCCACAGAACTTTTTAAAAAATCATAAATTTTATCAAAGAATTCAAAAAGTTTAAGGAAGCCATGAAAACTAGCTCAATGAGAATAGCAATAAATATCTGAGCAATGCAAAAGAAAACAAATATAAGGCTGGATGAAATGAAAAATATTGGCCATTATCCTTGATGAAAATAGATAAAATATTGTCAATAAAGCACTTACAACCTGAATCCAGGCATAAATCAGTTCATTCACCATGATCAAGTTGGCTTTATCCAGAGATTCTGTGGTGGTTCAACACTCTAACTGCTTAGCTCAAGTCTAAGCACTCAAATAAATAAACTTAAAGACAAGAATCATCTCAACTGATGCAGAAAAAGCTCTTGACAAAATTCAACACACTTTGATGATAAAAGTGCCAGAGGGTAGGACTGGTTAGCCTATGCCTCAACACAATAATGTTTATAAAAGACAAGTCCACACCCAGCATTGCCCTGCATGGAGAAAAACGCAAAGCAATCCCATGGAGGTCAAGACCGAGTCTAAGCTGTCCACTGTTATAACCCCTCATCAATACAGTGTTTATCATTACTACCTAAAGCAATAAGCAATAGAAATAAATAAAAGGATACAAATAGGAAAAGAAGTCAAGTTATCTCCATTTGCAGATGATATGGTATTATTCATGAGATCCCAAAAATACCACCAAAAAAAAAGTTCTAGAAATGATCAGTATCACCAATGGGACAGGATGTAAAAGCTACTTACAAAAGTCAGCAGCTTCACTACGCACCACCAACACACACACCAAGAGGCCACTGACACTCTTCCCTCCCCAATAGCCTCAGACAGCAGGAACAAAGTAACTAGAAATAGACTGGAGCAAGAGGAGAAAGGCCTCTATAATGAAACCTTTGCTTCTCTGAAGAAAGAGGTAAAAAGACACTAGAAAATGAAAAGACTTCCAACGCCCCCTGGATTCATAGAATTAATATTGTGGAAATGACCATTTTATCAAAAGCAATTTACAGATAGATTCACTGCAATCTCAGCCAAAATCCACAAAAGTACAAAAAAAAAATCCTACAATTCATATAGAATCAAAAGGACTCAGAAGTCAAGGCTATCCTGAGCAAAAAGAAAAACTCTAAAGGGATTACCATTCCAAATGTCAAGTTCCATTACAGAGTTACCGGAATAGAAAACAGCATAAAAACGCCATGCACAAAAACAGACATGCACACAAAAGGAAGACTCAGATATGACAGCCCATCACAAAGATGAAAAACAAAAACAAAAACCCATATACCAGAGAAGCAGCTTCTTCAACAAATGGTGCTGCGGAAACCAGGCACATGTCCGCATGTAGAAGAATGAAATTAGATTTTATATGAATTACGTTCCTGTTGCTGTGATAAGGATCCGTGACCATGACACGTTATAGAAGCACAAATTCATCTTGGTTCCAGAGAAGTCGAGTCAACGATGGTGGGAAAAACATGACAGCAAGTGGCAAGAGCATGAGAACTAAGGTCTCAGTCCGAGAACACAAAGCCCTCTCTAGAGGGCTTGCTGACAGTGGCGTGATGCTTTTAAACGCAGAGCCCACCCCCTACTTTCTGAGGCAAGGTCACGCCACACCAAGGAAACCTCTCAAAGCAGAACCACCAACTGGGATCAAGTACACACATGACTGAGATGATAGAGGACACTTCTTATTAAAACACCACAACTCGGGCTAGAGAGATGGCTCAGAGGTTGAGAGCATCGGCTGCTCTTCCAGAGGTTCTGAGTTCAGTTCCCAGCAATCACATAGTGGCTCATAATCATCTATAATGAGATCTGGTGCCCTCTTCTGCCCTGCAAATGTACATGCAGGCAGAACACTGTATACATAATAAGTAGATCTAAAACAAAAACAAAAAAGCCACAACTGATACCTATCACCTGCACCAAAAAAACAGAAACAAAAACAAACAAAACAAAACAAAACAAAAACACAAAGTGGATCAAAGGCTTCAACATGAACCTGAAATTCCAAAACTGCTAGGAAAAAAACAAAACCAAAACAAAACAAACAAACACACAAATCTATAGGCAGTACTCTATAAGATATAATATAATTAAAGACTTTCTGGATAGGACTCACTTTGCCCAGAAATTAAGTCACAACTGACAAATGGGACCTCATAAAGCTAAAAAGTTTCTGCATGGCAACAGAAAGTCCAGAGACTGAAAGAGAACATTTTTCAGGTATACATCTGATAGAAAATATTACTACCCAGAATACATAAAAAAAAACTAAAAAGTCAATAGAATCAATGACCCCATTAAAAACAGGCTCTGGTGGCTGGAGAGCTAGCTGGCTCAGCCCTTGAAAACAACTGTGTCTCATAGAGGGCTAGGGTTTCGTTGCCAGAACCCACCCACATGGTGGCTCCAACCACCCGTAACTTCAATTTCATGAGATCCAATGACTTCTTGTGCTTTCCTCCAGCACCAGGCACACATGTGGTACACATGCATGCTCAGCAGAACACTCAGAATCATACACATGGAAAAAAGTAAATAAAGCTAAAACAATGAATGGGTGACACGGATCTGAAGAGAGTTCTCCAAACACGGAAATAAAGATGATTAAGACATATCTTTAAAGGAGTTCACCATCCTTTGGGAAATGCAAGTGAGAACTACTTTTGAAAATTTATCTCACCCCAGTCAGAATGGCCAAGATCAACAAAACAACTCACAGCAAATGTTGGAAAGGATGGAGAGGAAGGGAACTCTTATTCACTGACTTGGGGATGCAAACTGATACAACCACTGTAGAAACCAATATGGAGAATTTTCCAAAACCTAAAAATAAATCTACCACATGACCCAGCTATATTGCTCCTAGACACATAACCAAAGGATTTTGCTTTCTACCCCAAGGACACTTGTTTAGCCATGTTCAGTGTCTATTGAAATAACTAGGTAAGTAAAGCAACCGAAACGTCTTTTAACTGTTGAATGGAAAATGAAAATGTAGCATATTTACATAATGCAATTATATTCAACTTTTAAAAAAAATAAAAGAATGTTTTCTGATAAGTGAGTGAGTGTGTGTGTGTGTATGTGTGTGTGTGTGTGTGTGTGTGTGTGTGTACAGTGAATGAAGTAACCCAGACCCAGGAAAAAGAATACATATTACCATTTATTTGTAGGTCAAAGTTCTGAACCTTTAGATGTGAGTATATAACCTGGAGTAACTGAAGAAACAAGGAAAGTAAAAATAGAGCATGGAGGAGTAGAAGAGATCTAGAGAGGAGCAAGGTACAGAAGCCATGAAAGGGAGAATCGGGGAGGATTTAATGGGAGAAAAGAGAGGTCAGGCAATACAGAGAGATGGAGAGAGATTATATTATTATAATATATATATATTGTGTGTGTGTGTGTGTGTGTGTGTGTGTGTGTAATTTAAATGAAATTTTGCCACTTGGTGTGATAATTCTCCCCTGTGAGCCATAGGCTATCTAACAAAGCCCCCAGGACCAGACATGAGAAACCACCTTTTCGGTTATTAGAAGAGTTCAAAAGACTCCCAAATAATAAAGGCTAGTGCTGCTGATTGTGGCTGCCTTCTACAAAAGACTAAGTTCCTGCTTCTGAAGACACCCACGTGCGGATCCAGGACTTAGAAGAACCAACCTGGAAGCACCCTCACTGCAGACTATCTCTCACAGTACTGGAAGGTGTTACACAGTGAATGACCCAGCCTTACCATGATGCTTATGAATAAAAACACTGTCCAACATTTACAGCCCTCTCTTGCCTGGCCTAGCACTAGACCTCAGGGTTTGGAAGCCATCTTTCACTGGTCCAATTAAACAGCTCACCCACCATATTAACTTGACTTAGCACGGGTCTCCCAATCTAAGGAAGGCCTGATTAGCACATCAGACACTCAGCCAGAGAAGTTCACATGCCCAGGTCAAATTGCAAAAGTGAAAACAACACAAATGGCCCTGACAGCCTGTCTCTCTCCTGCCAAACCCATTAGTCCTATAGAAGTGTCCCCTAAGGAGAGCTACCTAGATGAACCCAACGATACAGAACTGAAAAGAGCAACCACAAACTTTATGAAAAAATTCAAAATTTTAAAGAAGACACAGAACTATAAGAGGCTAATAACGCACACTTAAATCATGTCCAAGAAAACATAAATATACATCTGAAAGAACTAGCAAAGATAAATCTAGATTTGAAAAGTGAATTCAATGAAGTGATTAAAAGATTGAAGAGAACACAGGGTGATGTGAAGATGGGATTGAAAAGCTTAATATCCCAACTAGAAATTTCAGCGGACTTGAAGATAAAGTAGAAGATCTAGACAAAATAAGCCAGGAAAATGGAAAAGTATGGAAAGCAAAGAACGGGAACATACAGGAACTGTGCGGTTTTCCTATATTACCCAGACCAACCTAAGCTCACCATCCTCTTATCACACTCTTGCAGGAGCTGGGTGACAGGCCGTGCCATATCCAGTTACTCAGAGTCAGTCACAGACACACTGAGCTAGTATAATACTTTACAAACAAAAAAGATAACGGGAAATGCTTGATAATAAAACAAAGAAGGACTAACAGTAAAGTTTTCCCACCTGAGCGTCTCTGCTACAAACTTCTGTTTGAATTCTATGAAGTAAATCATAGAATCGTCACTTTCCAGTTGATATCAACCAGACAAGAAAGACACCTCTAGTGTAGCCTGTGTAGCAGAAAGGCAACCAAAACTCAACACCCATTGACCTGTGTGGATCATCTCTCCAGTCACACACAATAAGACCATACCACCCCTATGCCCAGGCACAGTTAAAAGTATTTGACCCCTGGCTCCTTATGGAGAAACAATGTCTTATGGAAGCCTATCAGGCAACAGCTTCCATAACAGACACAGGAAGCCACATCAGGGGACCCAGAAGCCCTCTCCTAAGTTTTCCCCAACACTGAGAGGTTCGAGCGGCATCCAGTTCAACCAAGTTTTCCCGAATCACAGTTCCACAAAAACTGAATCCAGAGGAAGGTTTGGGTCAGTGCTACTCAGGTTCCAATTCTTTTCCCATAGAGTTTTGTACGCATCTATCTAACGCCAAACTAGACAGGGACCACTTATGAAGTTCTTTATAGGCTGAGCATCCCAATTCAAAACTCTCAAGTCTAAAGCACATCCTGATAACAAGAGTTGACAATTCCACTTGAGAGACTTTAATTTTACATACGCAATTGCTTAAAATACTTTATAAGACTGCTTCATACTAGAAGTATGAGATCATCATACTTACACACATAGTAAGAGTTAATGAGCTTGACAGCTATAATCACATCATATGCCTTAAGTATTACAACACTTATAAATTACATGTCAGTGAATCTAGAATAAGAATTGCTACAGCAATTCTCTCCCAAAGCAGCAACAATGATGCATTTGATTCTGATAAGCCGATAAGGAAACAGTGCTGAAGCTGACAAAGCCAGGTGAGTCCTGAGTGTATGCTCACTGATGAGGACCGTCGTTTTGCCATATTGCAGGAGAGACTGCAACACTCGCTTCCTTGCCCTGGCCTGCTGCTTCCGTCCGTAACATACCCAGCTGACCACAAACAAATAATTATGATCATGAAAACGGTGAGACCACCAGCCATGTTCCACTCCAAAAACCAGATTGCTGTGAGATTTTTCGGTGCTTATTTGGAGCTTCCCAGGTCTGAGAACAAAAGAAACAGCTCAGGCTTCCTACAGAGGACAGAGGGCATGGAGAGTATTCCACCCCCTACCACCCTCCTTTAGTATAGGAAGAAACTCTGTTTTGTGATTGCTGAGTTCCAAGAATTGTTTGAATTTTTATTGAATAATGTTGTATATTGTGATTTTCCTAGTCATATATAAAAGGGCTAGGCTTTCTGAACCCAAAGGCAAATAGATGATCAGAGAGCCTCACTGAGTGCCCAACCTCACATCTGTCTTCACTGGTTTATGCTCTCCCAGGAAGGGGCCAGGGCTGCACTGAGGGCAGGTGACTGCGCTGCATCTGCAAAGCCCTTCAGTGTACAATCTACATATGAAACACTAAGTAAACACAAGCCCAGAGGATGCCTCAGATGCCTCCCTTTCCTCTGCTGGAGTCATAGACAAAGCATTCGCATGGTGAGTCATGAACCCTCTCCTGAGTACCAATTCTCTCTGAGCGAGTTCTCATTAGTCAAGTTTCGAAGGATGCAGTCATTAGGTCTGACTAATGAATCTTTTGAAATTGTGCAAACTTACTTTTGCCATGCTAGTCCCACACAGTTAAATCCCATATCATTCAAACTCCAAAAATAAGAACCAGGGAACTCCAAATGGGTGGGACTCAGCTCGGAAGCAGTCATTTGAACGGTTACCCTATAATCCTAGTGTTTATATACTCAGGAAAGTGAGAATCATACTGGCTATTCACAGTGGCCAGCTTAGAAACCACAGGTGTAAACACAGAGTGTGTGATTTTCACACCTTTAACTAAAATAATTTACATTTTTACAACTTGGCAGACCACTGTGTATGAATAAAACACCTCATCTAGTGTTTTCTCAGGTACCAAGAGCATGTAGTAAAAATTCCACCTTCATTTAAAACCAACCCTCAAAAATTCATGTCACACGACTTTCAACTCTTGTCTAGGTGACAGCCATGGAAGAGGTACTCCAGAGAACACAAAGGCAGGTCCATGAGTCTTGTCCTCTAGAAGTTGACGTCTTGGTAGGAGATGGAAATGGCATACGACATCTGCAAAAAAAAAAGAAAAAAAAAAGATAAGAAAGAAAACCTAGCGATTTTTCTAAGATGTTGTCTCTGTAAGACTAAGTTTGATGGACATTAGGAAGTGACAACAGAGTGGATCTGAAGAATGAAGGACAACCCATCTAAACAGAATAACAGCAAACTCGGAATGGAAGTGCAAAACCTTTAGCAATACAGAAACTAGGGCCTGGGGAGCTGGCACAGAGGTTAGGAGTACTGGCTGCTGTTACAGAAGACCCAGGTTCAATTCCAGCACCCACGTGGTAGCTCACTATCCTTTGTAACTCAGTTCCAAGCAATCCAATGTCGTCTCTGGCCTCCTTGGACACCAGGCATGCACATGGTGTATGTACTTACATACAGGCAAACACTCAGATGTATAAACTAGGCATTTAGACAGGCTCCTGAGTCGCACATGCATTTCTTCCTACAGTGTGGTTAAAGCACGGAAGCCTTCAGAAGGAATTCTAACGCTTCTTCTCCTTTTGAGCATTTCAGTCCGTGTCAGAAGCTTCAGTGACTACTGCTTTATAGCCAAGCCACAGTGATTGGCTCCCGTTGGCTTCTTGACTGACTCATGATTTCCAATCTATTCTGCACACTGAAATCTTATTAATTCTCTTATAAACTGCATTTTTGGGTGGATAAGAAAAACTTACGGAGTAGATGGTTTTAATTTTTTTTTAAGAAAACAGGTTTCTTGAATATATTCCAAGGAGTAGCAGGCTGTACAGTAACATTGTGTGCAGCCTGGATGAGCATTCAACACTGTTGCAAAGAATTCAACTCTGCTACAGAACCAGGCTCCTTAAATTCTCCCCACATGGGACCCCTTTTCCCCCTGAGAAAACGTATGCAACTCTTGTGTCTTCATGATAGTTACTATTGCTGTGATGAAACACATGGCCAAAAGCAAGCTTACGCTTCCACATTACTGTTCAACATGGCAGGGTGGCAGGGCAGGAACTTAAACAGGGTAGGGACCAGGAGGCAGGAGCAGCCTCCTGGAGGAGACCATGGAGGGGTGCTGTTTACAAGCTTGCTCAGTCCTCTTGCTTGTAGAACCCAGGGCCACCTGGTCAGGGATGGCACCACTCACAATGGGCTGGGTCCTTCCCCATAAATTACTAATTTCCCTACAGGCATTTTCCCAATTGAGGTTCTCTCTTCTCAGATGACTTCAGCTTGAGTCAAACTGACATAAAACTAGGCATCATATCTGGATATATAAGAATATAGAGTAAACATACAAATCAAACATTTACTGATAATGGATCACAAATATTTAATTACTGGGCATATATAGTTTAATCATATATACACATGGAATAAAATTTGTGACTGAGGATATGGTTCTGTGAGTTAAGTATTTGTCACACAAGTGTGTGGAGCTGAATTTGATTCACCAGAATCCATATATAGTCAGGCATGATAGTATATAGATTTGCAATTCCAGTGTTCAAGCAAATGGGAGGTGGAAACAAGAGACTTCCTGGGACCTCATGGGCCAGGTACCCTGCCATTCCCATCATGATATATCCCTGTCTCCAATAAATTAGAAGATAAAAATGAACACTAGAAGTTATCATCTGACCTCCATATGTATACACATGCACACAAACACACACACATGCACACACTCACACATGCACACACACATACAGACACATGTATACAAACATGCACACCTACACTCACACATGTGATAATTATGCACACATGAGAATTAAATCTCATCTGCATATGTGGTACATCAGGACCATCTTTAATGTTTCTCAGAGTTCATCAATGGCTTAATTTTATAATATCAATGTAATGTATTCTTCAATGAAAATCCTATCTCACACAATTACATACTATAAAATGGAGACATACATGTAAAGCCATTTTAGAAATTGCTGGAAATTCTGTTTTAAGCTAAAATCAAATTTCATTTAATGACTACTGTGAAACTTAAAGCCAGCAATTCAAACGGCAATTTTTAAAAATCAAACATCCAACACAATGCAGTCCAAAGATTTACTATTTTGATACACACTAATGAGAAATGACAGCAGGAAAATATTGAAAGTCTTTGTTTCCCATAATTAGACCATGTTTCTATAGGAGCAGAAAACTTTGTGCATACAGAGAAAACATTGCAGTTCACGACAAACTATCATCTTGAACCTGAGCCAGGGTATTTCAGGCGTCATTTGTTAGCACTGTGTGGTATACAAAGTCTGTGCCCAGAGCCGAGCCGGGGCTGCAGTGAATTCATGCGCACAACAGGGAGCACAACAGCGATCACTGCCAGGAGCACCCCAGAGTCATTTCACGTTTAATTTTTAATTAACTTTTATTCTTTGCACATCCAGAGGCCACTGACTATTGTGAAATTTTTCACAGCCCTCACATTTAGTTATGGAATCACATATGGGATGATGATGATGCAGTTTAAGAAGCTAACCTTGAGCATCATGGTTCATGCCTCTAATCCTACCACTCAAGAGGCACAGGCTGGTGGAGCTCTGAGAGATCAAAGCCAGCCTATCTACACAATGAGTTTCAGGCCAGCTAGGAATACTTAGTGAGACCCTGTCTCAAAAAGCAAAACCAAAAAGCTTGTAAATTGCCTATGCACCTGCAAGCCTATAAGAAACCCTAGTTAAGGGCTGGAGAGATGGCTCAGTGGTTAAGAGCACTGACTGCTCTTCCGAAGGTCTGGAGTTCAAATCCCAGCAACCACATGGTGGCTTATAACCATCCTTAACGAGATCTGATGCCCTCTTCTGGAATGCCTGAAGACAGCTACAGTGTACTTACATATAATAAATAAATAAGTCCTTTTTTTAAAAAAAAGAAACCCCAGTTAAACTCATTGCTTCACACATCTGCAAGAGGGGAGCAGAGGCACACAGAAGATAAGGAGGGGCTGTGTTGGAGAGGTTCATGGTACAACAAACTATAAAGACACTCATGAATAGAAACAGCCTAACCTATTTTGTACAGTAACTTTAAATCAATTTTTAAAAAGTGTGTAAGTGAAATAAATAAATAAAGTGTATCTCAAAAACAAAATGAGAAACTGGGGGTGGCAGAAGCAAAGGGACGAAGAGAAACGGAGCAGAGACTGGGCTCAAGGGTACCCCAGAATTCATAAGACACTTCACCAGAACCCAGTCCTTCTGTGATCTGGTCTTAATTGCTTCATTTGAGTCTTAGGAAATTCTTTTCATAATTTCCTACTACTTTTATTTTGAGGTATGATGGCATCTTATCACTAGGAAATAGAAAGCCAAGGAATTACAAAAAGGGGGAAATAGAAGGATTAGTCCAAGACAAGAATCGACTAACACAATTTCTAGTAACACAACTTGTAGATGCAAAAAGAGCTTATAATAAAAAAACATTTGTCACTCAGTGAAGACTGCATGTTGAGTTTAAGACACAAAATTAAAATCTTAATAAGATTTGACTCTATGAGCATGTAAATTTAAATTTATAATTTAAAGCAATCATTTATTTGCTCGGGAAAAGTTTACTAAGTGTCCTCGATGTTCCACGTTCAGTCCTTAGGGAAAAGATGGTAAACATGACAGAGTTTACAGGACTCAGAATGGTGATGCTAAGATGGTTAGCTGAAATAACTATACTCACATGCACACTCCAGTTGGAGTATACTCTAGGTAAGTAGGTAAGGAATAAAAGGCAGATTCTCCTGGGTTCCATTGGCAGATTGACCACATGTAGGTTTCACTTGCTCTTCTGAAGCCAATGATTCTAGTAAACACTATTGAATCCTAAGAAAGGTGTCATTGCTGTTCCTGTCTCTTCTCCTATGATAAACTATCTTCAACTCTTTCTGGGATATTTTCAATTATACCTTTAAACAAGAATATCTAGCTATCACAAGAATGGCAGCTGAGAACCTTAGGGAAGATCTGATCACAGGAATCAACTTGAGCAGCTTTAATGGAAGGGTAAAATTCATGCTAATAAAGGGCAGTTCACAAAACCTAGGAATATTCATGCTAATAAAGTTACAAGGGCAATTCACAAAACCCAGGCATATAAAGGCAGCCAAGCTTCAGAAGGCTCTGGAACTAAAGCCAGGAAAGACTGTGGGAACCCAGACAGGGTTCTGTAGCTTGTCTTTGACTACTTTGCGGATGTTTTTTCTTCTACTTTTCTCCATCCCTTTACCTCCACCTGTTAAAATCCCTAACACTAGATAAGAGAGAGGAAAGAGGATAGAGAGAAAAGGAAAGAGATCCCTGAATTAAATCAGGGTTCAGAAAGGGAGCGATGCTATCGTTAGACTACCTCCTGATGATTTGGGGCATCAACTTCCCTGGGGCAAGTTTGATATTCCACCATCAAGACATCTAATTTCTTCATGTTGTTTCTTTTTTGCTCACTACGACTTAACAAACCAAAACCAACAGCAACCACAACACTCAACAACAATCATTAACCCACCAACCAATAACCCACCACGCTCCCAGGGCCTTAGCATTTATATATCCTCTGAAAAGTCCCCAGAATTTCAATGTCACACAATTGCAGAAGCTATCTGCAGCTGACAAAATCATCCCCCTGCTAGAGCATGAGGCAAATCATAGTCAGCTCTGTGGGCAGTCCTAAGCGCAACCCATGCCTGGAATTAAAACAAAAGCACGTTCCTATTTATGTGCTTTCTAAATTTATGTGCTTTTAAACCAAAATTCTCACTGCTGTGCTTCTTTTCCACCTCAGCCTCTTTCTCCATCTTCTTCAAGCCATATTCCTTGTATGGTTTCCAACTGCTTGAAGTTTTGCTTCCTGAGCTCCTGACAAACTGTATCGCTAGATCCCAGCACCAAAGCTTGAATTGTCTCACCCTAGATTTACCCTGCTGTTCAGCACCAGAGAGTCTGGTGTCCATCACACAATCCTGGCAGCACGATCATGCCCCTCTGGGAAGCACTGCAATCTGGGCAGATCATTCAAAATGTAGGCTATTTAGTTTCTTGTCAGCTTGGCACATAATGGAAGAGAGAACTTAAATTAAGAAACACCTCCCACCCCCTCCACCAGATAGACTCAGAGACAAATCCATGGGGCATTTTCTTGATTAATGGTTGATGTGGAGGGGCACAGATTACCCATGCCACTCCTGGGCAGGTAGTTCAGAGTTGTATATGAAATCAGGCTGAAAAAAAAAATAATGGAGAGCAAGTCCACAAGAAAGTAGTGTTCCTTAGTGGGATAGAGCTGGTGGACTTTTAAGATCACAAAGCCCACCCCTACTGACACACTTACTCCAAGAAGGCTAAACCTCCTAATCTTTCTAATCCTTCTCAAATAGTGCCCCTCCTTGATGATTGGGCTTGCAAATATATGAGACTATGGGGCCAAACGTATTCAAAACACCACAGATAGATTGTGACCTGGGGATTTTTTTTTTCAAACTGAAAAATTAGTAATGACTTGGTTGCTAAAATTTCTGCTCAGGGGGACTTAGGCAATATCTACCTCTTCTGGTAAGGTCTCACTGAAAAGCTAAAGCATGATTCCCAGGGTTCTTTACAACGCCTAAATCATTGGTTACCTGGGGTATAGGCACTCTTCCCACAACTAGTTGTACCTGGAAAGCCTTATCCATCAGGGATGGGGGCTTCCTCATAGCTGCATAGATAGAGCCCCTGCTTTGGTGTTACCTGGCTTATATATACACTCTTCTTGTTCCCCGGGGCTATGTGAAGACTTGATAGTTGGTAGGCAGCAGTTGGATACTGCAGGGAGAGGCATGTCAACAAGCCCAGATGCAATGGTCTTTTGTGAGGAGACAGATGAGGACAGTCATTCATAACAGACCCCTCCCTATAAGCTTTTGTTTATGTGCTGTGTATCTATTGATATTTGCCATAGCTCATATTAAAACTGAGAAATGTTTACAATATTTACTAATTCATCATAAAATAAAAAATAAATAAATAAATAAAAATAAATAAAAAATAAATAAAAACCTGAATTTGCATGTTTACATGTAAATGTATTTTTTATAAATAATATTTTTAAACAGTACATTTCCTAAACAAGGAATTATTTTATGAAAGGAGTGATACTTTTCTATTTTGCAAATCTATTTTACTGTCTAGGTTTATGGAGGACAGGTATATTACCATAGTTCTTTCAGCTTCTAATCTATTGTGATATTATGATATCACATACAGTTTTAGTCTTATCATAAGCACATAGGCCCCTCCACACGGTGAGGATAGCTCTATTGGAAATCACCTTCTACCTGTATGTAAACGAACAACTAAACAAAGTGGCTTGGTTTCTCAGAAGTATTGTTGTTCTATAAAGATTGACGCAAACAGTTTGCTTTTAATAAAATTAAAAGATCTTAATATGATTTCTATTATTTTGACTAATGGATGAATGAACTGAACTTGATAATCTTGGCTGGTCCATGTCATGAATCATCGAACAGCTTTACTGAATGTTGTCGATGAACAATTAAAACTCTTCTGAATAATAGCTGCGAGGGGTGGTTTGAATATGGTTGGACCTTGGGCAGTGGCACTGTTAGGAAGGGTGCCTTATTGGAGGAGGTGTGCTTTGTTAGAGGAAGTATGTTATTATGGGGGCAGGGCATTGAGGTCTCACATATATCTAAAAGTCTGTCCAGTGTGAAAAAGTCTCCTTCACAGCAATACCCTCAGCCATTGTGTGACTCCATGAAAGTTCTTTATGCTCATTTTTAAATATCCATAGTGTCTTAGTTAGGATTTCCATTGCTGTGAAGAGGCACCATGACCAAGGCAACTCTTATAAAGACTAACATTTAATTAGCCCATTATCATCACGGCGGGAAGCTTGCAGCCAGGCAGACATGGTGTTGAAGGAGTTATACATTTTGATCAGGAGACTGTCTTTTGCAGGCATCTAGAAGGAGACTGGAACACCAAACTGGGCAGAGCTTGAGCACAGAAGACCTCAAAGCCCACTCACACAGTAACACACTTCTTCCAACAAGGCCACACCCACTCCAGCAAGGCCACACCTCCTAATAGTGCCACTCCCTGTAGGCCAAGCACTCAAACACATGAATGTATGGGGGTCAAACCTACTGAAACTACCACACCTAGGAATGATGCTTGCAGGGAATGAGAATAACTGAGACAGCGCAGGAAAGTGCTTAAGATGATGTCTAACACAGCTGCTATGCAGTATGCTTGCTGATATAAGAGGCATGGATCAGACTCCCTAGGAACCTGTGTCAGTATCCAGGCTCTTGTATTGCACAAGAAAGAATTAGAACAGGAACATGTGGATAAAAATAGAAATTGAGGGCTAAATTGGCAAAATGGCTCAGCAGTTAAGAGCACCGACTGCTCTGCCAGAGGTCCTGAGTTCAAATCCCAGCAACCACATGATGGCTCACAACCATCCATAACAAAATCTGATGCTCTCTTCTGGAGTATCTGAAGACAGTTATAGTGTACTTACGTCTAATATATAAATAAATAAATAAATATTAAAAATAATAAAATAATAAAAAATAGAAATTGAGACGGCTAAAACAAGGAAACTACTCCCAAGAACAGATGTGGGCTAGGAAGCTGAGGGTAAAGCCCTCAGCTCAGTGGTCCCTGAGGTGAGGCAGTATAGGAAGGCAGAGAAATCTCAGGAACATAAAAAAGGGGCAGGAGGAAAAATGGGAAATCTGCCTAAAGCCCTTGGCAGCAGTGAAGGAAGAATTCCAGTACAATTAAACTGGTGGAGGCCTTTCTCCATTCCCAGCCATGGACCTAAAATTTTATAGGAACTTTCACCAAAACATTCATTTATAAGGACATATGAAATGCTTTGTGCTGTCTTAATGAGTCCTAGTTATACCTTATCAGAATTTAATTCTACTTCACTGGATCCACCTCAAATATCTCTTTTATCAAGTGGGGGGTGATGGAGTTTCAAGCCACTGAACCGCTACGTGTGGATAATGCTAAGAATGTGACTTGCTTACTCTCCTGTAGCAGCCATGCCCACAGTTGGGGAGACCTTATTTTTCCCCTGCTCTTCCCTGAGAAGTTCAGACCCTCCTGTCACTGGTGTAGTGTACATCTTATTTTCTCATAAACACTGCTTAAGGAAGCCTGCGTTAAAATATCATTAATTAAAATTACCAACTAGGCTTTGCTAACAACCTAGTGTTAGACTCCTTTTCTGCATTGACGTTTTGGCCTGAGTAGAAACCCCAAAACATGTAGGGAACTCCTCAGTCTGTGGCCTGTGTCACTGCTCTCTCACAGCTCTCGGGGGTACATGAACATTTACGGACATTTACATGGCACCTGCTGTTCCCAGATGGGTATATAATGTGCTTTGTTGATCATGACCTGTTCCTCAGATGAAGCCCAAGCACTCCTGTTCTTTACCACCTGGCCTGCCCAAGCTTCATTTGTTGTCTGAAATCCTGGCAGGGGAGTGGTTTCAGTCTGACAACTGGCCTTTGCCTGTTAATCTTGATGCTGCATCTCCAGACCCTATTGTCTTGCTACAGTTTGTATTCTTTTTCATTACTTAAAATATTAAGCGTAACACCATTAAGATGAGCTCATCTTTATACTTCGAGACATTTGATGTCTTGTGTCTCATTTCTTCGGTGTCCCCTCCTCACAGGTAAATATGACACAAAATGTCACCACCACCATGGCTATTGGTGATCAGGGGACCACTAGGAAGAAAATTTGAGTCATTCTCTGTCCCTGAAGCTTATTTAGGCAGTGAGTGGTCTCCTTGAGATATTCTAGAGAATGCCTCAAGTATGCCTATCTAGAAAATCTAAAAGATATTTGATCCTAGTGATAGAAATACAGGAGTTATTCCCAATCTTTCATGTTGTGCCTTGGTCAGAACATTTGGGAAAAAAAAGTCTTTTTTTTTTAAATTGGTTACTTTGAAATCTAATTTCATGCAAAATTTCATTCTTTATTCTTTCATTCTGTTCTGAATCAATAAAAAAAAAGTGCGTGAGAGAGGGGACTTATGAGCCCTTCTGTAGACATGTCATCAAATCCCACCAAAATAAGAAAACCAAAATGAGATAACCATTCTCAACTGTACCTACGAAGTTTCTATAGCTGCATTTTACCAACCTCAGGTTGAAAATTAAAAACAAAAACAAAAATAAAGCAAAATAAAAACCCTACCTCATTTCCTTTACCCGCAGTCAATGCTTTCTTACACAATGAGACAGAAAGGCACTTCGTGGAAACTTGTTGACTGGCCTCAAACAACGAAGGTCTTTCCCCAAAGGCAATGGATATATATGAGCGAGGAAGGAGAATGGACCTGTGTGCTCACTCTGGCCCCGGTCCACAATATCCACACAAACATGAACCCAGGCTTAGGAATTAATGGGACATTGGAAACAGCTGGGAAAGAACTCAGCAAGCTGCCAAGTTATGATCAGCTAATTAGAAGACTATCCTTTTCTTCTGTTGTTGTTTTTATTCCAAAACCTTTTTTTCCATGAGAAAACATTTACATTCTAGTCTACAATCTTCAACACGATTGGAACCTCATATCAATGAAGTATCAGCCTGTAATTATATAAACCAGAACAACCATTTAAATATTTTAGTCAGCAGCCTACCAAAAGACACCCTTATAAACCAAGTAACATTTTCATGTTGCGTTCTAATAATAAAATGTTTATTTATTAAAAAGCCAAAGAATGTTTTCATAGTTTAGAATTTACAACTTCCTGCAGCTGCTGGGTCAGGGGTTTCAGTAGAATGAAGTGGAATTGGGTTCAGATAGTATCTTTCCTGCTTGTGCAAATATTTGCCCTCTTGTGAAAGACATTTGTGGTCTTTAGCCCTCCAAGATGGACTTCAAGGAAACACACTGGTTCTTGTTTTATTTTTCAAAACAACAGATATCGAACTGAGTAAATAACAGTAGTGTGGATCCTCAAAACCATGATTGGGCAAGAATAGCAGTTCGAATCTTGTCCTAGGCCAAAAGTCAGAAGTGCCATTGGACCATCCTGGCTGGAGGCAGATCTCATTCTGACAGAGGCTCTGCTCTCTTCAGGATAACAGCTCTAGACTGGACCCATAGATCTTCATTGTTGAAATGGTGTACACATTAAATGATTTTAGGGTATCAGTTCTTGAAGTAGGATGTTACTGGGATTAGCAGGCTTGCAGACAATTAATGGACCTTCCCTCGTGATCCACTTTGGACTCTACCTCATGTTTCCCTCGTAATGCTA
This sequence comes from Mus musculus, assembly GCF_000001635.26. Lineage (NCBI taxonomy): Eukaryota > Metazoa > Chordata > Mammalia > Rodentia > Muridae > Mus > Mus musculus. Next base: position 34,422,034 of record NC_000070.6, read on the forward strand.
GAAAGAAAAGCTGCACAACTGCCTCTCCTTAGGACTTAAAGTCTCACATGAAGAGGGGTTGCCAGGGCTCTGTCTCCAGGTGGAGACGTGACCTTCTGATGTGCTCCAAAGATTAGAGCGTCACATGGTTTTGACTCCTCCCCATTTGGTTCTGTCAACCACCTTTCTAGGGGATCATCTCCCAGGAATACTGGTTTACCTCCAGCCATGCTAAGGAGATGGGAGGAATCATTATCCCCTTAATGAGATAATGACCTTGCCCTTCCAGAATCACTGGAGCTCAGTGTAGTCATTTACAGACCCACCATGTATAGCCCTAGCCTGCCCACTTTCTGAGTTACTCAGAAAAACATAACTTTTTCTTCTCTATGTCTTTTCCGAAGGATGGACTTCCTCATTCTTTCTCTTAAGCTACCCAGGTCCCCTTCTGCCATGCGACTGCTTAAAAATGGCAGAGCATCCTCTCTTCCTTTTCTCCATTTCCCTTTCAGCGGCAGTAAAGACTTCTCAGCTTGCCTGCCCTGAAATTCTACTAAAATTGCCCTGGAGATTCCTACTGAGTCCATTTAAAAAATATTTTATTAATGAGAAGAAGAGCTCATGAAATGAAATCCCAGATTTCTTAGTTACATATGACGTATAGTGTGGAAATTCCTCCTAATTTTCATTAATAATTTATTTTGTTATTTTTTTTTATTGCCAACCAACCATCTAAAAAGATTTTGGAATTAATATTCAAGATTTTATACAATGAAATATAACTAAATAGATCTCACATTAGTTGAGAACATGTCGGAAGGGAAGATTATCAGGAAATATAAACCCTGAAAGCCAGTATCTTGGATAGTCACAAATTCTCCTCATGGGAGTAACTGCAGTCACTTGGACTTTGCCCATTGTATGTCTTTCAAAATATGGAAAATATTGGAATACCATGTTGAGAAGTCATAGGGATTCAGCATCCTCTTCTCCCTCTACCCAATAATATCCTCACCACAGAGAGCCAGAGAACCTCAGTCCTCGTCAGTCAAATGGCGGGACTTTGCACCATTTGCAGAGCTGCAAGCATTACCAGGGGATGGGATAGGATTGAGAAGAGGCTGTGAGGTTTTTTATTATAAGCATTTATTTCTCATCTCTACAAAGATGATGTGCCAAGATTGTGCCATAAAATAATGAACATTCTCTATTTCCCACTCCACTCTACTCCTCTACCTGTTTCCTACAGACGTTAGAACTATTTCTCGGTACCTACAAATTGAAGGTGTTGCTGTAAAGAAGGATATGGGGGGGAAGATGTTTAGAGGAAGTCAGAAGATAGTAATTGTTATAAGGATGCAGAGTTTCCATTGTCTGTGGAAATAGAGAAAATAACTAGAAAGAGTCTTGAAATTTTTCAGTGATTTAAGTACACCCATGAACACTGTTCAAATTAATAAAGATATCATTCTCAGATCTTTGTAACTCTTACAAAGTCGAAATTCTTAAATTTCTGCTTTTATTGGTAGGATTACTTTGTTGAACCTGAAAGTGCTTCTCGTGTTTTGGGTTGAGGAATGGGGGTGTTTTGGGTTTGTTTGGCTGGTTTGGTTTTGTTTTGCATTGTTTTGTTGCCAAACAAATGCTCTACTATATCTAACCCAAACCTATAGCCCAGGCTGTCCTTGAACTTGTGATCCTCCTTCCTTAGTTTGATTCTTTGGTACTTGCTTGCCTGCATGGGGTACATCAGAACCCCCAAAATAAAAGGCCTCATATAGGTCACACTGGTCTAGAACTCACTCTACAGCCAAACATGACCTTAAATGCCTGACTCCCCTATCTCTACCCTCCCTTGTGCTGGCACTACAGGTATATACCACCATACCTGGCCTGGCACTTCTGATATTGAATTAAATATTTATTATTAGTTGGTCTATCAGTGGGAAGAGGGCAGAGGCACAGATCCGCCTGCTCACCCTCAGCATCCTGAGGAGATTCCTAAATTTTGTAGGAACCTGAATGCAGACCAAGCATGAGTCTGTGATTTCAAAACAAGAAAGAATTCCAAGCCTGTTTGAAGAAGAATTGGATATTTTATTAATGTTATTTAATATGGATTTAAAGCATGAGTACTGGGAGAAAGCAAGCAAGCCAGAAAGGAAGAAAGACAGAGAGACAGAGGGAAAAAAAGAAAGGAAGGAAGACAGAAAGAAAGACAGACAGACATGCAAGTCTGGGTGTGTGGTCCTCAAAGGAGAGTCACAGGAAGCAAGACATACCAAATAAGGTGTGGTCTCCCCACTAGTTATCTTAGCCATAAATACCTTTTTCATGGCTCTCAAGTTCATTCAAAAGGTTGCTAAGAAACCTTTTCCCTGTTTTCTTTCTGCTGTGATAAGTGAGACTATGGGGAGGCTCTGAAGAGAACTCTTGGGGCTATAAGCTGATAAGATAAAACTAGAAGTTGCTAGCCTTGCACAAGGGATGTGGTGTGTGTCATGTCTCTACAAACCGGGTTTCTGCTGAGAAGCCTAGAAAAATTTAGGTTTGTAGGTGGGAAAACAGAAAGGCCCCTGGGAATTGTTAAGAGTGCTAAGAATTCTTGTTTCTCTGTTGTCAAGAGCCTTCGACCAACCCCTGGGTGAAAGGTTCCTTTCTTTTCTCAGGTCTCCCTGGATTGCTGTCTTTCTACCTCAAATCCACCCTATTATATTAAAATAAAAAATGTAAAACAATATACAATCTTCAGACAATATTAGATGGCAAGTTTTCATTTCCAGTTATGGTGAATCCAGTATGAACTCTAAATAACCACAAAAAACATAAAAATAAAATAAAATAGTGAAGCCCATTTAAAGGTAATGAAAAGTATATAAAAGGTGAAAATACTCAATTTTGTTTGTCTTTGTTTTGTGTAGACAACGTCTTGCTCTATAGTCCTGGATGGTCTGAAACTTGCTATATAGAACAAGTTGACTTCAAACTTGTGTCTATCCTTCTGCCTCTGCCTCCAGGATACTGAAATAACAGGCACACACTTCCACTCCTGGATAGTTTTTAGAGGAAGGATATGACACTGGATAATTGTTCCTTTTGGTTTATTGAGGCATGGTCTCACTATGCAGACATAGCTGGCCTGGAACTCACAGAGATGTGCTTGCCTCTGCCTGTAGAATGCTGGAATTAAAAGTATGTGCCACCGCACCCAGAAACTTCTTTTTATGAGACTACTGGAACTGAAATATAAAATAGTTCCAGCAAGATAGCTGAGCAAATAAAAGTACTTGTCATGCCAACCTGACAACCTGAGTCTGTGTAAGGGCCAAGAGAGCTTACTGTGACAATTATACCCAATTATGCTTAGGAAATGTATTTTTGTTTTAATCCCAGGTGTGGGATATGGGGCTCCTTCAGTTTGTCCTATGATTAACTATGATTGTCTCATGCTCTAAGAGTCTCATGATTTTTGCCAACTGCAGATAGTTTAATTCTGGGGACTCTGGAGAAGATGTAAATGAAGAAGTCCAAGAAAGCCGGAGGCTCTCCAAAGAAGGAGGCGGCTGTTTCTGGTTGCTGTTGTTGCAGTTTGACAAGAAGTTGGAGATATCCTGACAGCAAAGATTGGCCTGGCCCCAAGAAACACAATGTCCCTAATTAGCAGGAAGTAGTCTAAAGAGGACTATGCCCCCCTTTCCCTCTAACCTTCTTACTTTCCTACCTAGTTTTGTAGGGTTGGAAGAAATTAGGGTGGAACAAGTGTTGGAAGAAATATAGAAGTATAAGAACCCAATAAAACAGTAAAAACAAAACAAAACAACAAAAACCACCAACAGTAGCCTGTAAGCCCTACTTGTCCAAGAACAGCTAACTTCCTGAAATGCTGGGGGCTGCAATTCTTATGAGATAAGAAGCCAAGGGCTTCATTCCCTGAACAAGTTTGTTTGACCCAACCACACAGGATGTGCTTGCCTGGATATAGCAGGGAGGTACACATGTAGGATTTTTGCTTGCCCCTGATGGGAATTAAGATGGCCCTATGTTTTTGCCTTTTTAAGCCTCTGAAAAATGTGACTTGTTACCCACTTTCTGGAAACCCTAGAGTGGTCCTGGCCAGAGTCCATCATCCTAGCTTGTATTTAATTCAAGCTTGCTTCAGACTGGCTCAAAAATAGTGGAACTCGGGCTGGAGAGATGGCTCAGTGGTTAAGAGCACCGACTGCTCTTCCAAAGGTCCTGAGTTCAAATCCCAGCAACCACATGGTGGCTCACAACCATCGGTAACAAGATCTGATGCTATCTCCTGGAGTGTCTGAAGATAGCTACAGTGTAACTTACATATAATAAATAAATCTTTAAAAAAAAAAATAGTGGAACTCTTCTTTCTCTTGACGTTCGCAAGTTTAACAATTGATCCTCACAAGACTCAGTAGAAGGAAATAGCTTCTGAAAGCTGGCCTCTGGCCTCCATATGTGGGCTGTGGCATGTGTGTGCCCACACTCACACACACATTATACATATAAACAACTTTTTATAATTTAAGATAAACTACCACATGCTAGAGAGATGGTTCAGTGATTAAGATCACTGGCTGCTTTTTTTTTTTCCATTTTTTATTAGGTATTTAGCTCATTTACATTTCCAATGCTATACCAAAAGTCCCCCATACCCACTCACCCCCAATCCCCTACCCATCCACTCCCCCTTTTTGGCCCTGGCGTTCCCCTGTACTGGGGCATATTAAGTTTGCGTGTCCAATGGGCCTCTCTTTCCAGTGATGGCCGACTAGGCCATCTTTTGATACATATGCAGCTAGAGTCAAGAGCTCCGGGGTACTGGTTAGTTCATAATGTTGTTCCACCTATAGGGTTGCAGATCACTTTAGCTCCTTGGGTACTTTCTCTAGCTCCTCCATTGGGGGCCCTGTGAGCCATCCATTAGCTGACTGTGAGCATCCACTTCTGTGTTTGCTAGGCCCCGGCATAGTCTCACAAGAGACAGCTACATCTGGGTCCTTTCGATAAAATCTTGCTAGTGTATGCAATGGTGTCAGCGTTTGGATGCTGATTATGGGGTGGATCCCTGGATATGGCAGCCTCTACATGGTCCATCCTTTCATCTCAGCTCCAAACTTTGTCTCTATAACTCCTTCCATGGGTGTTTTGTTCCCACTTCTAAGGAGGGGCATAATGTCCACACTTCAGTCTTCATTTTTCTTGAGTTTCATGTGTTTAGAAATTGTATCTTATATCTTGGGTATCCTGGGTTTTGGGCTAATATCCACTTATCAGTGAGTACATATTGTGTGAGTTCCTTTGTGAATGTGTTACCTCACTCAGGATGATGCCCTCCAGGTCCATCCATTTGGCTAGGAATTTCATAAATTCATTCTTTTTAATAGCTGAGTAGTACTCCATTGTGTAGATGTACCACATTTTCTGTATCCATTCCTCTGTTGAGGGGCATCTGGGTTCTTTCCAGCTTCTGGCTATTATAAATAAGGCTGCTATGAACATAGTGGAGCATGTGTCCTTCTTACCAGTTGGGGCATCTTCTGGATATATGCCCAGGAGAGGTATTGCTGGATCCTCCGGTAGTACTATGTCCAATTTTCTGAGGAACCACCAGACGGATTTCCAGAGTGGTTGTACAAGCCTGCAATCCCACCAACAATGGAGGAGTGTTCCTCTTTCTCCACATCCACGCCAGCATCTGCTGTCACCTGAATTTTTGATCTTACACTGGCTGCTTTTTAAGGAGACCCTGTGGTGTTCCTATGACACTGGCATCATAAAGAAGCTGGAAGTGAGAGCACAGACTGCCAGGGTAAACCAAAGCTCTCTAACGGCCTCTCTAAAGTGTAACTTCGACTGAGGAAAGCACACAAATAGAATTGCATAGCTTGATGAATTTACTCATGTAAATACCACCAAAATCAAGACTGAAGGCATCCTGACTCCCCTAAACATTTCCTCTCCCTTTGAGGACATTCTCCTCAAGTCTGTCACTGCAGGTGAGCATACCTATGCATCCCCATTTCCCTACATTTCCCTCTTGCTACCTCTCAGTCTTTTTTTCTGATCTTGATTATTGAGGACTGAATTGGCCCCTCTGTCAAGGTTTCCATGGCAAAGTACATAGACTCAGGGCAAGGAGAACAAACTAATTGGTTTATGAAACAGAGGCATAGGACTTAGAACAAAAGGCACCATAAACAGGAGAACACAGCCCTTTCCTAAGCATGCCTTGGCCACCAGCCATAGAGAAAATCTCTTGTGCACTGAATAAAAGCTTCACCTGTCCAAAACAATAAATAAATAAATAAATAAATAAATAAATAAATAAATAAATAAATGCCTATGGCCAATGATCTGAGGCAGGAAATAGAAGGTGGGAGTTGCAGGAGAGAGAGATTGAGGGAGAGAGAATTGTGGGAAAAAGCCAATCGCAGGAGATTCACCCTGAACTCTGAGAAAGAGACAGACACATAAATGTAAAAAGAGGAAGAATGTAGACTAGAATAAGCTGGATTATTGAGATATGAGCTAGTCAAGAAACTGAGCCAAACTTACAGCCTTTATTGAGCATTTATTCATGAACTATTAAGTCTGGGACTAAGGTGGCTGGGTTAAAAGCCCACAGTTAGAACCAATTAGTCCTTTGTTTGTTTGTTTGTTTCACAACATGGTCTCACTATGTTTTGGCTGTCCTGGAACACACTATATAGACCAAGCTGGCCTCAAACTCACATAAACCCATCTACCTCTGCCTTCTGAGTGCTGGTTTTAAACGTTGGTGCCATTATACCCAACAACTACTGACTAGCTTTTCTGGAATGAAAAAAACCACCTTTTCCCACTAAAACTCCAGTTTGTCCAACAAGCAGACCAGCAGCCCCAGAGTCGGCCTAGATAACCTCTAAGAAGACTCTGATTTCTGACTTTCTCTGGCTTTACAGACTCTTAAGTCGTCTTCAAAGTTCTTAGAGGAATGGCATTTCCCAACAGCAGCACTAGAAGCCGCCTGCAACCTATGGCCCTGTCCCTGCCAGCTGCAGAACTTGCTAATGATGATAGCATTGGCCTTGAGCAGAGCATCACTGATGAGGAGACTGTGCGTGAGGAAACGCAGCAAGCTCTGAAGATAAGTTAATTAATTACTGTGGTTATGGTAACATCAAAAGCCAGCAGCATGAAGGGCTCTTTGATCTCCAGTTCAACCCTTTCAAGTTTCTCCCTTCGGCCTGCCCAGGAAGTTCTTGCTTCTTTGCTGTCTTGAGTTCTTTGAGAATCCTGATAAACACCCCAGCCTCCAAAGACACCCACCCATTCAGTGATGAATTCAGAAGTGTCATCCTAAGTACACTAGCTTCTCACTAGATCATATTTCAGAAATTAGAGAGAGAGAGAGAGAGAGAGAGAGAGAGAGCGCTTTGAAGAAAGGACCAAAGGTTCGAACACTAACTAGGGAAAACCTGGGGGTTCCAAACAGAATAATGAAAAAGCAAGACTCTGTTCAGTTGCTGAGCCTAAAAAAGCTTCAAATCCAGGCCGAGCCGGCAGGCTGTCAGACAGAGTGAGCAGAAGCAAAACTCAGGCAGGACGTTCATGCCTCGCAGAACAGGAACCAGCCCATGTTTCCTTCACCCACTCAGCTCACTGGGTGTCCTGAGTGTGTTCTCAGCAGGAAACCTGAACGCAGCTGTGGCTAAAAAACCCTGTCGGAAGCAACAGTCTCACTGCCAGAGATGAATCGATGCAGGACCTGCGCTTCTGACCGGGGTGGGCTGAACCACCGAGGCACTCCATTCTCCGTGTGTGGCAGCAGGGGACGCTTTCCAATTATTCTGTGGCTAGGGCTGTGGTTTGTACTTTCAGAACCTCCAACTGAGCTCGGTGGTACTGCAGATGAAACAAATTCAATTAACACTGCTTGCCCAAAAACCTGGGTTCCTGGATCCCGAGCAGCAAGAGATGGAGAGACAGGTGTGTTCTCCCAGGACAGGGGTGCGCTGGGTAATTTTGCTAGACTGCCCTCTGCTGTACAGAATCAATAAAGTTCTTTGTGCGCCATTTTCTTTCAATGACCTCATTAGAGATCCCGAAATGCCCTAACAGAATCATAACATGCTTTAATCTGCAGAAAGGAAACATCATCAAGTGTATAATCCTCACAAACGGCCGGCGAGGTAACTGCTGCTCTCGGCACTTTCTAGATAAAAGAAACTGGGGCAAAAAATTTTAGACGCTTTGTCTAAGGTCACATAGCCAAATTAGAGTTGGCGTTTAATTTCAGTCTAGAACTGTCCCTCTGCAACGCCCTACCCTTCTCTGAACTGAGTAAGTACGTGGGGTTGGTGAGACAGGAGAGGACCCGTGCCCTGCCACAGGGTGATAACGAAAATTTCTTCCCAGCAACCCTTGCCTAAGAGTCTTAAAATCCCTTGGCTGGCTCCTAATATGTCGGAAATTCACATAACGACCACAGAAGTCTGGCCTCAGCTCTGTTATGGTCTATTTACTCGATACTTTCTCTGCCCGCACAGTCACCAGACCTAAGGTGAATGCCACCACTTTCTGACCAGTACCTCGTCTGTACTTAACCAGGACCCAGCCCTGAGGGTTAAGCAGATTTTGGGACTTCCTTGAGCCCGCACCCTGGAATGTCTTTTCCATCATCTGCCTAGCAAATGTCTGCTTATTGTAAAGGAACCAGCTTGCTCCCTAGCTACCGGGGCAGAGCCTCTCACTTTTCAGTTACTAAGGACTGAGCAGGGAGAGACTAGGCTCTGTGGGATCTGAAACTACCCAAAGTCTACTTTGAGAAACAAGTCAAAAGAGGAAGACAAGAAAATTTTCCATGAGATAGAGCATAAAGAGGTCACTCTGTCTCCTGGGTGGTTGTGCACAAGCAAGCCTTGGTGTACATGAGATGGTCAGAGGACAACTACTCTGAAGGGTAGAGGTCCATTCTCTCCTTAGGTCCCAGGGATTAAACTCAGGTCACCAGGCTTAGCTGCAAGCACCTTTACCCATTAAGCTATTTTGCTGGCCCTCAATCAAAAATTCTTGACAGAAAAAGAAAAAAAATCCTAATTAATCAAGCCTTTAAACCTGTCAATCTGTAGACATATGGGGGTTACAAAAACATGTCACAAAGACTACAGCAGTAGAATCACTTAGAAGCTGACTCCTGAAATAGAATAACTAAGCTGACCTGAAAAGAAAAACACAGCCTGAATGGAGATGAAGGGAAAACAGTTCATTGATTTAAAACAAACAAACAAAAAGACCTTAAACATATCAATCAAATGCAACTACAGACCAGACTTAGGAAAGAGATTTTTAAGGAGATACTTTGGGGACAACTAGACAAAATGGACATGATCCAGGTATCACATGGCATTAGAAACAAGTTGCTAACTTTGTTCATTATGACCATAGCTTTGCATCTATGCCTTTCGCAAAGCTCTTATCAGTTAGATGTAGATTATAAACTATGAATGAGTGAAATGATACTGCATCTGGAACTTACCTTAAATATCTCCTTCAGGGAAAATAGTTGGAGAGGTAGATAATCAAGAATGGCAAAGGGGAGGAGGGTTGCAGTATACTTCACTGTATGTATATTTGAAATTTTCTAAAGAAAATAGATTGCATGGTAAGTATGCCAATGAGTAAATGCAGAAGGGAGCGAGAGAGCAAAGAGAAGGTTCCTAAGCAGCCTAAACAAACAGGCATGAGGCCTTCTAACACTATGCTGAGCTGTGGTCAGCATACACAGAAGGCAGCTAATTTGTCTTAGAGGCTTTCAACAAAGCATGACAAACAGAAATTCTGAGGGAGAGCTACTGACTGGATCACTCTACACCCATTGAAGGCTTAATGATGTAAAAGCCTCAGGTGGGCTGAGAACTCTGGATAAGAGAGTTGACTTTGACAAGGGATGATACCTACGGGCCGTTAAGTTCTGGGCCCTTTTGACTAGAGGATCAACATACCTCTTGGAGTGGAAGCTTCCTCTTTGAGACTGCACTGCAGGCAGACTCTTCAATCCCAGCCCTTACCACTCTGTAAATCTCCGAGCTCATGGCACCGCATCTACAGAGAAGCCGTGGTCCCTCCGTTGTTCTGAGTGAAGGAACAATTCTGCCCCAGAAGTGACTGGTTTTCTTTTATTTCCACACCATCTCCATCAATCCCAACCTAGCACCCATTAAAGTAGTACTAGCAGCTAATGCTGAGTAACATGGGGGCCATGGGAGACACAGAGAAATAGAATATACTCCCCACTCTCAGGGGAACCCAAGTCATTGACACAGCGAACTAAGGGCTTTTAAAAATGAAGTAACACGCTGCTGTGTAACTGGAACCATGAGCTGAGCCCTGCATCCCTAGAGGAACGTCTGAGGATTTGTGTGCAGAATGGCTTATGAGAGAAGGAGGCAAGCTGGAAACATGCCTGGAGAAGCAAGGGCTGTAGCAGGTGAGGGTAGCTGAGGGGGTAGAAAGGAAAGGGACTGAGGGTAGAAGAGCTCATCACAGCAGAAGGAGATGTGTTGGCAGAAACAGTGGAGTCCCCTAGGTCCTTCCCTGGCCATTGAATCTCACCTGAATTCCACTGCCATACTGGTGTGATCAAGGGAAGGCTGGGAGAACATGTTTATAGGCAAAGGAGCCCTGCACAGACAGCAGATATTTACAAATACAGATGGAAAGGAACTTGAGAAGGGGCTCAAATACATCAGTCTGTCTTTAGCCACCATAGAGTCAGAATCGAAAAAAATCCTACCCCCTCGATTGCAAGCTGGTGGTACAACTACTCTGGAAATCAGTCTGGCAGTTCCTCAGACCATTGGACAAAGTACTACCGGAAGATCCAGCAATACCTCTCCTGGGCATATATCCAAAAGATGTTCCAACTTGTACTAAGGACACATGCTCCACTATGTTCATAGCAGCCTTGTTTATAATAGCCAGAAGCTGGAAAGAACCCAGATGTCCCTCAGCAGAGGAATGGATACAGAAAATGTGGTACATTTACACAATGGAGTACTACTCAGCTATTAAAAACAATGAATTTAAGAAATTCGTAGGCAAATGGATAGATCTGGAGGATATCATCCTGAGTGAGGTAACCCAATCACAAAAGAACACACATGATACACTCACTGATTAAGTGGATATTAGTTCAGAAACTTAGAATACCCAAGATATAAGATACAATTTGCAAAACACATGATACTCAAGAAAAAGGAAGACAAAAGTGTGGATACTTCGTTCCTTCTTAGAATGGGGAACAAAATACCCATGGAAGGAGTTACAGAGACAAAGTTCAGAGCTGAAACAGAAGGAAGGACCATCCAGAGACTGCCCCACCCGAGAATCCATCCCATAAACAACCACCAAACCCAGATACTATTGCATATGCCAGCAAGATTTTGCTGACAGGACCCTGATATAGCTATCTCTTGTGAGGTTATGCCAGTGCCTTGCAAATATAGAAGTGGATGCTCACAGTCATCTATTGGATGGAACACAGGGCACCCAATGAAGGAGCTAGAGAAAGTACCCAAGGAACTAAAGGGGTCTGCAACCCTATAGGAAGAACAACAATATGAACTAACCAGTACCCCCCGTCCCCCAGAGCTTGTGTCTCTAGTTGCATATGTAGCAGAGGTTGGCCTAGTCGGCCATCAATGGGAGGAAAGGCCCATGGTCTTTCGAAGATTATATATGCCCCAGTACAGAGGAATGCCAGGGCCAGGAATTGGGAGTGGGTGGGTTGGGGAGCAGAGCGGGACAGGGCATAGGAAGAGGAAACTAAGAAAGGGCATTGGAAATGAAAAGAAGAAAATATCTAATAGAATTTTTTTTTTAAATTTTAAAAAAAGAAAGAGTAGAAGGAGGGAAGCCATAATAAGAATATATAATGTGAGAAAAGAACCTATTTTCAATAAAAGGAAAAATTTTTTAAAAAATCCCACCCCCCTCTATCAACATGGCAAGAGACCCAAATAGAAAGATTCGATCAAAATATGCTTTAGATTTTGTCTCTGTGATGAAAATAAGACTGGGAAAGAGCCACTCTCTTGTCCTCGCTCTCGATGGCTGAGAGAAGTCACTCTGGGCTCTGTCACAGATTCCATGGAATGAGAATCCCCTATGGCACTCCTAACCCAGAAATGAACAGGGAAACTTCAAGAAAGGCTTTCACTGAGCCCGTGGGATGTAGGCCCAAAGACAACGCACCGCTGGCCTGCAGAAGATGCTAAAGGCGAGCTCTTGGCTAAGGGCGTGAGTTTCCGAAATAACTGTTGAGTCCCCTTAAAGAGCAAACTCCTCGTTCTACACACTCCCCTCTCACTACTGCACTTAACTAGAATAGAAACACTTCAAAGTTATCTCCTCTACCCCTGAACCACTTGGTGAAGAGTTTAGGAGCGTTGCGTGCATCCCCTTAGCGAAAGCTTTAGTAGAAAGCAAGTCTACGCAGAAATCCCAGAACTTTCTTTTTTTTTTTTCTGAAAACTGTTTTTTTTTTAATTACATATTTTCTTCAATTACATTTCCAATGCTATCCCAAAAGTTCCCCCACTCCCCTCCCCACCCATTCCCATTTTTTGGCCCTGGCGTTCCCCTGTACTGGGGCATATAAAGTTTGCCTGACCAATGGGCCTCTCTTTCCAGTGATGGCCGACTAGGCCATCTTTTGATACATATGCAGCTAGAGACAAGAGCTCTGGGGTACTGGTTAGTTCATAATGTTGTTCCACCAATAGGGTTGCAGATCTCTTTAGCTCCTTGGATACTTTCTCTAGCTCCTCCATTGGGGGCCCTGTGATCCATCCAATAGCTGACTGTGAGCATCCACTTCTGTGTTTGCTAGGCCCAACTTAGCAGCATGACCAGGCCTCAAGAATAGAACAGATACAGAAGCCATGAGGAGCCACGCCCCTTTCTTTCCCCCTCCCTCCCTTCTATCTCACTCCTCTCCACCCTACATCTCTGCCCTGCAATTGTCTCTTCCGTGTCATTCTCTAAATATCAGTTTCCTATGTAGATACACACAAACATGAGGCAAATATGGTTATACAACTTATTTTTGTTTTTTATAAGTTTGTTTAATGGATTGCTGCATTCAATTAGATTTTTATATCTGTTGTTGCTTTTAATCTGTTAGAGTTTGCTGTTCAAAAGTTCACGAAGAAAGTTCTCTAAGAGATCTTAGATCTCTAAAACGGGGTTTTTCTTTTGTTTTAATAGGCTTTTGGGGGAATGGTGGATAATTTTTGACACCCTGCCAAAACTCAGTAGCTGCTTCGTAAAGCTGGCTTGCTCTGTGAATCTGAAATCACAGACGTCTTCATTCTGTTCTAGTGAGATATACCACTCTACCTTATATTTCAAACATATCTTTCAACTATGTACTTGTCCTCCATGTTGGTTAGGTATTGTGCTTTCTTCTATAGTGGATTCTGTAAACCACACATGTTAATATGAGCACTGATCCCATCAGAAAAAGCTCGATGTGTTGCAGGGCCATCAGATTCACAGTTGAAAATACAAGTTTTTTACACTTTTAGCTTTCAGGGTAAGGAATAAACCTCAGTGGTAAGAGAGCTTGCACAGCACGCCTGGGGTTTGTGTCTGCAAAGACTGACTGCTTAGAACTAGGATACTGTAGAGAGACCAAACTGCTGCAGGTCCAGAGTCTAATTACCGTCCCTGTCTTAGGCTAGCTCTTGCCCTCCAGAACAGCCCTTCCTGCCCACTTCTGTGTCAGGACGAACATGCTGTGACTAACATTAAAACCTTTAGAATCTGTTATCAGACCACTAGCTTCCACTAACCCAAAAACTTAAACTGTTATCAGATAGCATCTTAGGTATAACCGCCTTCTGATGTACCCACCAACGTCTTTTAAACTTGCCTTGATTTGTGGCTTTCTTTGTCCTGTGAGTCTATGAAACCGCTTCCATGTCGGAACATGGAAATTGGGTCAAATCTGAATCTAGGCTCCTGGGTTGTGGTCACTCAAAATGGCAACAGAATAAACTATCTCTTACTCGCTTTCAGATGAGAGCTGTGGGTTTTTTTTGTGTCAACAGATCCCACCCTAGAGGAGAGATATAAAATGAAGGGCTTTTTCCTGCACTCTCTGTCTCTCTGGCTAGACAGCCACGGACTCCCTCCTTTCTTTCAGATCTACCACACACATGGCCCCATGCTCTCCACGGTGGCTCTCTCTCCCACTCCACAGCCGTATCATGCTGTCTCTGGTGGTGACACCGGCCCTTCTTATGCTCTTCCACCGCAGCACCTGTGAGAACGGCAGCTGCTGTGACTTCCAGGAGAAACGCACGGAACAGTGACATCCTAACAAGGTGCTTCTCCCAGCCTGCAGCTCTGACTTCTAACTGCTTTAACTCCCCCACACAGTGCAGACGGGTCTCAAACTTGCTGTGTTAGCGCCTCCTTATCCTGAGTGATTACAGGAAGGCACCACCATGCCTGGGAGGGGGATGATTTGTGATGACGTGTGACCTGGCATGGTGTCTTATACCTAAATCTCAACATCTGGTACGCTAATGCGTAAGAATCCTGAGGTCGATGCAAGCCTGGACCACATATTAAGACCATAAGGAGGAAGGAAGGAAGGAAGGCGGGAAGGCGGGAAGGCGGGAAGGCGGGAAGGCAGGAAGGAAGAAAGGAAGGAAGGAAGGAAAAATTTATCGATTCACTAAACTGAACTCCTCTGCTCACACTAGAAATTAAAGTATAGACTTTGTTAAATTATAAACATCTTTGTTATGTAGCAACCAGCTAGAGGACCTCTAACTGTAGTTGTCCTGGCATGAATGAAGAGATGCTTAAAAGACACCATGTCCCCTCCCTTTGACTGTCAGACTATTACTATCAGGCTATTAAAACAATGGTCTCTAAGAAACTGGAATTTCTCTAGGTTTCCTCTTCTGGGAGAAGGAAAAGACTGAAGCCTGGTGACAGCCAGAAGAGGAACTTGCCTCCCAGGAAGACACTTCACACAGTTCTGAAAACGTTTCAGATCACCTTATAGCCCAGACAACGGTGGTAGGCACCCTACGCTGACCAGAAGCCTGAGTCTCATGTTAGGACCCAAAGGGTGGACTTGGGTTGCATTGTGGCACTGCTACCCCTCCTTGTTCTTCTTTCCGATGTAGCTAGCGACATTGAACACATAGCCTCTGCCCTTGACTGTCAATCAGCTTGTCTGTTTAATTGGCCTAATGAGGGTAAATGGCTGAGCCTCACTTGTAGGACAACAGAACCCGGGCCCTGACCCTAAGACCTCTAACAAAAATAAAAATAAAAACAACAAAAAGAGAAAAGAATAACTTTTTTTTAAATCTTGCTATGAAGTCTGCAATGTGTCATGGCGTGTCCCATGGTATACCCTTTTGCCTCAGCAGCTTCACTTGCAAATGTCCACTGCAATGAGTCATTGGTGTGTTCAAGGCCTCTGGCTCCTGCTGCACTGTCAGTACTGGATCCTCTCCCAGGTTCCACTCAGATGTCGTGCTGTTGCCCTGTGTCATGGAGATCCTACAGCTTTGGTCCTACAGGACCAGCTGCTTTACAAACTCCAGCAGTTTATCTATGGGGTAGATGGTAGGGTGGACCAACTCAAGGCCCTGGGTCTGAGCCTTAGTGGTGGCTCTGCTGTTCAGCCCACCAGTTCTCCTTTGCCTGGGCCACCAGCTCTCCTACTTTGCCCAAGGGAGGAGCAGGGCCAGTTCTCTGGCTTGTGGTAGCCAACAAGAGCTCACACCCTCCAGCCAGCTACACCACCAGGGCCAGCTCTACTGTCCTGCCCAGGCGAGGAGATTCTTCATTTTTATTCTGCACTGTATCAGTATCTCTTTAATTCTATAGTTCCTTATAGTGTTTTAATACTAAAAAATCAAATGTGAAAGACAACTCACTCAGATTGTGCCAGCAGGAAATAAGAGAAGACAGAAATTCACAGTCTCCTGATGTATTTAGGGTGTAAAACAAAACTAAACACAAAACCTACTCGTCTATTTTCCTATCTTAATAGCAGGAGAGATAGACTCACATACGGAATTGATACCTTTCTATAGACGAAAGAATAGTGTAATAGATTGCCCCTTGGGGGCTGATGGGAGGGCAGGCAGCGGGCGGTAGTGGGGCATCACTTGTAAGAAGCAACAGAGCAGCTAACTGTTCAGTCACATTCACATGTCTCAGAAAAGCTGAGACCCTGGGGAAGGCTAGAGGACTTATATATCTTTGCCTCTTTAAGTAAACCTTTATCTCAAGAGGACCCAAACTGAAGGTTAGATCAGAGGCTAACAAAGCATCGGACTAGTAGTTTGGCAGCATTGGCTGGAATGCACAGCAATACAGTAGGGATGCTAAGGCTCTGGTAGGTGAGACTCACTTTCTGAGGTTCTCCCCAAGATCCAGATACTGCGTTTCCTGGATTCCCCCACTGTCTCTCAGATGACCTCGCCACCGTTCCTTGCTTTCCTGTAGGCCCCTCTACGCACCAATCAGAAGCTTGTCAAACAAACCATACAGAAGCCTGCCGGCAGCCTATCAAACTCAGCAGCCGGGATGTCACTTCCGCCCGTCCATCTCCCTTCCTATTGATTCCTGCTTACTGGCTCACCTGCTGAAATACTTACTTATTGACCAAAGCAGCACGTAGGAAAAGAAACGAAAATCCAGGCAAGTACAAATCTATAAACCAGTGCTCTCAGCCTTGCCTCTATCTGGATAGTGTACACTCAACTCGATGCTGTACCGGGGGGATTCGCTCCTCCTTCTACCTCCCTGTTCCGCCTCTGTGCTGTACTGCTGATAATTCTTTGCTCTTCTCTCTGCCTGCTGGACTCGCATAAACTTTATAAATTGCCATCCAGTTTTCAAGTTGTCTGTCATAATAAACTTCTCAACGCCTAAAGTTATAATCCCATCGGTCTCTGCCTGAGCCTGTGTTACCACTCCGGTTACCTGGGAAGGACCCTCCTTTACAAGTCACCGCTTGTGAGTGAGCTAAGCTTTTCCTAGGATGTTTTGAGATGGTGAAACTGATCCCTCCCTTACAGGGGCTGACTCAGTAAAGATCACACAAGTGCCCTATATTTTAGTCATGGGAAAGGAAAAAGAGGCGAGATCAGTCTGAAGATAGCACTTTTCAACATTATGCAACTGGTTCAGAAAAGATTAATCCAAAGGGGATCTGATTAACCCAAGTTCCATGTTTCCATCAGGCTGGAACAAAGGAATTAAAGAATCAAGATGCTTTTTTCAAACACATCAATGGAAATATCAGGCAGGTAGCTTATAACAAAGCAGAAACCCATTTGCTGCAAGACTCGAGTGCTATCTGATGACACCATTAGCTTTTGAGTTAGTAGAAGCTTGCAGTTTGCTAAGTTAATATATTTCAAGAGGTTTCACCCAATAGTCACAAAGGTGTTATAGCACATAGAAATGGAAAAGGGGATATCTAATAGAGGGGTAAAAATAGGCCAAGATAAATTGTAATTAGGGTCTGGATCTGCAACATTCCAACTTCTCAAAAATTATTGAAGCTCTAATCAGTCCTGGTATCTGGGTCAGTGAAAGAGGCACCTTCTTTCTGGAAAACTCCAAAGTATGCTGTTTTTTCAATGCACATAAATTTTAACCCATGTCCATATAAGGAATTAGCAATTCTCCCTGTTTTCAAATGGAATCATTTGTGTCACAGTATGACGTTTTTTTTAATTTTACCCAAAGGCACGTGGAACCAATAGGAATGAATCAGTGTTGCCTGTTGAAGCTGAAAGTTGACCATAGATTGCAGAATGAAAGATAAGGAGAGGCAAGGAGACATCAAGTGTGTAGGCTGGGGTGGGAAATGTCATTCTGAAACTCAAGATCTTCTCTGGGCATGAATATAAGTCTACATATACATCTTCTCATTAAATAATCACTCTTTTTGTTTTGTTTTTGTTTCCTTTTATTTTTTTATTGCTTTTATTATTTATGTATTTATTTATTTATTTATTTATTTTGAGACAGGATTTCTCTGCATAGCCCTGGGTATCTAGAAATTTGCTCTGTAGACCAGGTTGGCCTCGAACTCAAAGAATCACCTGTCTCCTCAAGCTGTATTACAGAACAATTGTGGAAAAAAAAAACCTGCATGGTACTGTTACAGCGACAGACAGGTAGATCAATGGAATAGAAGTGAAGACCCAGAAATGAATCCACACACCTATGGTCACTTGATCTTTGACAAGGGAGCTAAAACCATCCAGTGGGAAAAAGACAGCATTTTCAACAAATGGTGCTGGCACAACTGGCAGTTATCATGTAGAAGAATTCGAATTGATCCATTCCTATCTCCTTGTACAAAGCTCAGGTCTAAGTGAATCAAAGACCTCCACATAAAACCAGAGACACTGAAATTTATAGAGGAGAAAGTGGGGGAAAGCCTCGAAGATATGGGCACAGGGGGAAAATTCCTAAACAGAACAGCAATGCCTTGTGCTGTAAGATCGAGAATTGACAAATGGGACCACATGAAATTGCAAAGCATCTGTAAGGCAAAAGACACTGTCAATAAGACAAAAAGGCCACCAACAGATTGGGAAAGGATTTTTACCAATCTTAAATCTGATAGGGGACTAATAGCCAATATATACAAAGAAGCTGGACTCCAGAAATTCAAATAACCCCATTAAAAATGGGGTACAGAGCTAAACAAAGAATTCTCAAGTGAGGAATACCGAAGGACTGAGAAGCACCTGAAAAAATGTTCAACATCCTTAATCATCATGGAAATGCAAATCAAAACAACCCTGAGATTCCACTTCACTCCAGTCAGAATGGCTAAGGTCAAAAATTCAGGTCAAAGCAGATGCTGGTGAGGATGTGGAGAAAGAGGAACACTCCTCCATTGCTGGTGGGATTGCAAGCTTGTACAGCCACTCTGGAAATCAGTCTGGTGGTTCCTCAGAAAATTGGAAATAGTACTACCAGAAGATCCAGCAATACCTCTCCTGGGCATATACCCAGAAGATGTTCCAACTTGTACTAAGGACACATGCTCCACTATGTTCATAGCAGCCTTGTTTATAATAGCCAGAAGCTGGAAAGAACCCAGATGTCCCTCAACAGAGGAATGGATACAGAAAATGTGGTACATTTACACAATGGAGTACTACTCAGCTACTAAAAACAATGAATTTATGAAATCCTTAGGCAAATGGATGTATCTGAAGGATATCATCCTTAGTGAAGTAACCCAATCACAAAAGAAGTCACTTGATATGCACTCACTGATAAGTGGATATTAGCCAAGAAACTTAGAATAACCAAGATACAATTTGCAAAACACATGAAACTCAAGAAAAAGGAAGACAAAAGTGTGGACAATTCATGGGAACAAAATACCCATGAAAGGAGTTATGGACACAAAGTTTGGAGCTAAGACGAAAGGATGGACCATCCAGAGACTACTCCACCTGGGGATCCATCCCATAATCAGCCACCAAACGTAGACACTATTGCATATGCCAGCAAGATTTTGCTGAAAGGACCCTGATATAGCTGTCTCTTGTGAGGCTATTCCAGTGCCTGGCAAACACAGAGTAGATGCTCACAGTCAGCTATCGGATGGAACACAGGGCCCCCAATGGAGGAGCTAGAGAAAGTACCCGAGGAGCTGAAGGGTTCTGCAACCCCATAGGTGGAATAACAATATGAACTAACCCTTACCCCCAGAGCTCGTGTCTCTAGCTGCATATGTAGCAGAATATGGCCTAGTTGGCCATCATTGAGAAGAGAGACCCCTTGGTCTTGCATACTTTATATGCCCCAGAACAGGGGAATGCCAGGGCCAAGAAGTGGGAGTGGGTGGGTAGGGGAGCAGGGTAGCGGGGGGAGGATATAGGGAACTTTCAGGATAGCATTTGAAATGTAAATGAAGAAAATATCTAATAAAATAAATTTTAAAAAAAAAGCATCACCTGTCTCTGCCCCCTGAGTGCTGAAATTAAAGGCTTGCACCGCCACACCTGGTTGAAATAATTACAGATAAACAAATGAATCACAGCCAGGTAACGTGGAGCATGCCTGTACTCCTGCAACTTGGGGTACTGAGGCAGGAGAATTGCTCTCCCTCTCCCTCTCCCTCTCCCTCTCCCTCTCCCTCTCCCTCTCCCTCTCCCTCTCCCTCTCCCTCTCCATCTCCCTCTCCATCTCCCTCTCTCCCTCCCTCTCCCTCTTCCTCTCCCTCTCTCCCTCCCTCTCTCCCTCCCTCTCCCCCTCCCTCTCCCCCTCCCTCTCCCTCTCTCCCTCCCTCTCTCCCTCCCTCCCTCTCTCCCTCTCTCCAATTTTAAAATCAATGATCTTTTTGCCATGCCTTTGCTTCAGTGCTTCCTTTTATAAGCTGTCATGGTGTTTTAATGACAGCAATAGAAAAGTAACTAAGACAGAAGGCACGAGAAGCAGGCTACTGCTGGGACAGGCCTGGCCCTGCTGTTGTTGGGGGGCAGGTGAAAGATTGGTATTTTCTGCTAGGAAAGTAGTTGAGCACTGTGAGCAGGGATTAATGGACCATTCAAGTATAAGGCTGGAAGATGAGAGTGCTGAAGACAATGTAGCCCAGCTCAAGAGGTTTCAGAGGGGGACGATATTAGCAACTGAGCTAGAGACCATTCTTAGGATATTTTGGCAAAGAACGTGAGTGGTTTCTGCCCTTGTCCAAAGAATCTGCCTGGGGCTAAACTGAAATGTGTTGGGATGATTTCCTTGGTGGAGGAGATTTCAAGACAGATTTCAACAACAGGGTCAATTTTGTGTGGTTTTATGGTTACTAATAATCACTCGATCACTCATACACATATCTATAATGAAAAAGAGCAAGTGGGGCCAGAAAAATACAAAAGAAAAAGAGCACCAGAAAACTTAATATTAAAACAAATGCTTGGTCTTGCCCAACACCCGCAAGGGTCCACACGGGACTCCCCACGGGACCCTAAGACCTCTGGTGAGTGGACCACAGTGCCTGCCCCAATCCAATCACGCGGAACTTGAGACTGCGGTACATAGGGAAGCAGGCTACCCGGGCCTGATCTGGGGCACAAGTCCCTTCCGCTCGACTCGAGACTCGAGCCCCGGGCTACCTTGCCAGCAGAGTCTTGCCCAACACCCGCAAGGGTCCACACGGGACTCCCCACGGGACCCTAAGACCTCTGGTGAGTGGACCACAGTGCCTGCCCCAATCCAATCGCGCGGAACTTGAGACTGCGGTACATAGGGAAGCAGGCTACCCGGGCCTGATCTGGGGCACAAGTCCCTTCCGCTCGACTCGAGACTCGAGCCCCGGGCTACCTTGCCAGCAGAGTCTTGCCCAACACCCGCAAGGGTCCACACGGGACTCCCCACGGGACCCTAAGACCTCTGGTGAGTGGATCACAGTGCCTGCCCCAATCCAATCGCGCGGAACTTGAGACTGCGGTACATAGGGAAGCAGGCTACCCGGGCTTGATCTGGGGCACAAACCCCTTCCACTCCACTCGAGCCCCGGCTACCTTGCCAGCTGAGTCGCCTGACACCCGCAAGGGCCCACACAGGATTCCACACGTGATCCTAAGACCTCTAGTGAGTGGAACACAACTTCTGCCAGGAGTCTGGTTCGAACACCAGATATCTGGGTACCTGCCTTGCAAGAAGAGAGCTTGCCTGCAGAGAATACTCTGCCCACTGAAACTAAGGAGAGTGCTACCCTCCAGGTCTGCTCATAGAGGCTAACAGAGTCACCTGAAGAACAAGCTCTTAACAGTGACAACTAAAACAGCTAGCTTCAGAGATTACCAGATGGCGAAAGGCAAACGTAAGAATCCTACTAACAGAAATCAAGACCACTCACCATCATCAGAACGCAGCACTCCCACCCCACCTAGTCCTGGGCACCCCAACACAACCGAAAATCTAGACCCAGATTTAAAAACATTTCTCATGATGATGATAGAGGACATCAAGAAGGACTTTCATAAGTCACTTAAAGATTTACAGGAGAGCACTGCTAAAGAGTTACAGGCTCTTAAAGAAAAGCAGGAAAACACAGCCAAACAGGTGATGGAAATGAACAAAACCATACTAGAACTAAAAGGGGAAGTAGACACAATAAAGAAAACCCAAAGTGAGGCAACGCTGGAGATAGAAA
Source organism: Mus musculus (assembly GCF_000001635.26). Classification (NCBI taxonomy): domain Eukaryota; kingdom Metazoa; phylum Chordata; class Mammalia; order Rodentia; family Muridae; genus Mus; species Mus musculus. The sequence goes on from NC_000070.6 coordinate 34,444,241, forward strand.
CCCTAGGAAAGAGATCTGGAACCATAGATGCGAGCATCAGCAACAGAATACAAGAAATGGAAGAGAGAATCTCAGGTGCAGAAGATTCCATAGAGAACATCGACACAACAGTCAAAGAAAATACAAAATGCAAAAGGATCCTAACTCAAAACATCCAGGTAATCCAGGACACAATGAGAAGACCAAACCTACGGATAATAGGAATTGATGAGAATGAAGATTTTCAACTTAAAGGGCCAGCTAATATCTTCAACAAAATAATAGAAGAAAACTTCCCAAACATAAAAAAAGAGATGCCCATGATCATACAAGAAGCATACAGAACTCCAAATAGACTGGACCAGAAAAGAAATTCCTCCCGACACATAATAATCAGAACAACAAATGCACTAAATAAAGATAGAATATTAAAAGCAGTAAGGGAGAAAGGTCAAGTAACATATAAAGGAAGGCCTATCAGAATTACACCAGACTTTTCACCAGAGACTATGAAAGCCAGAAGAGCCTGGACAGATGTTATACAGACACTAAGAGAACACAAATGCCAGCCCAGGCTACTATACCCGGCCAAACTCTCAATTACCATAGATGGAGAAACCAAAGTATTCCACGACAAAACCAAGTTCACACAATATCTTTCCACGAATCCAGCCCTTCAAAGGATAATAACAGAAAAGAAGCAATACAAGGACGGAAATCACGCCCTAGAACAACCAAGAAAGTAATCATTCAACAAACCAAAAAGAAGACAGCCACAAGAACAGAATGCCAACTCTAACAACAAAAATAAAAGGAAGCAACAATTACTTTTCCTTAATATCTCTTAATATCAATGGACTCAATTCCCCAATAAAAAGACATAGACTAACAGACTGGCTACACAAACAGGACCCAACATTCTGCTGCTTACAGGAAACCCATCTCAGGGAAAAAGACAGACACTACCTCAGAGTGAAAGGCTGGAAAACAATTTTCCAAGCAAATGGACTGAAGAAACAAGCTGGAGTAGCCATTTTAATATCGGATAAAATCGACTTCCAACCCAAAGTTATCAAAAAAGACAAGGAGGGACACTTCATACTCATCAAAGGTAAAATCCTCCAAGAGGAACTCTCAATTCTGAATATCTACGCACCAAATGCAAGGGCAGCCACATTCATTAGAGACACTTTAGTAAAGCTTAAAGCATACATTGCACCTCACACAATAATAGTGGGAGACTTCAACACACCACTTTCTTCAAAGGACAGATCGTGGAAACAGAAACTAAACAGGGACACAGTGAAACTAACAGAAGTTATGAAACAAATGGACCTGACAGATATCTACAGAACATTTTATCCTAAAACAAAAGGATATACCTTCTTCTCAGCACCTCACGGGACCTTCTCCAAAATTGACCATATAATTGGTCACAAAACAGGCCTCAATAGATACAAAAATATTGAAATTGTCCCATGTATCCTATCAGACCACCATGGCCTAAGACTGATCTTCAATAACAACATAAATAATGGAAAGCCAACATTCACGTGGAAACTGAGTAACACTCTTCTCAATGATACCTTGGTCAAGGAAGGAATAAAGAAAGAAATTAAAGACTTTTTAGAGTTTAATGAAAATGAAGCCACAACGTACCCAAACCTATGGGACACAATGAAAGCATTTCTAAGAGGGAAACTCATAGCGCTGAGTGCCTCCAAGAAGAAACGGGAGACAGCACATACTAGCAGCTTGACAACACATCTAAAAGCCCTAGAAAAAAAGGAAGCAAATTCACCCAAGAGGAGTAGACGGCAGGAAATAATCAAACTCAGGGGTGAAATCAACCAAGTGGAAACAAGAAGAACTATTCAAAGAATTAACCAAACGAGGAGTTGGTTCTTTGAGAAAATCAACAAGATAGATAAACCCTTAGCTAGACTCACTAAAGGGCACAGGGACAAAATCCTAATTAACAAAATCAGAAATGAAAAGGGAGACATAACAACAGATCCTGAAGAAATCCAAAACACCATCAGATCCTTCTACAAAAGGCTATACTCAACAAAACTGGAAAACCTGGACGAAATGGACAAATTTCTGGACAGATACCAGGTACCAAAGTTGAATCAGGATCAAGTTGACCATCTAAACAGTCCCATATCACCTAAAGAAATAGAAGCAGTTATTAATAGTCTCCCAACCAAAAAAAGCCCAGGACCAGATGGGTTTAGTGCAGAGTTCTATCAGACCTTCAAAGAAGATCTAATTCCAATTCTGCACAAACTATTTCACAAAATAGAAGTAGAAGGTACTCTACCCAACTCATTTTATGAAGCCACTATTACTCTGATACCTAAACCACAGAAAGATCCAACAAAGATAGAGAACTTCAGACCAATTTCTCTTATGAATATCGATGCAAAAATCCTCAATAAAATTCTCGCTAACCGAATCCAAGAACACATTAAAGCAATCATCCATCCTGACCAAGTAGGTTTTATTCCAGGGATGCAGGGATGGTTTAATATACGAAAATCCATCAATGTAATCCATTATATAAACAAACTCAAAGACAAAAACCACATGATCATCTCGTTAGATGCAGAAAAAGCATTTGACAAGATCCAACACCCATTCATGATAAAAGTTTTGGAAAGATCAGGAATTCAAGGCCCATACCTAAACATGATAAAAGCAATCTACAGCAAACCAGTAGCCAACATCAAAGTAAATGGAGAGAAGCTGGAAGCAATCCCACTAAAATCAGGGACTAGACAAGGCTGCCCACTTTCTCCCTACCTTTTCAACATAGTACTTGAAGTATTAGCCAGAGCAATTCGACAACAAAAGGAGATCAAGGGGATACAAATTGGAAAAGAGGAAGTCAAAATATCACTTTTTGCAGATGATATGATAGTATATATAAGTGACCCTAAAAATTCTACCAGAGAACTCCTAAACCTAATAAACAGCTTCGGTGAAGTAGCTGGATATAAAATAAACTCAAACAAGTCAATGGCCTTTCTCTATACAAAGAATAAACAGGCTGAGAAAGAAATTAGGGAAACAACACCCTTCTCAATAGTCACAAATAATATAAAATATCTTGGCGTGACTCTAACTAAGGAGGTGAAAGATCTGTATGATAAAAACTTCAAATCTCTGAAGAAAGAAATTAAAGAAGATCTCAGAAGATGGAAAGATCTCCCATGCTCATGGATTGGCAGGATCAACATTGTAAAAATGGCTATCTTGCCAAAAGCAATATACAGATTCAATGCAATCCCCATCAAAATTCCAACTCAATTCTTCAACGAATTGGAAGGAGCAATTTGCAAATTTGTCTGGAATAACAAAAAACCTAGGATAGCAAAAAGTCTTCTCAAGGATAAAAGAACTTCTGGCGGAATCACCATGCCAGACCTAAAGCTTTACTACAGAGCAATTGTGATAAAAACTGCATGGTACTGGTATAGAGACAGACAAGTAGACCAATGGAATAGAATTGAAGATCCAGAAATGAACCCACACACCTATGGTCACTTGATCTTCGACAAGGGAGCTAAAACCATCCAGTGGAAGAAAGACAGCATTTTCAACAATTGGTGCTGGCACAACTGGTTGTTATCGTGTAGAAGAATGCGAATCGATCCATACTTATCTCCTTGTACTAAGGTCAAATCTAAGTGGATCAAGGAACTTCACATAAAACCAGAGACACTGAAACTTATAGAGGAGAAAGTGGGGAAAAGCCTTGAAGATATGGGCACAGGGGAAAAATTCCTGAACAGAACAGCAATGGCTTGTGCTGTAAGATCGAGAATCGACAAATGGGACCTAATGAAACTCCAAAGTTTCTGCAAGGCAAAAGACACCGTCAATAAGACAAAAAGACCACCAACAGATTGGGAAAGGATCTTTACCTATCCTAAATCAGATAGGGGACTAATATCCAACATATATAAAGAACTCAAGAAGGTGGACTTCAGAAAATCAAATAACCCCATTAAAAAATGGGGCTCAGAACTGAACAAAGAATTCTCACCTGAGGAATACCGAATGGCAGAGAAGCACTTGAAAAAATGTTCAACATCCTTAATCATCAGGGAAATGCAAATCAAAACAACCCTGAGATTCCACCTCACACCAGTCAGAATGGCTAAGATCAAAAATTCAGGTGACAGCAGATGCTGGCGAGGATGTGGAGAAAGAGGAACACTCCTCCATTGTTGGTGGGAGTGCAGGCTTGTACAACCACTCTGGAAATCAGTCTGGCGGTTCCTCAGAAAACTGGACATAGTACTACCGGAGGATCCAGCAATACCTCTCCTGGGCATATATCCAGAAGATGCCCCAACAGGTAAGAAGGACACATGCTCCACTATGTTCATAGCAGCCTTATTTATAATAGCCAGAAGCTGGAAAGAACCTAGATGCCCCTCAACAGAGGAATGGATACAGAAAATGTGGTACATCTACACAATGGAGTACTACTCAGCTATTAAAAAGAATGAATTTATGAAATTCCTAGCCAAATGGATGGACCTGGAGGGCATCATCCTGAGTGAGGTAACACATTCACAAAGAAACTCACACAATATGTATTCACTGATAAGTGGATATTAGCCCCAAACCTAGGATACCCAAGATATAAGATATAATTTGCTAAACACATGAAACTCAAGGAGAATGAAGACTGAAGTGTGGACACTATGCCCCTCCTTAGATTTGGGAACAAAACACCCATGGAAGGAGTTACAGAGACGGAGTTTGGAGCTGAGATGAAAGGATGGACCATGTAGAGACTGCCATAGCCAGGGATCCACCCCATAATCAGCATCCAAACGCTGACACCATTGCATACACTAGCAAGATTTTATTGAAAGGACGCAGATGTAGCTGTCTCTTGTGAGACTATGCCGGGGCCCAGCAAACACAGAAGTGGATGCTCACAGTCAGCTAATGGATGGATCATAGGGCTCCCAATGGAGGAGCTAGAGAAAGTAGCCAAGGAGCTAAAGGGATCTGCAACCCTATAGGTGGAACAACATTATGAGCTAACCAGTACCCCGGAGCTCTTGACTCTAGCTGCATATATATCAAAAGATGGCCTAGTCGGCCATCACTGGAAAGAGAGGCCCATTGGACTTGCAAACTTTATATGCCCCAGTACAGGGGAATACCAGGGCCAAAAAGGGGGAGTGGGTGGGCAGGGGAGTGGGGGTGGGTGGATATGGGGGACTTTTGGTATAGCATTGGAAATGTAAATGAGTTAAATACCTAATAAAAAATGGAAAAAAAAAAAAAGACACAGCTGCCCCCAAAAAAAAAAATAAAAAATAAAAAATAAAACAAATGCTTGTGCTCAAAGGCCCAGTCTAAAATAGAATAAAGGGAGGGAGTCCTTGGGGTAAGACGCCACCCAGCAGAGCATCCAACCTGAGAACTGGAAAGAGCTGAGGAATGTCCTGCTTCTAAAAAGCACCAACTAAGGAAAGCTTCTGCAACTGTGGTTCCAGGGGCCAGGGCTTCCTCTCCAGTGGGCAGGTGTGCTCGACAGTGTCACCCTCAGGCATCTGGCTTTAGGTCATGAAGGAAGGATGCACGAGTAAAGGGGTTGGGAAATCTTCCTCCAGAGGGAAGATAAGCCACTGAGACCGGGGGCGGGGTGGGAGGGGGGGGGGGACATTTTCTGCATGCAGGGAATGGGACGTTGAAAGTGAAATTTGACTTTCGTTCAAGATGCCAGAGCCCTGAGATACCTGCCGAGGAAAGCTGATTCTAGGGAGTGGAACCAGCCAAGAGAGGAGTGTGCTGCAGTCAGCAAAGCTGGAAGGGAAGAGACATGAGCCCTCTAACATCAGACAGGGAGCTACGGGACGTGGGACTTGCCCCTCCTCCATGTTGGTCCTGTAGCATTCGTTCCTTTTGGGGTGGTAATGCACAGTCTGTGCCTTGTGTGTTGAAACTATGTAGTTTGCTTTTCTATTTTACCAGGAATTACAATTAACAGATTGCCTTGAGTCTTGGAAGAGATTTGGGACAGTTAAACTGTATTGAGACAGGCTGTGAAAGACTACGGGGACTTTTGAAGTTGGGCTTAAAACATTTCTGTATTATGATGTGGCTGGGCGTCTGTGTGGGGCAGGGAGTAGAGTTTGGTGGTTTGAGTGAGAATGACCTCCAAAGGCTCATATATTTCAATATTTGGTCCCCAGTTGGTGGGACTGTTCAAGGATTAGGGGGTGTCGCCTTATGAGAGGAAGTGTGTCACAGAGGGCAGGTTTTGAGGTCTCAAAAACAAAGCAATTCTCAGTCTGTCTGTATCTACCTCTATCTCTCTTTTCTTCCCTCCAACCCGAGGATCAAGATCTAAGCTCTCAGCAATTTCTACCACCACACCTTTGCTCCACCATCATGGACTCTAACCCTCTGAAACCATGGGGAATGTGGTCACGTGTTCTGGACCAGGCATCTTGGTTGGGAGCAGGGAGATGCCTACTGTCTTCAGACGGGTTGGCTGGTGCCAGGGTCTCTGAACTGACTCAACCTTACCAAGTTTCCTGATATAGTCTACTGCCCCACACCTGTGAATGCTCTATAACCTATCACATATCTTGTGTTGAACTTGCTTTTTTGTTTCCCGTAAAACCCTGTCCCCTCCCTTCCTTGCAACTCTACTAAGGTGTCAGGCAGCTAAGATCAGACTGAAAACTAGAATAAAAATGAATTTACAACCTGATTTCAGGGTTCACTTGACATCTCAAATGTAAGAATATTTAGAAACTTCTAGGAATGTTTCTAAACAGAGTCAATAATATAATGCACAAAAAGTATTTAACATAGTTCCTTAAATTTTATTTTATTTTATTTTATGTGTATGGGTGTTTTAATTACATATATGCATGCAGCATGTGTAGGCCAGAAGAAGGTGTCAGATTCCAATCCCTTGGAACTGGAGCTAGAGTTATAAGCTGCCAAACAGGAACGGAGTCCTCTGGAAGAGCAGCCATTCTCCAGCCCTTTAATATAGGTGTTTGTTTGTTTGTTTTGTTTTGTTTTGTTGATTTTGTTTTTCAAGATGAGGTTTCTCTGTAAGCCTTGGCTGTCCTGGAACTCTGTGCCCTGTAGACCAGTCTGGCCTCAAACTCAGAAATCCTCCTGTCTCTGCTTCTCAAGAGCTGGATTTAAAGGCATGCACCACCACACAGCTAACATAGCTCTTAATAGGAATGTTCCTTAGGTTAGCAATTACTGTAATTTTATTTTGAAGCGTGAAATTCCAGTGCTATGGTCTGTCTGTGAGTTGCTAAATTCCTTCCCTTAGGGGAACAAAAACAATTTTTACCCCACCTACTATAGTCTTAATTCAAGGTGTAATTCCAGCCAAGTTCATTCTGGGACCCAGTGAGTTCATTAGGCTAACTTACAGAGTAACAGGCAGGGGCCTGGGGAGTTTGAAAGCAGCTGCACTGGAAGGTCTGTGCCCAACATGGATAACAAACAGCTCCACCATGACTGTGTACATGGAGGTCCCTCCCCTAATCTTTCCCGGCCTGTATCCTCCAGCTGTTCCTAGAGACCGCAAGACCACAAGTAATTAGAGAGTAATTGTATACAAATGTTGGGAAGAATAATTGGCTACCTCACTGAGGGTACCATGACACCTCCACACCCCCTCTTTTAAAGAAAGAAGTCAACAAGCCCAGCTGTTACAATCTATGGCAAGCAGGCCCAACCAAACCCCTGATGGTGGCAGTAGTTGGCTCAGAGGACAGCAGTGTAAGGGTGGTTTTTAATGGCTAAAGGTGCTTGACACCAAGCCTAGTGTCCTTACTTCAGTCCCTAGGAGCCACAAGATGCAACAAAAGAACTGGCTCCTGTGAGTTGTCCAGTGACCTCCACACATGCAATGGAGCCATGTGGAAGACCTTGATATAGAAAGATTTCTATCCAAAAGAACTAAAATTAGAAAGGCTTGAAGGTTTAAGGAGCAAATTTATTTACAGTGGAAACTTAATCTAGACTACATTATATACAACTTACCAAGTGAATTTGCAATTGATTTCTTTTTTTTTCAATAATTTTTTTTTATTTACTTCACATTCCAATTGCAACCACCCTTTCTCCCTTCCCTCCCACTCCGCCCTTAAAAATCCCTTCCCCCATTACTCCCTCTCCTTCTCCTCAGAGAAGGGGAAGCACCCCCCCCCCCCGTACCACCCCACCCTGGGGCATCTAGCCCCATCAGTACTAAGTGTATCCTCTCCCTCTGAGGCCCAACCAGCTAGAGGAAGGGGATCCAATGGCAGGCAACAGAGTGAGAGACAATCCACCTCTGTTCCAATTGTTAGGGGACCCACATGAAGACCAAGCCGCATATCTGCTACAAAAGTGTAGGGGGCCTAGGTCCAGCCCCTGCATACTCTTTGGTTGGTGCTTCAGTCTCTATGAGCCCCCTGGGCTCAAGTTCCTTCCAATTGACCACAAAATTTCATATCTTTGTTTTTAATAGCTGAACAGTATCCCATTGTGTAAATGTACCACATTGTCCTTATCCTTTCTTCAGTTGAGGGACATCTGGATTGTTTGCAGTTTTTGGCTATTATGAATAAAGCTGCTATGAACATAGTTGAACAAGTGACCTTGTGGTATAGTGGGGCATATTTTGGGTATATGCTCAGGAGTGGTATAGCTGGGTCCTGGGGTAGAAATATTCCCAGTTTTCTAAGAAAACGTCAAATTGATTTCCAAATCAATTTGTACAAGTTTGCACTCCCACGAGCAATGGAGGAGTGTTCCTCTTGCCTCACATCCTCACCTTCTTAACTATTTTGAAGGGTGTAAGATAGAATCTCATAGTTGTTTTGATTTGCATTTCCCTGAAGACTAAAGACAATGACCATTTCTTTAAGTACTTCTCAGACATTAGATATTCCTCTGTTGAGAATTCTCTGTTTGCCTCTGAACCCTGTTTTGATTAGGTTATTTGATTTGTTGATGCCTAATTTCTTGAGTCCTTTATGTATTTTGGATATTAGTCCTCTGTTGGATGTAGGGTTGGTGAAGATCTTCTCCCAGGCTATCATTTTGTCCTACTGAAAATGTCCTTAAAGAAGCTTTTCAGTTTCATGAGTTCTCATTTATTAATTTTTTATCTTAGAGCCTGAGCCACTGATGTTCTGGTTCAGAAAGTTGTCTCCTGTGCCAATGTGTTCAAGGGTATTCCACACTTTCTCTATTAGGCTTAGTGTGTCTGATTTTATGTTGAGGTCTAAAATCCACTTGGACTTGAGTTTTGTGCAGGGTAAATATGGGCCTATTTGCATTCCTTTACATGCAGACAGCCAGTTAGACCAGCACCATTTGTGGAAGATGCTTTCATTTTTCTATGGTATGGTTTTGGTTTCTTTGCCAAATATCAAGTGTCCATAGGTCTGTGGGTTTATTTCAGGTCTTCAATTCAATTTCACTGACTCCTCTGTCTGTTTTTATGCCACTACCATTCAGCTTTTATTCCTATTGCTCTGCAGTACAACTTGAAATCCGATATGCTGATACTTGCAGGAGTTCTTTTGTTATACAGGACTGTTTTAGCTATTCTAGGTTGTATGCTTTTCCATATGAAATTCAGAATTACTCTTTCAAGGTCTATAAAGAACTGTGTTGACAATTTAATGGGATTTGCATTGAATCTGTAGATTGCTTTTGGTAGGGTGATCATTTTCACTCGGTTAATTTGACCAATCCATGAGCATGGGAGATCTTTCGAACTTCTGATATTTTCCTCAAATTCTTTCTTCAGAGGCTTGAACTTCTTGTCATACAGATCTTTCATTTACTTGGTTAGAGGTACACCAAGGTAGTTCATGTTATTTGTGACTATTGTGAAGGGTGTTGTTTCCCTAACTTCTTTCTCAACAGGTTTATTATTTGTATACAGAAGGGCTACTGATTTTTTTTTAAGTTGGTTTTTTATTCAGCCATTTCACAAAGGTGTTTATCAGCTATAGGAGTTCCCTGGGAGAATTTTTGGGGTCAGTTATGTATATCATCATATCATCTGCAAATAGTGATACTTTGACTTCTTCATTTCCAATGTGTTTCCCCTTGAAATCCTTTAGTTATATTATTGTTCTAGCTTGAACTTCAAGTACTATACTGAATAGACAGGGAAAGAGTATGCAGCCTTGTCTTGTCCCTGATTTTAGTGAAATTGTTTTAAGTTTCTTTCCATTTAATTTGATGTTGACTATTGGCGTGTGTTTTAGTTAGGGTTTTACTGCTGTGAACAGACACCATGACCAAAATTATAGAAGAAAATTTCCCCAACATAAAGAAAAAATGCCTATAAACATACAAGAAGTTTACAGCACACAAATTAGAATGTACCAGGAAAGAAAATCTCCCTACCACACAATAATCAAAATACTAAATCTACAGAACAAAGAAAGGATACTAAAAGCTGAAAGGGAAAAAGGCCAAGTAACATACAAAGTCAGGCCTATCAGAATTACACTCAAGTTCTCAAGAGGGACTCTAAAAGCCCTTGCATTTTGGGATATACATGTTCAGAAGTGAGATGACATAGAAGAAATGGGTACATCAGTTAGATCTAAAATGATGTTATATTCTTGGAGTTTTCCTTCTATGAGTATGAAGTGTCCTTCCCCATTTTTTTATTAATTTTGGTTGGAAATCTATTTTATTAGATATTAGAATGATTTTGTTGAAAATATTTTCTGGTTCGGAGTTGGGGGTCTTTTTCTTCTATTTCTATTCCTTTTAGGTTAGGTCTCTTGTTAGTATTCCAGATTTTCTGACTGTTTTGGGTCAGACACTTTTTAAATTTTCTTCTATGATATTTTCTGTGTCTGAGCTTCTCTCTTCCGTCTCTTGTATTCTGTTGGTGATGCTTATAATGTCTGCTTTTCCTGTTCTCTTCCCTAACTTTTCAATCTCCAGAATTCCCTCAATTTGTATTTTCTTTATTGCTTCTATTTTCATTTTCGGGTCTTGAACAGTTTTTTCATTTCCTTCACCTCTTTGATTTTATTTTCCTGTATTTCTTTAATTACAGAGTTATCACAGAGAAAGGAGCTTCAGTTGAGAAAATGCCTCCATGAGATCCAACTGTAAGGCATTTTCTCAGTTAGTGATCAAGGGGGAAAGGCCCCTTGTGGGTGGTGCCATCCCTGAGCTGGTAGTCTTGGTTCTATAAGAGAGCAGGCTGAGCAAGCCAGGGGAAGCCAGCCAGTAAGGAACATCCCTCCATGGCCTCTGCCTCAGCTCCTGCTTCCTGACCTGCTTGAGTTCCAGTCCTGACTTCCTTTGGTGATGAACAGCAACATGGAAGTATAAGCTGAATAAACCCTTTCCTCCCCAACTCAAGATTCTTGGTCATGATGTTTGTGCAGGAATAGAAACCCCGACTAAGACAGGGATTTTATTCATGTTCTCTTTAAAGGCATCTATCATCTTTATAAAATAGAGTTTTAATCTGTTTTCTTGTGGTCAGGCAATGGAGCTCCAGGGGGACACCAAGCTGTTTAGGGCAGCCGGGAGTACCCTAAAGGACTTGGTGGGCAAGGAACTGGGTGGAGGGAGGGGATCTAACTGCATACTCCTGTGGTTGAAGGTCTAGTAAAGGCAGGCAGAGAGGAGGCCAAACAATGGGACTCTGGGGGACAGCATGCCACTCAGGCCAGGTGCTTTGGCCCCGAGGATGACAATTGATTTCTGACATTTTTGAAGGTCAACTGATTTAGAAGTCAAACAACTACTAAGTATAAAAAGTAGCTTAACCTAAAGAACAACAGCTACTTAACCTAAAACCTTCTAAAGTTGCCAAGGTAAGTGGACTGCCTGCCCCCTTCTTAGTCAATGGTTGGGGGTGAGGGGTTCCCTCTGAACTTAACAGTAAACATAATAGCACGTAAGAGGTGAGATGAACTATGAATAGAAAGCCTTCAGGTAGTGTGACAGCCCATAGGCTAAGAACACTTCCTGCTTTTTCCTGTGACCAGAGTTAGATTCCTAGAACTTATATCAGGTGGCTCACCACTGCTCCAGTTCCAGGGAGGGATCTCACTCCCTCTTCTGGCCTCTGATAGAACCTGTACACATTCTGTGTAGAAACACGTTTTTGGTTTTTGGGTTTGGTTTTTTTGTTTGTTTGGTTTTTTGTTTTGTTTTGTTTTGTTTTTGTTTTTTTGGTTTTTTTTTTGTTTGTTTTTTTGGTTGGTTGGTTGGTTGGTTGGTTTGGTTTGGTTTGGTTTGGTTTTCGTTGTTTTGGTTTGGTTTGGTTTGGTTGGTTGGTTGGTTGTTTTTGGGTTGGGGGGTGGTTTGGTTTGGTTTGGTTTTTTTTTTTTTTTTTTAATTGCCTGTCCTGTAATTGGTGTGTATGTATGGTCTTAAGAAGATCCATCATTTCCAATTTTAGTGAGGCAAAGTCCCAGGGTGATAGGATGATTAGAAGTGACCAAAAGAGGAAAACTCATTGCTGGGTTGCCCTTCTTATAGCCATCCCTTCCCCTTCTTTCCTGTTACTATAAGGTATCTATGGAAAGGCCAGAGAGCACCTTTTCCAGCCTCAGTGTAGCCCAGGGTTAAAAGGCCCTGTTGTTCTAGCAGGGAGACTATAAGAAGAAATCCACTGAGAGACTTCTGGGGAAATGTTTCTCTGTGATACTCCTACTAATAATAACAATGTTGCTATCTAGAAGAAACAAGCTTACCTGTTCCCTGGGCAGAGGTTGAAAGGGGAAATTGAGATGCTGCAAAGCAAGTGTAGGCTGAGGCCAGTGTAATTTGAACTTCAGAAGAGCTGATATTATAACTGTGTGTTTACTCTTAGAGGGTGTCTTAGAGATCAAAGGGTTGCATCGAACACTTCAGACTGCCTCCAAACCAAACACCAAAGGAAATAAGAAACCAGGAGACAAGGTCTGGAAAAATAAAAAAGGGGAGAAAAGGGTCATATTCTCTGTGAAGAGAGTTGATAGTTAACATTTTGCTGAGGGAAGCTCCCCAGAGAGCAAGATTAGATGTCCTGTTTACAGCAAATATTGCGATAGATTTCATAAGTGCAGCTAGTGAGCTCTGTCAAAGAGAGTATACGGTCAAAACAAGAAACAATAAAAGTTTGATCACTTCTTCAGCTTTTTCCACAGAAAAGGGAACATCAAGAAGCCCCCTCCGAGGTGCTGCTTCAGCCTCTTAGATTTCCCTTTTCTGCCGCCTTCTGCATCCTGCTCTAGCTCAGCCAGTGGCAGTCAGTTTCACATGTCCATTCCTCTACCTTTCCCTTACTCCTGCTATATTAGAGAGTGACACTGCTAACGACATAGGAGAACACAAGTCCCAGCTTCAGGCTCTGCTTTCTAAACAACACAGACCCAGAATATATTTGGTTGCTTTTGGTTTGGGATTGGTTTTGCTCTTAATTTTTTCTTTGTTTGTTTGTTTGCTGTGCAACAAATGACCACAAACTTAAATGTGTGCTTATTCTTAAAGGATGCCTTAGAGATCAAAGGGTTGTGTCCAAACCAAACACCAAAGAAAACAAGAAATCAGGAGACCAAGTTTGGAAAATTTTAAATTAATTAAATTAAGAAATAAAAATTCTCTCTTCCAGTCTTTTTGGCCTCACTGGTAGAAGCAAGATGATGAAAGGAACGTCATCCTTTGGAAAGCATCGCAATAAGACACTCACGCTGTGCCGCCATTGAGGCTCTAAGGCCTACCACCTTCAGGAGTCGACTTGTGGCAAATGTGGCTATCCTGCCAAATGCAAGAGAAAGAAACTGGAGTGCCAAGGCTAAGAGACGAAACGCTACCAGGGCTGGTCAGATGAGGCACCTAAAAATTGTCTATCGAAGATTCAGACATGGATTCTGTGAAGGAACACCACCTAAACCCAAGAGGGCAGCTGTTGCAGCATCCAGTTCATCTTGAGGATTTCAATCACTCATAAAATGAAAGCTCTGGTCTCAAAAAATATATAAAATAAAATGGAGATAATAAACAAAAATTCTATTTCATAGCTCCTGGTTTTTGTGGGTCAGAAATCTACCAGTAGTTGGGTTTTTACCTCAGGTATAGGCTGAGTTGGGGTCTCACGAGGAGCTGAGAATATCTTTCCAATCTATGTGGGTTTGCCTAAACTCTGATCCTTGTAGGACTGAGGTTCCCTATTATATTCTGAATACCAGCCAGGGTCTATTCTCTGCTTACTAGAGGCTACCTGTGTGCTTTTCCATGAGGGTCACTCCATCTTTAGAGCCAAAAACAGTTCATTGAATCATGCTCCTGTTTTGGCAAGTCCCTCTGACCACTCTGTTTCTGACTCTAGATCCAGTCATAACTGGGGTGTTTCATTAGCAAAGGCCTACTTGCATGACCTCTCACCTAGAAGTCTATTAATTTAAAATATTAATTATGCTTTGTAATGTAACATAGCCATAAATTCTATCCACATTCAAATGGAAATGTATTATAGAAAGGCAAGGGGCTGGAAAGATGGCTCAGCATTTAAGGGCAATGGCTCCTCTTCCAGAGATCCAGGGTACAATTCCCAGCATCTACTTGGTGGCTCACAACCATCAGCATCTCCAGTCCCAGAGATCCAAAGCCCTCTTCTAACTCTGTGTGGGCACTGAATGCAAGCAAAATACCCATATACATAAAATAAAATAAAATAAAATAAAATAAAATAAAATAAAATAAAGCCAGGTGTGGTGGTTTGAATAGACATAGCTCCACAAACTCCTGTGTTTGAATGCTTGGCCTGTGGGAATTTCACTATTAGGAGGTGTGGCCTTGTTGGAGGAAGTGTGTCATTGGGAAAATGGGCTTTGAAGTCTCTTAGTGCTCAGGATCCACCGAGTGTGAAATTTCAGACCCTCCTCCTAGCTGCCTGTGGAAGAAAGTCTCCTGACTGCCTTTAGATCAAGATGTAGAACTCTCAGCTCCTCCAGCACCATGTCTGCCCGCACAACTACCTGCTTCCAACCATGATGATAATGGACTAAACTTCTGGAATGAAAGCCAGCCCCAATTAAGTGTTTTCCTTGATAAGAGTTACCTTGGTCATAAATGTCTCTTCACAGCAATAGAAACATTAACTAAAGGAGGTGGTTCATGCCTTTATTTCCAGAATTTAAGCGAGAGAAGAAAGCTGACCCTGTGAGTTTGAAGTCAACTTGGTCTACATAGTGAGTTCCAGGCTGTCCTAGGGTTTTACTGCTATGAACAGATACCATTATCAAGGAAACTCTTATAAGGGTGTCTTAGTCAGGGTTTCTATTCCTGCACAAACATCATGACCAAGAAACAACTTGGGGAGGAAAGGGTTTATTCGGCTTACACTTCCATACTGCTGTTCATCACCAAGGAAGTCAGGACTAGAACTCAAGCAGGTCAGGAAGCAGAACTTATGCAGAGGCCATGGAGGGATGTTCCTTACTAGCTTGCTTCCACTGCCTTGCTCAGTCTGCTCTCTTATAGAACCAAGACTACCAGCCCAGAGATGATCCTACCCACAAGGGGCCTTTCCCCCTTAATCACTAATTGAGAAAATACCCCACAGCTGGATCTCATGGAGGCACTTCCCCAACTGAAGCTCCTTTCCCTGTGATAACCCCAGCCTGTGTCAAGTTGACACATAAAATCAGCCAGTACAAAGGGCAAGATTTAATTGGGGCTGGCTTACAGGTTCAGAGGTTCAGTTCATTATCATCAAGGCAGGAACATGGTGGCATCCAGGCAGGCATGGTGCAGGAGGAACTGAGAGTTCTACATCTTTATCTGAAGGCTGCTAGCAGAATACTGACTTCCAGGCAGCTAGGATGAGGGTCTTAAAGCCCATACCCACAGGGACACTTAATCTAACTGGTATTAGTAGACATAGAAGACAAGGAAATGGGATTTTCTATAGCTATACAGACTCAAAAGCACAGGAACAATTATGACTAAAATGTAAGAAACATACTTTCTGTTAATAATAGAGTTTGAAGTCTTACAAAAGAAAATAACTGAGTCAATCCAACCGGCTTCTTATTCAAAGCCTGCTTTGAAAGCCCTCTTCTAATTATCATCTCTCAGTCGCTTCTTCATGGTAGCAAGCTAAATGACTTCCTAACCAACTATCTCATGACTTTGGATTCCATGGCCATCAGGCTACCTCTGGAGCTATCTACAGGTGAAGGCACCCAGACTGTCACCTTCTTGCTTTCCCTCGACAGATAACTGTCCTTCCTCTTCCAACACTATACTCACATCAGACCCTGCCATTCTAGAACATCAAAATCCTCCCTGATAATATTACATACAACTCCATAAAAACTCCTCTACAGGACCACCACTGGATTTTCAAAGACATATAACACTACACCAATCAATTGTTTGTTTGTTTGTTTGTTTGTTTGCCTGTTGGTTTTTCAAGACAGGGTTTCTTTGTGTAGCCCTGGCTGTCCTGAATCTCCCTCTGTAGACAAGGCTGGCTTCAAACTCAAAAAGATCTGCCTGGCTTTGTCTCCTGAGTGCTGGGATTATAGGTGTGAGCCACTACCACATGGCTTATTGATTTTATTAATAAAGGGAAGATGGTGAGAGGGTGAATGTTCAGTTTTCCCTCATCTTCAGGGTCCTTTCAGTGTTATGTCAGGGTGCAGGGAACAGGCTGTAAGGGTCAATTTATGTTTAGACAACACAGTGCTGACGAGAATATCCAGGAGGAATCAGCTAAAACATGGCCGACAATGGATATGGTGGTTTGAATTAGATGTCTCCCATAGTCCCGGGTGTTTGAATGTTTGATCCACAGTTGGTGATACAGTTTGAGGAGGGTTGAAAAATGTGGCCTTTCAAGCCTCCAGTCAGTCCCAGTTCAATCTCCTGGTTTAGCTTGTATTTTAAAATGTGATGGCTCAGCTTGCTCCTCTAATCACCCTGCTGTGATTGTAATGGACTTTATCTTTTACCATGACCCCAAATAAACTCTTTCTTCTAAAAGTTGCCTTGGTTCTGGTAACAACAATAGAAAAGTAACCAAGCACAGAACAGCTTACACCAGATGTCCAGGGAACCTCAAAAGTGAATGGCGATGTAATTTGCTATATAACTATTACTGGTAGAATGCCACTTTTGTGTGGGTTCTATATAAATAGTTGGGTTTACTATTGCTTTGACAAAATGCCATGACCAAAAAGCAACTTGGGAAGGGAAGGGTTTATTTGACTTACATTTTTATATCACTGTTGTCAAAGAAAGTCAAGACAGAAGTTCAAACAGGTCAGAACATGGAGACAGAAGCTGAGGCAGAGGCCAGGGAGGAGTGTTGTTTACTGTGTTGCTCCTCATGGTTTGCTCAGCCTGCTTTCTTATAGAACCCAGGACTGCCAGCCCTGGGATGGTCCCACCCACAATAGGCGGGGCCTCCTCCATCAATCGCTAACTAAGAAGGGGCCTTACAACCAGATCTTATTGAGGAATTTCCTCAAATGAAGTTTCCTCCTTTCAGATAACTCTAGTTTGTGTCATAGCCAGGACATATAACTTTGAGGTCAAAGGCCTGATCCTTGCCATAGGCTTAATCTCAACCATCACCAGCCTACCTGTCTAGGTTTGTGGATAGGCATATGGCGGTTTGAATAAGAATGGCCCCCATAGGCTTAAAAATTTGACTGCTAGTACTAAGGAGTAGTGCTATTTGAAAGGATTAGGAGGTGTGGCCTTGTTGGAGTAGGTGTGTCCTTTAGAAAACATGTGGCACTGGGGATGGGCTTTGAGGTTTCAAAAGCCCAAGCCTGTCCCAGAGGCTCTCTTGACTGTCTGCAAATATGGAAGTAGAATTATCAGCTCCTCCAGCACCATGCCTGCTTCGATTCTCCCCACCATGATGATAGTGATATACCTTTGAAACTGTAACAAGTCCCAATTAAATGTTTTCTTTTGCAAGAGTTGCCTTGGTCCTGGTATCCCTTCACAACAATAGAACACTAAGCAAGGTTAGTGGCTACCTTTGTGCTTCCTGTGTGTGCTATGATTCTAGGTGCCTACTACTGGGTGCCTGCATAGCAGCCTTGGTTTTGAATAAATAAACCATGTTTGTGAGTCTTCAAATCCCACCAAAGCCCTGGACTCCCACCCTCTTCCTTTCCTGGAATTAAAGTACATGCCTCACACAAGCTATTTAAAATCTATACTTCACCATTGTACCCAACTTTGTTCAAGCAGACGTCATTTGGATGACATTACATGTCTATCGTGTAACATTGAATTTCCAGGTTATAAGTTCCTTAGACAACTTAACCCAGATTTATATTTTATTTCTTGTCAAGGCTGACTCCCTCACATATCTACCATGTAAAAAATGTAAACTTGGAAGTGGAGTGCTTTGGGTTTTGTTTTTCTTTAAACATGCATTTTTAATCGGGCAATTTATCTCGATCCATCTTTCTTATACTCTGCAAGTGAAGACTCCTTTCCTCTTCTAAATATCCTTCTTGCCCCAGACCTTCTTTCAACATCACCTATCAAGGACTGAGGCGTGACTCAGCTGGCAGAGAGTTTTTGTAGCATGTTGAAAGTTCTGGATTCAATGCTAGGCACATAAACCAGACACTGCAAGGCATGATGATACACAGTTCTAAATTCTAGCTCTTAAGATCTGAAGGCAACAGGATTATCCTCAGTCTCACAGAGCAAGTTCCAGGCAAACATGCGCTATATGAGACCCTATGGGGAAGGAAAAGCAATGTGAGGGTTTGTATATGCTCGGCCCAGAGAGTGGCACTATTAGAAGGTGTGACCCTGTTGGAGTAGGTGTGTCACTGTGGACGTAGGCTTTAAGACCCTCATCCTAGCTGCCTGGAAGTCAGTATTCTGCTAGCAGCCTTCAGACAAAGATGTAGAACTCTCAGCTCCTCCTACACCATGCCTGCCTGGATGCTGCCTTGTTCCCACCTTGATGATAATGGACTGACCCTCTGAACCTGTGATTAACCAGCCCCAATTAAATGCTATCCTTTATAAGACTTGCCTTGGTCATGGTGTCTGTTCACAGCAGTCAAACCCTAAAAAAGACAAGCAATGACAGCATATTATTCAAAAACATAGAAGTAAATGTCAGAAAACTACCAACTTATAAACTACTTCTCAAAGCATTCCAAAAATTCAAGATGTTAATGTTTTTAACCTTACAAAAAAGGAAGATTACAAGCTGAGTGTGGTGACTTGAAATGCCAGCACATGCAAAACTGACACAGAAAGATCTGGGGCAAGCCTGGGAGGGCCAATAGTGAGTTCCAGTCTGAGATACCTGGTGAAATTTCGATACCAACAAGCCTAAGGGTTTGGAAAATATAATTCAATGGTAGAGCACTTCTCTAGGATGTGTAGGGTCCTGGGTTTAAGTCTCAGAACAGACAGAGAATTGAGAGATGTGAAAATATTGGGTACAGTAATATTTTTAAAGCACTGAACATACTATTTACTTTTTAAAAAATAAAATTTCCAGGAAATCAGAGTAATAGGATTAAATGCAGAGGTGAATGGGAGAGCAAGGCAGAGGAAGAAAACGGGGAGAGATCATTAATAGGAAACACTTTTTGAAAAGACCTTTAGTTCCAGTACTATAAAGCTCCCTAAAATACATATGTGTGGTGTTTTGAATGAGAATGGCCCTCATAGGCTAATATGTTTGGGTACTTGATCCCTAGTTAGTGGACCTGTTTGGAAAGGGTTTAGAAGGTATGACCTTGTTGAAGGAGGTATGTCACTGGGAGTGGGCTTTGAGGTTTCAAAACCCCATGACACTCTTAGTGCTCTCTCTCTCTCTCTCTCTCTCTCTCTCTCTCTCTCTCTCTCTCTCTGCCTCATGTGTGTTGATAACATGTAATCTTTTTGCTGCAACTGCAGTGCCATGCCTGTCTGCCTGGTGTCATGCTCCTCACCATGATGCTTAAGTGTGGGTTAGTGGACTGTGCCCCAAGACAAAAAACTTGGTAAGGTCCGGGTACTCTCATATCTGAGAACAGTAGGAATAAAGCATGCGGAGTTGTATCATCAAAGACCTTCTGGAAGCGTCTGTCTTATAGAACTGAAACACTTTGGGGGAAGAGAATTCACTGTCAAAGTTTTCATTGCTGGAAGCTGCTTGAGCCTACCACAGTCACTTCCCATTCAGTGGTTCCCAACTTCAGCTTCTAGCTGCCCACTGCACCCCACTGGAAGAGACCAAGCAGCCCACCTTGATCCTACGTCCCCTCCCCTTCAGAGAGCGCAACTCCAGCTGGGCCAGAATCCCACAGATCTCCACAGAGAGTTAACTGGCCGTTATATACTCTACTACCTTCTGAATTATGAGCTCCGTGTTAAATGTTTTTGGAATTATCATACAGTGGGTGAGATAATGCCCCAACTAGATGTCATACACTAACAAAACCACCCAGTACCAGAAATGGGTTACAGTTTTTTTAATGTTTTGGCCAAACATCACAGACTATTTGCCAATCCCATTGGTTATCCTCTACAACCTGACCCTTGAGTCACTGAACATGGAGAGATTGAGCTGGTGCTCAGCTGGAAGTGTCACCCATTCTGACTAGCACTCATAGTGCTGGAAGCTGCTACACAAGCTCCTGGGGGCGGGGGGAAAGCAGTCATTGATCACACCCAGCTATGACTGCAAGCTGCAATATCAAATTACTGCCTGCAAGATATATACCGTAGGGGCACAAATATCACTGAGTAAACAACCACCTTTTGCTTGCAGTTAAAGCCTACTCCATGAGATGGAATCCACATCTGACAATGCTAAAGTGGCCAAGAACTACTAGATAGGTCATGGGAAAACCTACTACCTCCATTCTGTTTAAGAGCATAGAAAGTAAAATGACTCATAATGACATAGGGTTATACCCATGGAGCAGAGCATCCCTCATCCCTCATCCCTCATCCCCCATCCCCCATCCCCCATCCCTCATCCCTCATCCCTCATCCCTCATCCCCCATCTCTCATCCCTCATCCCTCATCCCCCATCCTCATCCCCCATCCCTCATCCCTCATCCCTCATCCCTCATCCCCCATCCCTCATCCCTCATCCCCCATCCCTCATCCCCCATCCCCCACCCCCCATCCCTCATCCCTCATCCCTCATCCCCATCCCTCATCCCTCATCCCCCATCCCCCATCCCTCATCCCTCATCCCTCATCCCCCATCCCCCATCCCTCATCCCTCATCCCCCATCCCTCATCCCTCATCCCTCATCCCCATCCCTCATCCCTCATCCCCCATCCCCCATCCCCCATCCCCCATCCCTCATCCCTCATCCCCCATCCCCATCCCTCATCCCCCATCCCTCATCCCTCATCCCTCATCCCCCATCCCCCATCCCTCATCCCTCATCCCCCATCCCCCATCCCTCATCCCTCACCCCTCATCCCCCATCCCTCATCCCTCATCCCTCATCCCTCATCCCTCATCCCTCATCCCTCATCCCTCATCAGAAAAGGTTCTTTAGTAAATAGTCACTGACACAGAGACCCCAACAGGGCAATATTTAAAGAGTGAGAGATTTTGGAGCACTCATCTCTAAATGAGATAGCTATATCAAAACCCTCCCTCAAGGATCTATGTGGAAGAGGAGGGAGAAAGAGTCTAAGAGCCAGAGGGGGGGACAACCCCAAGGAAATACTATTTTCCAGATAAAGCAAGGCTGCGCACACATAAATTCAAAAAGACCGAACAGTATGCAGAACTTCAAGCTAGACCAAGTCCTATCACAGAGAAGGGGAAGTGGGCACAAAGCCCCACCCCTACCCAAGAAGCTATTTGCAATTGTCAGCTGATGGCAGAGAAGGAAAGTCAGCTTCATTCAGTGGAGGAACACTGGATATATCAGCCACAACCCAAAATAGGCCCTGTGGTCAGGAATATCTAGTCAACACAAGATAGACTCCTTTGGGATAGGGTAGTTTATATACTTTTCATTATGTTTTGGGGGTTTTATGTGTCTGTGCTGGGGTTTTGTTTGTTTTTTAAGAAAAAGAATATGAATTTGAGGTAAATGAGTTGGGGGATAAGGGAGGGGAAAGAATGTGATCAAAATGTATATAAATGAAAGCTCAATTTTACAGGCAGGTCCAGAATCACAGAATAAAAAAGCATGAGCAGCAAATTCATCTGTTTCCCCAATAGAAGAGAGGAGAGTGCCAAGCTACACTCAGAGCGCAGAGTGCAGAGTCCGCTGAGACTTAGGAATGGGCCCACCTGCCAGTGTTCTCATTCCAGGATCACTGCCCAAAGCCTTGGCAACTGTGCTCAGCTAACTGAATTCTTTAACTCGGCATAGGATTCTGCCTGGCTCCAAATGTGTGTTCCTCTTTGAAACTTTGAAAGACTCTGGTGTATATAAAACTAAATCCACAGGGCAGGGTTTTTTTTCCCTCCAACATTAGTGCTTTGTTAAAAAGAATGTATTAAATGACCACATTTTAACTTAATTCAAAGCAATCATGCAAACATTTTGAGAAAAGTCAACATTACCTTGACCTCTGAAGCTATTAAGGAAAATTAACCTGAAAGTATAAAGCCACATTTACTTCTTTAAAGACAGTGTCTGAAGAGTTGTGCTCTGGAGAGTCAAAATATCAAATGTAAAGTGTAGTCATATCTTACCCTAGAGCTTGTCAAATGGTAGAACATACAGAAGAAAGTAGTTAGAAACAAAACCACCATTGATCTCTTAGGAAGACATGTTGGATACCATTTTCTACTGTCCATGAATTGTATAGGGACTTTGTACTCCACTGTTGGAATAAATTAGTGCATTTCAAATGAAAAACAGAGTGGACAGGCTTCAGAGATGGCTCAGTGGTAAAGAGAACTGGCTGTCATTCCAGAGAACACAGGTTCAGTTCCCACATGGTGGCTCAAAATTGTCTGAAACTCCAATTCCAGGGACTTTCACACCCTTTTCTGGCTTCTTTTGTCATAGGTCATCAGATCCATGTACGGTCCACAGACATACATGCAGGCAAACACTGATATGCAAAATATCAGTTGTATTAAAGATAGCTTAATAATAATAATTTTTAAAAGAGCCAAATGGAATAACTGACACTCACTTAGCATTGTGGAAATTAAGTGCCAATATGATATGATACAACACGATAACCAAAAGAGGCATTATCAGAAAGAGAAAAGCGACCTGAGAAATAGGGTGCAATGGAAGTAGAGGGCTTCTTATAATCAAAGTATGTTTTATGCATGTATGAGATCATCACAGTGCAACCCAATACTATAGATACTAGTAAAATTGAGTAAAATGTCTTCAGCAACAAAAGCAAGCCCAGGTTTTCAAGGTGTTCAGGTTTCAGGAAGCCCTTGGGTTCTGAGCAGAGCTGAGCAAGGCTTATCTGTACTTCAGCTTACACTTGCTTATTGAGTGCAATAGTGGGTAGATCCTCTTAGCTACTCTAAAATTACTTTTTTGTTGTTCCAGAGAGCAATTCATCCAGTTACATGAAAATAAGATACAGAATAAATAATTTTGAATTAAATAGGAATAATCTAAATAAGCATGTTAGGGATACATCTTCACAGTGTAATGGCAAAACTGTGTAGCGATGCAATTTCTGGCTTTAGTTTGAAAAAAATACCACTGTACCTTTTGAGTGTTCTTAAAACAAAAAGATGCAGAAATGATAGTGTGGAAACGAATTTTTGTTTTGATTGTTATTTATGTAAAACTTCTAATGAGGATGCACATTGAAGACGAGAGTCCAGAGCTATTCTGAAAGACTTGGGAAAGGCATCTTTAAAAACGGAACCTTTTCTAAGTGAGACCTAGGGGCTGGAGCACAGCTCAGTGGTAGCGCGGGAGACCTTTGGTTCTATCCACGGTACACAGGAGAAAAGAAATAAAATAAAAGACGATACATAAGGACAGTGCAAGGTTATAGGATTCCAGGCAGAGGAAACAGATGTGGGAATGCGAGCAGCTCAGGAAGCAAGCGGTTCATTTAAAAACCGGGAGCAGCTGAGCACAGCTGTAACCAGAAACTGAGAGTGACAGGCAGACGTGGAGATAAAAGGACATCCTTTTATCCTTGGCCCGAAACATTTGTTTAGATGCACAGAAGTCCCTAGAGAACAACACACTGTATTATTATTAAAAAAAAAAAAAAGCAAAGCAAAACAAAGTTTGACTAGCAGCAGCAGATGTAACAGAATTCTAGGGGTTTTGTTTTGTTTTGCTTTGCTTTGCTTTGTTTTGTTTGCCCCCTGCTAATAGATTTTAGTGAAGAATTGTCTGCATTCTTTAGTGAGGCTAGTGTCTCTGTAAAGGTGGTACTGCTAGGGCAGAAATATAAAAGGTTCATCAGTAGCCGGGCATGGTGGCGCATGCCTTTAATCCCAGCACTTGGGAGGCAGAGGCAGGCGGATTTCTGAGTTCGAGGCCAGCCTGGTCTACAAAAGTGAGTTCCAGGACAGCCAGGGCTATACAGAGAAACCCTGTCTGGAGGCCCCCTCCCCCCCACACACACACACAAAAAAAAGTTCACCAGTAATCTAGTAACAAACAACCAAAATTTAAAAAACAAACAAACAAAACTTGAAAGAGACAAGAACAGGCTGTAGTGGAAGGTAGCAGACAATTAGCTAATCCAGGACTCAGTAACCGACTGTCTTCTTAGGAACCAGACTGCCTTCTTAGTAACCGACTGTCTTCATGATGACCTTCTGAGGCACTCTTTGGGATATGAAACAATCTAGGCTCAGAAATTTCAACTGACGCCAGGTACTTAGTCCGTGTTGAGTGCCCACAGCGTGCTGGCTTGTCAGAGAGCAGAAACTCATGGAATCTGCATTCCAGCAGAAGAGTACGGTAGAGTCCAAACAGTTGGTAAAATAAAATCTTAATTTTTTGAATTAAAAAGACCAAACTCACTCCTTCCATAGTACCATGTCGAATAAGAAAGAGCACGCTTGCTTGTTTGCTTTCTTTCTTTCCTTCTTTCTCCTTCTTTCTTCCTTGAATTGATAGCCAAGACCCCTGAATGATTTGCTATCAATGAATTGTATTTTAGTGTTGCTTCTACTGAGTGTTCCATTATGTTCTGGTAATGACAACAGATCTGTTGATTATCCGTGAGATTATTATTCTGGGAACGCTTCCTAATGAGTCAAATTGACTTTTCATCACAAGAGTTAGAACCACTCAGAATAAAGAAGGCATGAACGCCAGCTTTGAGTACTGGCTTCCTTCTTAGCCGGGCTTTCCAGTCACCTCTTCCCAGCTCACTTGTCTTCTTTTATCTGTAAAGCCCTCAGAAAGGAGACTCAGTACCTGCCTCCATTATAGAGGCATCACAAATTCCTACAGGCTCTGCTTATCATTCGGGTATTTGTGATGGTGTCATACACTGAGATCCTTAACTGTGTCTCGAACAACAAGGCAAAGGTATAAGACTCTTTCTTGGTCTTAGAATTTCTCTAACCCCTGTCTGCTGCCTTCCCAACATTCAGAATTGGGAAAATGGAGTGTTAGCACTTGCTGCACAGCCAAACATGCTCAACTTAAAAACTTGCACAGAACTGTGCAGGGTGCCCGTCAGGTCTTCATTTTAACCTGTTCTCCTAGGTTGTCGCTATGACGGAGAAGTGATTGGAAGAGGAAAAGGTAGGTTTGATGCTGTTCCTTTGTTCTTCTATGTTTTAAAAGCACAACCACAAAACAACCCATTTAAGGGTTTTATCTATAATACTTCTCTAGTCACAGTTAACAAGTTGGAATTCTTTTGTTTTCCAATTCCTTTTCTACTTAAATTTTTTTCAAAAGCTATACTTTGATCATGTTTTCCCCTCTCGCAACTCCTCCCAGGTCCTCCCTACATCTCTACTCACCAAACTTCATGTTTGCTTTCACTCTTTGTTCCCCAAAACATAAAAAGTCAAAACAAACAAAAATACTGAACCAAACCAACATAAAAACAAACAAAAATCATAGAGTACAAAAATCATGGAGTTCAGTTTGTGTTTGCCAACTCCTCCCAGGAACGGGGCCTGCCCTGGAATGTAGTTGATATACATACACAGTGACACTCCACTGGGAAACACTGTTTTTCTTTCCCCACTCTTAGCATGTATCAGTTGCAAATCACTTCTTGCTTGGGGTGGGACCTTATAGGCATTCCTCCTTCTTGGTACTAGGATTTTTGTCTTGTTTGAACCTGTGAGGTCTTGTGCATGCGGTCACAGGCTCTGTGAATTCATATGTGTATTGGTCCTGTTGTATCTAGAAGACACTGTCTCCATGGAGTTGTCTACTACCTCTAGCTCTTACAATCTTGCCACCTCCTCTTTAGCATTGATCCTTGAGCCTTGAAGGTCTGATGATGTAATGTGAGTGACCAGGCACATTTTGATTGGATTTATGGCCCACTCCTTGAGGTGGAAGCCATACCTAGCACTGATAAAATGCCCAAGAACCAGAGACTAGATATGGCCTAGGCTTAGGGGAAAACCTTCTACTATTATTCTGCTAAAGCAGGATTTATTTATTGCTATAGCAATCAAATGACTACTAGTGACATATTGCTATGCCCATAGATCACCAGAAGAACTTTTTCTTGCAGTAGATGGAAATTAACACAGAGACCAGCAACTGGACAATGTGCAGAGGGGAAAAGAGTTTGAAGCACAGCGTTGGAATTTTTAGAGGCGTTTTTCTTGTTTTCAATTCTTTGGAGTCTAAGTTCGTCCATGTATCCATACTGCTCTGACATTGGTTATAACACTTTCAGTGAACTCCTTCACTGGAAAGGAAGGCTTTTTTTTTTTTTTAAAGTAAGGAGACACTCTTCCAGAGACAGGTTTGTGCAACACCTAGCATCTCTCATTGACACGGCCTCATGGTGCCAGTGCTATGTGCACTGTGTTGATTTAAACTCACAGAACATCCCAGCACTGTCCTGGTGGGACCCTCTCATTAAGGACACTCCTATCTAGTGAAATTGTACCAGCTTGTTGTCTTACATAAACAGATATAAGCAGCATAGACAAAATGATCACAACTAAGTGAATACTCACTCCAATATTGTAAAGGGCACAACTGTGACTGGTAAGCCAATGTGCCAACCACAAGGACACAACTGTACCAGCCAATGTGCTAGGACCATCAAGAGAAAACATACAATGTGCTGTCTTACTTATTCAAGGCCAAGAGGTGGTCTACATCCTGGCACACAGGAGGCAGTGTCAGGAGGATCTCTATGAATTTGATGCCATCCTGGTATATATAGTGGCCTGTTGAGGCCTAGGTAAAATGACAAGGCCTAGGTAACTGCTACCTGGCAAGCCTGACATTTTGTGCTGTTACTAATGTCATAAGGACACTTTATCATGTGCTATTACTGCTGCTACTAGGATGTTCTCTGCTTCAGTGTTCTTGGAAACCAACCATAATAGAAGTCAATTAGAACTGCTTTGTAGTATTAGCCACAATAAGCTGGGACCCAAACCAACAGAACAGCAATGCTTCCTGCACCTGTGTTTGGGCTTTTATGTTTTTTTAATTCATCAGCTGCCCCTGGCATAGACCTTGCACCAATATAAGAAGTCATTTGGAAAAAGACTTCCATTTTGATTAGAGGTCAGGTAAAGTTTACATTTCCAAGACTTCCCTGGGAACTTACATCCTGCTTGGTAAAAAGAGACGTGTACATGGGTAACTCACATCCTGATTGGCAAATTAAGACATGAATGTTAGGCAAGGCGAGTCCTCTGTCACAGTTGAATACCCCAACCAATGGGAACAGGATAAGTATACAACAAAGACATGTTTCCAAGAAACTCCCCTATCCCTAAATCTTGATTGGTGGAATGACTCAGCACATATGCTTGTAGATTTTAAGTTTAAAAGCCCTATAGGACCTTAACTCAAAGTCTCAGCCAGCTGCTGTGTCTGGTCTGGGGCCCTGATCAGTAAGTCTTGGGGTGTGGCATCCAATAAAGCATCCCTGTTTGACTGAGATCAATGTCTGATTTCTTTAGGCAGTGATCCCAGACCCCAACAAGCTCCAGGGCAGCCAGGATTCCATAGAGTGACCCGGTCTCAAAAAACAATAAAGAAAAGGAAAATAGTCAGTCTTTTAGTAAAACCTTGGCAGAAGTTACAGTTACAGCTATACATTGCATATAATTTGAGAGAGTTTCAATTTCAGAGGTCATGGTGTACTATGAGATCTTTGGTGCTCTAATTTGACCTTGAAAATATAGTGTCAGTCACCTGTCTATCTTCACTGGCATTTCAGTGTCTGGATAAGTTCTTATCTTGACTGGATTTCCAAGGAAATCTCCTAACTAGTCTCTTCAACTCTACCTGTCCCATTCATTCTTCATATGGCAGCAGAGCTAAAACAACCACTACGTGTGACACTTCCCTAAATATCATGCTTTGTCAGCTTTCCTTTGAACACATGTTAGAATAGAAAATCCACCAGAGCCTGAGAAGCTACACCCTTGCCTGTGTCTCTAGGCTATATATCATATACTAGTTGATTTTTTTTTAATTTTCTTTTTTTTCCTTTCTTCCCTTCTTGACAAGGTCTTGCTAACGTGCCCATTTCTAGCCTTGAGCATATGATCGTCCTGCTTCAGCCACTCAAGAGCTAACTATACTGTCCTTTGTGTCTCTTGAATTTGCAATGTTTTTCCCACCTTAATGATTTTGTATCTAGCATTCTGTCATCCTGGAGTGTCCCTCCCTGGGTTTATTCTCTACTTAATTCTCAATTCTCCTTGTAACACAAGCTTCCCAGAGAGGCCTGCTCCCTTTGTTCCATCTAGCATAGTTCCATCCTCTCTCACATTCATTTGACAAATCAACTTTCATTTGTATGTTGGTTTGTTCTATATCCATTTTCTCTACTAAAATAAATAGTTTGCAGTATCTAGAGCAGTACCTCGCACAGTGGTAGGTAGAGGACAGATGATTAATCAGTGAAGGAGTGCATGGATATTAGTGAAAGAAAAGGAATAACAACCTTCAAAAAGTGTTGTAGGATATTTGATCACACTGTAAACCCCAAGATTGTGTTATTTAATGAAAAAAAGCTGTTTCTAGTTGTCCTGTGGCTCAGCCTTAGCACACATCTTTAATCTCTTTGGCTAGAATATAGACATGACCTTAGTACACACCTTTCATCCAAACAATGAAGGGACAGTTAGTTTGTAGAAGGAAACACCCATGTTTGAAAGTGATAGCTAATTGAGTGGCAAAGAGACAAATCAGAGAAAGATTTGACAGAATAGGATATGCCCAACACTCACAAGAAGAGTGAAAAGGGAAGCTGCTGAAGAGAGGAGGAAAGGAGAAGGAGGAGGAAGCAGTTTTTACTGGGAGAGTTTTACAGAGACAGGTTGCAGAGAGAGAATAAGATAGATGTGGGTGAAGACAGAACAAGCCAGAGAATGAGAAAGAACCAGAAGATTAGGACAGATTGCCAGAGTTAGTTTGAGGCCAATCCAACCAAGTCAGTCAGAAACTGAAAGAAGCAAGTTTGAATCAGTCAGCTTGGAGAGGAGTTTGAGTCAGAGCAGCTGGGTTGACCAGAAAGCCAGAGTTCAAATAGAGCTAAAAAGGGTGAACTTATTCAGCAGCAAGTCTCAGAAGCTAAAAACACTCTAGGCCTAGACGAAATTGTATGAAGGCTAGAAGGTTCCAGAACTAAGCCTAGGTTAGCAGACAGAGGCAGTAAGACTCTGAGATGACAACTATTCTGGTGAATAAAAGATACTTTTACCAAAAACAAACAAACAAAACAACAACAAAAACACTCTCAGTTGTCTGCAGGATCTCTCCATTGAACAGCCTTGTAACCTCTAGACCATCAAATATGGTGCCTCCTGGACACACACACTATAGTCCATACTGAGATCTGGGAACAGAATGAGAAAGAAACCTTGGACCACATGATCAAAGCAGGCACATAGAGGAGCCATGAGGTCCTGGGGAAACAGAGCTGAAAAGACCAAAGGCAGCAGGACAAGGACAAGAAAAATCCTCAGAGATGGATAACAGACACCTAGGAAGAAGACCAATGTGGAAGCCCCACTTCCTGCCTAACCTCCCCTGTTTGGATTTACCTTTCTGTGTAAGTAAGGAGATAGCCTTGGGCAGCATCACCTCTAAGACTGTTTATTGTAATTCCTTTAACCCAGCCTAGGAAATCGCTTAGCCCATACTACAAAGAGCCTAATTGATGTTTGTAAACTCCAACTGCCTCCTAAGATGAGTGTGATGAGGGACACAGCTGGAGATCCTAAAAATGCCTGGGTTTGATCCTGTGCTGAAAGAGACACAGTGACCCCCATCTACACTCTGACTTTGCACTACTCAATGTCTTCCTTACATGTTTACTGAAATAATATGGAGATTATTGAAATTATTGCCAATGAACCTAAACTTGAAAAAGTTCCTGAAATCTTGGTTCATGCATAAAGTGTCTGAGGAAAAAAACAAACTTGACATAAGGTGAATTATTTGTGCTTATTTATCTACTTCTTTAAACTTCTCTGTGTGTGTGAGTGTGAGTGTGTGTGTGTGTGTGTGTGTGTGTTCACACACAAATTCCTTTTGTGTGTGAGAGGGTGAGTGTGTGACTTTTCTGTACTTAATAGTTCTCAGGGTGATGACTTTACTAGAATAAACAAAATGCCATTTTATTTTTTATTTTTTTATGTTGTGTATATGGGTGTTTTGCCTATATGTATATATTTGTGCACCATGTGAGTGCCTGGTGCCCAAAAAGACCAGAAAGGAGTATCAAATTCTCTGAAATTAGAGTTATAGATGGCTATGAGCATTAAGTGGGTTCTAGGAATTGAACCCAGGTCCTCTGACAGAGCATCTAGTGCTCTTAATCACTGAGACCTCTCTCCAGCCTCCAAACTCCATCTAAAAAAAAAAAAAAACCAAACAAACAAAAACAAAAACTATAAAATCTCATTTTCTTCAAGTTCAGGATCCCAAAGAAAACAGAAATTAGCCAACTTTAATCACAAACCTACCATGACATATAGCGATTTTTTAAAAATCATTACATGAAACACTTGAGGTTTTATGAGTTTTCTTTAAATCTCAAGGAAATCCTCTGAGCTGCTCCATTCGCCTCCTTAAATGGGAGACAATGGCATTAGGGAGCAAAAGCAAGCTGAAGTACAAGCAGCAACCACACTGTTCCTGCCAGAAACACAAGAGCACCTGTGTCTTGCAGTTCTCTGTTTTATCTGTCTGGCTGATACCTTAGATTTTGATACAGTTAATAACAACCTACAAGAGGAAACCCAGGAGGGAGTTGATTGCCCTCCACAAGCATTCAACATGCAACAATCGTTCTAGAGCAGTTTCCCTCTGAGTCAATGGTCCCAAAGCATGCTCTAATGGAGGACCCATATACTGAGCCATACTCTGCACAACAGGAGACAGAAAGTTCTGTATCCTAAAGATAGCTAAGACTGGGGTAACAATAGAAATCGCATGTGGTTTGTATGTGTTGAAAATAGTCTGAAACTCTTCCTACAATAGACAACCGGAAGCCTTTCCCAGAACCAAAGCCAACAACTGGAACCAAAGCCACCTCACTTATCACGCTGTGTGGTGTTATTTTGTGGTTTTCATTTTTCCCTTGGCCTTTTAAACTTAGATGACAGCTCTGGTTGATGAAAAAAACATGAAATCTTCCAGCTGTTCCAAGATCATAGATAACACCTCCAAAAGCATGACCATCTAAGGGTGCAGTATGTTCTCCGAGATCCAGAGAGTGCTCTCTGATAGCAGGGCTTCGGTTCTGAGTGACTGAGCTTATGATGTATACAGCAAACAAACATAAGAGAATAAATACTGAGAAGTCAATGGAAATAAGTAGCAGATAGACAGCAGACCGTAATTGAATTGACTAGTCACAACATCCAACAGGGATGACTGACTAAGCAAAAATGATGTAATAAAATTGAGGGATTACAAACATCCTGCAGAAATTGGCTAAGAAGGCAAGGTGGTTTCTCTGCATGGCTGAGCTTCCTATGGGAACTTCCACCTTCTCTTTCCACTGCATTCTCTTTTCTACCATGGGATAAACAATAGTGCTTCTGTTGGGAAGAGTTCACCATCTAGCTGTTCTCAGAGGAGTAATGTTCTTACTCTTGGGCTTCCAGCTGTTCCTCTCTCTCCCTATTACAGAGCCATGGGTCTGATCTGGCCTAAGACAGGAAGATTTGGAGGAGACAGGATGATGCTTTATGCTCCCAGAATCTGATTTCAACAGACTTAAACAACAAATGGCTCTTGACCAATATAGTGTGTATTGCATCAGGTGTGCATAAATGTGGGGTTTTCAGGAATAAGAAAGCATTCATAGCTATCTCTTGAGTTCATGTGTTATCTTATTTAACTCACCTATACTGAATACAAACTAATGGAACTACTTTATATAATATGTTCTTGACAACACAAAGTTAATGTCCTTTTCAGTAAGGAGCCCAAAGGAAAAATTCATTAAATGGAATATCATGATTTTAGCAGGACTGCCATCTGTAACAAGTCAGATAACGTGGAGCTTTTCCTTTTAAAAACTGAGATGTATCTTTCAGACAGGAAACTACTCATCTGCTCTCTCACAATTTTATGGTGAAAAGTCACCATTCAAATAAATAATCATCAGAGCAACAACAGAAGGCTGAACTGGCTCACTGCTGTTTCCCACTGTCTGACCTTGCCATAATTTGGTTTTACTTGGATTTTTCCACTCCAACTTTCAGAGTTTAAGGCACACAGGAAATACACACACACACACACACACACACACACACACACACACACACACACAATGGCTATATAGTAAAGCTAAGCTTGCTCCCCCCAGTCATTGCTGGACCATATCCTTGCCCTGGCTGCCAAGTGAAAACAGAAGACCTAAGCCACCTTCCTATTCCCTAAGAAAAGAAAAAGGTTTCATACATTTTTTAAGCTTTGGTCTATTTTGAGGTTCCCTTTTCAGTAGGCAGATTTATTAGCTAGTCAATTTATGGAGATTGAGAATAAAGAAGAAATTAAAAGAGCAATTCTCTATCTTCTGGGCATGGCATAGCCAATGCAGTCATGACATCAAGGCAGCCATGACCTGCCAGCTATGGACCTACACAAGACTTTGCCCATCAATGGTCAATTATAGATTGAGGAGGGGCTTAAAGGACTCAACCCCTCCTTGACGAACTACTCTGGTAAAGGGCAGTTCCTGTTTTGAGTTGAGTACCCACAGAAGAACCCACCAGGTTCCAGTGAATAGTTCCAAAACCATGTTCACACACACTGGTTAAACTCAGTGGGCCTCAAAAGCAACAACAGCTTATAAATGTGGAAATAAACTTTGTGGAGAAGAGGGTGGTAATAAAATGGGGAGGAACATTAAACAGGGTATGTTATAATAACCAGAACACACATTATACATCCCTGAAACTGTCAAAAAACAAATTCAATCAATGTTGTAGTTTTTGTTTGTCAGGGCAAATGTGATGAGCTTTTTCTATAATTAATAAGATCTGAGACATTTCCATTCAATAGTCTTGGGAAAAAATTAAAATTCAGCTCATATACTCATCTGCAAATCCGTGTTCTTAATCTGCATAAAAACAACTGGCACCAAAGGATAGTTTATTAACATAAACAGTTTGATAAGCACAAGGCTGGAGGCATTATTCTTAGCCCAGGAAATTCTGAGTGGACTCCTCAAACATGCAGGGAAGTGAACGAAGTCACAGCTGCAGCGAGCCCTCTGCTGCAGTGGCCCCTGCCCACCACGGACTACCGCCTCAGGACCTCGGCATTCCATAGTCCTTTTTGCATTAGTTTTAGTGCCTTTTTCTAAAATTGTCACTTGGAAAACCAGGTATATGGTAAGCCTGTAATCCAGCGCTTGGGAGATGGAAAATAGGACCACAGTTCAAGGTCATCCTCAGCTACAAAGCAAATTTCAGGATGGCCTGCTGCTAAACCTGATGCCCTAAATTTAATCTGCAGAACCCACCGGTGGAAGAAAAGAACCAACCCCTGCAAGTTGTCTTCTGACCTTTGAGCTTTTCTTTCTTCTCTTCTCTATCCCAATAACTTGGACCCTAAAAGTGTTAGATGGAGTGTGGTAAGATAACAGGTGGACCTATTAGACAGAGCTATAGCAGTCCAGGGCTAGTGTTGAGCCATAGTGGAATGTGGAGGTATCCACATAGGAGGCCTTCTTAATGTTGGGGTCAAAGCTGGAATGGAGTAGGATAGTGTTCTTGCAGGGCAGCCTGGCTCAAAATGACAGGATCCAAGTGGGCTGGGGAAGGTATCCAAGAGTAAAGAATCATGGTCCAGGCAGAGTAGGAAGATACCCTCCAATGTGTCAGAGGCTGGCTACATATACAGAGGAGAATGACTGGATAAGCCACTTATTAAGGAAAATGAAGGGCAAGTATATACATATATATATGAGCTGGAATTGTGCTTTCTTTAAATTTTTTATTTTTATTAGGTATTTTCCTCATTTACATTTCCAATGCTATCCCAAAAGTCCCCCATACCATCCCCCCCCCACTCCCCTACCCACCCACTCCCACTTCTTGGCCCTGGCGTTCTCCTGTACTGGGGCATATAAAGTTTGTATGTCCAATGGGCCTCTCTTTCCAGTGATGGCCGACTGGGCCATCTTTTGATACATATGCAGCTAGAGTCAAGAGCTCCGGGGTACTGGTTAGTTCATAATGTTGTTCCACCTATAGGGTTGCAGACCCCTTTAGCTCCTTGGGTACTTTCTCCAGCTCCTCCATTGGGGGCCCTGTGATCCATCCAATAGCTGACTGTGAGCATCCACTTCTGTGTTTGCTAGGTCCCGGCATAGTCTCACAAGAGACAGCTATATGAGGGTCCTTTCGATAAAATCTTGCTAGTGTATGCAATGGTGTCAGCGTTTGGAGGCTGATTATGGGATGGATCCCTGGATATGGCAGTCTCTAGATGGTCCATCCTTTTGTCTCAGCTCCAAACTTTGTCAGGAATTGTGCTTTTTAAGAAAAGCATTTGAGTACGACAACATACTGTGTTTTCACCATTCAAAGTGCTGTTTAGTAGTTAAAACTTAAGTTTATTTAATGTCATTTGATAAAGTGACCAAAATGATAAAAAAAAAAAGTAAAGGTCACATGATTTTGAACTGGATCTTTCTGCTATGAGTGAATCTGGTGAAATATAAATGAGATCTGAATCTTAGGTGGCAGCAATGTAGTGATGTTAATCTCCTAATTTCGATGGCTGTGTTGTAGCTAAAAGGAAAGGAAAGTACTAAAAAAATATGGACCATCTGGTTGTCAGATTATAGTCATGGTTGTAGAAAAAAAAAACCTACTTAAAATGTTTCTGCATGTTGGGGATCATTTTTAATGGAGTGTGTATTATATATTCTCAAATTCATTTTTATACAATAACTAAGTCTTCTCCCTGCTACTGTTGCTTCCATTCTATTAGTAGAAATGAGCATGTCTCATTTCCTCAGGAGTCAGGACACCTTTGGGCCAATCTCTTTAATCAGAGGAGGCCCTGAGTTTGTGATGTGGAATCCAGCAGAAGCTGACAAAGGATAGTGAAGAGAGGAAATGATTTTTTTAAGCATCACAATGTTCTGGCTTCACTTAACACCTGATTAAAACGTCCAAGTACATTTATGAAATGACAAGAAGATCTGAATATAATGTATTAGTATTTTTGTTTTATGATCAGTTTCTTTCTAGGGCTCTTTGTTTGAGGGAAAAAAAAGACCCACTTTATGCCACCTCCACCACTCCACACTGTACACAGACTTTCCCACATCCTGCCCCAGGGTCTAGCACAGTGAGTACCGTGACCAACCAACCAACCCCCATCTTTCCATGATTTGCCACATCTAGCACAGGTACTACAGCCTGTGCTCCAACCTAATCTGACCACCATGTCTGCTCTGCATTTAACTCAAGGTTTCCACCAGGACCCACCCTACCTACAACCACCACAGGTCCCTTCTGGGCCACTTCCACCACCAAATTTCATACACAGGTTTCCTACATCTTCCTCTGGGGTCTAGCCTGGTGAGCACCCCAGAGCTCCCCACCCACATCTTTCTACAACTTACCAGATTTAGCCTGAGTCCCTCAACTTAGTCTAGCCTTTCCTATCTTCATTGCAAAGGAGCTCTAGCCTGCCTGTTACTCCAAACTGCACATATTACATCCAACCTTTCCACTTGATACCCACAGTCCTTGAACACAAACCCCTCTAACCACCTAACTCAACACACCCCAACATCTTCTCTTCTAAAAACCCAGAACCAGCAAAGTCCACGTTCACAGATCTCATCTAAGGAACACAACAATATGAAAGGCCAAACCAACAGCTCCTTCCCAGTCCTGTAGAAATGCTTGCCAATGAGAAGTACCTAGATGAACTCCCGAACACAGAAGTTAAAAGAACGATCGTAAAACCTCTTCTAAGGCTTCAGGGAATTTAAAGAACATACAAAGAAACAACTCCTGAAATCAAGGAGAAAGAGTGTTAGAAGAGTAAAAGTCTGTGTAATGGCCAAGGAAAAACAAACAAGGCTAATGGAAATAACAAACACAATCCAAGACTTGAGCGGAATTCCATCAGGCGATAGAAACACTGAAAAATGGCCCAAGCTAAAATGAAGCCAACCACATAGACCAAATCTTCAACCAGATCATAAGAAAAAGCTTCCCCCAAACTAAGAAAAAACACACCCACACAAATACAAGAACACACAGAACACAGAATAGACAAGACCAGAAAAGAAAATCTCCACAGCATTTCATAGTTAAAACACTAAAAGGAAAGTGTATTGAAAGCTTCCAGAGAAGGGGAAAATGGAAGGGAGAAATGCTGTGATTATCTTACATGTATATTTATATATAGATATATGTGAAATATACTATACAATATATGTGTGTTATGAATGTCTATTATATGTATGTGATTATATCATATCAGAAACAGGAGTGATCACGTGAGGGGGGATGGGATGGAAGAAGAGAATGCAGGGGGAAATGGCTGGAATTGGGAGTTTCTGGGGGAGGCCATTTGGAAACCTTGTGTAGTGGACTATTCCTGGAATCGATGAAGGTGATCTTTGTGAGGACTCCTAGTAATGAGGGATACAGATTCTCATCTGGCCATCTCGTGTAACCAGGCAAGGCTTCCAGTGGTGGGGCTGAGTTGAATTCAGTTGAGTTGCTAGCCGACAGGGTCCAGTAGAGATTTACAAACAAGCCAGGCTGATGCTAGGACAGAGGGCTGCTCTCCTCAAACTGAAAATGGGGCCCCGTTGCCAAGGAGAACACCTGCACAGCTCATTGAATGTGGATAAACTGAGCAGACGCTTGTTTGGAGTCTTCATCCCTGTGTTCTAGTTTCTTTGGTCAGGGAAGGTTCTTTGCAGGCTACCAACAGAGAAACATGGACACAAAGCCAGCCACAAAACCTTTGAAATCTGCTCTGCCTACAAGATGCATAACTTATAGGAGTGGCCAACCAATATCTGAATTAACTTGAGGCCCACTCCACAACAGGTAGCCCATGCCTAACACTGCTTGGATGGACAGGAATTGGGAGACTGGATAGCCCAGAGACGTAGAATAGAACCAAACATAACTAGTCTTAAAACAAATCAACGAAATTATTCCTAATGATATTCTGCTATATTCATAGATTGGTTCCTTGTCCAGTCGTCATCAGAGAGGCTTACCTTGACAGCAGATGGGAGTGGATACAGAAATCTGCAGCCAGTTATGTGAACAGAGAGTCTAAGTCACAGTTCTCCATAAGCTCTGTCCTCTTGGAGCTCAGGCAATCCTGTGGAAGAGGAGGAGGAAAGATTAAGGGCTCAGAGGGGATGGAGGACACCAGGAGAACACAGCTCACTGAATCAACCAAGCAAGGTGTATTTGGGCTCACAGAGACTGAAGTAGCAAGCATGGGGCCTGCATGGATCTTCACCAAGTTCTCTGTATATATATGTCCTGGCTATTAGGTTGGCATTTTTCGTGGGACTCCTAACTGTGGAGACAGGTGTGTCGCTGACTCTCTTGCCTGTTCTTGGGACTCTTTTCCACATGTTGGCTGCCTTATCCATCTTCTGTGTGAGGGCTTCCGCCTTGTCTTGCTCCATTTTGTTCTGTCCTGTTTGGCTGTTGTCTCTTGGGGCCTGCTACTTTCTCATAGGAAATGGAGGGAGAGGGGATCTGGGAAGGAAGAGGGTGGGGGAGGAAGGGAGGAGGAGCAGAGGAAGGGGAAACTGTGGTTGAGGTATATGTATGATATGAGAGAAGAATCCATCTTCAATAAAAAATGTAAGTCAGGGAAAACAGCTCCAAGAGAAGAAGGAAAGTAAAGCGAGAAAGGTGATAATTATATCATCTCAAATTTTTAAAATTTAAAAAATTAACATTTTTTTAAAGAAAAGAAAAAGATAGGCCAACCTTTTCAAGAGACTTGATCTGAAAGACTAAAATACTTAGATTATGACAACTTTGTGAATTCC
This sequence comes from Mus musculus, assembly GCF_000001635.26. Taxonomy (NCBI): domain Eukaryota; kingdom Metazoa; phylum Chordata; class Mammalia; order Rodentia; family Muridae; genus Mus; species Mus musculus. The sequence continues at coordinate 34,482,855 of NC_000070.6, forward strand.
AGCCCTTTCTTTTGATAGTTTTTCTCAGCAGATTGGTTCCATTTTGTTTGTGAATCTATTTATACTTACACAACCCTAAGTGATACTTCAGGATCTTGATCTACTTGGTATAATGTGAAATAGAAATTACACCAGGCTGTCCAAATGATACAGAAAGCTCATGATACTCGTTAAAAATATAGGGTTGCCATTTAAAAAAAAATCTATAAAACATACTTTGGGGACAACGAAGGAAATAACTATAAATATGTACCAGTAGTATAAGTTAGGAAGTTATTGTTTGTTGTGTTAATCATCTAGCTCCAGATGACAATAACAAACACTGAGACAATCAGCTTACAAAGAACAGAGGTTATTTGAACTCACTATTTTGGAAGTTCTAGTCCACAATTAAGGTTGGCCCTATTTTGAATCTGTAATGGGATAATGTATTATGCTAATGCATAATGGGACCAAATAGCTTGTATGGACAGTGTGATCACTAATCTTGACTGTTTACCTGGTGAGAGTTAGAATCACCAGTGAGATAACTCTCTGGGCATTTCTGTAAGGAATTACTTAAATTAGGTTAATTACGGTAGAAAACCCCTCCTTAAATGTGGTCTTCATAGGCAAGAGCCTCAGGGGGAACTAGCAGGAGACACTGAGCTGAACACAAGGATTCAGTTGAGTTCTGCTTCCTGACTTTGACTGTAGTAGCCACCTCTTCCTCCTGATGTAGCATCTTCTCTGACAAGATGGACTGCACCTCCTTGCCTGTAACAATAAATCAAAATGAACTTTTCCTCCTTTAAGTTGCTTCTATCAGGCATTTTGTCACAGCAACAAGACAAGCAACTAATACAGCCAAGAAGGAATACAGCCAAGATGGGCTAGGATCGTGCCATGCCTATCCAGGACACACACCAATGACCTAAAGACTTCCTGCCCCCACTAAGCCTTAAAGAAAATGCTCTTAAAGTCCCAGAACCTCCCAAAAGAACCTGGGGACCAAGCTTATAATTGGGAGACAATTTACATGAAAAATACAGCAGTCTATGAACGTTCCCAACGGGTTAGGTTATCATTTGTATTTTAGTATCTATTTTTCATTATTTACCCATAATCCTGATTTTTTGAAAAGCCTTTTTGGATGCTGGGCATGGTGGCTCATTACCGTCACTCCAGTACTGGGGAATCTGAGGCAGGAAGATCACAAGTTCAGACTGAGACAGTGGATTCCAGAACAACACAAACTAAGTCTCAGAACACCCTTTGGGAATTGTACTTTCATACTAGATACATCTTGGAGTAAATTTAGCTACTAAATATAGTGTCTTTGAAGTCATTTAAAATTTTTCACCTACTTTTAAGACAGAACATTTAAGTCTCCTACAGAAATATTCTGTTTTCCACCAGTGTATCTCATTCTCTTTCATGTAGGAAAATGAGAAGTTAGGTGGGGTTCTTCCAGCTCTTAGCTGACACTTTAAAAAAAATAAGTTTATTTCCAAGAAATATAGTTAAGACTTCTAGACCTCATTCTGCTTTCAAGAGCCTGTGTTGTTGTCCCTGTGAAGCCAGACAGCACACAACTACACAGAAAAACCCTACTTGCCATTCAAGACCCACCCCAGTTGTCACTCGATAGCTCTTCTAGGCACAATTACTCACTTGGTTAAGTAGGCTCTGGTGTTTTGTTTATGCCCTTGTAACAAAGGGCACTGTGGGAGTTTACACATGTATCCATTTGTCTTCTCCATAGGTTCTTCCATGCCTTAATAATCATATGCTGTTTCTAATAGCAAGTGTACAATAAATCTTGTGAATGAAAGAATAAACGAGTGAACAGATAAATAAATATTTGGCTTGGGGTTTATGTAAGGCTTAATGGCTTGCAAAACCAGGGCATCATCAGCTCCCTTCAGATCCTAAGATTGTGACACTTAATGCCACACAGCAGCCACTGCCACTTAGATTAAACCCAAGAACTTGAGAGGTATTTAAAGCTTAAGGATTTTTTTCCCTAACAATTTTCACTTTTTTTTGCACAACCTGAAAAAACGTAGAATGCTAATAACCATCCAAAATATCTGCCAAACACTCTGATGGAGCAGTTTTCCTTCCTTCCCTTCCAGGTTCATATGTCACTACCAAGAAGAACAAAGTGCATGGATCACTGAGGGTGAGTGAAGCAAAGAGAATTTTATTTATTTGGAGTGACAACCCAATAACGAAAAGCTGTCTGCACGATATCAGTGAAAATTAATGGCAAGCCAGAGCAGTAACAAGAAGAGAGCAAAATATCAGAGAAAAGGTTGTTTATATAGGCTCAAGGGGGGCTCTGGTTAGCTGAGTATGAAAAGATAAGGTAATGTCCTAGTTAAGGTTTCTATTACTGTGTTAAACCATGACCAAAGCAACTTAAGGAGGGAATGGTTTGTCTGGCTTACATGTCCTGGTCACAGTCCATCTTAGACGAAGCTAAAGCAGGAAATTGGAGGCAGAGACCAAAGCAGAATGTTGTCTAGAGGCTTACCCAAACCAACTGCCAGGGACGGTCCCATCCACAGGGCTACTTGGCCCTCCCAATCAACCATTAATTGAAACAATGCCCCATAGATTTGCCAATGGGCCAGTTAGGTGGAATGTTTTAGTTGGCGTTTTATTACTGTGAAGAGACACCCTGACCACAGCAATTCTTATTAAGGAAAACGTTCAAATGGGGATAGCTTACAGTTTCAGAGGTTTATCATCGTGATGGGAGCATGACAGCATGCAGGTAGACATGGTGCTAAAAAGGGGAGCTTTCCATCTTGATCTATAGGCAGCAGAAAGAGACTGATTTGAGCTTCACTGGGCATAACTTAAGCACTTAAGACTTCAAAACCCGGAGGTACCGCCTCCACCCTTCCTCTCTCCTTGGTAGAAATTGCTGGACGCTTCTGTACGTTTCGCAGTTTGTCTTCGCTGACCGGTGAGACTTCGAGCAGTTAGGATGCCGCGTGGAAGCCGAAGCCGCACTTCCCGGGTGACTCCTCCGGTCAGCCGGGCCCCTCAGATGAGGGCTGCTCCCCAAAGAGCACCTGCAGCTCAGCCTCCAGCAGCAGCTGCAACATCTGCAGTTGGCTCACCTGCCGCTGCGCCCCGGCAGCCAGGCCTGATGGCCCAGATGGCTACCACCGCGGCCGGTGTGGCTGTGGGCTCTGCAGTGGGGCACACCCTGGGTCACGCCATCACTGGGGGCTTCAGCGGAGGTGGCAGTGCTGAGCCCGCAAAGCCCGACATCACTTACCAGGAGCCTCAGGGAGCCCAGCTGCAGAACCAGCAGTCTTTTGGACCTTGCTCTCTAGAGATCAAGCAGTTTCTGGAGTGTGCTCAGAACCAGAGCGATGTCAAGCTCTGTGAGGGCTTCAACGAGGTGCTGCGGCAGTGCAGGATTGCAAATGGTTTAATGTAATCAAGAAATTCAAGCTGAAGAGATGTGACATTGGTTCTGTATAATTGATAGTACAAGTGTGGACCCTTATATTTCTAACAGTTCATTGCTTTGGAATGGCCATGGATGCTTACTGAGGCTTGTATGTAGTGTTGGTTACTGGGCAAGTGTTTGGCCTCCTTGGGCTGTGTTGTGATTGTGAGTTAAAAAAAATAAATTGGTTATTCTGAAAAAAAAAAAAAAGACTTCAAAACCCACTTCCACAGTGACACACTTCTTCCAACAAGACCACGCCTACTTCAGAAAGGCCACACCTTCTAATAGTGCCACTCCCTATGGCCAAGCATTTAAATACATGAGTCTGTGGGGGGCAATTCTTATTTAAAAAAACAAAACAAAACAAAACATAGGGGGATTTTCTCATTTTACCATCTCTCTTTCCAGATGCCCCTTACTTGTTACTGAGTTGATAAGATGAACCTGTATAAATAAGTTAAGAATTAATCAGGAGATAGCCTACCAGATGGGGGTAGTGTTAGGTGCAGGGCCACTGTCTTAGTCAGGGTTTCTATTCCTACACAAACATCATGACCAAGAAGCAGTTGGGGAGGAAAGGGTTTATTCAGCTTACATTTCCACATTGCTGTTCATCACTGAAAGAAGTCAGGACTGGAACTCAGGCAGGTCAGGAAGCAGGAGCTGATGCAGAGGCCATGGAGGGATGCTCTTTCTTGCTTCCCCTGGCTTGCTCAGCCTGCTCTCTTATCACCACCCACAAGGGGCCTTTCCTCCTTTTTCACTAATTGAGAAAATGACTTACAGTTAGATCTCATGGAGGCATTTCCTCAACTGAAGCTCCTTTCTCTGTGATAACTCCAGCTGTGTCAAGTTGACACAAAACTAGCCAGTACAGCCACCAAAAGGGATCTTGACTCCATCTGAAGACTGTTGCTTTTGCTAGTACAGTATCAGTGGGTACTCAACTGTCTGGACCACAAGGTGAAAACAGTAGGCACCCAGTAGTTCTGAAGTCCCTTTTTCCATTGACTGCCATCATGGTAAGGGTACAGAGAGAGCCCTCTACTTCTGTCACTTGCAAAGGATAATATAACCATGGTGCCCATATAATACTCAACAGTCAGGCATGGTAACCTGCTAAATTCAGAAAATCCCATCTGGAAAGGGAACATTATTTTTTTTAAAGCACCAGCACTTATACCCAGGTCTAGACGAAGGACTATAAGTGTGCTAACATTTCGCACTCATTGAAAACTTGTAACTACATAACAAATTAGTGAGTCATCTGCAAATAGAAATTGAAGTTACGTGACTCCTTAGGGAGCTATTTGGTGAGATTGTCATGGAGCTGAGACTAGAACTAATGAAATCCCAAACTTCATGCTAAATGAGTACAAAAAAGAGATAAAGGTAAATAAAACTTAAATATGAACGAACATTAAGCCCCGTGAATTCACTGCTGACTGACGGGGAAGTTGTCTGAGGCATAAATGGGAGCAGGCGCCTAAGCTCATTTAAATGTTTTGTAGGCAGGAAATAGAAGGATTGTGTTTCATGATCCATTCAGTCAGTATGGTGGTTTGAAAGAAAATGTCTTCTAGAAGCTCATAAGGAGTGGTACTATTAGGAGGTGTGGCCTTGCTGAAGTCAGTGTGGCTTTGTTGGAGGAAGCATGCCACTAGAGGATGGGCTTTGAGGTCTCAGATGCTCAAGACAGTCCCAGTATAGCTGTCTCTTCTTGTTGCCTACAGATCCAGATATAGAACTCTCAGCTCCTCCAGCACCATATCTTCCTGCAAAACACCATGCTTCTCACCATTATGATAATGAACTAAACCCCTGAAACTATAAGCCAGCCTTAATTAAATGTTTTAGTTTATAGTTACCATGAATGCTGTCTCTTGACAGCAACAGGAACCCTGAGACAGTCAGTAGACTATAGATTAGAGAAGTGAGATCATTACAGTTATTATTGACATGTGCATGTCAAAGGTTTTTTTGTTTTCATGTCCCACATTTCTTTTATGTTCTTTTCCTGTGTTTTTGTTTTGTTTTTGGTTTGTTGTTGTTGTTGTTGTTGTTTTTCATGTTCCTTGCTTATTTGACCTGGATCCTCTATGTATTCATTTTTAAGATCCGATTTTTCTCTTCTGCTTGGTTCATTCTACTTTTAAGTCTTTCCTTTGAATTTTCTAGTTGTGCTATTGGGTTTTTCAATCTCATCTTCATTCAGCTTGAGTCCTCTTCAGTATTTCTGTCTCCCAATTGAATTAGATTCCCAAGTCTTGGGTTGTCTTTGTCATTTCCACAAGCCTTCTCTGTGTGTTTTCTTGGGCATCACCCAGACCTTTATTCTTCTCAAGTGTTTGCTTCTTGATTTCATAAGCTGGGTTTTTTTTTTTTGGTGTCTTTTTAAATTCCTTGAAAATTTTGAAGAAGTTTATGATTAATCTTTTAACCTCTGTGTCCTAGAGTAGATCTAGGTAATTCTCATTGGCAAGCATTTGTACAGATCTGGTAGTTTAGAAATTGGCTTGATCTTTTTCTGTTGCTGGTGTTCTTAGTATCAGAACTGGGCATGTGGACTTTCTTTGTTAGTTCTGAGTTATTTATGGATAGAGGAAGTCAGGGAAGAAGAGAAGATGTTAAAGCAAGCTGGGCCTAGAGGTTAGATATGGATTGGATGGAATGAAATCTTGACAGAGGGAACCAGGTTTGTATATAGAATGTGCTTCTTGTTCCAAACCAGGAGTGTGGGGATAGATAGGTCTAAGTGGAAAGGTTGGATACGAGGATGGAGTCCTGTGGTTTGATAGATACATAGGGAAGATACCAGCCTAAGCTAGAGCTCCTTGCAGTGAAGGCAGGGATGGTCAGATTAGGATAGTAGATGGGTTGGGAGGCCCAGACAAAATGTGGTAGATTAAGAAAAAGGTGTGGATGAAGAGGTCAGGGGTACTCACTAAGCTAGGTTATATAGAAGGATGTTGGAAGTCTGAGTATCAAGTTGGGTGGTAGAGGGGGACACAAAGGGTCCCCTGGGTGGATCCATTAGAGCATATCCTGGCAGAAGTCTGATGATTGGTGGATATGGTCTAGGAGAGTGGGTAAGACTAGGCTAGGGTAAAAGTTTGGGGATCCTGTGGAAGCTTAAAAGTTGGCTGCTGCAAGGCACAGGTAACCAAGCTAGGCTGAGGCACTGGGCTGTGGAATCTAGTCTAGATCTGTTACAGAAAAACAAGTATCAGGTGTTGGGTTACTCAACAGGCTAAATCATTCAAGGAAGTTATGAGAAATCTATGTGTGCAATCTATGTAAGCACTTTAAAGTATGTATATGGACAGGCAACAGACAGATGTAGCAAGCAAACTGTCACTGAGCAACATCTCAGTCCTTAACTTATTAACTTCACATTACTTTTATAAGTGACTTGATGCCTGTTAATTTAGAAATATGGCTGACTGCCTTTAAAAAATAATCCTCATATACATAAATATATGTATATATATATATGTATATATATATTTATGTATATATATATGTATATTGAGACAGGGTTTCTCTGTGTGATTTTGGCTATCCTGGAACTCACTCTTAAGTCAGGCTGGCTTCCAACCCAGAGATCCACCTGCCTCTGCCTCCAAGTGACAGGATTAAAAGTGTGAGTCACCACTGCCCTTCTCATCTGTAGGATTTCTAAGATTAATCTTTGATAAAGTTCCTAGTGACTATAGCAACATATTTTTCTATATTGTATTCCCAGGCTTTTGCATGTTGTTGAGTTTCTGATGGCAGTTGATTTCAATTTTTGTTAAAAGGCTTTTGGTGTTCATTACTTTCTTGCTCTTACACTAATATAGGGTCTGATGTCAGGTTAGGGACATTTCCCATTCTCTGCTTTTGTGTTTTTTGTTTTTGTTTTTTGTTTGTTGTTTGTTTTCTTTTTGTTTTTGATATGGTATCGTCCTCTGTTGTTCCTGAGTCATAGTAAACCTATACAACCAATACGCAAATGGGCTGAAGCCTTAAGCAAATGTTGCTGTACCTGACCAAAAGACCTCTGTGCTCGTGTCTCATTTGGATGTGGTCACAAATACAGAGGGAGGTCTAACGTCTGCCTCAGAGTTTCCCCCAACTCATCACTTCTCATGGTGACGTTTTTGAAGTAAATTAAAGACATCACAATATCCTGAGTATAACGCTTTGACATGCACTACTAATAAGTTGAAAAAAAAACCTTATTTTCTTTGTAGCTAAAGTAAGATACCTCGCTGACTATTGATGTGAACACTTTACTCACATATTTATCCCCCCCATTTAAATATTCTCCCAATTTTCTCCTCCATCATAGATGTTTGTCCCAACCAGGTTTCTCAGCTAGAGAAAGGGATTTGAAAATAACTATACCCAGATACCTTCAAATAATATATTACCTTACAAAAATAGTTGTCCTACTAATTGAATATCTTTATGTACTAACTATAAAGAAATATTTTGAGGACTTTACACACTGATTCCCCAGTGGTTGAACCAGTTTTCACTCCCACCAACAGTGAATAAGTGTTCGCCCTTCCTTCATGTCCACAGAGTGTTTGTGACCATTGGTTTTGGGTTTCCTTTTATCTTAGTCAAGCTGACTGCTGTAAGATGAAATCTCAACATGCTTTTAGTTTGTATTTCCCTGATGGCTAAGGGTGTTGAAAATTAAAAAAAAAAAAAAAGCAGTCACTTATAGTTACTCTTTTGAGAACACTTCATTTAATTCCATGCTCCAATTCCTTTTTTTTTTTTACTTTTTTAATTTTTTTTATTAGATAATTTCTTTATATACATTTCAAATGCTATCCCAAAAGTTCCCTATACCCTCCCTCTGTCCTGCTCCCCTACACAACCAATTCCCACTTCTTGGCCCTGGCTTTCCCCTGTACTGGGGCATATAAAGTTTGCAATACCAAGGGGCCTCTCTTCCCAGTGATGGTTGACTAGGACATCTTCTGCTACATTTATGAGCTCTGGAGGTACTGGTTAGTTCATATTGTTGTTACACCTATAGGGTTGCAGACCCCTTCAGCTCCTTGGGTGCTTTCTCTAGCTTCTCTATTGGGGGCCCTGTGTTCCATCTTATAGATGACTGTGAGCATCCACTTCTGTATTTGCCAGTCACTGGCATAGCCTCATACGAGACAGCTATAACAGGGTCCCTTCAACAAAAGCTTTCTGGCATTATGCAATAGTGTCTGGGTTTGGTGACTGATTATGGGATGGATCCCCGGGTGGGGTAGTCTCTGGATAGTCCATCCTTTCGTCTTAGCTCCAAACTTTGTCCCTGTAACTCCTTTCATGGGTATTTTGTTCCCTATTCTAAGGAGGAATGAAGTATTCACCCATTGGTCTTCCCTCTTCTTGATTTTCTTGTGTTTTGCAAATTGTATCTTGGGTGTTCTATGTTTCTGGGCTAATATCCACTTATCAGTGAGTACATATCTAATGACTTCTTTTGTGATTGGGTTACCTCACTAAGGATGATATCCTCCAGATAAATCCATTTGTCCAAGAATTTCATAAATCCATTGTTTTTAATTGCTGAGTAGTACTCCATTGTGTAAATGTATCACATTTTCTGTATCCATTCTTCTGTTGAGGGACATCTGGGTTCTTTCCAGCTTCTGGCTATTATAAATAAGGCTGCTATGAACATAGTAGAGCAGGTGTTCTTATTACCAGTTGGAACTTCTTCTGGGTATATGCCCAGGAGAGTTATTCCATGCTCCAATTCTTAATTTTCAATTTATTTTCTTGGTGATTGGTGCTTTTCCGTTCTTTGTATATTCTAGGTACTTACCCTCTGTCAGATGTAAAGCTGCCAGGGAATGTTCCCATTCTGCAGACTGCCTCTTTAGCATAATGTTAGTGCCTTTGCCTGTGCACAAGGGTTTTGGTATCATGAAGCCCCGTTTATCAGTTGATGGTCTTAATGCCTGCAATAACCAATTCATAAAGGTTTTTCTGTGCCTGTAAGCTGAAGCGCATTCCTTACTTTTTCTTGTATTAAATTCAGAGTACAGGTCTATGTTGAGGTCCTTGATTCATTTGGAGTTGAGTTATGTGCAGGGTGAAAGATGAGGGTCTTGTTTTATTTTCTTATTCATGTAGCTATCTAGTTTAATCAACTCCATTTATTGAAGACGCATTTTTTTCCTCCAATGTATATTGCTGGCTTCTCCATCAAAACCAAGTGGCTATAGGAGCCTCGGCTAATATCTAGGTCCTAAATTCTACTTAACTGATCAATGTTCCTGTTTGTATGCCAATACCATGCTCTGAAGTACAGCTTGAAATCAAGGATGGCGATTCCTCCAGCAGTATTATTATTACTCAGGGCTGGCTTGGCTATCCTGGGTCTTTTTATGTCCTGTAGCTTTCGCCTCTGTGCAAATTCCTCTAAGCTAGGGACAGTGGGAATCAGGAGAATTTGGAGAGGGTATCACACGGTACCTGATGTTGTACTCCAGGGACAGTGTGCATCTACTACAATCTTGAGATTCTCCTGGAGCATATGAACCTCAGGTTCTTCTATGGTAAATCAAGGATGTTGATAGAGTCTCCCTCACATACAAAGCACCCAGCTTATTATTTGACACATTTATGTAACATGAGCTATTTCCACCTTCACTGTTACTTCTTCCTTTGCTGGGTCTTGACTAGTGATACGAACATATATATGTTAAGGGAGAATCAGCCTTGGAAATTAAGAACCATAATCTAGCTCTGCAATCCTTTTTTCCAGTTCCCACTCTCAGCAATCTCTACCGTCATGGGATTGAGATGGAAAGCCTCTGAAGAAACATACTGAGATAGAGTTTGAAGTGAAAATATTCATTCGTGATCAATACCTGTGAAAGGAAGAAGGGACCAAGATGACTGAGGAAAGCAGTCATCCTGTTTGCATGTGGAGATTTCCTGAGGAGGGAAACAGTCTCCACTAAAATCAAGAGGCCCGAGGAATCCCTAGCTGAGGGTAAAATGCCAGACAGGCTCATCAGAGATTCTGCTAACAGGCAGGGAGGTCTGTGTGACTATGACCTACCAGAATTGTCCCATGTTGGGCTGAGGTGGCTGGAGATTTATGCTTTGCCTCTGTCCCTATCATTCATGGGAAAACTGTGACCTTGGGCTAAACAGTTGAGGCAAAGCCTGAAGGAGATGATAGATGAAGGTGTGGAGGTGACTAACACAAAGTCCTTTGAAGGAGGATTGGCAGTCCATCTTTGTCTATTACAAGTATCGTTGAGTGTTTTTTCGTCTGAGGATTTGGAATAAGAATAGTTATGTCTAATGGTAATGTTTTGAGAGGTAAATAAGTTAATGTATGTAAAATGATTAGAGCAGTGAGCAGCACGTAAGCTCCTATTAGCTCTTGCACCAGGTCAAGTGCCACACCTTCTTCTGGCAACTGACACATCCTGAAATTCTTGATCTTTAATAGCCTTTATCAAGCCATTAAACTAGCGCTCATCCTTACTTCACTGTGGTTGTAATATAGAAATCTGGCTGTTTAATCTGAATGAATTTGGTTGAAAGTTTGTTTCTTTTCTTTTCTTCTTTCATTTTGTAGTCTAGGAATAGAGCCCCAAGCCTTTCCCATGCTAGGTAAGTGTTCTACTACTGAGTCCCAAATACTGGATTTTTTTTGATTACCTGGGTAGGCAGATCTTCCATCCCATACTGTATGTTTATTTTGTTTGTTTGTTTTTCTTCTGAGTTAGTAGCCTGCTCACCACCTTATGTGCACCCCTTTAACTAATAGAAAATGGGAACTATTAAATGAGGATAAAAGTGATACAAACAGAAGGAAGCATGCTTTAGATAAAAGCAGCTTACAAATGTACACACACACATACACACACACATACACACACACTTAGGGGTGACAATTTGGAAGCAAAAAAGAAAGTATAAATGGCAGAATTCCTATAGATAATTTTTAGCCAGAGCAATTTCTGTGATTGAGAAGCTGATGAAATATCTAACCCTTGACCTGCCTTTGCTTTCCTGTAAAATAAGCACTGATGTGTGATCCTGCTTCGTGACAACTGGATTTGATTACTGCTATGCTCTGAAGAAGCTAGAGTTACTAAAAGCTGTGTGAATTTCTTTATCAACATCAGGAAAGAGTGCTAGGTGACATTTTGAATTTGACTTTGTCATCATGCAAATATTTCCCTGCCCCAAGAGGGAATTACACAAATTACTTTTTATAGTAGTTCTTGGCTTTCATCTACTCAAGAGGGAAGTATGAGGTAGCAAGTTCCAAATGCTATTTGCCTGCGTGATGACCCTCTGTGTCATCTAAACAGACGCTGTTTAGAGCCCGGGAGTTGGCTATTTACCTCCTCATCTCCTCAGCAGAGCTAAAGCAAGCAAGCACACAACCGAAGCAAAAAGACAACATTAGATGCCATTTAAAAATACTTAGATCTTGCACTGGAGAGATGGCTCAGCAGTTAAGAGCACTTGGCTTTTCTTTCAGAGGATCTAGGTTCAGTTTCTGGCATCCACATAACAGATCACAACTATTTCACAGGATCCGATGCACATACATTCCCAAAGGCAAAATACTCACACACATAAAGCAAAATAAAATAAGCAAACTTCTTAATGCTTACATCTTATTCAGCTTGCTTTTCTGTTGAATTCCAGGTATTCTCTGCTAGGTTCCCTTCCTTGCCTGAACTGTTGGCACACAGGGGCAATTTTATATTCTAAGTACAGTATTCCTTGGACTCTGGACCAATGCAGTTGGCTCATTCACTTCGCTGCAATGCTTCTCCCGACTGTTGCATGTCTGAAGACGATTGTGCAATGATGCAGAAATGGATACAAGCACAGCTCCTTCTCTGGCACTGGCTCTCGCTTCTCCAAAGCAGCAGCGAAGGCTGCTTTATCTCATCTCATTTCCTTTATAATTTCATAATTATCATGGTGGAAATCTGAAGGACTTCCTTTTTCCACTGTGGAGAAAGTAGCTCGCACTTTTCCGGTCTTTTGTCTTTTCTTTTCAAGATAGAGTTTTAACCAGCCCAGGCTGGCCTGAAAGTTTCTCCTGAGTTCACCTCCCGGATACTGGATTTCAGGCATTCACCGTCATGCTGAAAGTCAAACCCAGGGCTTCAAACATGCTGCGCAAGCCCCAACTGATCCACATCCCCAGCCACTGGTTGAGATTTTGACAGCTCCAAAGAGGAACTTGGTCTGCCTGGGGCTGGGGGAAGGGAACTTCTAGAAAGTCCCAGAGACCTTAGATGAAGAAGGCTCCTGGGACTCAATATGGATAGCCTTAGCCAAAATACCCAACAGTGGGGAGATAGAACCTGAAGAGACCACCTCCAGTAGTCAGACAGGACCCCCAGTTGGGGGACAAGGAAATCAACCCACCTATAAAACTTTCGACCCAAAATTGCTCCTGTCTAAAAACAAACCAGGCAGGGACAAAAATGGAAGGAATGGCCATTCAGTGACAGTCCCATTAGGAATCCATCCCATGGACAGGCGCCAGACCCTGACACTGATACTTATGCTATGTTGTCCTTGCACACAGGAGCCTCGTATGCCCCACCAGTAACCTTAAACATAAATGGTTCTGTACTGCCTGTTCCAGGAATGGCAATCATGTCTTTGTTTCAAAACGTTGTGTATAACCATCTTGCAACCCTACTTTTGTTTGCAAAGATTATATGACCATCTGTGACTACCTGGTTATGGCTTCCTATTTGTATAACCACCTTGCGATCATATCTTTGTTTCGGGAGGTCATCATGGCTAACTTGTGATGTTTATATTCTGCTCCTGTAACCCCGCCTAGTTTGTCCACCAAATCCCCCATTTGGAAACCCCTACCTCTGAGTCACAAAAGCCGTATCTTCCTCACATGCAATGCTGACTTCTTCAACCCACCTTAGTGCAGGCAGCCTGTGCAGACAAATATAAAAATCTTGCTTTAATTAATTTGGCCATAATGATTGGGGTTGGTGGTCTTTCTCCTTCCATCTTTGGTATTAAGCCTAGGCTTTGGAACTTCTTTCTTTTGTCCAGATGGCCCAATTAAGTCCTGCCCTAAGGACAAGCCCCTCCCCCATGGTGTGTCACTCCAGGAGATGTGCGTCACAGCACCCTTTCACCTACCTGCCTATTCCCCACCCACAAGAAACCACAGGACATATTTCCTATTCTAAAATCTTATGAAATAGGCACCTGACTCAAGTTCCAGACACCCACACTGCATCCTTTCTCTGAACTTACGCAGATGACCTTGATCTCAGATCCCAGAGCACTGTAGGCACCTTTCCCTGGGGTCTTAGCCATCACATAAAGACCCTGAGCTAGTAGACCTGCCTATTCTTTTTTTTTTCCATGTGAAATTGATTTTTTAAATATTTTTTATTACGTATTTTCCTCAATTACATTTCCAATGCTATCCCAAAAGTCCCCCCATGCCCTCCCCCCCACTCCCCTACCCACCCATTCCCACTTTTTGGCCCTGGCGTTCCCCTGTACTGGGGCATACACCTTGCCCCTTCTTAGAATTGGAAACAATCACCCATGGAAGGAGTTACAGAGACAAAATTTGGAGCTGAGACAAAAGGATGGACCATCTAGAGACTGCCATATCCAGGGATCCATCCCATAATTAGCCTCCAAACGATGACACCATTGCATACACTAGCAAGCGTTTGCTGAAAGGACCCTGATATAGACCTGCCTATTCTTAAAGATAGCTGTTTGCACCAGGGCTCAGGACTGTGATCGCAGTAGTTCTGGACCAATGGGGACAGTACTGGAAACCTGACAGCAGAATCCTGATTGAGGACTGTCTGTGCAGAAAGCTGAGAGAAAGGCTTCAGAGAGCTGGTGGTTCTTCACTCCCCCTTCCATCATGAGACTGGAAGATCCTCTTACTAACTGGAGGCCTTGGCCCAGGCTTCTCATGTCAGGGTCACAGGAAATAAGATGACGAGGCTGGTATTTGAGCAAACTATTTACTCAACTTTTTATAGTCAGAGAACTGCAGAAACTGTTAGCTTTCTCATACATTTTTGCACTCTGTCCTTCCACGCTGCTGACAAAAAATAAGAAAGAAGGAAAGAAAGAAAGAAAGAAAGAAAGAAAGAAAGAAAGAAAGAAAGAAAGAAAGAAAGAAAGAAAGGAGGGAGGGAGGGAGGGAGGGAGGGAGGAAGGGAAGAAGGGAAGAAGGGAGGAAGGGAGCGAGGAAGGGAGGAAAGAAAGAAGGAAAGAAAGAAAGGAAGGAAGGAAGGAAGGAAGGAAGGAAGGAAGGAAGGAAGGAAGGAAGAAAGAAAGGAAGAGCATAAGACTTGGGGAAATCCATCAGTATGCGTAGACTCAAATTGTATTTTATACACTTTACCCAAAATAATACATCATCTTAGATCTACTTACACTGTGTAAGTAATGCATATTTAGTACATGCAGGATGAAACTATTCATATCCCACAAGAATAATTAGACGGGTTCAGTCTTTTTCCCTCACCCCCCCCACTCTCTTCCCACTGTATTTGAAGTATAACCACTGTTAGAATAATCTGATGGTCTATTTCACATACATAAAAAAATATGTTGCTACTAAGCATGCATAATTAAGTATTTCAAAATGGAATCTGTATATCTCTCTGGATGATTTGTAGACCTAGTTATCAAACATGTAAGAGGGGCAAGCACTGCATCCCGGTGCTGCCCACAGGCACTGATGAAGGGGCCATCTTCTCTCCCAGTCAAGCCACTGGCCTGCACATACCCCAGGCCACATTTCCCCTCCATCTCTGCTGCTTCCTTTTTCGTGCAGCTTGTCTTCCTACCACATCCTCAAAATGGCTCTCTATTCTGCTCTAGGATTCAGTAAACAAAGTAACCAAGATTTAAAGATACTTTCTCCTCCTCAAATATCCCCAGAACACGTCTCTGGCCTGAAGTCAAACGTAAATTGATTGTATATTCCTTGGAAAGTCTCTTCCTGTAGGTCCTTTTGTGATAGTTCGGCAGCTTATGAAATGTCTTCCTCAGACCACTTCTGCACGTCTCTGTCACGTTCACCAGTGATTCTTTTCTTCGGCTTTTGGTGAACCGAAATGAAGCTGCAGGAGGCCAGTCCAGAGGAGCAAACTGTGCCTCCCCGTGGAATCAAAATACACAGCCAAAGAGCAGTAGAAATCTTGTTCCCGTAGAGTTCCGAGGCATTTTCGAATCATTTTCTAGAGGAGAGATATTGAGTGTTGTTTGCAGAACTTAATCTGTGGGTATAATATTGCTTTATGATCTTTGATGAACCATAAACTGAAATTGTTAAAATAATTACAGATGGACAGATGCCAAATGGCAAAGCAGGGGAAAGCAGGAGTAAGAAGGAGTGTTTCCTGCTGTTTCCACCCCACCATTTCTGCAAAGCAAGATTACAATACTCTGAATCCTCTGTTGATCTCTAAAATCCTGGGCTGCTGAGTATGGGTGACTAAAATGTCCTGATTAAAGTCATTAAAATAAGTGCCAGTACTGGCGCCCAGGGAAAACGGGCAGTATCTGCTGAGAAACTCTCTGTTCCATTTTCCTAAGTCCTGGCGCTCCTTGATCACATGATCACATTCTGGATCCGCTTGCCAACGCCGCCTGCATTCTGTTAACAGGCAAGTATCCTGGGGTGGAGGGAAAGAAGTCAGCCAGAAGTGGGTCTTCTTCCAAAGGCACGCTGTGTTGGCACAAATTTCATAGGACAGCTGACTGTTTCAGGCCATACTGTGGAGAGAAGCCTACTAATAGGACATCAAGAAATGGAGCCTGTCCTCCATTAGGGAATCTTCACAGGCACTGTCCAGGGATCTCAAAAATCTAGCCATATCCTGAAACCTGATACCACAGTTCTGCAGTCTAGCCTGCTGTGACCCTGCCCTTTGACCAGACCTAAGCTTGAGCACCCGGAATTGCCCTTATTTGCATGAATCTGATTTGCATGGCTCCTATTTGCATAGCAGAGATTACAAAACTGGAAGTTACCTGCAGTGCCTTAGATAATTGCTTAGGCTAGACAGTAGCCAAGCATGAGCGTCTTTCTTCACCCGTCAGGAATTAACTAAACACAAAGAACCTCACCCTCATAGAAAGAACTTCTAAATGGAGGGGACCCATACCTGTCTCTTATCTAGATGACTGCCTTTAGCTACAGGCTGTATCTTGGTTGCTATCCAGTTCTTACATCATGTGGATACTCAAGGAAAGATCTCATAAGTCATTTGCCAACCTCTTTCCTACTACCTGTGTGGTGCTATGCTGATCTTCTAGATGCTGATAGGAAGCGACAGAACAAAAAATAGATAGATAGCTGTTCACAAGGGTGAGTTCTAAGGCTGCAGACAGAGCCTGGTATAACATGAACCTATTTGTAAGAGGGGAATAGGGCAGAAAGCAAGCTGGAGAAAGCATCAAGACATGGGAAACATAGCAGCATCCTCCATCATCCTTCAGCTCAGCTCCATATGTGAACTCTTCCTGCTGCCATTTTATACGGGAAACCTGTATGACGAGGTGGCCTTGGCTGCGATGCTAGGTCTCCAGGGATGACAGAGAGTGAAAGCACAGCAATGAAGCATGTATTTGTCATGCTTGGCATGGACCTAGGTGCTGAGCCAACACCTACAAATGTCATCCCAGGCAGCTGCCAATAAAAGGGAGGCAGCTGGTGATTCTGAGAGACTGTGACATTGTGCAGTTAGGAGCAAGAGCCAGTAAAAGTTAGGTTTGTCATCCTATAGATTCCTCTTTTACTTAATTAAGTGCTTCCATATGCCACCTCAGGGTGACATCTTTCAGACATTGGTTCTAGTCTACTACTATGTGCTCTGGGGATCAAAGTAAGGTTATCAGGCTTTTGTGTCAAGTACTTTTACCTGCTAAGGCATCTCTCAAGCCTAATAATATCCTATTTATATCAACAATCTGATGACGAGAGCTAAATAAGAAAAACAAATCCTCTGAATCCTTTAGCCTCACATTAAATAAGCCTATTATTCAAGTTTTCCTTGTTCTTGCAGACAGCATAATTTACATTCTTGCTAATGTAAAAGTGAAATGATGGCATTAAACAGTGTTAACGTGTACATTATCGATAAGGGACAGAGAGTCATGCTTCAAAACTACATGGCAAGAAATCATACCCACACTACAGTCTTACACGCATTCACGACCGGCCAGGAAGAACACAGCAAACCAGAATCTTCTGCGGCAAAACTTTATTGCTTACATCTTCAGGAGTAAGAGTGCAAGAGAGAGAATGGCGAAACCCCGTCCCTTTTTAAGGAGAATTATCCTCCGCCTAGGACGTGTGACTCCCTGATTGGCTGCAGCCCATCGGCCGAGTTGTCGTCACGGGGAAGGCAGAGCACATGGGGTGGAGAACTACCCTTGGCACATGCGCAGATTATTTGTTTACCACTTAGAACACAGGATGTCAGTGCCATCTTGCAATGGCGAATGTGAGGGCGGCTTCCCACAGATCCCCCTTTTCTTTTAATAAGAGCAATAGGCCACCCATATTAATGAGAGTGGAGATAGAGGTCAAATCCCCAGTGTGCAGGTAAAGGAGCCGTACACATAACCTCCTCCCAGGCTCATCACCCAGAGGGGTCCTGGTCTGGTCCCGTGTTGTTTTTCCTGGGGGAAGGACACTTGAACACTCAACCTTCTTGAAAAATGACATGTCTCCCTAGAATAGGCTCATATATGCCGCAGAGCCCTTCTACTGCAGTGCTTAGCCGTGCAACTCTCTCGGGCTGCTGAAGCACACTCACTCTATCCCGTGCAATGAGACTAGCCTCGTGGGGTGCAAGAGCTGAATGGCCAGCGACCTATTGCTTAAGCATAGATATATCAGGGGGAGCACCATGTTCTAAAGCTGCAAGCGCCTGGGCAATAACCACCTTGTCTCTCCTAAGTTTGGGCCTTAAGCTTACAGACCAACCAGAGAAGCAACACTAATCCACAGCAAAGTGTATCTCCAAATAATATCAATCCCACCCATTCTTTAAAGAAGGAAAATGCTGAGGAGATCCAATTGGGTAATCCTTTGGTCAGGGACAGGTCCAAGCGCGTGGAGTTGACCTGAATGATGGCAAGTCTCAATTCCCGAAGGGTCTGTTCAAATTCAGCCATCCAATTCTGTAACATACACTGAGAAAGACCTTTTGACAAATTAGCTGCCCTAGTAAATTTCTCATACTGAATGGAAGTAACGTATAATCCCGGAAACTTTTGTTCACATCCCAGCTGAGCTATTTGCCATAATGCATCTCGTTGTTTCTGGACAAGATCTATGAGTTGATTAACCAGCATGGGACCTCCCTGTATCTTGACATTAGGTGAGGCCTGTTTATCTATGACTGTGGTCACCGAGGCTGACAATGTGTTAATGGTGTCAGTCGTCTGGACCTGTCCAGACAGAGCCAAGACTGTCTGAATCAAGGCCAAACCCAGTTCCTTGTTACTGGTAAAAAAGCAGGGGAATACTTGAGCATTATACATCACCGGCATTGGGAGTGGAAATGTCGACATTATCTCCCAACGCTGCTCTCTCTTTGTTATTGTCACCCTGGACATCACCAAGACGAGGGACATCAGTATTCCCTTGGTCAGTCTGGATTTTTCGGGTGAGTCTTTCTGGTATCCAAAATGGGTTGTCTTCATTCTGTGGAAAAACACAAACAGCTCCCCTGGATCTTATCAAAATAGGATCCGGGCCATACCATTTATTATCAAGGACATTTTTCCATTTAACCATCTCATTGGGCCTATCTGGCTCTGAACAATGACGTTCAGCCGCAGTATGGCCATGAGCATCAAGATTTAAAAAATTGAGTGTAAAGAGTGCCATAGACACAGACACTCTTGGTACTCGGGGTAGAGCCTCCTCGATTCCCCTCTTCTGTTTTAATAGATAGGATTTGAGGGTGCGATGCGCACACTCAACAATACCCTGTCCTTGAGGGTTGTATGGAAGTCCAGTCAGGTGGGTCACATCCATCTGACGGCAGAACTGCTGGAATTTTTGAGATGTATAAGCTGGTCCATTATCAGTCTTAAGGAGTTTGGGTTTCCCCCAAGCACTCCATGCCTCAAGGCAATGTTGAATCACATGAGGCTTTTTCTCCGGTTAACGGAGAAGCAAACATGATGCCAGAACATGTGTCAATGGACACATGGAGATATTGAAGTTTTCCAAAGGAAGAAACATGTGTAACATCCATTTGCCAGACCTGTAGAGGTCAAATACCGCGTGGGTTAATTCCCACATGAGGAACTGGCAAGAACTCACAGCAGCTTTGACATTGAGTAACAATGTCACGGGCTTCTTTTCTTGTCAAGGAGAAACGACTGCGTAATGTTTCAGCCGTCACATGAAAATTGTTATGAAAATTTCTTGCAGCCTCTACCGGGGATGATAGGGCAGCAGCCACCACTTTAGTGGCCTTATCTGCCAAATCATTTCCCAGAGCCATGGGGCCAGGTAGGCCTGAATGGGCTCTAACATGAGTAATATAAACAGGAAATCTTCTAGATAACAAAACTAATTGTATCTGCTGAAAAATATTGGCAACTTTACTGGAAGGCTTAATCACTCCAGCCACTTCTAAAAGATTTACTGCATTAACCACATAACAGGAATCTGACACAATATTAAGGGGTTCCAAAAAGGTTTTTAAAACTTCTAAAACCACTAAACATTCTACCACTTGAGGTGAATTTTCATTATATTGTTTGGATACCACTTTACCATTAGCCACATAGGCACCTATGCCAGTTTTTGATCCATCAGTATATACCACAATCCCATTTTTAAGTGGGTTTCTTACCGTTATTTGTGGAAACACAACAGATTGATTTTGGACAAACTGTAAAATTGGATGTTTTGGATAATGGTTATCTATTTGTCCTGAAAAGGAGGTAACTAAAACTGCCCAATCATTAGATGTGGCTGCCAAGGTTTGAACCTGTGCAGCGGTATAAGGTACAATTAAAAGATATGGACTTCGTCCAAAGTGGGTGATTGCTGCTTTTAGGCCTTTAAGGGCAAGCTGTGCAATTGCATCAGGATACCAATCTATTATTTTAGCTGGGGATATATTTGGATGGATCCACAACAATGGCCCATTCTGCCACAAAACTGCGGTTGGCAATTGTGCTGTCTTAAAGACACACAAACTGAAAGGCTGCGAATCCTCAATACGTTGTAATTGTGCATTCTGTAAGGCATTTTCCACTTTTTGTAAGGCCTGGTTAGCAGCTAGAGTAAGAGCTCTAGGGGAGGAGATATGAGGATCTCCTTCTAAAATACCAAACAAAGGCCTTAACTCAGCGGAAGGAATCTTCAAAAAAGGTCTGAGCCAATTAATATCTCCCAACAGCTTTTGAAAATCATTTAAGGTATGGAGGTGATCTCTTCTTATCTCTACCTTTTGGGGCACAATCTTATCTGGGGACACCACAGAGCCCAAGAATTGTCCTGTATCAGAAATTTGGACTTTTTCTGTGGCTATCTGTAAACCCCACTGACTTAAAGTTTTAAGTAGAAAAGGATATGCCTTTTGTAGCATGGTAAGGTTTTTATGGCACAGGAGGATGTCATCCATGTAAAGGAGCAAAATTAAAGAGGGGAATTGTTCCCTCACTGGCAAAAGAGCTTCTTGCACATAAAGTTGGCACATTGTAGGACTATTGGACATTCCCTGTGGTAAGACCTTCCATTGATACTTCTTATCAGGTTCCATGTGATTAATAGAGGGGATGGTAAAGGCAAATCTGGGCCTATCCCTTGGACACAAAGGTATAGAAAAGAAACAATCTTTAATATCTATAATAATTAAATTCCAGCCATGTGGTAAGGCGGAAAGTACAGGGAGACCCCTCTGTACCGGGCCAAATAAGTTCATTTGCTCATTAATGGCTCTGAGGTCGTGGAGCAGTCTCCACTTTCCTGACTTTTTCTTAATTACAAAAATTGGAGTATTCCAAGGTGAGGTAGATGGTTCAATATGGCCTAGTTTTAATTGTTCCTCTACCAGTTGAATCACAGCTTCCAGTTTTTCAGAGGATAGGGGCCATTGAGGAACCCACACTGGATCCCCTGTTTTCCATGGTATGGGTCGTGCTGCCCCAATGGCCCCTAGGGAAAACCCAGACCCTGTCTGTCTTGGTTTCCATTAGGTGAGATGGGCTCTATCCTTCCCTGTTCTTGATGTCCTAACCCTTTTCCTTCTTTATAACCCATCTTTGCCATGATATTTTTTGCTTTAGCTGAATACCCTCTCGATGGGGCATTTTCATTGGACAAAATAAGGCCCAAATGCTGCATAATATCCCTTCCCCAGAGGTTAACCGGGAGTGGGAGCACATAAGGTATGAATTTCCCTTGCTGCCCTTCAGAGGATTCCCACGTCAAGGCAACGGAGCTTATAGTGGGACATGATTGATATCCTAGGCCCTGTAATGAATGAGATGACTCTGTGGTGGGCCATGCTTTGGGCCACCAATGTGTAGAGATTATACTTTTATCTGCTCCGGTATCAAGGATGCCTTCAAACTTTTTCCGTTGATCTTAAGGCGGAGCTTAGGTCTATCATTCAAAGATACAACCAAATAGGCAGAATCATTTCCTGAGGAGCCCATTTTCTTTATCTCAGGTCCTGCAGATTTCTCCCTGGTATTATCAGGGAGGAGCAGCAGCTGAGCTATCCTATCTCCTTTACTAATAGAAAAAACGCCCTTAGGGCTTGAGCACAGGACCTGTATTTCAGGGGAATGTTGACAATCCATAACTCCAGGGTGGACTACTAAGCCCTGCAAGGTGAGTGAACCCCGGCCGAGAATAAGGCCCATGGTTCCCGGGGGCAAGGATGGTATAGGCTCCACCGGCACCGGCTGAATACTCATTTGAGGCATTAGTAGGAAGTCGGAGGCGGCACGCAGGTCCACCCTTGTGGGTCTTCCTGGGTCGCCTCTCTGACTGCTTCCTGGGTCCTGACAAACTGGTTCCCATATCTTTGAGGGCCCTGGGACCGAGGGCCCCATGGCCCGTTTTTTGACACATCAGCTGATTGGTTATCAGGTGGGGGAAGGAGTCTGCCCTTTATATTCCTCACAGAGCGACACTGGTCAGCTCTATGATAACCCTTGCCACACTTAGAGCAAAGAGTGAGAGTCCCCCCCTGTTTATCTGGAGCTCTGCAATCTTTCTTAAGATGCCCAGGCTTCCCGCAGTTAAAACATGTCCTCTGATCATTTCTGCCCGTGGAGCGTTTTTGGGATTGGAGGATGGCGGCCGCTAAGCCTGCATTGGTGAGAGGTCCCCCAAGCTCCCGACAAACCCTGAGCCAGTCTTGTAAACTTTTGTTCTTTCTTGGGGCTATGGCCGCTCGGCACTCCTGTGTGGCTTGCTCATAAATGAGCTGTTCTACCAGAGGTGCAGCTTGCTCTGAATCTCCAAAAATACGCTCTGCTGCCTCTGTCATTCTAGCCACAAAATCTGAGAATGACTCCTGAGGTTCCCTGGACGATCTTTGTTAGTTGTCCAGTGGCTTTACCTGCTCGGGAGAGCGCCTTCCAGGCCCTAATAGCCGTGGAGGAAATTTGGGCATAAGCTCCCCAGTGGTAGTTTGTTTGATCAGCAGTATAAGCTCCCTGACCCGTTAACAAGTCAAAAGTCCAATCTCTCTGCTCTGGAGTCAAAGCAGCAGCGTTTGCTCGGGCCTGCGCTTGTGCAGCCTCTTGCCATAGAGCTCTCCATTCCATATATTTGCCCATACTAGGGAGAGCGGCTTTTGCAATCATTTGCCAGTCGGCAGGAGTTAGTGCCATGCCGGCAAGCCTGTCTAACTGCACCAAGGTAAAATTAGCATTGGTTCCATATTTACGGACCGACTCGGCAAGCTCTTTAATCTGCACATATTCTACCGGAGCGTGGACACATCCACCCTCGGCTCCTTCAAAGACCGGAAATGCCTGTTGTATTTTCCTTTGTTCCTCCTTTGGAATGAACGAGTCTGCGCATTGCCTCTCTGCGCAGGGCTGACGCACTACGCAGGGCGGGGGCTCCGCATAGGGCGGAAGTGCACTATGACCTTGAAGCCGACTGCCCGGAGGCTGAGCAGCTTGCTGGCCTTCGCCAGCCGCTTTTGGCTTTTTTCTTGACCAATTAGCTCGCATTTTATCTGGCTGGCACTTTTCTCTCTCATAACGAGCTGCTTCCTCCTCCAAGTCTGTTTCTTCAGAGGAGAATTCTTCATCTGATTCAGAGCTACTAAAAGCTGGCTCCTTGAGCTCATCTAGTGATGAGTATAGGCTCCTTCTCCTAGAGACCTCCGCTAATTGATCTTTTTTCTTTTCTTTTTTCTTTTCCTTCCTTCTAATCTCTCCCCAGGTATTCTTACCTGACCTTAACTTTTCCTCGGGTTCAAGACCCTTGGAAAGGCCTGTATACTTATTTTGTGTACCATATTTCCTCTTTGCTCCTACTCTCTCTCCCCGCTTTACTTCTGATAGATTGCCCTGAATTTCATCCAGAATTTTCAGCCCTTCCTTAACCGCTTGATAACATGTGAAAAGGAACAAAAAGGCTCCTAACACTAGAAAAAGTTCAAGGCCAAACATACCTTGTAAAGCTATTTCCCACTTTACTTCTGATAGACTGTCTTGAATTTCGTTAGAAAGTTCAAGGCCAGACGTACCTTGTAAAGCTATTTCCCACTTTACTTCTGATAGACTGTCTTGAATTTCGTTAGAAAGTTCAAGGCCAGACTTACCTTGTAAAGCTATACTTACGGGTACCCTGTTCCCCAGCTGAAGAGTTCTGAATTCACGCAGTTGAATCCTTCTCAACAGTCTGTGTTGTGGGAACACTTCATTACCACCATTCCCCAGCTGAAGAGTTCTGAATTCACGCAGTTGAATCCTTCTCAACAGTCTGTTTTACGGGAACACTTATGACCGTGACCCGCAGTTCTGGTTCCGGAATGAGGGATCTTCCTTGCGCCGGTGGTGGTAACCGTCCCAGGTTTTCTCATCCCAGGATTTCTCGTCCCAGGTCTTCTCGTCCCGGGTTTCAGCACCAACTCTTACATGCATTCACGACCGGCCAGGAAGAACACAGCAAACCAGAATCTTCTGCGGCAAAACTTTATTGCTTACATCTTCAGGAGTAAGAGTGCAAGAGAGAGAATGGCGAAACCCCGTCCCTTTTTAAGGAGAATTATCCTCCGCCTAGGACGTGTGACTCCCTGATTGGCTGCAGCCCATCGGCCGAGTTGTCGTCACGGGGAAGGCAGAGCACATGGGGTGGAGAACTACCCTTGGCACATGCGCAGATTATTTGTTTACCACTTAGAACACAGGATGTCAGTGCCATCTTGCAATGGCGAATGTGAGGGCGGCTTCCCACACTACAGTACTGGGACATTGCACCAAAAAGCATCACTAGCACTTACCCTATAACTGCACCAACAGCCCCCTGCCAGAAAGCCAACCTACCACCAGCTGCCATTTCTGTGTCTCTGCCCCTGTGTGACACCTGCGTTTTCTTCTGCATTACAATCTTGCAGGACCACATGTGATGATAAAAACCAGGTCACACACTTGTATCGTGGTTGTGAACGAGGCAGAGAAAGGAAGTCCTAGTAGATATATGCTGGAAGGTGGAGCTTCCGGTTTCCTTGATGAAAGCATTTCCAAGTGACAATATAATATGTGTGTACTGGGAAGACACAAACTAACCAGACAATGGATCTCTTCCAAAGCAGCGAAAGGCCGGCATGCAAATCTGCTAGTAAGAAAACTTGTCATGATTCAGTCTAGCATTATAAAGGGGCTTTCTTTTACCAAAGTCTTCCCAGATGTTGCCTGGTTTTCCCCTCGTGAGTGCCAGAGATATGATGTCTTTTCATCCCAACTCAGTCTGGAAGGATATTCTCCAGTCATTAGCACACTGGAGAAGAACCTTCACCTTGTCACAAACTTTAGAAATGGTAGACAGGGGGACGGGGGGAATGGTAACAAACCAAACATGCTGAAACTGTGTAGTGCTAAACCAAAGCTCTCCAGGTGAGATCCAAGCAAATGCGGACAGGAAGCCTGAGAGCTGGGTGTGCCATGGCTCAGGGCACAGAGTCCGGTAAATCAGGCAAAGACTGGACCTGAAACAAGACAACAAGTTTTCCTTAAGCCAAAATCATCCAAGACAGAAATAGATTTTGGCTTACGTATTTAGACCTATGCTCTGGTCCTGACTACCTTAGTTACCTTGTTAAAAACTACCAAGAAAAAAGGATGTCCATATGTAAACATATTTCCAAGTTGATACTTCAAATTTTGCTTTCTGGGTTTTGTTTTGTTTTTTGTTGTTGTTGTTGGTTTTGGTGTTTTTTTTTTTTTTAGATTTATTTATTAATATATCTAAGTACACTGTAGTTGTCTTCAGATGCACCAGAAGAGGGTGTCAGATCTCATTACAGATGGTTGTGAGCCACCATGTGGTTGCTGGGATTTGAACTCAGGACCGTTGGAAGAGCAGTCGGTGCTCTTAACCACTGAGCTATCTCTCTAGCCCTGGGTTTGTTTGTTTGTTTTTTTTTTTCTTATTCTTTGAAACACAAACGTCTTTTCATGTTATTTGCTATTCGCATTTATCCTTTTTGATATCTATTTTGTGTTGCACACGTGGATAAAGCCTCACTTATTCAATCGTTTTGCCATCATTTTATACTTTAGAAGACCAAGCAGGAAAGGACTGTATTAGTCTAGAGAGTTTTTCATGAATGCAGATTCCATTACACATAAAAGAAGAGTGGGCTATGAATCTGATACTGTCAGAGAGTTTGCCTACCGTGAGAGATGCCCTGAGGTTATCCCCTGAATTGCAAACACTCAAAAAATAAACAGAATAAAACATAATGCAGGAGAAACCAGGTTCAATCTGCTCTTAGAAACTTTATGTGGAAAGACTTCAAAAGTTCTGAAATGCGTTTCTCGGTGACACACCACAATACAATCTCTGTCCCTGGAGGGTGACCCAGAGAGAGGCTGCATCACAGCTGCAGTTGTCTTGAAACCTCAGTGCGCAGAGCTTGGACGAGTGGGAAGGAGAAGCCAAAAACTGCTTATCCTCCTGTGAGCTTTTAAAAAGATTTCTTCTGATAAATTTAATTATGTATTTGTTCTTATAAATTTATTTTTATTTATTTTATGTTTGAGTGCCCTATCTGCATGTACACATTCATGCCAGGTGAGGGCATTAGAACTCATTACAGATGGTTGTGAGCCACCATGTGGTTGCTGGGAATTGAACTCAGGTTCTCTGGAAGAGTAGCCACTGCTCTTAGCCATCTCTGAGCCATCTCTCCAGCCCCCTGGTCTTATAAATTTAATTATTTATGTGCACACTAAGTACATATGAGGTGGCTGAGGAGGCCAGAAGTGTCAGATGACCGGAAGCTGGAATTAGAGGTGGTTCTGCATAGCCTGATATGGGTATTGGGAATCAAATTTAGGTCCTCTGCAAGAGTAGTATATGCTCTTAACTTTTGAGTTCTTTCTCCAGCCCTTTTCTGTGGGTTTTTTAATGAGTTATTTATTTATTATGAATTATTTTACTCATTATTATGCATTCATTTTTCATTATATTTATTTATTCATATTTGTTCATTATTACTATTATGAAATTATTATTTATTGCTAATTATTTATTTATTATGTATATGAGCACATTGTAGCTGTCTTCAGACACACCAAAAGAGGGCATCAGATCCTATTGCAGATGGTTATGAACCACCATGTCATAGCTGGGAATTGAACTCAGGACCTCTGGAAGAGTAGTCAGTGCTCTTAACCATTGAGCCATCTCACCAGCCATTTTCTGTGGGTTTTTTAAAGCAGCATTTTTATTAACTCTTTGAGAACTTTATGCTACATAACAACTTTCCCGGGTCAACTCACATCTCTCTACTTACCCAATGTAATGTTGTCCTTTTTAAAAACCACCTAACTATGGCTGCCAGAACTTTCTGCTGTAGGCTATCCCCTGAGTGTGGTTAACATAGCAGGAGCCACACCCTTAGAGAGAACTGACTTTCTCTGTCCCCACAGCCACCAATTGCCAATAGCTCTTCAGCTCATCACCACTCCCCCCCCACCCCCATGCTGGGATTTTGTCAAAACTGAACGTGCCCAGTTCATTACTTTCACAACCACTGTGAGTTCATTTATGCAACTTCCCTGTTGTGCTCAGAAAACACCCACTCCCTCTTACTCTTATAATCAGTCGTTCCTCCACTTCTTTTTTTTTTTTTAAAGATTTATTTATTTATTATATGTAAGTACATTGTAGCTGTCTTCAGACACTCCAGAAGAGGGAGTCAGATCTCCTTACGGATGGTTGTGAGCCACCATGTGGTTGCTGGGATCTGAACTCTGGACCTTCGGAAGAGCAGTCGGGTGCTCTTACCCACTGAGCCATCTCACCAGACCCCTCCACTTCTTCCATGATGATCCCTGAGCCTTGTAGAAGGGGCTGTGATGTAGATGTCCCTCTCAGAGCTGAGTGTTCTGTTTATATCTTATTCTGGGCACACTGACCAGTTATGGGAGTCTTTGTTAATCATTTTCTACTGCAAGAAGCAGCTTCTCCGGTGAGGATTAAGAGATGCACTTGTTTATAGGTATAAAGATGTCATTAGGAGTTGGTTTAATACTATCTCCATTTAGCAAAATGGTAGTAGTAGGTTCTCCCCTACGACCTATGACCTATGACCTACATAGCCACAGGTTGTTGGCCCTCATAACAATGCCAAGTATGGGTTCCATCTTGTGAAACAGACCTTACGTCCAATCACAAACTATGTGATTATTCCGATAACATCCATGCCACTAAAGCACCAGATTGCATGTCCTCCTGCCAGACCAGTTGGAGTTTTCAGGGTTGAAAGCTGGGTGAGAGTGATGACTGCTTTTCTCTGCTGGTGTGCATAGCACATTGCAGCACTGTGGAAACTATCCAGTAGGGTGAAGCTTCCGGGCCAGATTGATTGCTGCGTGTTCTCTGGTGCAAGTATACAGGGTCTTCAAGTGTAGAGTCTTAGAATCAACTTTTGTAAATGGAACCCAATTAGCCAACAATTCCAAAATAAACAATCCACTTCTGTCAGTGAGCATTTTATTTGCTCGCCCGTGGAGTCCAGAAGAAGCATACTCTCGCTGCCCCTCACTAGAGAGTAACCTCATTTAGATGTTTACGATACACGTACATATTTTAGGAAACTTCTAAAGTAGTAGGTTTCCATGTGATCTTTTCAAAAAAGTCTTTGGTGTTAGACCACCTTCCCACAGACCCCCTCTACCCTGTCCTCCCATCTCCTGCATCATTTAACCCCTTCTTCTCCATTAGTTGACTCTCTTCCCATATATTACTGAATTATATCTCCCCTCCCTTAAGACAATTCCACATTGCTCCTTACTATTTCCTGACCTCTGTGGATATTCCAAATGAGACAGACTTTTCTAAAGATCCAGTGCTAGCATCTTCATGTGAGAGAAAATGTGAGATGTTTATGTGTGTGAGTCTAAATTGTGAGTGCTTGTTTCTGGCCCCATCCAATTACATGCAAATTTCATGATTTGTTTTTTCTTAACAGCTGAATAATATCTCACTATGTAAATGTATTACATCTTTATTACCCTTCAAATGACGGACATCCAGGTTGTTTCCACTTCCTGGCTGTTGTGAATAGAGCAGCAATGAACGTGAATGAGCAAGTATCTCTATAGAATCCCTTGGGTACATGCTCAAGAGTAATATAGCTCAATCATATTTAGCTATTGTTGCTATATTGCTAGCTTTTTGAGGAAATGCCACACTGATCTCCATAGTGTCTGCATCAGTTTACACCCCTAAGTGTTCCCATATTCATGCCAGCTTGGTGTCATTTGGTTTTTGTATTTGTCATTCTGAACAGAGTAAGATGAAGTCTCAGAAGATGCTAAAGTTGTTAAAAACCACTTCCCAGTCATTTACATTTTGTCTCTTACAACTCTCTGTTTAGTTCCATTTTTAAGTTGGCTTGTTTTCATAATATTTTGCTTTTCTTAGTTCTCTGTGTAGTCTAGACACTAACTCTCTTTCAGATACTTAGAGAGTAAAGATTCCCCTCCCCATTCTGTAGGTTACTTGTTCAGAGCCTTTTAGTTTTATGAGGGTTTTTGTGTGGCTTTTGAGATTATTTATTCAATTTCTGTAAAGAATTTTGTTGGAATGTTAATAGGGAGTCTGTTCAACTTTGGTTTCTTTCCTTTTTATTTGTATTTTATTTAGCCCCCTTTGTCACTTTTACTCCTCTTGTTCTAGTTGAGACTTCAAGCACTACATTGGATAGGGTATAGAGAGAATGGACATCTTTGTCTTGTTCCTGATTTTAGTGACCATGCTCTGACTTTTCCTGTGCTTAGCATGATTTAGGTATGGGCTTGTTGTATATTAATTGTAGTGGCTATTCCTGGTTGTCAACTTGACAATATTTGGAATGAACTACAATTCGGAATTGGAAGGCTCACCAGTGACCCTTATCTGGAGGCTTGGAGATCCTTATCTGGATCTTGGTTTGAAGATCTTGAGCCATAGTGGCTATGGATTCCAGAAGATTGAATCTCCGAGTTAAGGAACACACCTTTAATCTGGGCTATGCCTTTCATCTGGGATTAAAGGTGTGGTGGAACACACCTTTAATCTGGGCTACACCTTTTGCTGGAGACAATATAAGGACATTGGAAGAAGGGAGTCTAGCTCTTGCTCTTGCTCCTTCGCCTGCTTGCTGCGTGAGACTGAGTAACTGCTAGATCCTTGGACTTCCATTCACAGCTGCGACTGAACCATTGTTGGGAATTGGGCTGCCGACTGTAAGTCATCAATAAATTCCTTTACTATTTAGAAATTATCCATAAGTTCTGTGACTCTAGAGAACCCTGACTAATACAGAAGTTGGTACCAGGAGTGGTTCTAGAGTAACAGAAGTACAAGGATGAATCTTTTAAAATACTGGAATTGGCTTGTTGATCCACCAGCACTTTCAAATATTGAAACCTCTCCAGATTCTCTCCCTCCTGGGAGCTCAGAGAATTTTGAAGACCCATGGTTGAAACTATATTCCGAACTTAAAGAAGCTAATGCCCTTGATTTTCTTAATGAATTAGGTGATTCAGTGCACAAAGCTTTCTACAAGATGGGGAAAAAATCGAAAAATGATTTTACTGGCTGGCTGCTCTTAGTATCTGTGGAAAAAATGATGAATGAAAGGAAGGAGTTGTGTGATAAAATCGAAAGGCTCCAGACACAAGTAAACGATCTAAAAGTTGCTAAGTGTGTCCTTGAGGAGAATCTTCTCTCTTGTAGCAATAGAGCTCAAGTTGCAGAAAATCAAACAGAAACTCTCATTGTAAGGTTGGCTGAACTACAGAGAAAATTCAAGTCTCAGCCTCAGAGTGTGTCGACAGTTAAAGTAAGGGCTCTAATTGGCAAAGAATGGGATCCTACAACATGGGACGGGGATGTGTGGGAAGACCATGTTGAAGCTGAGAATTTTGAATCCTCAGATTCTCAAGGGTTTGCCCCACCTGAGGAAGTAGTACCCTCAGCCCCACCTTTTGAAATAATGCCTTCCCCACATGAGGAAATTAATTTTGCAGAGTCTGCTCACGGCCCACCAATAGTTTCTTCTAGACCTGTAACCAGACTCAAAGCAAAACAGGCTCCTAGAGGGGAGGTAGAAAGTATAGTCCATGAGGAAATTCGCTACACTACTAAGGAGCTTAATGAGTTTGCTAATTCATTCAAGCAGAAACCTGGTGAATATGTGTGGGAATGGATTTTAAGGGTGTGGGATAAGGGTGGAAGGAACATAAAACTAGAGCAGGCTGAGTTTATTGACATGGGTCCTCTGAGTAGAGATTCTAGGTTTAATACGGAAGCTCGCATAGTTAAAAAAGGTGTCAAAAGTTTGTTTGAATGGTTGGCTGAGGTGTTTATCAAAAGATGGCCTACTGGAAATGACTTGGAGATGCCTGATATTCCGTGGCTTAGTGTTGATGAAGGGATTTTAAGACTTAGGGAAATTGCAATGCTAGAGTGGATATATTGTGTAAAGCATAATTGTCCACAATGGGAAGGTCCAGAAGATATGCCTTTCACCAGCTCTATAAGACGCAAATTGGTGAGAGGGGCACCAGCACATTTGAAGGGTTTTGTTCTTTCCCTTTTCCTTGTGCCAGATCTTAGTATTGGAGATGCTTCTGCTCAATTAGATGAATTAAATTCACTGGGTTTAGTTGGATCCCGAGGTAACAAGGGCCAGGTGGCAGCATTGAATCGCCGGAGACAAGGTGATCCTAGTTATTATAATGGACAGCGTAGACAAAAGAATGTTTATAATAACATACCCAGTAATGGTCAGCACAGGAGAGGTGAAATTTATAATGGCATGACTCGCTTGGACCTTTGGTACTGGCTAATCAATCATGGTGTTTCCAGGAATGAAATACATAGGAAGCCTACTGCATATTTGTTTGATCTGTATAAGCAGAAAAATTCTCAAACAAGTGAAAGAAAGGCTACATTAGATCGTGGTAAACAGCAATCTCAGCCAGTGAATCAATTTCCAGACTTGAGACAGTTTGCAGATCCGGAACCCCTTGAATGAAGGGGTGGCCAGGTTCCTCTGAGGAAGGATCTTGATAAGACACTCAAAGGTTTTGCTGTTACCCTTTCTCCAGTTCTTCCCCAGAGGGACCTACGGCCTTTTACAAGGGTAACTGTACACTGGGGAAAAGGAAATAATCAGACTTTTCGGGGTCTGCTGGATACTGGTTCTGAGTTGACACTGATCCCAGGGGATCCCAAGAAACATTGTGGCCCTCCAGTTAAAGTAGGGGCTTATGGAGGGCAGGTGATTAATGGAGTTTTGACTGATGTCCGACTCACAGTAGGTCCAGTAGGTCCCCGGACACATCCTGTGGTGATTTCCCCAGTTCCAGAATGTATAATTGGGATAGATATACTCAGAAATTGGCAGAATTCTCATATTGGTTCCCTGAACTGTAGAGTGAGGGCTATTATGGTTGGAAAGGCCAAATGGAAGCCTTTAGAGTTGCCTCTGCCAAAGAAAATAGTGAATCAAAAACAGTATCGTATTCCTGGAGGAATTGCAGAAATTACTGCCACTATCAAGGACTTGAAAGATGCAGGGGTGGTGGTTCCCACCACATCTCCATTTAACTCTCCTATCTGGCCAGTGCAGAAAACAGATGGATCATGGAGAATGACAGTTGATTACCGAAAACTAAATCAGGTAGTAACTCCAATTGCAGCTGCTGTACCAGATGTAGTTTCCTTACTTGAGCAAATTAACACATCTCCTGGCACCTGGTATGCGGCTATTGATCTGGCAAATGCCTTCTTCTCAGTACCTGTCCATAAGGACCACCAGAAGCAATTTGCTTTCAGTTGGCAAGGCCAACAGTATACCTTCACAGTTTTGCCTCAAGGATATATTAACTCTCCTGCCCTGTGTCATAATTTAGTTAGAAGGGATCTTGATCGTTTGGATCTTCCACAAAATATCACATTGGTGCACTATATTGATGACATTATGCTGATTGGACCAAGTGAGCAGGAAGTAGCAACCACTTTGGACTCATTGGTAACACATATGCGTATCAGAGGATGGGAAATAAATCCAACCAAAATTCAAGGACCATCTACCTCAGTGAAATTCTTAGGAGTCCAGTGGTGTGGGGCATGCAGAGATATTCCTTCTAAGGTGAAAGATAAGTTATTGCACCTGGCCCCTCCTACAACCAAGAAAGAAGCACAACGTTTAGTGGGTCTATTTGGATTCTGGAGACAACACATCCCTCACTTGGGTGTGTTACTTAGGCCTATTTACCAAGTGACTCGGAAAGCTGCTAGCTTTGTGTGGGGCCTGGAACAGGAGAAGGCCCTTCAACAGGTCCAGGCTGCTGTGCAGGCTGCTCTACCACTTGGACCATATGACCCAGCAGACCCGATGGTACTTGAGGTGTCTGTGGCTGATAGAGATGCTGTTTGGAGCCTCTGGCAGGCCCCTGTAGGTGAATCACAGAAAAGACCTTTGGGATTTTGGAGCAAAGCTCTACCATCATCTGCAGACAACTATTCTCCCTTTGAAAAACAGCTCTTGGCCTGCTATTGGGCCTTAGTGGAAACTGAACGTTTGACAATAGGACACCAAGTTACTATGCGACCTGAACTACCCATCATGAGCTGGGTACTATCAGACCCTGCAAGTCATAAAGTGGGACGCGCACAGCAGCAGTCTATTATCAAATGGAAGTGGTATATACGTGATCGGGCCAGAGCAGGTCCTGAAGGCACAAGCAAGTTACATGAAGAAGTTGCTCAAATGCCTATGGTTTCTACTCCTGTTACAATGCCATCTGCTGCCAAGCATGCGCCTATAGCCTCATGGGGTGTTCCCTATGATCAACTGACTGAAGAGGAGAAGACTAGAGCCTGGTTTACTGATGGCTCTGCACGTTATGCAGGCACCACCCAGAAGTGGACAGCTGCAGCATTACAACCCCTTTCTGGGACAACCTTGAAAGACACAGGTGAAGGGAAATCTTCACAGTGGGCAGAACTTCGGGCAGTACACATGGTATTACAGTTTGTTTGCAAGAAGAAATGGCCAGATGTACGATTATTCACTGACTCATGGGCTGTAGCCAATGGATTGGCTGGATGGTCAGGGACTTGGAAAGATCACAATTGGAAAATTGGTGAGAAAGACATCTGGGGAAGAAGTATGTGGATAGATCTCTCCAAATGGGCAAAGGATGTGAAGATATTTGTGTCCCATGTAAATGCTCACCAAAAGGTGACTTCAGCCGAGGAGGAGTTCAATAATCAAGTGGATAAGATGACCCGTTCTGTGGACAGTCAGCCTCTCTCCCCAGCCATCCCTGTCATTGCTCAATGGGCACATGAACAAAGTGGCCATGGTGGTCGAGATGGAGGTTATGCTTGGGCTCAGCAACACGGGCTTCCACTCACCAAAGCTGACCTGGCTACAGCTGCTGCTGATTGCCAGATCTGCCAACAGCAGAAACCAACACTGAGCCCCAGATACGGCACCATTCCTCGAGGTGACCAGCCAGCAACCTGGTGGCAGGTTGACTACATTGGACCACTTCCTTCGTGGAAAGGACAGCGTTTTGTTCTTACTGGAGTAGATACTTATTCTGGTTATGGATTTGCCTTTCCTGCACGTAATGCCTCTGCCAAAACCACCATTCACGGATTGACAGAATGCCTCATCTATCGTCATGGTATTCCACACAGTATTGCTTCTGACCAAGGAACTCATTTCACAGCCAGAGAAGTACGACAGTGGGCTTACGATCATGGAATTCACTGGTCTTACCACATTCCCCATCATCCTGAAGCAGCTGGTCTGATAGAAAGATGGAATGGCCTTTTGAAGACGCAGTTACAGCGCCAATTAGGTGGTAACAGCTTGGAAGGCTGGGGCAGAGTTCTTCAGAAGGCAGTATATGCTTTGAATCAGCGCTCGATATATGGTACAGTTTCACCCATAGCCAGGATTCATGGGTCCAGGAATCAAGGGGTGGAAAATGGAATAGTTCCACTTACTATCACTCCTAGTGACCCTCTAGGAAAATTTTTGCTTCCTGTCCCCATAACTCTAGGTTCTGCTGGCTTAGAAGTTTTGGCTCCAGAGAGGGGAGTGCTCCTACCAGGAGCTACAACAAACATTTCATTGAACTGGAAGCTCAGACTTCCCCCTGGTCATTTTGGGCTTCTAATGCCCTTAAACCAACAGGCTAAAAAAGGAATAACAGTGTTAGGAGGGGTGATAGATCCAGATTACCATGGGGAAATTGGATTACCTCTTCACAATGGTGGTAAGCAAGATTATGTCTGGAGTGCAGGAGATCCCTTAGGGCGTCTCTTAGTACTACCATGTCCTGTGATTAAAGTCAATGGGAAACTACAACAGCCTAATCCAAGCAGGATGACAAAGGACGCAGACCCATCAGGAATGAAGGTATGGGTCAATCCTCCAGGAAAAGAGCCAAGACCTGCTGAGGTGCTGGCTGAAGGTGAAGGAAATACAGAATGGGTAGTAGAGGAAGGTAGTTATAAATACCAATTAAGGCCACGTAACCAGTTGCAGAAACGAGGATTATAAAGTAATATGAATGCCCATTGTAAATTTACTAATGCGTTTGCGATTGTACGAGGGATAGTTATATCATGTTAGGCGTATTTACAACCTTGTTATTGTTTCATGTGAACATGAGATATTATTTGTGTCAAGTTGACAAGGGGTGGATTGTAGTGGCTATTCCTGGTTGTCAACTTGACAATATTTGGAATGAACTACAATTCGGAATTGGAAGGCTCACCAGTGACCCTTATCTGGAGGCTTGGAGATCCTTATCTGGATCTTGGTTTGAAGATCTTGAGCCATAGTGGCTATGGATTCCAGAAGATTGAATCTCCGAGTTAAGGAACACACCTTTAATCTGGGCTATGCCTTTCATCTGGGATTAAAGGTGTGGTGGAACACACCTTTAATCTGGGCTACACCTTTTGCTGGAGACAATATAAGGACATTGGAAGAAGGGAGTCTAGCTCTTGCTCTTGCTCCTTCGCCTGCTTGCTGCGTGAGACTGAGTAACTGCTAGATCCTTGGACTTCCATTCACAGCTGCGACTGAACCATTGTTGGGAATTGGGCTGCCGACTGTAAGTCATCAATAAATTCCTTTACTATTTAGAAATTATCCATAAGTTCTGTGACTCTAGAGAACCCTGACTAATACATTAATTTTGTTTGTTCAGTTATTTCTAGATATGTCCCCTGTATCCTCAGATTCCCCAAGGACTTTTATCATGAAGAAATGTTCGACTTTGATAAAGAATTTGTCTGCATCTAATGAGAAGATCTTGTGGTTTCTGCCAGTTTATTTACATTATGGATTATGTTAATTGATTTACATATGTGGAACCATCCCTGCGCCTCTGGGAAAAAACCAACTTGTTTTATCATGGTGGAAAATCTTTTTGTTGTGTTTCTGAACTTGGTTTGAGAGTATTTCATTGAGAATGTTCATCAGAGACACTGGCCTATGATTTTAGATTTTGTTTGATCTGGTTTTGGTACTAGGCTTTGTAATACTGGAAAGTTTGAAAGAGTTCTTTCTATTCTAGTTTAGAAAATAATTTGAGGAGTACTGATGATCTTTGAAGGTCCGGCAGAATTCCATACTGTATTTACTTGATCCTGGGCTTTTATTAATTGGAATTTTTTTATCTAGTGCTTCTTTCTCATTAGTAAAGGGCATATTTAAATTATTTACTTCATCATGATTTCTCACATATGTCATATACATATACATTCACTTCTTTTAGATTTTCCACTGTGGTGTAATATAGACATTTTTATTCTTCTCTCATACAATACATCCCAAATACAGCTTCTCCTCCCTCCACCCTTCCAGCCCCAACCCCTCCCCCACCCAAATCCACTGCTCCGATGTTTCTCTCCAGAAAAGAGCAGGCCTCCCTGGGATATCAACCAAACACAGCATAAGAAGTTACAATAAGACTAGACACAAACACTTGCTTATCAAGGCTGGATGAGGCAACCCAGGAGGTGGAAAAAAAAGTCTCAAGAGCAGGCAAAATAGTCAGAGACACCCACAATCCCACAGTTATGAGTCCTACAAGAACACAAAACCAGACAGGAATATACACAGTGTCTGTTGTAGTGTCTCACTTTTCATCTCTGATTTTATTTGAGTAATCTCTCTCTCTCTCTCTCTCTCTCTCTCTCTCTCTCTCTCTTTCTCTCTCTCTTTCTCTTGCCAAGGATTTGTCAATCTTGTTAGCATTTTCCAAGGACGTACGCTTCATTTCATTGATCGTGTTGTTCATTTCTATGTCATTAATTTTGTCTTTGATTTTGACTATATCTTTCTATCTACTGTTTTTAGGTACTGTTTGTTCTTGTTTTTCCAATTATGTACACCACTATTTTATTAATAAAAGGTCTCTCAAATTTTTTATGTGGGCACTTAGTGATATAAATTTTCTATGACTATCTTCATTGTATCCCATAGATTTTTGTATGTTGTGTTCTCATTTTCATTCAATTTTAGAAAATTTTTAAATTTTCCTTATGATTTCTTCCTTGGCCCAATTTTCATTCATTACTGTGTTCTTTGGTTTCCTTTTCCATACTTTCTGTAGTTTCTATTGTTGACAAACGCAGCTCATTTCTTTTGTAGCCAAGTTGAATACAGGATGTTATTTCAGTTTTCCTACCTTTGTTGAGACCTGCTTTATGTTTTAATATTGGTCCATTTTGGAGAAAGATCCATGGGTTACTGAGGAGAAAATATATTGTTCATGTTTGGATGGAATGTTCTGTAAATGTCTGTTAGATCTATTTGACTTATGACGCCACTTAACTCCAGAGTTTCTCTATTTAGTGTTTGTCTGGATAACCTGTCTATTGGTGAGAGTGGGATTTTGAAGTCATCCACTATCACTGTGTTGGGGTCAATCTGTGATTTTAGATCTAATATTTCTTTTATAAAATACTATGTTTAGTGTGCTTACTCTGAGTTTTGTGCATAAATGTTTAGAATTGTATCCTCTTGGTAGATTCTTTCCTTTAATGATATGAATTATCTCTTTAGTCGTCTGAGTAGTTAGGGTTTAAATCAGATACTGGAATATTTATGTCTATCGTTTATTAGTTCCATTTTCTTAGAATACATTTCCCGTCCTTTTACCCTAAAGTGGTGCCTGCCCTTGATGGTGAGGTGAGGTGTGTTTCTTGGAGGCAGCAAAAAGATGGCTTCCAGCTGGGCGTGGTGGCGCATGCCTTTAATCCCAGCACTTGAGAGGCAGAGGCAGGTGGACTTCTGAGTTTGAGCCCAGCCTGGTCTACAGAGTGAGCTCCAGAACAGCCAGGGCTACACAGAGAACCAAAAAACCTGTCTCAAAAAACCAAAAGAAAAAGAAAAAGAAAAAGAAAAAGAAAAAGAAAAAGAAAAAGAAAAAGAAAAAAGATGGATTCCATTTCCTAATCCAGTCTGTTAGTGTGTGTTTGTTTCTTTTTTTAGGGAATTGAAACTGTTGATATTTAAAGTTATTACTTAGCAATTCTTGTTATTTTTGTTGTGGATGTATTTTCTTAGACTTCTTTTGATTAGCCTTTATGGAATTCTTTATTTATTCCATGTCACTTTTGGAATAAAGTTTAACCTTCTCTTCAGATGAAAATATTTTTTCTAATATCCTTTATAGCGCTATCATTGTAGTCACAGATCCCTTAAATCTGTTTTATTATGGAAAAATTCCCCTTTTATTATAACTGATAGTTCTGGTGTGATACAGTAGTCTGTGCTATCATCTGTGTTCTTTCAGACTTGTAGAATATCAGGCAGGCAAAACTCTTCTGGCTCCCCAAATCTCCACTGAGAAGTCAGATGATTTTCTCTGCCCTGCCTTTGTATGTGACTTAGCCAGCCACTAAGACATCTTTCTAGCCCCTCCATTGAATTTTTTCACTGTTAAATTTTTCACTATGTTTTACTTCAATTTGGCATTTCTTCTGAAATTCTATCTTCATTTAATTTCATTTTCATACATTGAATTGTTTTTTTTTTGTTTTATCCAACTGTTTACATTTTCAGAGTCTTCACATATCTTTGAGTTCCTTGAACAAATTATATATGTACACGATTATATTATATTATATTATATTATATATATTATATTCTAACTCTTTTGTGCATCTAGTAAGTCACTTTTCTCAAGTAACATTCCAGTGGGGGTACTCATTTTTGGAAGAAACTTATCACCTTAATTCTTCATACCTGGGGTTGCAGGACACATCATAGTCCCCATTGCTGTGATGAATAGGGTGTTTGGTAGGTCAGTGGGCTCTCCTCTAGGTTTTTAGATAAGACTTCAGCACCCAAAGTAACAACTAGAGTAGCCTGTCTTTACATCTCTGTGTGTACAAGTTTTTGAGGTCATTTGTTTTACTTTGTTTTGCAAAAAGGTCTCCTTTTGCTCCCTGTTTGTCCTACCATTCATGCTGTAGACCAGCCTGTCACTGGTTTTGCACCAGTTCTACCTCTGCCTCCCAAGGGCTGAAATTTCACACATGAGCTGCCATACAAAGCTTCCATATGAATTGTGAAGTGTCTCAGGAAGAAGTAGATGAATGCTATAGAAGTCCACAGAGTTTGAATAAAAGATTGTTAGTTGGAAGCAGAGGTTATAATGTGCTTACAATAATCCAATGTAGAAAATACAGTTTCTGGATATTATAGAAGCAAGATAAATGTAACACGGCTTTCTCCTGCTCCTCCTCCCTGAGGTAAATTACTTTCCTGTTTGCCTCTGGGATTTATCTGACACATCTCTGTGCCTCTTTCTTTGAAGATCGTGCTGACTCATGGTTTCTCAGCTTCTTCTGGCTCTGAGGATCACAAAGATCTGGCACGCTGTAGCAAGCCAGCTGGGCATGAACTTGCTGTTTGGCTCCTCACAGGCAAAATGACTCAGCCTCTTTGTCTCTATTCCAGATTCCTAGGAGAAAGTCAGATCAACCCAGCTTAGATCATATGTTCACCCTTGAGTTGGAGATGCTGAGACTGGTGGAGCATAATCACATGACATGAAATCCATCCCTCCCGGAGTTATAAGCAGGGTAGAGTCTCCAAGGAGGAATGTGAGAAGGATGGAGGGAGGAAATGTTTGGCATCTCTGAAGATGTGGGGCTGAAGGCTAAAAGAGACTTGCCTAGCTGTGGTTAAAAATAAATAAATAAATAAATAAATAAGTCATAGGTTTAGAAAGAACAAGACTCTGCCATTTCTTAGTCATAGAACAATATTCTTGATCTTTCAGACTCCTCATATCATATGTAACTACGGGTCTATGACTACTGTTTGTATCTTAATAATGTCATAAGGAATGACCAATTTTAACATCAGGGATTTGGCAGGTTTCAGATGAAAAAAAGCCATTCAGCAACTCTCTTTGCTATAAGATGAGTGCTGTATTATCCCCAACCTTACTATAAATATTTTTGGAAGTGACATGAGCTGGCAATGCTAAAGTCCCTAGGGTGTTGCTTGGTGCAGGGGATGACATTCTAAAAGGAGAAGAAATCCGACATTGTGCCCAAAGAGTTTGCCTGTCCAGGTGTTTGAGGCTTGAAAAAGCATGGTTGTGAATAAGAGCTTCCTTTCTAACAGAATATCCACTAGATGCTCACACCGCTCCAAACCTGCTATCGGTAAACTGTCTGCTGCAAATGACAAAGGCTCTTTACTGAAACTGCTTTCCCTCTGTGCCAAATAAACATGACTAACCAACAGGGTGTGAAAAAGAGGCTGCGCTATGAACTTGCCTGCACAGCAAGACATATTTCTCCTCCTTGAAACCCACCATGGTGCTGAACACTTAACATTTTCCTATCAAGAAAAGAATCATTCAAGGAGAAGTCTTTTTTAAAAATTTTCCTGTCGAGAGTTTTAGTTTCCCAATACATTCAAGTTCTTCTAAAATAGCCCTTAAGCACCTACATGAACCTATGAATTACAGCCAGCATGTGTGTTTCTGGAAGTAACCTAGGCCACCTCCTGCTTTCCAAGGTTAGCCTCCAAATCCTACTGTAACTCCTCTCTCTCCCTTCCCATGGCGACTTCCCTGGCAGAGGCTGGACTGCCCTTCCCCCAGAGGCTCTTCCCTATATAATTCAGACATTTGCTCCCCACCCCCACACATACACACACTTCTCCTCCTCCTCCTCCTCTCTGTAAATGCTCTTTCTCCGATCTGCCCTTGGTGACTTCCCTGACCTAGATCCCTGAAGCCAGTGAACTTGCCCAAGAGCATCTTGCAGTAACCCTGCATTTAATACAATCTAATCCGGCATGAGTTGGCTCATCTCACGGGTGGAGAGATCAGTTATTGCCTTCATCCAGCCGCATCCCTTGATGCCCACCATTTGCTTGCCTCCTCTTTTCGTATGTAAATATAACTATGCATTGTTTCTAGGCTTTTACAAAGAGTTCAGTTCAAGTTTATAAATTCCTCTGTAAAAGAAGAGAAGGCACTTACTTGGTTATAGGTAAACCAAATTCTCCAACTAAAGGACCACTAATGTAGTTACAGGGGCTGGAAGGACCTGACCTTTCTTGTGTCTACCATACAGAACTTCTAACAAACCAGGCTCTGGGCAGGACATCTACTCTTGCCATATTGTGTCTATATACCACTAGGAAAATTCTCAAGTTATTTTTGGTGGATTTGGGGATGGTTTGTTTTGTTTTTAAGATTGGAATATAGTATATATACTATGAATTGTTTACATCATACACTTCATATGTTTAAAAAATAAGATTCTTATCCATTCTTTTTGTTTTAGTTTTGGCCCTAGGACATCTATGTAGGAAACCCATCTTAGAAAAAGCATTGGAGAAACCAGAATTGTTAATCACGAAGGTCCATGTTCTTCACTGGAAGAAAACAAATGATACCTGAGCACCTGGAACGCTGGAGGGACAGGGTCAAACAACCTGGTGATCCTTTTCTTGTTTATTAGGAACTGGCCTCCACCTGAATCCCTCAATATCCTGAGCATCCTTTCGGTCCTAATCCTGCAGTGGCTAGAGCACATCACTATGAGAGAAGCCCTACGTACTTTCCCTGTCCACCAACAGAATCTAACTTGTGCTTATCACAGATCCTTCCTCTAGGCCCTTGCCCGAGCTCTACTTATCAGCCAATAGAATTCATTCTTAATTATAACAGTCATAGGTCACAAGTTCTACTCTGTTTAAATGTGTAAGAAAAGTAAACCACGAGGTCAGTCTCTGGAAGGCTATGGCCCAGTGTCTACAAAGATGGCGCCGTGCTGAGTGTCATCCTTCATCTCCCGAGGATCATCCATCCCCCATATGCCATGATGCCTGACACCATTATATACATAATACACAAGGATGTACCTCATCCTTTATGATGATCCCAGAGTGGTCCTTGGTACCACAATCCCTCTTTCCATTGAAGGGCTTTTGTGAATTTTTAAGAGGCCTATGCATACTCTGTGTCTTAGTCAGTGTCTCTATTGCTTCAATAAAACACCATGACCAAAAAGCAAGTTGAGAAGGAAAGGGTTTACCCTCTGTCATTGGAGGAAGTCAGGACAGGAACTCAAGCAGAACTGGAAACTGGAGGCAGGAGCTGATGCAGAAGCCATGGAGGGTGCTACTGGCTTTGCCTCCCATGGCTTACTCAGCTTGCATTTTTATAGAACCCAGAACCACTATTCTGTGCTGTATTGCTTCCGTTGATCACTAATTGAGAAAATGCATTTCCTCAACTGAGGCTCCTTCTTCTCTAATGATGACAGCTTATGTCACGTTGACACACAAAACCAGTCAATACACTCTTATGGTAAATTCTTATAAGTGAACTCCCTGAGTTGATGTTATACATATTTTAAATCCCAAAATGTAATGCTCGATAGCACACCAACAAGATATTTTCCGTTCTTCAACTTTGCAACCAGGTTTATATGAACGTATTGATTGATTGATTGATTGATTGATTGATTGATTTTGTGTGAGTGTGTGTGTGTGAGAGAGAGAGAGAGAGAAAGAGAGAGAGAGCATTGTGTATATATATGCTGTGGCACTCTGTGGAGGTCAGAGATCAACATGTAGAGTCAGTTCTTTCCTTTAATCATGAGTTTTCCAACGTG
Organism: Mus musculus; assembly: GCF_000001635.26. NCBI lineage: Eukaryota > Metazoa > Chordata > Mammalia > Rodentia > Muridae > Mus > Mus musculus. Next base: position 34,526,228 of record NC_000070.6, read on the forward strand.
GAGTATCAGGTTTGGCAAGTGCCTTTACCTGCTGAGGTATCTTGACAGACCTACCTATATTTTTTTTATTATTGCCAACCTGATAGCCTAAAAAGTATTAGGTTTGTGTTGTTATTCTAATTACATTTATTTGAATATTAATTAAGACACGTGTCTTTTCAATGTTCGTTGGGCATTTCAGGCTCTCCTCTTATTATCTGATGTTTGTTTCTCCACTCTCCTGTTTCCTGTCTCTAACTTTGAGTTGCATATAATTAACACACACAACTTTAATTGGGAACACCAGTGTCAGGGATAAAACAGAAGCCAGGGCAGGAAATTACCTCTTCTGAGCCTTTAGATTTAAGAAAAGAACCTTTTTTGTTGTTGTTGTTGGTGGTGGTGGTGGTTGGTTGGTTATTGAATATATTGTCTTATTTCTTATTTGTGCACAGCCCAGGCTAGCTTGAGATTCACTCAGTCTCCTGAGTGCCTGGATTTCAGGTATGTACCACCATGCCCCAATCACCTGTGGTACTCAGATAAGATTTCTTTTCCTTTTTTATTTTTTCTACTACTCAAGATTGAACACAGGGCCCTGTGTATATCAAGCAAGCAGTCTACCACTGAACTATATCCTTGGGATGGTCTGCTGTATTTAAAACCTAGAAAAAAAAAACAGAAGTTAATGTGAAACTCACTGAGTCAGCTACTTTCAGTTCCACAGGTCATAAACAAGAGAAAGTAGGTGTGCAGAAAGAAAAACCGTGATAGATCATGAAAGCAGAAGAGCCCAGGCACCGTGGCTTTGGTCCATTCATAGCCTGTAGGCTTTCAAGAATGCTCTACGTCTTTTAATTTGGTTACATTTCTGTTAGGATAAGCAGTGTCACACATTGCCCTTTATGATATGAGGAACTGGGGGAAAGAGACAGTTTAGGAAGACTGGTCTGCTTCTAATTTCCCCCTTTCCCAAGCTCCTAAGCAGCCCAGGAGCGCCCTAACAACTCTGTGATTCTTAGTCTTGAAGGTGAGTGTGGTGAGTTGAATGAGAATGACCTCTGCAGGCTTTCTTGATTGAATACTTGTTCCCCACTTGGTGGAACTGTTTGGGAAGGGATTAGAAGGTGTGGCCTTGTTAGAGGAGATGTGGCACTGGGTATGCTTTGGGGTTTCAAAGGACTGCACCATTCTCACTGTTCTCTCTCTCTCTCTCTCTCTCTCTCTCTCTCTCTCTCTCTCTCTCTCTGCCTTGGGCTTATGGCTCAGATATAAACTCTCAGTTGTTCTCGCAGCCATGTCTTTGCCTGCCATCATGGATTCTAATTGTCTGAAATCACAAGCCCAATTAAACTTTTTAATAAGTTGCTTTGGTCATGATGTTTCATCAAAGCAATAGTAATGAATATAGGACATGAAAGCAAAAATTGCACAATGGGCCGATGGTGTTGTATTAGGGTTTCTATTGCTGCAACGACCAAAGAGTAAGTTGAGGAAGAAATGGTTTATTTGGCTTACATTTCCACATTGAAGTCCATCATTGAAGGACTCCAGGACAGGGACTCAAACAGAGCAGGAACCTAGAGGCCATGGGGAAAGCTACTTACAGTCTTGCTCCATAGCTTGCTGAACCTACTCCCTTATAGAAGCCTCGGCCACCTGCTTAGGGGTAGCATCATCCAAAATGTCTTAGTTAGGGTTTCCATTGCTGTGAAGAGACACCATAACCAAGGCAACTCTTACAAAGGAAAACATTTAATTGAGGCTGGCTGACAGTTTCAGAGGTGTAATCTATTAGCAGCATGAAGGGAAGCATGGCAGCATGCAGGCAGAAGGAGCTGAGAGTTCTGCATCTTGATTCAAAGGCAAGCTGGAGAGACTGGCATCAGCAGGCAGCTAGGAGGAAGCTCTCTTCCACAGTGCACTAGAAGGAGCCTGAGTATAGGAGGAGACCTCCAAAGTCTACCCCCACCATGACACACTTCCTCTGACAAGGCCACACCTCCTAACAGCGCCATTCCCTATAGGTCAAGCATATTCAAACCTATAAACCACTAATTAAGAAAATGTCCTATAGATAGATCTCATGGAGGCATTTTCTCAGTTGACATTCCCTCCCATAGAATGACTTAGCTTGTGTCAAACTGACATAAAACTAGCTGGGATGCATGTCTTTATTGCATTAGTCCTTCGATTTTATTTCCTTTCAGGATTCTTCATCCAATCATACATGTAGACCTATGCCCCACTCAGCTCTTTGGAAGTCCCATCTCAGAACTTCTGGCTTTTCCCTCTAGAGAAACTCTTTACTGAGCATTTACTATATTCTTTGCATATATCTAATTATCTATTATGAGTAAGGGATGTCATTGCTCAGTGGTAGATAAAGCTAAAGAGGAAATGATAGCCTAGTAAGTTGTTCAAGAGCACTCAGCTAGAACATGATAAAGCAGGCATCTGGTGTCTGCTGTCTGACTGCTACAGCCTTGTTTCCTGGCTGACCCAGCCAGGCTTAGAGAGTCTAAAGCTAAGAGGATATTGGTCCTGGGACTGAATTGTGGTCTTTTACTTTCAGGGCCCTCCAATCATCACCTTCAGATCCTTATCTTTCTCAGAACAAGAGAATACTTGTACACTTATATTCTAGCAGCTGGCAGCTCTTTTGACAATCCTTCCCACACAAAGTTTATGCCAAAAGTTGGTGCTGATTCACTGAGGGCTGAAGAATCACAAACTGTATCTAAACCATGGGTTTCTATCACCAAAGGTGCCTCACTCACCTCTCAATACAAGGCAGTCCCTGAAACAGGTTTCTTACTCCTTTCGGGTCTGCTTCCTTTACAATGTTAGTAAATACTCATTTGCTTCTCATCTCAGCCCTGATATGAGTTAGGCACTATAGAATCCCCATTGCACACGTACGTCAGTAGAGGCTAGCTTGGTGACAAGCTCAAGGTTACAAAGCAAATAAGCGGCAGCCCGGATTCCAGTTCAAACATCAGTGACTGCTTTGAGAAGCTAACGAAGGCTAACATACCTCACAAGATTGTACACCTTTGTGATTCCTTCAACCTCTGGGGTTCATCTCGAGGACTCTGCCTACAGCCAGTCAAGCCCTGTACAGAGCAAAGCTCAGAAAACTCATGTGTCCTCCAGGTTAAGGTAAGGAAGGTTGAAGAGGGATACAACAAAACAGAAAAAAGATAATGGCCTAGAAAGAGAGAGCACTACTCCCTGTCCCTGTCCCTGTCCCTGTCCCTGTCCCTGTCTGCACCTCTGTGTCTGCAACTTGGGGAGGAAAGGGTCTATTTCGCTTACATGCCCCCGTAAAACCCAATCATTGACGGAAGCCAAGGCCAGAACTCAAGCAGGGAAGGCATCTGGAACTAGGAACTGAAGGAGGGATAATGGAGGGTGTGAGCTCACTCTGTGGCTTTCTCAGCTAGCTTTCTTTTACAAGCAGGATCCCAAGCACAGGGATAGCATTGCTTGCAGTGGTGAACAGAGGCAGAGGCCCAGCTCCCCACCCCCAACCCCCGCCCCTCATCAATCATTAATCAACAAAATGACCCACAGACTTGCCTACAAATCAGTATAATGGAGGTAATTCCTCAATTGAAGTTCCTTCTTCCCAGGTGACTCTACTTTGTGGCAAGTTGACAAAAACCTATTATCAGAGTTCCCTCGGTGCCTTAATATGAAAATATCCAAATGTTCTGACTCCTCTCCTAAACTAAGGAAACTCAGTTGTGGGCAGACCTAGCATCAGGATAATTAGCTGTAGCTTCTGTGGACTACGGCATTATCGTTTATTTGCAGCAGAGACTATCGGTATGTCCTAAGCTCCAAATATTCTAGTACAGATTAGTTGAGCTGCTTTCCCGCTTAAGGAGGATCTGCAACTGATTCCAAACAGACTGTTACTGAGGCCAGAGCTGCTCCCTGCTGGGTGCCTGTCATCCTTCCAAAGATCCAGGATCCCAGTGTCCCTCCTTTGAGCTGATGAGTTAAGGATGGGGGGGACGCGGGGGGGTTAAGCTTTTCAGAATCAAACAACATTTCAGCCATGCACTTGGCAATGTCCCTCCTCTGAGACAGTGAAGCTCAGTGGTTATCCACATGAATAGATAAGGGTGGGACAGGGAGGGTAGAAACACTAGGGGGGGAAAGTTACTAATATTACCATACTGCATATTTGCCAAACTCAGTTCATCTTAAAAGTTTTTCTTACCTTTTTTTAAAGTAGACAGTTGTATCTAATATTTTTGACAAATTATATGCAATTATGGGATATATAGAAACATGATATATAAACAGTGTGGTATGATAGAATTAAGCCAACTAATATACCAGTCATCTTAAATGCTTCTCATTTATTTCTTATGCTAAATGTTGCACATACCTAGGATCTCTCTCTCTCTCTCTTTTTTAAAAGATTTATTCATTGATTATGTGTAAGTACACTGTAGCTGTCCTCAGACACACCAGAAGAGGGAGTCAGATCTTGCTATGGATGGTTGTGAGCCACCATGTGGTTGCTGGGATCCGAACTCAGGACCTTTGGAAGAGCAGTCGGGTGCTCCTACCTGCTGAGCCATCTCACCAGCCCTCTCTCTCTCTTTTTAAAGACTTATTTATTCTTTTATGTAGCAACAGTACATTGCCGCTGTCTTCAGACACATCAGAAGAGGGCATCAGATCCCATTACAGATGGTTGTGAGCCACCATGTGGTTGCTGGGAATTGAATGCAGGGCCTTTGGAAGAGCAGCCAGTGCTCTTAACCACTGAGCCATCTCTCCAGCCCACCTAGGACCTCTTTACACTCTCATTAATACCATGGAACTTACTTAGCTTACTTAAATGAAAGAGAGATAGACATAGAGATAGATAGGAGATAGGTAGATAGATGATAGATAGATAGATAGATAGATAGATAGATAGATACATACATACATACATACATACATACATCATAGATAGATAGATAGATAGATAGATAGATAGATAGATATTTTACTGTTTTAAAGATTAGAATAGATGTTTTAAATTTCCACAAAAATTCTTTGAGGGGGCCAGAGAAATGACAATCGCCAAGAGCACTGGCTGCTCTCCCAAAGGATTCAGCAATGATTCACAGCAGCTATATGGTGGCTCACAGCCATCTGTAACTCCAGTTCTGGGAGATCCTATGCCCCTTTCTGTCTTTCTTGAGTACCAGGCACATGATGCACAGTTACATATGCAGGCAAAACATCTATATTGAGAGAAAAAAATTTAAAAATGTAAATCATTTAAGGATAAACAAACTTAATATCTTAATAAACATTACATGATTTTTATTATTAAAAGCTTTAATTTCAAAACCCAAAAAGAGTCAGTGAGAAAAAATGGCTGTTTCCCTAAGTCTTTTTAATATCTGCCATTAGAGAAGTGAGCTGGCATCTCTGTCTGCTTCTGTATTCAATGTGTTCCCTTGGAACACAGGATACAAGAGACAATAGAGTCTTGGTATTTGATGAAGCTCCCTTTATCTGGAAGACTGTCTGAAAAGAACACACTTTGCGGACTGCTCCGCTAGATCATGAAGTACAATCAAGAATCCAGTGTTGGAGCCTTAGGAGAAAAACTCTATGGTCATAGTGTAAGGGAGACAATATATTCAGTGTACCGATTTTAGAGATAGATACTTCTAGGTTTGAATCCCAGCTTCTCGGCTTCTTATACAACAGCCTTGGGAGGACTACTGAACTACAAAACTCAGATCTATCCTTATGTAAGGAATAGTTGCTGCCTTCCTGGGCTGTTGAAAGATAAAGAATTTTTCCACACTTCATTTAGAAATAACTTTTGCCAAGGCTATGTATGATATGTCGTGTTATCTTACAGTTTTGTTTATTTTGTTCTTGTTATTGCTGGTTTTCTTTGTTTGTTTGTTTTTACTCAACTCTGCCTCCCAAGTGCTGAGATTAAAAGCATGCACCCCCATGCCCAGCTTCCTCTCTGTGTTTTCTATAGTTCACTTCTTAAACTTAAATAGATATTTCAAAAGGAAAATTTATGTCCCTATTATAACAGTAAGCCACTTGTCCTAAACTGAAGATGCAATGAAGAAATATTAAATCGTCAATTGCAGGAGTGGAGATGATGAAGCAGTTGAGAGTGCCTGCTGCTCTTCCAAAGGATGTGCGTTCAACTCCCAGCACCACACAATTGCTCTCAGCCATTTGTACCTCTCTGGCCTCCTCCAGCGTGGCACGCACCATGGTGCCCAAACATGAAGGTAACATCTGCCTCTACTGCCTGCCTTCACACCTTCACGCGTGGCTCGCTTTTGTTCCCCTGAAGCCTACTGCAGAAGGAAGTGAGTTGGTTTTGTTGCTGTATGACCCTTAACGAAAAGGCTACTCAATTTGGCCAGTGTTTCAGAGGATGAGGCCCATGGCTACTTAGTTCCATGGTCCTAGATTTATTATGAGGCAGACCATCACAGCAACAGGAGGAAAATGTGGCAAAGAGGTAGAGAGTAGGAGGAAAAGGCATACAGGGGGAAAGACTGGTAAGATAGCCTACAGGAACACATCTCAGGTGATCTGCTTCCTTTCATCAAGCTCCGTGTCCCTTCACGGTCACCTAATACTGAACCTACCAAAGCACTAATGCACTCCTTATGTTAGAATCCTCACACTCTAATTATCTCAAGAGTTGCTCTTAGACACACACAGAGGTGTGCCTCACTAATCTCCTGGGGTTTCCTAAGCCAATAATGCATACCATCACGCTTTACCCTCACAAGAAGCTGTTAGAAAATCTTTCATGGCTGGTTGGTACTGTATGGGCGGTGGTGGCACACGCCTTTAATCCCAGTACTCAGGAGGCAGAGGCCTGAGATCTCCAAGCTTGAGGCCAGCCTGGCCTACGGTTTCCAGGACAGCTAGGGCTACACAGATAAACTTTGTCTTGCAAACAAAAAAAAAAAACAACAGTAACAACAGCAAAATGTCTTTTGTGACCAACACCAAAGACTGTACTGGGTGTAACCAGAAGAGATCAGGGATTAAAAGAAAAAAATAACATTCCCATTGATAATCAAGTTTAAAACTTCTCTGTGTGTAGTATGTGCACACGTGTGCACCAAACCCACAGCTCACCACTTTGACTAGGATGGATGCTCACCATGCCCATAGAGCAGCTTGTCTCTCCCCCTCGGTGCTGGTGATACAGGCACGTGTAGCCAAGCTCCACTTTTTACATGGATGCCAAGATGCCAGTGGTTAGAAACCCCTTCCGTTATACAAATGGACTTTTTACTGTGAAGTCATTTTTCTTAAATGTTTCTTAAAATGTTATCTAATTTACTATCGGCATCTTTGGAGTTAAAACTTCTTGAAAGGAATATCCTTGCTATGAAGTTTACATACAAAGTTCAAGGCCAGCCTGGATTCCATAGTGAGTTCCAGGAAACCCAAGGCTTCATAGAGAGACCCCATGTGAAACAAAACAAAACAAAACACGTATAAGTTTTTGCCTACATATATATTTGTGCACCACATGCATGCCACGCTGGAGGAGGTCTTTATGTCACATGGTTTACAAAAGAATGAACACTGGGGCAGAATTAACCCTTTACTCTTGACCTGCAAGCCAGTTTAATTCATGCCCACAGACTTGGTTGTATTCACTGGTGAGCACCAGGAAAACTGTGCCCTGATTATGTTTAGCTCTAATGGAAGCATTAAGCATGTAGATGAGTTATGCCACCAAATGTTGAGTGAATTTTAAGAGGTGTATTTTTCACATGTGAAAATGCATGCCTGATGGGGGCTGGTGAGATGACTCAGTGGTTAAGAGCACTGACTGCTCTTCTGAAGGTCCTAAGTTCAAATCCCAGCAACAACATGGTGGCTCACAACCATCATCAATGAGATCTGACACCGTCTTCTGGTGTGTCCAAAAACAGCTACAATGTACTTACATATAATAACAAACTTTAAAAAAAAGAAAAAGGAAAATGCATGCCTATGAATGTGAAAGTTAGAGGTCCACTTAAGGTGTCTTTACTACTCTCTACCTCATATTTTAGGCACTTCAAACTCATGGATTGGCTAAACTGGCTAGCCCCAGAGACCCAGGATTCTGCCTCTCTCAACAACCTGAGGGTTCCAGGTATGTCCTGCATACCTCGATTTTCCTGTGGATGTGGGGGGGGGATAAGAGGTCAGGCCTTATGACTGCACAGCAAGCACTTTTCTGACCGAGCCATCTCCTAGTTCCTTAAGTTTATCTTCTCTCACAGCACTGCTGGAACACTGTAGAAGGATACAAGAAAACAAGAGTGTTCAGCAGTGTGAGTGATCCTTCCCTGCTTGTTTCTGTTTTCCTGTAAGATCCCTGGAGAAGCAAAAACAGCTTTCTCTGGTGTGCAAGTTCAAAATGTGTGTGTGTGTGTGTGTGTAGACTCTTTGCCGGTACTGGACATTTGTGCACAGATTTTCTTGATATTGGTCCAGCCCTTTTATAAAAAACTTTATTTTACTGTCTATCACAAGAGCCGTGTCTTAGCTATCTTAGTATCACTGAGGACTCAAAGAGGTATAATGTACACCTGAGAACCATGACAGAATGCCATCAGCACATTGGCCACGAAGAAGATGGCCAAGTTAACCTCTGCAGAATGTCTCAGATTTCATATGCTACCCATCAGAGCCTGGGCACCAGACACTCTTGTTAGAGTGCAGGTTTTGATGAAGTAGGACCAGGCATATGCATAGGTATGGCCAGTGCTTTAGGTCTATGGGCCACATTTTGAGGGTCAAGAAATTAAGAGAGCCGGGCATGGTGGCGCATGCCTTTAATCCCAGCACTTGGGAGGCAGAGGCAGGTGGATTTCTGAGTTTCAGGACAGCCTAGTCTACAGAGTGAGTTCCAGGACAGCCAGGGCTATGTTATTAGACGCGTTCTCACGACCGGCCAGGAAAGACGCAACAAACCAGAATCTTCTGCGGCAAAGCTTTATTGCTTACATCTTCAGGAGCCAGAGTGCAAGAAGCAAGAGCGAGAGAAAACGAAACCCCGTCCCTATTAAAGAGAATTCTCCTTCGCCTAGGACGTGTCACTCCCTGATTGGCTGCAGCCCATCGGCCGAGTTGACGTCACGGGGAAGGCAGAGCACATGGAGTGAAGAACCACCCTCGGCACATGCGCAGATTATTTGTTTACCACTTAGAACACAGCTGTCAGCGCCATCTTGTAACGGCGAATGTGGGCGCGGCTCCCAACATCTCCCCCTTTCCTTTTAATAAGAGCAAATAGGCCACCCATATTAATGAGAGTGGAGATAGAGGTCAAATCCCCAGTGTGTAGGTAAAGGAGCCATGTACAGGATTAGCTCTTAGGCTCACAGGCTTTTACCCAGAGCAACCCTGACCTGCTCCCGTGTCGTTTTGCCTGGAGAGAAGGACACTTGGACACTCAACCTTCTTGAAAGATGACATGTCTCCCTAGAATAGGCTCATATATGCCGCAGAGCCTTTCTACTGCAGTGCTTAGCCGTGCAACTCTCTCGGGCTGCTGAAGCACACTCACTCTATCCCGTGCAATGAGACTAGCCTCATGGGATATAAGAGCTGAGTGGCCAGCGACCTATTGCCTAAGCATAGATAACCATATATCAGGGGGAGCACCATGTTCTAGTCCTGCAAGCGCCTGGGCAATAACCACCTTGTCTCTCCTAGTTTGGGCCTTAAGCTTACAGACCAATCAAAGAAGCAACACTAATCCACAGCAAAGTGTATCTCCAAATAATATTAATCCCACCCATTTTTTAAAGAAAGAAAATGCTGAGGAGATCCAATTGGGTAATCTTTTGGTCAGCGACAGGTCCAAGCGCGTGGAGTTGACCTGAAGTCTCAATTCCCGAAGGATCTGTTCAAATTCAGCCATCCAATTCTGTAACATATACTGAAAAAGACTTTTTGACAAATTAGCTGCCCTAGTAAATTTAACATACTGAATGGAAATAACACACAATCCCGGAAACTTTTGTTCACATCCCTGCTGAGTTATTTGTCATAATACATCTAGTTGTATCTGGACAAGATCTATGAGTTGATTAACCAGCATGAGACCTCTCTGTATCTTGACATTAGCTGAGGCCTGTTTATCTATGACTGTAGTCACTGAGGCTGACAAAGTGTTAATGGTGTCAGTCGTCTGGACCTGTCCAGACAGAGCCAAGGCTGTCTGTATCAAGGCCAAACCCAGTTCCCAGTTAGTGGTAAAAAAGCAGGAGAATACTTGAGCATTATACATCACCATCATTGGGAGTGGAAATGTCGACATTATCCCCCAACGCTGCTCTCTCTTTATTATTGACGCCCTGGACATCACCAAGACGAGGGACATTAGTATTCCCTTGGTCAGTCTGGATTTTTCGGGTGAGTCTTTCTGGTAACCAAAATGGGTTGTCTTCATTCTGTGGGAAAACACAGATAGCTCCCCTGGATCTTATCAAAATAGGATCCGGGCCATACCATTTATTATCAAGGACATTTTTCCATTTAACCATCTCATTGGGCCTATCTGGCTCTGTACAATGACGTTCAGCCGCAGTATGGCCATGAGCATCAATATTTAAAAAATTGAGTGTAAAGAGTGCCAAAGACACAGACACTCTTGGTGCTCGGGGTACAGTCTCCTCAAAAGTTCCCCTCTTCTGTTTTATAAGATAGGCTTTGAGGGTGCGATGCGCACGCTCAACAATACCCTGTCCTTGAGGGTTGTATGGAAGTCCAGTCAGGTGGGTCACGTCCATCTGACGGCAGAACTGTTGGAATTTTTGAGACGTATAAGCTGGTCCATTATCAGTCTTAAGGAGTCTGGGTTTCCCCCAAGCACTCCATGCCTCAAGGCAATGTTGAATCACATGTGAGGCTTTTTCTCCGGTTAACGGAGAAGCAAACATGATGCCAGAACATGTGTCAATGGACACATGGAGATATTGAAGTTTTCCAAAGGAAGAAACATGTGTAACATCCATTTGCCAGACCTGTAGAGGTCGAATACCGCGTGGGTTAATTCCCACATGAGGAACTGGCAAGAACTCACAGCAGCTTTGACATTGAGTAACAATGTCACGGGCTTCTTTTCTTGTCAAGGAGAAACGACTGCGTAATGTTTCAGCCGTCACATGAAAATTGTTATGAAAATTTCTTGCAGCCTCTACCGGGGATGATAGGGCAGCAGCCACCACTTTAGTGGCCTTATCTGCCAAATCATTTCCCAGAGCCATGGGGCCAGGTAGGCCTGAATGGGCTCTAACATGAGTAATATAAACAGGAGATCTTCTAGATAACAAAACTAATTGTATCTGCTGAAAAATATTGGCAACTCTACTGGAAGGCTTAATCACTCCAGCCACTTCTAAAAGATTTACTGCATTAACCACATAACAGGAATCTGACACAATATTAAGGGGTTCTAAAAAGGTTTTTAAAACTTCTAAGACCACTAAACATTCTACCACTTGAGGTGAATTTTCATTATATTGTTTGGATACCACTTTACCATTAGCCACATAGGCACCTATGCCAGTTTTTGATCCATCAGTATATACCACAATCCCATTTCTAAGTGGGTTTCTTACTGTTATTTGTGGAAACACAACAGATTGATTTTGGGCAAACTGTAAGATTGGATGCTTTGGATAATGGTTATCTATTTTTCCTGAAAAGGAGGTAACTAAAACTGCCCAATCATTAGATGTGGCTGCCAAGGTTTGAACCTGTGCAGCGGTATAAGGTACAATTAAAAGATATGGACTTTGCCCAAAGTGGGTGATTGCTGCTTTTAGACCTTTAAGGGCAAGCTGTGCAATTGCATCAGGATACCAATCTATTATTTTAGCTGGGGATACGTTTGGATGGATCCACAACAATGGCCCATTCTGCCACAAAACTGCGGTTGGCAATTGTGCTGTCTTAAAGACACACAAACTGAAAGGTTGCGAATCCTCAATACGTTGTAATTGTGCATTCTGTAAGGCCTTTTCCACTTTTTGTAAGGCCTGGTTAGCAGCTAGAGTAAGAGTCCTAGGGGAGGAGATATGAGGATCTCCTTCTAAAATACTAAACAAAGGCCTTAACTCAGCGGAAGGAATCTTTAAAAAAGGTCTGAGCCAATTAATATCTCCCAACAGCTTTTGAAAATCATTTAAGGTATGGAGGTGATCTCTTCTTATCTCTACCTTTTGGGGCACAATCTTATCTGGGGACACCACAGAGCCCAAGAATTGTCCTGTATCAGAAATTTGGACCTTTTCTGTGGCTATCTGTAAACCCCACTGACTTAAAGTTTTAAGTAGAAAAGGATATGCCTTTTGTAGCATGGTAAGGTCTTTATGGCACAGGAGGATGTCATCCATGTAAAGGAGCAAAATTAAAGAGGGGAATTGTTCCCTCACTGGCAAAAGAGCTTCTTGCACATAAAGTTGGCACATTGTAGGACTATTGGACATTCCCTGTGGTAAGACCTTCCATTGATACCTCTTATCAGGTTCCATGTGATTAATAGAGGGGATGGTAAAGGCAAATCTGGGCCTATCCCTTGGACACAAAGGTATAGAAAAGAAACAATCTTTAATATCTATAATAATTAAATTCCAGCCACGTGGTAAGGCGGAAAGTACAGGGAGACCCCTCTGTACTGGGCCAAATAAGTTCATTTGCTCATTAATGGCTCTGAGGTCATGGAGCAGTCTCCACTTTCCTGACTTTTTCTTAATTACAAAAATTGGAGTATTCCAAGGTGAGGTAGATGGCTCAATATGGCCTAGTTTTAATTGTTCCTCTACCAGTTGAATCACAGCTTCCAGTTTTTCAGAGGATAGGTGCCATTGAGGAACCCACACTGGGTCCCCTGTTTTCCATGGTATGGGTCGTGCTGCCCCAATGGCCACTAAGGAAAAACCCAGACCCTGTCTGTCTTGGTTTCCATTAGGTGAGATGGGCTCTATCCTTCCCTGTTCTTGATGTCCTAACCCTTTTCCTTCTTTATAACCCATCTTTGCCATGATATTTTTTGCTTTAGTTGAATACCCTCCCGATGGGGCGTTTTCATTGGACAAAATAAGGCCCAAATGCTGCATAATATCCCTTCCCCAGAGGTTAACCGGGAGTGGGAGCACATAAGGTATGAATTTCCCTTGCTGCCCTTCAGAGGATTCCCACGTCAAGGCAATGGAGCTTATAGTGGGACATGATTGATATCCTAGGCCCTGTAATGAATGAGATGACTCTGTGGTGGGCCATGCTTTGGGCCACCAATGTGTAGAGATTATACTTTTATCTGCTCCGGTATCAAGGATGCCTTCAAACTCTTTTCCGTTGATCTTAAGGCGGAGCTTAGGTCTATCATTTAAAGATACAACCAAATAGGCAGAATCATTTCCTGAGGAGCCCATTTTCTTTATCTCAGGTCCTGCAGATTTTTCTCTGGTATTATCAGGGAGGAGCAGCAGCTGAGCTATCCTATCTCCTTTACTAATAGAAAAAACGCCTTTAGGGCTTGAGCACAGGACCTGTATTTCAGGGGAATGTTGACAATCCATAACTCCAGGGTGGACTACTAAGCCCTGTAAGGTGAGTGAACCCCGGCCGAGAATAAGGCCCATGGTTCCCGGGGGCAAGGATGGTATAGGCTCCACCGGCACCGGCTGAATACTCATTTGAGGCATTAGTAGGAAGTCGGAGGCGGCACGCAGGTCCACCCTTGTGGGTCTTCCTGGGTCGCCTCTCTGACTGCTTCCTGGGTCCTGACAAACCGGTTCCCATATCTTTGAGGGCCCTGGGACCGAGGGCCCGATGACCCGTTTTTTGGCACATAAGCTGATTGACTATCAGGTGGGGGAAGAATTCTGCCCTTTATATCCCTCACAGAGCGACACTGGTCAGCTCTATGATAACCCTTGCCACACTTAGAGCAAAGAGTGAGAGTCCCTCCCTGTTTATCTGGAGCTCTGCAATCTTTCTTAAAATGCCCAGGCTTTCCGCAGTTAAAACATGTCCTCTGATTATTTCTGCTCATGGAGCGGTTTTGGGATTGAAGGATGGCAGCCGCTAAACCTGCATTGCTGAGAGGTCCCCCAAGCTCTCGACAGACCCTGAGCCAGTCTTGTAAGCCTTTGTTCTTTCTTGGGGCTATGGCCGCTCGGCACTCCTTTGTGGCTTGCTCGTAGATTAGCTGTTCTATCAGAGGCGCAGCTTGCTCTGACTCTCCAAAAATACGCTCTGCTGCCTCTGTCATTCTGGCCACAAAATCTGAGAAGGATTCCTGAGGTCCCTGGATTATCTTTGTTAACTGACCAGTGGTTTCACCTGCTCGAGAGAGCGCCTTCCAGGCCCTAATAGCCGTGGAAGAAATCTGGGCATAAGCTCCCCAATGGTAGTTTGTCTGATCAGCAGAATAAGCTCCCTGACCCGTTAACAAGTCAAAAGTCCAATCTCTCTGCTCTGGAGTCAAAGCAGCTGCGTTTGCTCGGGCCTGCGCTTGTGCAGCTTCGTGCCAAAGCGCTCTCCATTCCATATATTTGCCCATACTAGGGAGAGCGGCTTTTACAACCGTTTGCCAGTCAGCAGGAGTTAGTGCCATGCCGGCGAGCCTGTCTAACTGCACCAAGGTAAAATTAGCATTGGTTCCATATTTACGGACCGACTCGGCAAGCTCTTTAATTTGTAAGTATTCTACCGGAGCGTGGACACGCCCACCCTCGGCTCCTTCAAAGACCGGAAATGCCTGTTGTATTTTCCTTTGTTCCTCTCTGGGAATGAATGAGTCTGCGCACTGCCTCTCTGCGCACTGCCTCTCTGCGCATTGCTGACGCACTACGCAGGGCGGGGGCTCCGCATAGGGCGGACCTTGAAACCGACTGCCGGGAGGTTGAACAGTACGCTGGCTTTCGCCAGCCGCTTTTGGCTTTTTTCTTGACCAATTAGCTGGCTGGTAATGGGCTGCTTCTTCCTCCCAGTCTGTTTCCTCAGAGGAGAATTCTTCATCTGCTTCAGAGCTACTAAGAGCTGGCTTCCTGAGCTCATCTAGTGACGAGTATCTCCTAGAGACCTCCGCTAATTGATCTTTCTTCTTTTCCCTTTTTCCTCTTTTTCTTCTAATCTCTCTCCAGGTATTCCTACCTAACCTTAACTTTTCCTCGGGTTCAAGACCCTTGGAAAGGCCTGTATACTTATTTTGTGTACCATATTTTCTCTTTGCTCCTACTCTCTCTCCCCGCTTTACTTCTGATAGCTTGTCCTGAATTTCATCTAGAATCCGCCCTATCTTAACCACTTGATAACATGTGAAAAGGAACAAAAGGGCTCCTAACACCAGAAAAAATTCAAGGCCAAACATATTCCACTTTACTTCTGATAGACTGTCTTGAATTTCCTTAGAAAGTTCAAGATCAGACTTACCTCGTAAAGCTGTACTCACTGGTACTCTCGTTCCCCAGCTGAAAAGTTCTGAATTCATACAGTTGAATCCTTCTTAACAGTCTGCTTTACGGGAACCTTTATTACCGCGACCCGCAGTTCTGGTTCTGGAATGAGGGATCTTCCTTGCGCCAGTCCCGAGTTTTTTTCTCGTCCCGGAATTCGGCACCAATTGTTATTAGACGCGTTCTCACGACCGGCCAGGAAAGACGCAACAAACCAGAATCTTCTGCGGCAAAGCTTTATTGCTTACATCTTCAGGAGCCAGAGTGCAAGAAGCAAGAGCGAGAGAAAACGAAACCCCGTCCCTATTAAAGAGAATTCTCCTTCGCCTAGGACGTGTCACTCCCTGATTGGCTGCAGCCCATCGGCCGAGTTGACGTCACGGGGAAGGCAGAGCACATGGAGTGAAGAACCACCCTCGGCACATGCGCAGATTATTTGTTTACCACTTAGAACACAGCTGTCAGCGCCATCTTGTAACGGCGAATGTGGGCGCGGCTCCCAACAGGGCTATACAGAGAAACCCTGTCTTAAAAAACCAAAAAAAGTAAAAGAAAAAAAAAGAAATTAATAGAAACAAATCTGTAATCAGTCATCTTTAAAAACTTGACACTCAGAAGGCGGAAATAGGGCCTAGTGCAGAAGTCCTAGATGATATTCTAGAGGAGATAGACACACACTTTTAAAATATTTACTGCTGACCACTTGCTACATACATATTATGTTTTCCGACGTTTAAATGAATGCATCTCTTCTCTTAAAGTTGTGTTTGAGACCTAAGTCCAGGGCATTAGCACACCTTTTTGGCTTTATGAGTTTGGGTAATGGCTTTAACTCTTAACTCATAGTTAGACTATTTAACTGAGCATGAGCCACCAGTAAGCTGTGGCCTCTGCTTTGTAGAGTTTTATTAGGATGGACTGGGAACACACCTGAGTCATGGTGGGGTCTCTGTGAGCACTGTTTACTCTCCTCAGATGTTGCCAGGAAAGGTCCTAAGTCATATATTTAAGCAGGGCAGAAAAGCACACCCTGCTCCCCAGCCTCGGTGATTTAAAACTTCTGATTTAAAGCTGCAAACTTCCTTCAGTGGAGAACAGTGACTTTTCATCTTACCAGCCTCAGTGTTTGCGAATAGTGTTTAAGACACCGGCTATTCCTGCATAATTAAAACAAAAAAAAAGATTATTCTGCATTTAAAATAGTTTTTCGGGTGCACCCACACTTCACATCCCAAAATAAGTTGCCATGACATCCATTTAATTAATCTGATCATGATCATCTCTTGAGCCCCAAAAGGCAGGGTGGATCTTAGGAGCTAGAAATCAGGCCGTACCCCTGACACTCATTATCCCTGAAATCCTCAGAGAACCTTCAGGTCAGACTGCTTGATGTTCTTTTCAATAAATAAATGTGCCCTTTATAACAAAAAGTGTTTTAAGTGGATTGACAATTGTGAGCTATCAAAACAAACAAACAAACAAACAAACAAACAAAAAGAGGAAGATGCTTGTACTGGCTAGTTTTGTGTCAACTTGACACAGGTTGGAGTTATCACAGAGAAAGGAGCTTCAGTTGAGGAAATGCCTCCATGAGATCCAACTGTAAGGCATTTTCTCAATTAGTGATCAAGGGGGAAAGGCCCCTTGTGGGTGGGACCATCTCTGGGCTGGCAGTCTTGGTCCTATAAGAGAGCAGGCTGAGCAAGCCAGGGGAAGCAAGCCAGTAAAGAACATCCCTCCATGGCTTCTGCATCAGCTCCTGCTCCCTGACCTGCTTGAGTTCCAGTCCTAACTTCCTTTGGTGATGAACAGCAGCGTGGAAGTGTAAGCCGAATAAACCCTTTCCTCCCCAACTTGCTTCTTGGTCATGATGTTTGTGCAGGAATAGAAACCCTGACTAAGACAACACTCCATTTTTAATTGGAATATAGTAACTGGTGAATATTTACTAGGTGGAAAAAAAGAAAATTTGGGGACCTAAGTTTCATCTATCATTTCTTGGGTATGCCATGAAGCCTTAGCCCCAACAAAGACTCCAAAGGCCAGAGACAAGTCTTTTTTAGTGAGTATACGTTAGACAGCCGCCTCTGGGAGAAAGGGTATAAACCCCTTTGTCTCCACATCACTGGGATGGCCTTGTGATCTGAAGCCTAGAATATAAGACAAATGAAAGGACCATCTTACTGTTGAAAAGTCTCATCAAGTGGCATCATGCAAGCACGGGAGCAAAGGGACAAGAGACAAAGGGAACAGGACGCTGTGACTCAGTGGATATCAGTGGAGAATGGAAATGACATCTACAGTGGCTGTGAGGTGGGGTCTGAACAGGGTCACGAACAACCTTCAGGGTGCAGAGGTGTCCAACAAGGCGAAGAGGGAGAGCTTGCATTCATCACAAAGCTTTTGCTGTTTTTTTTTTTTTTATTGTTACTGCTGGTAATAGAACACTCATGGCCCAAACTACTTTGTGCAAGTTAACATCCAGAACAACCGAAAATTGTAATTTTTAAAATCATAAATAGTATCAATGGTCTATGTTCTAATATATTTTTATATACCTCTTGAATTGAATATGATACCTAGTTTGTGCTTTTCTTGGTGACTTATGGGTTCACCATCTTTTGCTGTTTATCCAAGGCAGAAAGATAAAATACAAACATTAAGTAAAATCTGACTTTCAGCTAAATACATATTTTGTCACACTTGTAGTATAAACACATTATTCCTTATTTGTCTGAAATTCAAATTTAACTCATCTTTTTTTTTTTAATTTCTGAAACTTGGTCACTCCACTATGACATGGTACTGTTATAATTCAGCAGTGTTTCCAATGCAATTGAGTTATAGCAAGACTAATTGTCCTGACAGGTAGGCGTCTCAAGGCTATTGTGCTTCTTGAAACTGCAGTTATTTTTACAATCTCTTTCTGTGGTGCCCAGTGATTGTATTCCTGTAACAAGTGTGTTATGCTTTCAGTTTCCCTCTCCTATTTAATTCTGTTAATCTGTTTAGGCAAAGAGTAGATATAGTTTCTGTGCAATGGGAAAGATGTTTGTGAATACATACTTGACAGAAGTATATAAATTTTAAGGCAACATCTTCACAAAATCTTAGTTTGACTTCTCAGAGAGTATCCAGTGGCTTAAGAGTCCCATTAGCTAATAATCATAGCTTATTCTCTCTCTCTCTCTCTCTCTCTCTCTCTGTGTGTGTGTGTGTGTGTGTGTTTGTGTGTGCGCGAATGCATGTGTGTATTAGGACACTGTACAAAGAGAAACCAGCTTCTGATGGAGATATTAAAACAGGATGTAGACAGTCCATGACTTTGGATGATGTTCTTGACAATTTTTAGAAGAAGCCAAAAAGGTATGGGTCTAGCTTAAGGATCTAGCCTGATTTTGTCTTAGGACTGGGAACTGCATGGGGGTGGGGGGTGAGGGGGGTGTCATCTTCTTGAAATTATTATCAGAAGTGAATAATTCAGTATATGAGTTTTTGATTTTAGAATGGTGGGGCAAAAATGTTATACGTTCAGTAGAAATTTTACTTTTTAAAACCTTTCTTGTAGTACAATACTCTGAGTTTGCCATATGATTGGGAACAGGAACAAATGATTCACATAATACAGTGTTAGCTAGCTGCTGGATAGGTGGGTTAGGGTCATTAAATACAGTTTTCACTTACATTTTTAACTTACAAATGTATTGGGACAGTCCTAGCAGCTCTTTGTGTTCTAATTATCTTACGATCTAGTCAATCAACTAAAAGTAATTACCACAATTCCAACAATGAAAATAAAAATCAGTCATCTTATTTGGAACACAAAATACTGTGCATTACAAATACAGTTCTCAGAGGAGGCTCAAGTAGCCTGCAAACCTTTGGTGAAGGAGTTACAGAGTGTATTCTTCCCCAAGTACACTCATTCTCACAATGATTGTTCTTTGGTTTTTTTTTTGTTTTGTTTTGTTTTGTTTTCTGTCCTAGGCAGTGCTTGCTCTGTACATAGACTTGAAGGGGTTTCTGAATTAGAATTGCTCTTCCTGATGCTAGGCTTAACATTACTCAAACAGCATGAAAAGTTAGCAAACATTTCTCTTCTCTTCTACATTTGCCTTCGTTTTTACTATTTTATTTCATGTAAGAAAATTGTTTGAGGGGGCTGTTGAGATGGCTCAGCGGGTAAGAGCACTGACTGCTCCTCTGAAGATCCTGAGTTCAAATCCCAGCAACCACATGGTGGCTCACAACCATCCATCATGAGATCTGAAGCCCTCTTCTTGTGTGTCTGAAGACAGCAACAGTACACTTATTTATAATAATAAAATAAATCTTTGGTCCTGAGCGAGCAGGGCCAACCAGAGTGAGCAGAGGTACTAAATTCAATTCCCAACAACCACATGAAGGCTCACAACCATCTGTACAGCTGCAGTGTAAATCATATACAATAAATAAATAAATAAATCTTTAAAAAAGAAAAAGAAAATTGTTTGAAAATGATTTATGGTATGAAGAGGATCTTGAAGTTCCAAGTGGTTAGGTCTTACGTTATCTATGTCGATTTTACTGACATTAATCAAAGAATGCCTTGTCAGAATCAGATTCTAAGGATTATATCAGAAGTTGTTATAAAGCCTAATACTGGGGCTGGACAGATGGCTCAGCAACATAAGAACACTGGCTGCTCTGCCGGAGGACCTAGGTTCAGTTCCTAGCACCCACATGGCAGCTCACAATTGTAACTTCAGTTCCAGGGCATCCAGCATCCTCACACAGTCACAACAATACACAGGAAAAAAATGGAAATACAAAAACCATTAAAAAGTAAGACAGTTTAGTACCAAGCAAGGATCAGAGTCTTGGATCTTGGTAAAAGCAGTGTGCTCTCTGCTCAGACTGGGGAAGATGATGCTTCTCAGAAGAGAATTGCTACATGGTGACAAAAGTGTGACAAGCCTTTAAAACTTGCCTGTATTCACCAGCAGAACCAGCCTGGCTGTGAGGTCACAGGAACATTTAATTGCACTATATATTTAGATTCATGTAACTTGACTTAACTTACTGTGTTAGTTTTCTCTTTCTTTTTGATGCATGAACTCAAAATTCACTTCAAAATTATGTTAAAACTGAATGGTTTTTAAGAGTTGTATTTATTTTCATTTCTTGCCTTAGAATTACTTTTTTCCCTTTGTGTGTGTGTGGGGGGGGGGGGGGTTGAGACAGGGTTTCTCTGTATAACCCTGGCTGTCCTGGAACTCGGAAATCCACCTGTCTCTGCCTCCCAAGTGCTGGGATTAAAGGTGTGCCGCACCACTGCCCAGCTAGAATTACTTTTTGTAGGTTTTTCTCTGAAAGCCTTTGGCTACTCTGAAAGACTTGTTACAAATGAGGACTATTGAGAGGACAGAGTGGTAAAAAATAAAAATAAAATGTTATCAACTGACATTTTTTAAGTGTGGGAGCAAAAGATCCCTTGACAGACTTCTTTTTTTCAATGTGGTGAGAATAATGTGAAAGTTTATAGACAAGATTTTCAAGCTTGAAGCACTGAGAAAGGGTCTTAGTCACTATGCCTTTTCTGTGAAGAGACACCATGACCAAGGCAACTCTTATTAAAAAAAGCATTTACTTAGCGACTTGCTTACAGTTTCAGAGGTTTAGTCCATCATCAAGGCAGGAGCGTAGCAGACAAAATGCTGGAGTAGTAGTTGAGAGCTACCTACATACAGACCGGCAGGCAGAGAGAAAGAAACACTGTGTTGAATGTCTTCTTTTGAGAACCTTGGGCTGGCGAGATGGCTCAGTGGTTAAGAGTGCCGACTGCTCTTCCAAAGGTCCCGAGTTCAAATCCCAGCAACTACATGGTGGCTCACAACCATCTGTAATGAAATCTGATGACCTCTTCTGGAGTTTCTGAGGACAGCTACAGTGTACTTTCATATAATAAATAAATAAATCTTTAAAAAAAAAAAAAGAAAAGAAAAAAGAAAACCTCAAGGCATTCTCCCAGTGACAACAAGGCCTCACCACCTAATCCTTCTAATCTTTTCAAAGAGTTCCACTCCCTGGTGAGAGCCAGTCTCATTCTCAAGCCAGAAAGTTGCCTCTGGGTTAAGGATGAACTTGAACTCCTGACCCTCCTGTAGGCCACATAAGCCTAGAGCTGCAGACCTAATGCAGAAAGAATTACTGTTGCTGATAGGAGTTCCCAAATTTCCAAGGGAAACTGCCCCAGGCATGTTTAAATTTAAACCAGAAAGAACAAAAAATTAAGGAAAATCCAGATTATAATAAACACACCGATTAAAAATATAGAAAGAGCCCCAGTACAGGGGAATACCAGGGCCAAGAAGTGGGAGTGGGTGGGTAAGGAAGCAGGGCTGGGGGAGGGTATAGGGGACTTTCGGGATAGCATTTGAAATGTAGAAGAAAATATCTAATAAAAAATGCCTTAAAATACAGAAAGAAAAACTAGAAAAACTTACTGTACAAGCTATGTCAAAACTGAATGTCACTCTGTAGGGAACCCTGGTACCAGGAAAGGGAAATACCTAATGCACACAGGGTACCATTAGAGCCACAAAAACAAAACCAAACCCCAAATCAAAGTAATTAGCATGGTGGTTTGAATAGGAATTGGCACTAAGGCTCACAAGCTGAATACTTGTTTTTCAGTTGGTCATCTATTTAGGAAGGTAGGATGTGTGGTCTTGTTGGAGATGTATCACAAGGGGGGCCCTCTCTCTCTCTCTCTCTCTCTCTCTCTCTCTCTCTGTGTGTGTGTGTGTGTGTGTGTGTGTGTGTGTGTGTGTGTCTCTCTCTCTGTGTCTCTCTCTCTCTGTGTCTGTCTGTCTGTCTCTCTGTGTGTCTCTGTCTCTCTCTGTCTCTTTCTCTCTGTCTCTCTTTCTCTGTCTCTCTTTCCTGCCTCCAGATCAAGTTATAAGCTCTCACTACTACTACTCCATCCATGCCACGTTTCCTTCCATGATGATAACCCTCTGAAACTATAAGCAAGCCTCCAGTTAAATGCTTTATCTTATATGTATCCTTGATCATAGTGTCTCTTCATAGCCATACAACAGTTAGGAAAAACCAACTAACAAATTTCAAAAATAACAAACAACAAAAGACAAAAGCATAAATGAGCAAACTATGCTAGCTATATCGACATTCCCAGACAATTAGAGTGGCTAACGCTGGTAGTCCTTACTACTGCTCTTTTTCTGACCTCTATACAATTGCTTTTATTTATCCTACTGAATTTCTTGTTTATTTTTAACATTAGCCCACAATGCAATTTGCGTTATGGCCTGCTCATACCTGATTTGTTTCTGTTCATTCCTCCAGGCCGTGTACCCTTTCTCCCCTGGCAGTTACCTTCTGCTTTCATGTCACAAATACTCTATTACCCCTTCCTCCTCTTCCACACAATCTCAATGTCCTGTCTTGTGGCTCCCTTTTACCTTCCGTGCCACCTGTGGTCAAATCTTAGTGGACAAAAGGAGAGGCTGCTGTTTAGTTGCTAGGGTGCTTGATTGACCCCTGGCAATATATAAACGATGTATGATGGCACACGCCAATCATCTTAACCTTAGTTCTCAGGAGGTAGAGGTGGGAGGGTCAAAAGTTCAAGGTCATCTTTGGCTACCCAGTGAATTTGATATCAGATCTTATCTCCAAAGGAAAAAAAAAAGTCAAGAACTTTTCTTATTCTGCTCTTACATAAAGTATGAACGTCCAGTCAGTTTCAGCACAATAACAGATTTCCTGGAGTTTTTATAATTTAATAAACACATCCTTAGTACAAGTCTTAGTTAAGTGACTGTTTCATAGAATGCTGGTCTTTCTCAAAAGATACTTTCTAAGAACTATATTCTAAATTAAAATAAGTGTGACAGAGTTGCTTATACAGTGTGATCAAGAAAGCTGATCTTTGTGGTGGTGAACAATTCTAAACAAATGGATATATAGAGAGGTATTGTCCAAAACAACTATAAAGCAGCCACATATGTTGATTTCTGAGTAAGCAGAAAAGAGTGAGCATTAGGCGTATTAATACTTATAATCTTGGTGGAGAGCTAGCATCCACAGGCAGAAGATATAAAGTATCTACATAAATTACTTCATCAGTGCTGTAGTCGATCCCTATTTTAGATAGTTGATGAAAAAACAAATTTTAGAAATATTTCTTCCCACTTTGCTAATAAAGATGGGTCCTGCTCCCTAGGCATTTATTTGCTTGCCTTTCCCTAGACCCCACCCAGCCTTCCAAACTCAACAAATTTCTGGTGTTGATCGCTCTCTGCTCATAGTAAACAATTGACTTTGTGCTCCTTTTCAGCTATGCAGAATTTAATAAGCAAACAAGTACCTATCTGGGAAGCGCAAAGCACAGACTTCAAAGATCCTGTAATCTGATATTATTACTGTCGTTCTGTCTCGAGGACCCAAATTGGTGTTTTCATTATTTCCTATCTCCTCCATGTGACAGATTTGGTTTTTTGGCGCTCCTGACAGCTAAATTAATCTCTCTCCAAATATTAGACTGGCTCTTTGTTATATCCCGTTTAAGTCACTATGCCAAATCTTCACAGGGTCTCTAAAGTGCTTAGCTTGCTTTTCCAATGGGTTCGCTTCCTCTTCCCCACTGTCTCACAGGCTCTCCTTTCTCTTCCTTAGGTCTTTTTTTTTTTTTTTTTTTTTTAAACTCTCTTACTTATGAGGGGGTATTTAAATTCCAACCCGGAACTTGGGATCGTGCGCCTTGGATGACGGGAGTCGTAGTTTCTGTGACTTCTGGGTAACCGCCTTTCAGGCCGATCCCTGCCCTTCACGAAACCCCACAAATCCCAGAATGCACTCTGGCGGGCCCGCCCCCGGTGCGCAGGCGCCCTGGGGCCGCAGGATTTGAATCGGCGGCGTTGTTATTGACGCCATATTGGGGCCGGCGGCGGGTGGCAGAGTTGTTCCGTGGAGAAGAGAGGGTCGAGTGCATTGCTTAGCTCTGTACGGCCGGGCTACCTCGCAGCTCCCGCGCGTGGCCGCCACTCACGAGCTTCCGTCTGCACCGGCGTGTCGGAGATCGCGTCTGGGTCGCGCCACTGGCCGGGTCCACTTCCGAAGGGAGCGGGTCTCCGCGCAGGAGCCCCGGCGCGCTCAGCCCGAGCGCACGGCGGGGGCGGCCCGGCCTCTCGGGAGCGGCCCCGAGCCGGCGGCGCGACCCTCGCGCCTCGCCCGCCTGCCCTGTCGCGGCTCCGCCGTCCCGGGCCCCACACCCACCGGGCACCTCGGAGGGCCCGTTTGCCCCCGTCCTTCCCGGCCCCGCCCGAGCCGAGCCTCGGCCGCCCGCCACCATGGCGTGCGGAGCCACTCTGAAAAGGACTCTGGATTTCGACCCGCTGCTGAGCCCCGCATCTCCGAAGCGGAGGCGGTGCGCGCCTTTGTCGGCGCCGGCTTCGGCTGCCGCCTCCCCTGCCGCCGCCACCGCCGCCGCCGCCGCCTCGGCCGCGGCCGCCTCGCCGCAGAAGTATCTCCGGATGGAGCCTTCCCCCTTCGGCGACGTCTCTTCCCGGCTCACCACAGGTGGGCCTCGGCCCCGGGGCTGCCGGGGTGGGCTGCGGCCGGGAGCTTGGGTGCGGACACAAAGGGAAGGAAGGGCCTGAACCGAGGTGGGGGTGGTGTCGGCAGGTTGGGTGGGTACGAGTCGGGTTGGCCGGCATTGTGGGGGTCCCTCATTGTGAGGCAGATCATTTGGGGCTAGATCCCTAGAATCGTTTCCTTATGTAGAGCCCCAGCGGAAATGATCAGAGAGGGTGATATTATTCATAAGTCAGGCGAGAGAAGGGTCACATTTCACCCGAATCTCCGGGTCTCTTGGGCTGAATCGATTGGTTGCAGCTATTAACTCAGTGACTGAGTGGTTTGAGGCGAGAAGGCAGCCCCTCCTCCATTTTAGACTTGGCTGGTTTTAGTATAGAAGGGGTGGGGTTTGGAGGGGGATGGATGTCACTGGGGCGAGTTGTAGGCCTGTCATTAATCACCCACAAGAACGCCACTTTGGCTGAGTCAAGACCTGTTTCCCTAGCAGGGTCAACAACAAAGCAAATGTTCTTCCCGAGTACTGTAATGTGATCTCACTATGCGTCCAGTCCTTAAGAGATCCTGAACTTTTAATGAAAAGGAAGGTGTACTTCAAATTGAGACTGACTAGTTTATTTGTAAATGCTTTAGTTATCCCAATGAAGTATGTTGGGAGAAAACAACCTAGCCTCGAGAGTAACGAATAAATCAAGATTCCAGTGGACTTCAGACTTGAAGTCTTGAAACATTTTCTCAAAGTGTCTGCCGGATGGACCTTTGATTGCTTTTGTATACTAAATGTGTACCTAGGGATTTTTTTTCCCCCTCTGCATTTGGAAATCTTTGTGTGCCTTCGGCACAATCTTAGGGTAAACTTTAATGGACTTGAAGTGTAAGTCTGTTTCTTTTGTGTGTGGCATGCAAGAGTGTGTGAGCCTGTGTGTGTAAGCCCTTAGTGATATCATCCTTAAAGCCTTTGCTTAGCTTAAATTTTTTTTTTCTCAGTAATTCATTTTAAAAAGATGGGAACTATAGAGTTCTGTATTTGGTAACATCTATATGAAATTGACTGTACCATGTGTGTTTTTTTAAATGTCACATTTAAATATTCATACCCAAATCCATGGAGAACCTCAGTTACCTAGTCTGGCTCTTAAATTTTTGATATAACGTAGCCAAAAGCTGTTTTATGAGTTGCAGTCACTTTTCGTAGAAATTCCAAGACGTTTATTTAAGGATCATACCTAAGCTGCCCTCCCCCACATATGTGTATAAAGGCACTCCTGACCGAGTTGTTAGAGGAATGGCTCTCAATCTGTGGGCCGCGACCCCCGGGGGAACGCTCCGATATTTGCATTATGATTTATAACAGTAGCAAAATTACATTATGAAGTAGCAACAATAATCATAGGGTTGGGATCATCACTGCATGAGGTACTGTGCTAAAGGGTGGGCTTATCAGGAGCGCTGAGAACCCCCTGCTTTAGTCATTACTGTAAAACAAGGGAACAAAGTGGAGAATGGATTCCTTTTTTTTTTTTTTTTTTTTTTTTTTTGGTTTTTCGAGACAGGGTTTCTCTGTGTAGCCCTGGCTATCCTGAAACTCACTTTGCAGACCAGGCTGCCCTTGAACTCAGAAATCCACCTGTCTCTGCCTCCCAAGTGCTGGGATTAAAGGCGGGCGCCACCTCCGCCGGGCTGGAGAATGAATTCTTGGGGCAGACATTTTTTGTTTTTAATGAAATGCTAAATTTGAACATTGAAATGGTGTCCTATCTACTAATGGAGCCATTTTAAAATAGCTGTAACTAGCAATAAATTTCATTGGAGCTAGTGATAAGTTTGAGAGTTACAATATATCCCTATGCAGTTAAAATAATCTTGAATACTAACACAGCAGGGAGCTATGACACGTTTCTTTACTTAAGGGAGGTTGTTCAGAAACGGTAATGATCTCCCAGTCTGCCATGTCAGTGCTGTAGTGCAGAGTGTTTAAGAGTCTCCACATCTCAATCAGTATACTGTAAAATAACTGGGAGTATTTTTAGTCTTTTAGCCAGCTGATCTAGTTTGACCACATCTTGAAACCTAAAATCAAATCAGCTGGGTGGTGGTGGGGCACGCCTTTAATCCCAGCACTTGGGAGGCAGAGACAGGCGGATTTCTGAGTTCCAGGCCAGCCTGGTCTACAGAGTGAGTTCTAGGACAGCCAAGGCTACACAGAGAAACCCTGTCTCACAATGAGAGAGAGAGAGAGAGAGAGAGAGAGAGAGAGAGAGAGAGAGAGAGAGAGAGAGGGAGAGGGAGAGGGAGAGGGAGAGGGAGAGGGAGGGAGAGAGGGAGAGAGAGAGAGAGGGAGAGAGAGGGAGAGAGAGGGAGAGAGAGAGAGAGGGAGAGAGAGAGAGGGAGAGAGAGAGAGAGAGAGACAGAGAGAGAGAGAGAGACAGAGAGAGAGACAGAGAGAGAGAGAGACAGGGAGAGAGAGACAGGGAGAGAGAGAGACAGGGAGAGAGAGAGAGACAGGGAGAGAGAGAGACAGGGAGAGACAGAGAGAGAGAGAGAGAGACAGGGAGAGAGACAGGGAGAGACAGAGAGAGAGAGAGAGACAGGGAGAGAGACAGGGAGAGACAGAGAGAGAGAGAGAGACAGAGAGAGAGAGAGACAGGGAGAGAGACAGGGAGAGACAGAGAGAGAGAGACAGAGAGAGAGAGAGAGAGAAAGAGAGGAGAGAGAGTTGCCAGTTGATGTTTTTAGAGTTTGCTAAATATTAAGTTGGTATTTCAGTTCATTTGAAAATGTAAAAGATTAGCTTCTTGAAAAATGAGGGAAGATTGTTAAAGTTTAAATTTGCTAAAATGTACATATTTGCTGCTGTAATTTTTAATCACACAGTAAATGTGTGGTTGAACCTTTTTAAGCTAAAACTAATGAAGACCTAGAAGTTTATACAGAGTATGTACTATATGCGATTTGTCTTTATCATTATTCTATTTCAGGTACTTCATGTTTTCTTCTGATAGTGTTCTTGAAGTGGCATATTAGTAGCTTCAAGAACTTGGGCACTGTTCTAAATGCTGTTGTTATTTTAGACATTCCAGGAAAGTGATTCCAAACTTAATATGACTACTTTTATTTAAATCAATATTTTTCAAACTTGAAATTTAATACTAAAGAAGAGGACTAGTTGATGGAAGTCTAGCTCACATTCTTACCCTTGAGACCTGAAACTCTTTATTATGTTAATTAACAGAGGCTTCTGTTCTGTTCTTGCCCCTCTTCATGTATCCTATCTCAAACATGATTTTTAGTGTACCTGAGTTACTAATTCATAACTGTACTCTAAGGTAGGTTTGTCAACCTATGGCCATGTGTTTGTACAGTCTGGGAGGTAAGAATTTTTTTTAGCTACATTTTTAAATGTCTGAAAAAGAACAAAAAATGATCATTTCATCATGTTGAGAATTCAAAAAATTCAAATGTCAGTGCCATGAAAAATAGTCATTTGGCTACAGTTGTGCCTGCCCTCCTTTAAAGTTTAAAGTCCACTGCAGGTTATCTTAGTAAGCTTGTGGAGAGAGTGTGTTCCCAGAATTCACATTTATTGTCTGGTCTTTTACAAAAGAAAAAGAAAAAAAAAGGTATGTGTACACTGGTTTGGTTTAGGATTTTAATTCAATGATGCTTAAAATAACGTTTTAGTGTATCAAAGGATGGTGGGTGGTGAATGAGGGTGGGTTGGGAGAGAGAAGCATTTTAATGAGAATGGGGGAATGAAAGTGTCCAGGGTATGGGGGTTGGGGGGGCTAGATCCTTGACTAGCCAGGAACTCCTGGCATGCTTTTACATCTCGAGTGCTGGGATTAAAGGCTATGTGCCACCCTGCCCTATTTTAAGTAAGATTTTAAGGATGTATTTTTTCTAAGTACCTAACTCTTCCCAGATCCATCTTACCCACCTTTTTCTGCTTCTCAATTTTGTGTTGTCTCTCTCCCCCTTCCTTCCTCCTAAAATAACTTTAAGTCCCAATTTGTGTTGCCTATATATACTCATAGATTTGGGGTCATCCATTAGAGCATGGCTGACCTACTAAGAGTTTTAAGAAAATTGACTGTTCTTCCCTCAGATGCCATCACCTGTCCTCAGCTAAGAATGGGGTCTTGTGTATTACTGTGGATGGGCAGCCACTATTGCTGTAAATTCGTGAGTGTTTCAGCATGTCATGTCCAGAAGACACTGGCTCTTACAGTTTTTCTGCCTCAATCTACCCTCTAAATTTGTATCTCTGTATTTATTTATTTATTTAGAGGGTAGTTCTATATCATGTCCATATAACACATAGTAGTGAGCTCACCCCTGGAGCCCATAAATGCTCCAGCCATGGGTTGTTGCCTAGGATTACAGTGTCAAGCATGTATTTCTGTCTTGGAGCAAGCAAAAATCATAAACCCAACCAGAAAGCTGGACATTTACCCCGTGACATTTGTGCCACTATTGCACTCATGGGCCTGTTATGGCAAACCGATCATTTTTGTAGCTCAAGAGAGGTCACAATTAGATAAGCCTTGTTGGATGACTTTCATAGTAGCCTGCCAAACACCTGGGACTGTGGAAGCTAGCTAAGAGTACCAGCTTGATCCATGTCCTGTGACTATGTGATGGCCTCAGCAATAGAATCCTAACCATCAAGAGTGGGAGCGCAACCTAAAACATTAACAGTAGTCTGTATCATTTTGGAGGTCTCTAGGATACCCCAGACAAACAGCTTAAGGGGTTGTATTCCAATGCTGGCACTGGGCTTTTTACTTGGCAACCTGAGTTATTTTTTAGTTGTCTGTCTGTCAGTCTATTATTATATAACCAAAAGATTGTCCTGGCATTTTCAAGAAAGAAGATGTTTTGATATTAAGTGCCATTGTTAAGAGGTTGCCAGAACTGTCAGTCAAATCTAACACATTGTTTTCATATTTATACTATGAATCAGTGGTCTTGTGAGTGGCCTTCTGTGGATGCTGACTTTGTGAGTCAGGGAGTTACCATTAATGTGTACATTGTAGCTTGCTTGGTACCATTAAGTTTGTTTTAGGAACTGAGTTGGATGAAGAGTTAAATTCCATTGTAAGAACTCATTGTATTTGTTGGAAACTTTCCATTAAAAAATGGAAACTACAGCTTATGAATGGAGAATAGATTGTTCACTAGACATTGATACATGCCTCCAAATGGAGACACCAGCTGGTTTAAAGGAAATACAAATGGTTCTAGGCAAACAAATGATATGTCTGTTGGAGAAGGCAGTATCTAACTTCAGATGCCATTTTATTGAGCCAGAAGTGTCTTTTAATATTTGTGGCTATTTAGACAGCTGTTAAATTACTTCTAGCTTCTCAGTGCATTTGGCAAATAAATGTTTTTAGTAGTGGTCTTTGTGCTATGGATTGTAAACCTGATATTTAGAAATGTGTAGCTCCAGTTAAAATTGTGCATTTAAGAAGCCTGTTAGTTGGAATTGACATGTTGGCTTAGTGATAGTAGAATGCTTGTCTAATCACCGATCTCCCTAAATTTGATCCTAATACTGGGTGGGGGGGGGCAAGAAAAAAGCCTTAGGCTTATGGCCATTAAAGAACACCCCAGTGCATTATTCATTTTAGCTTTCTAAGGTGGGGGTGGGGGGGGGTGGATCCCTGAAGCCTAACAGAAACAAGCTAACCTCATGTAGAGATGCTTCTAGCAGGTCAGTTACCAAGGAAATGGTCATCTGCTTTTGAATGGCTTTGTTCTTTTGTTACTTGGGTATGTTTTTCCTATTGTTAAGATAGGTCAGGAAAAGAGGGGTAGTAATACTTTTGAAAGGTTGAAAATAACAGATTCAGGGCTGATTAGATGGCTCAGCCAGTAAAAATGTTTACTACCAAGCCCAAGGGCCCTTGAGTTTGTTCACTGGGACCTACGTGGTGGGAAGAAAAAACAACTCCAAAAGGTTTCTGTGACTTCACCTGTGCACTGTGGCAAGTGGATTGTAACTGTGGATGCATAAACACAGGGCAGTGATGAAGTATAAAAGAATAATTCAAAGAGTCTAGTACTCACAGTGTTTTACTATTTGAAAAGAAACATGACAAATGTGAAGTGAGAGAAAGTGGAGTCTGGGCTCCTTGCAGAGTTGTTTGGTGAACTAGATGGGATCGGGCATGGGAACTACACTAGTTAATCAGAGTTCTGTGGTCTTTGTTGTCCATGTGTTTAACAGTGTCCAATACTGTTGACCTTAATACTGCCCAGTGCTATTAATCTATCTGCAAAAGTTTCTCTGTGCATATGTGCAAATTTGATAAATTTTGATTTGATGTCTTTGATAAGACTATCAACTTTAAAAAGATGAAGAGAAGGGAAATACTCCAGCCTATTTCAACATTTGTGGCATCTGCAGATGACTGCTCTATACTTTGATTGCTGAATATAGCAATTTTAGAACTCAATTTATCCCAACTTTCTATACATAGCTGAGAGATCCACTAAGAGCCTAAAATAGGTCTCTGAATATTTAGGGCAGGTGTGGGTCAAAGCTGATACCAACTTTAAAAATGGCTTCAGAATTAATAAACATAGTTGGCTAATGTATTACCACAAAGCTTTAAAATGTTGAATTTATTTGTTGGGATATTCACTTGGCATTTCCCAGTTTCTTAGAAGTGCTGCAGCTAGGGAAGCAATGGAATTGCAGTTCTGTATCTTTTTTTAGACTGTTCTGTGACCCTGTAGTTATAATATTTTATGAGCAAAGTATTAATTCAACTGAGTTGTAACAACTACTACAGTGAAAAATTTAAACAGTGTTTCTGGGTACTTAACGGGTTTTTTTTAAAGAACTATTTCTGTGTATGAGTGCTTATGAGTGTGCATTAACACACATACAGTTAAAGAGGGCATCACACACCCTAGAACTGGAGTTAGGGATGTTTATGAGTAGCTGCTGGGAATGGAACCTCAGCCCTCTGCAAGAGCCCCAGGGTATTACTTCTTAATGTTCCTTCCCTCATACTCCTCCTGGGTGATAAGTAAGG
Source organism: Mus musculus (assembly GCF_000001635.26). NCBI lineage: Eukaryota > Metazoa > Chordata > Mammalia > Rodentia > Muridae > Mus > Mus musculus. The sequence goes on from NC_000070.6 coordinate 34,558,335, forward strand.
GCTTCTAGCATTATAATATTTTAGATAGTCTTATTTGGGGGAATTTTGCCATTGTCAGAAATGTGCTCACTTGTCAAATTATTTTGGTATGTGTGCACTGGCCTTTAGCATTCATTTTTGTTAATACAACACCTCAAGAATTAAGAATGAAAATAGATTAGGGATGAGTTTAGGAGAACTGTTGCTCTCTTTTTGTTACTAATTAATTAATTTATTTATTTATTGAGACAGGGTCCCTACATAGCTCTTACTATCCTTGAACTCCCTATGTAGATCCAATTGTGCTGGGGTTAGGTCACAATGCCCAACCTTTTTTGTTTTTAAAATGAGATAGTGCTGGGTGTGGTAGCACTTGCGTTGACAAAGGATGGTCACCTGAGTTTGAGGCTAGCTTGGAATGCATATTGAGATCCTGCTTCAAGTACTGTGAGCAGCACAAAACTACCTTAGCCACTGAATAAAATGTAGTCGAATTCTCAACTATTATCCCAGTCCCTAAATGATGTTATCTGGTAGAACTTTTCTAAGTGATGTAATTGGAAGTATAGATAATAGAAGCTATGACAGGACAGAGTAAATGGGTGTTGACTGTACCAACCTTCAGTGACTTAGTGTGAAATAGTACATTACTGGTATTGTGATGTGCAGCAACACTTTCATACTGGTTTAGATTAATACCTTAAAACAGCAACAGAACACTCCCTTGAACATAGATGCCTATCTTAAGACTGTTAGTGTGGTGGGAACTTAAGTCAGTCTGGATAAAAGTAGTGTAGAATATTGGTGTGGAAAATTTGGGAGGAGGTCTTTATGAGCTTCAAAGTTGTTTACCTCCTGAACTGAAATATATCAGACCAATTTAGTGGTTTTCAACTTGTGCTGCCAGGATCTTGTGCAAGTCAGATCACTTGACTACATAACATTGTTAACTATGTGCTGTTGGTATTAGAACATTTGAGGACAAGTATAGCTTGGGTGACTTAGTTGCATCCTAGCAGATACACAACAGTATAGGCAATGACATTAGGAATTCTTGAATTCTTTAGTTGACAGTATGAAGTGTTGGCAAGACAGGTGTAGCTGGTAATAATGTGAAATGGTAAGGAACACTCTGGAAAACTGTGGTACTTTCTTTACTGTTACCAAACAGAGCTGAGAATGGCCTCAGACTAGAACTTGGATTTAGTAGTTTCATTGGAAACAGTCTGAAAGGCCAATACAGGAACTGGAGAAATGAATTATCACCAGCCAACAATAAGAAGAAACTGATAGATGCAGTGTGCACGAATTCCAAGCATGTCTAGTACAGTGAAGACAAAAAGTTACTGTCCTATACTGCTTGGGAATGATGACAGGAAAAAAATGTATTTGTCATAGCATGGTACAATTAAAAAATGTTTGCACTGTTTGTGTTTGTGAAGTCCACTTATACAGGAGGCTAAATGTAGTGATACCATGTGAGTATTGGCTTCTTGAAGACTGGAGAGACAAAGGTAGGTGTGTGTGTGATATAAAGAGACATAAGAGTAGTGAAAGTTGTGGTTTTATATTACATTTCACTTGATAAATCATAACTTAAAAATATACTATACTGTTGTGTATCTGCTAGGATGTAACTAAGTCACCTAAGCTATACTTGTCTTCAATTTTTTGGTTTGCCTGTGGAGACTGGCTTACTGTGTATCCTGGAACTCACTGGGTAGACTGCCTTTTTCACACAAGTGCTGGGAATAAAGGTTTTGCACCACTATGCTGTGTTGGATTGGGGCTTAAAGTAAATAGTTTTACTGAATTTTAGTCTTGGCTTTGTTTCAAGCATTCTCTTTATGGTACAGTTTAGTTTGGCCTTCATTAATTTCGTAGTAAAGTTTAGAACTAGATACAGTGATTCTCAACCTTTAGGTGGTGACCCATTTGGGGGCTGGGTCACATACCAGATATCTCACATATCAGGTATTTACATTCCAATTAATGACAGGAGCAGAATTACAGTTATGTAGTAGTAACAAAATAATCTTATGATAGCAGGTTACCAGACCATGAAGCATATATTAAAGGGTCACAACATTAGGAAGGTTGAGAACCACTCATAGAAGAAGACAGATTAATTTGAGGAGCAACAGCTTTGTAGTGGTCATGTAAAAGTCACAAAGAGGTGGTAGATGTGAAAGTCAAGCTATTCCAAGCTAGTGTCGTACATTTTGAAGCTTCTGGCTGTAAATAAACTTTACCATGTTTTGAATGGCATTTGTCATTCATTCAAAATATCATTAACTTAAAATCTTCAGGATATTGTTATAAGAAGAGTTATTTCGTTTTTTAAATGAAGATACTGTGCTTGTTGGCAACAAGATATTCCTCAGGTTTATCAGATACCTCTGATGAATGCTAGGAAACTAACTATTCATATTAAGGCAAACCTACATGACCATAATTTTATTTCATACTGACAGCTGTTTACTTAAGTGGAAAAAGACTGAAATTGACCATCTCAACTGTATTGAAAAAGGGTAAACAGTTAAAACTCACACAGCTATCCATAAGTTAATCATATGTAATTTTGTATTTGAACTATACATTCACATGCATTGTGGATATGTGTGTGTACATAAACACAAACCTTTTTAAATGACAGAATTAATGATATCTTGACTGAATTAATTCATCATTTGCGTTTTTCTTTTAGTTACAATGGAATTGGGTATCTAAAGTGTTTAAAGTCAAAGGAGGGGTGGAAAGATGGCCTGGAGGTTAAGAGCACCTGTTACTCTTGCAGGGATGCCGGGTTCTCAACTTTCTGAAGGTTGCCTAGCAACTGTCCTTAGCACCAGTTCCAAGAGGTCACATGCCCTCTTCTGGCTCCCACAAGCATTGCGTGCATATGATGCAGTTAAATACATATAGGCAAAAGTCAGACACATACTAAAAATAAAAACCTAAAAACAACGATCCTTTAAAATTTTGAATATTTAGAGAAAGAAAAGAGACTACTGAAGATTAAAAATGAAAAGTACCAGTTATTAATTATTGAGCAGGATTGTTACTGAGTTGAATATGGGAATTCACTCTTTGTGCAGTTTTTATTGCATGTCTTCACTTTTGCTTTCAATTGGGATTAATAATAAACTTGTTGGAATTTAGTTCCACATCGAGCTAAAGAAGTTACTGAGAAAATCTGTAGATACAGGGATAAGGGGAGTGGAAACCTTGGGGGTGGGGGGTGCATTTCCTACAGATCAAATGGTCCCTTATTTTTCGTTACAAATTGTGGTAAAGTGAACTAATTCTGTTGGCTCAAAAATGACATGCTGGGTATAATTTTATGCTTCAGTGGCTATGTAAAGGATAACTGCATTGTAGGACAGTGGTCCTTGTGTATTGCTGTATCATATTATTTCCTATGAGCTTTTCTCCCCAAGATGCAGAATGCTTTGTTGTTAATGTTAGAACGAACAGTTTCATCATGCTTCATATTAATGACAATTTGATTCATGATAAAATTTTAATTCTCTTGTCCTTTGTCCTTTTAGACTTATGCTTGAATGTACATAATCTTTTCTCATTACTGGAAATACTGGTTAAGTAGTTCTATATGAAATAGATACATGGGCTCTGAGTTTACTCTGAGTAAAATGATTGAAGAAAGTTAGATTACCTGACCACTGTTTTTGAGTAAAAAGCTTAAATTTAGTTTTTACAAATAGAATTTGACTTTGTTGAATTCCAGATGGCATGTATATATTTTTTTTAAGATTTATTTCATTTTATGTGTATATGTGTATCTGGGAGTATATGTCCCCTACTGTGCCTGGAGAGGCCAGAAGAGGGTTGGATATGCTACTTCTGAAAAGCTTGTGCTCAACCAATGGGTTCATAGGGAAACAGTTCTTTGTTATTTGGAAAAAATATTTTTGATTTTTTTTTTCTTTAGTATGAAAATTTTGATTTTTTTCCAAATTTTTCCTTTTTCCTTTTAGAACAAATTCTGTACAACATAAAACAGGAATATAAACGCATGCAGAAGAGAAGACATTTAGAAGCTAGTTTTCAGCAGGCAGATCCAGGTTGTACTTCCGATTCACAGCCACATGCATTTCTCATCAGTGGACCAGCATCACCAGGTAATAACCCTTAATAAGAAGTATTACATTAGAAATGATGGAGAAATGCAAACTGCCCACAACGACTTAAAGCACCTGCTTTTTCCAAGATTAAAGTAGTTACACAAAGTAATGTGTACTATTTTAAAAGTTTTCACTACCTGTATTCTCACCAACCACAGGCAGCCACCTTTAGCATCCCTAAAGTGGACATAACTTGGATTTAAAAAAATAACTAGTGTTTACTATATGCTTTAAAAATACCCATTTATTTTTGTGCTTTTATATGCATGTATTATGTACAACATAAACCATTTATATGTCTGGTACTCATGGAGACCAAAAGAGGATGTCAGATCCTCTGAAACTAGAGTTACAGATGGTCATGAGCCCTGTCATGTAGGTGATGAGAACTAAACCCGAGTCCTCTGCAAAAACAAGTGCCTTTGACTGTGATACTATCTTTCCTGTCCCACCCACCACATGCTTTTCTGTTAGATAATAGTGCCCCAACACTGCCATCTTGTGAATTTCCTATAATTATTGATCTAGCAGTTATATTCAAAAGTTCTTCTGATAGAACCATTATACAAATGTCTATCTATGTACTTGTAGACATTGGTCACATTGGGCTAGATTCCTTAATGTGTGGACTTCTTTTTTTCTGTTGTTTTTTTAAAATTGTGTATCAATTTAAAACTCATTTACCCTTTAGAGAGAATGGTCTACTTTTCTAAGTCTGACTTAGTAATGCTGAAGTTACTTGGCCAGAAAAGAGCCATCTTTTAATAACCTGTCAAAATACTTTTTACTTGAGAAGCACTTGTTTGGGGCTGGAGAGATGCTCAGTGGTTAAGAGCAATGACTGCTCCTCTGAAAGTCCTGAGTTCAAATCCCAGCAACCACATGGTGGCTCACAATCATCCATAATGAAGTCTGACTCCCTCTTCTGGTGTGTCTGAGGACAGCTACAGTGTACTTACATATAACAATAAATAAATCTTTTTAAAAAGGGGGTGGTGGTGCTGGTGAGGTGGCTCAGCAGTTAAGAGCACCGAAGGTTCTGAGTTCAAATCCCAGCAACCACATGGTGGCTCACAACCCTCTGTAAGGAGATCTGACATCCTCCTCTGGTGTCTGAAAACAGCTACAGTGTACTTAACATATAATAATAAATCTTTAAAACAGAAGCACTTCTTTTCCTGGTACAATGCAAAACAGAAACATAAAATCCAAGATGTAAGGTAATCAATTAAAACTTGATAGGGAAATTGTTCAATGCTAAATATTGGAATGCTGCCAGTTGGGGGGTGGAGCTAGGTGTGCCAAAGGAGTGATTCTTACTAAAATTATAATAATGATCTTTTCTACTAATACTAGTTTAATTCTTAGGGATTTGCCAGTCTTAACAAGACTTGGAATTTCAAGGTTAGGCTAGCCTTGGTAGTTGGGTTAATTTGGGTGAGTCAGTGTGGATAAAGGCAAGATTAGAAAACTGACATGAGTGTGCTTGTATCCATATGTAGCACTTGACAGCACGGATGCAGTGAATAGCTACCACAATCCTGGGTTATCCGAAAGATAATGATCTTTAAGCCACGAATGTTTAAGATCAAAATACCTTAAATAGAGGATGAATGTCTTTTTCTATGAAGTATGTCACTACTTGATAATATCAGTGGCTGTTAATATTAACAGTCTTTCAGAACTCGAAACCATAAAATACAGGTGAATTTTTTTCCCTCTTCAGATTGTCCTAGCAGTTATCATTAACAAAAAACAAACTGAGATTTTTTTAAAAAGCATACAATTCAAAGTAATAAACATGATCAGAGCTTTTTCCTTTAAGAGGTCCCAGAAATGAATGTTTCTGAAATTTGGTTCATGAATCAACTTGTTAGTATCCTAAAGTTTGTAATACAGATCCGTGCTTACTTAGTGTCTTAACAGTTACCATGGAGAGAGTTTCTCTTAGAAACCTTTTAGTTACAGAGCACATAAGGAATATTCCTGCTAACTTAAAACTGACAAACACTGGCGCTGGAGCTGGTTTTGGAACGTTGGTTTTCTTGAGTTTTGAGTGTTTGAACTTAGGTGAATTAAATTACATTAGCAAAAGTGGGGGCTATGGTCACTATTCAAAATTTAGAATAATTATGTTCCTTTAGTAAGTGATAAATATCTGCATTACAGATTTCTCCCTGCGGCAACTCTTTTTAAAAGTATAATTCTCTATTTTTCTTTTTTAGATATAATTCTCTTTTAAAAGGAAACTAAGGGGTTTGGAACATGAATATTGAAGTTGTAGAACAATCGGATAGGACTTACTGTATGGTCTTAAAATATAAGCAATAAGCATTAACAATAAAATAAGTGTCTTTATAGCATAATCATGTTACTCTAGTAACTAAATGTTCTGAACAGGCATGTGCTGGAATGGAGTCTGAAAGGTTTGTGATGGGCACTGACATTGCAAGGATTTTGTTGTGAACTTTTCTCCACTCGACTTTAGGCTTTTCCTCTAGATAACATCCCTTCTTCCAGAATCGCAGTCTGACAGAGTTAATACTTGGCCCTGTTTATCATAGATAATAAGTTTAAATGACATGGGGAAGTTCTCAATGAAACCTTCATTCAGGAGGTATACTGTCATGGTTCTAAATCAGGTGATCTTTTATTCATGTTGTACATAGGGACTTCATCTGCAACATCCTCACCATTAAAAAAAGAACAGCCCTTATTTACTCTAAGGCAGGTTGGAATGATCTGTGAACGTTTGTTGAAAGAACGGGAAGAGAAAGTTCGAGAAGAATATGAAGAAATACTGAATACAAAACTTGCAGGTAACCAATGAGTTTATTTTAGAATATCCCAGTGTTCTAGTCACTGTTCTATTGCTGTGAAGAGACACCATGAACAAGGCAACTCTTATGAAAGAAGGCATTTAATTGGGAGCTTGCTTCTAGTGTCAGAGCATGGCGCCATGCAGATAGATACATCCTAATTTCACATCTCCCCCACCTCACCCCTAGTGGCACACTTCTACCAATGAGGCCACACCTCATAATCTAATTCTTTCAGAGTTATACTCCCTGCTGACTTGCATTCTAATATATGAAACTCTGGGGTCCATTCTTATTCAGATCACACCTAGAAACGCACTGTAAGAATTATTTCCCACAGGTGTTTTTACACTGGTATATTCTTTCTATACATTGGTATAAGTCTTGGTATATGTGCACCAGGGAATTTCAGTAAAAAAGGAAATTAACATTCTTAAAGCCCATATCTCACCTTCATGATACCAGGGATGAGCTAGCTGTATAGATCAGCTACAGTATTAATTAAATTTTTAGTTTGTATCCTGTGGAAAACACTTATTTGAGCTGTTTACAATTACTATTTAAGCTATGGAAAGGTTTCACATTGCTTTATATTTTTGATACATTAGATAGCATATTTTGCAAGTCATGTAATTTACACATACCTCTATTTATAGAACAATATGATGCTTTTGTGAAGTTTACGCATGATCAGATAATGCGGCGATATGGAGAACAGCCTGCTAGTTGTAAGTATTTGACCTTTGAACTATAAACTGAAAAAGACCATGTTTTCATATTTAAGAAGAGAGTTGATAAAAAGTATGAAGAGAAAGTTAGTTTAAAACAGAAGTAAAATGTTACAAGTTAACTATCTAGGGGTGGTATTAGGAAAGAATGATCTTGTTTGTTGTCATTTTGCCCCATTCTCTATACTAATACTCCTTTTCTCCTCCAGATGTTTCATGAATCGCGCTTTTTGCATTTGTGGGCTGCCTTGTTCTTTGTTGAGTTGTTGCAGGAGGTCCCAACTATGACATGCAGCAATGCCAGTACCCATCTGTGAATACAGGTTATTTCAAGCTTTCGTCAGTGGCAACCACTCTTAGGCAGCAGCAATTGGTTTTGGAAATTTCCGTGATGTCATTACCACCTGAATGTGGACCTTTGCTACTTGTATTAAGACCAGTGGCCTCGTTTTGCTGTATCATTACAATTTGGCTTCTTTATATTAATGTTTGAAAGGGATTAAACCTGGCATTCTAGAACATGCCCTTCACTGGTTATGTAAATAAAACTGTAGAATGACACGTCAGATGAAGTTAGTGTGATTTTAATTGTGCACTACAACCAAGCTGTAACCAGTTATTAATAACTTAGAATGTAATCCCAGGACATTTAAGCAGTTAGTCTACAGTACTTCTGTGAGATAGTGGAAGAGGAGGAAGAGGAGGGCATTTCTGTATTTCAGGACTTTTCTTGGGGTTTCAGAATGGGTTTATATGATTTTCTTTATTATTTTTTGGTAGTTTTATTTATTCTATCAGTCTTTTTAACAAATGTTTATTGCTGCACCTCCTCCCCAGTGTATTATTGTTTTACTACCCTTGTAGCACTGGAGTTTAGTTGGAAAAATAAAACATTTACTTCTATTCTGCCTGTTTCCGAATTGTACACATGGGTAGTATTGGAATAAAGTAGTGTTTAAATGTTAAGTATTTTCTAGAAATCAACACAAAGTTAGTTTTCTGGCATTATTTACCTTTTAAATGCTGTTTTCAGAAATTATGATTCAAAACTGCTTCTGTAACTTGCTGTATAACAGCATGTTCTATAACAAGATCTAAAACAGCTGTAGACCTTTCCTTTGAATCCAGTTTTGATTTTTTTGAACAATGTGATAGATGAACACATGGTCGCTCTAGTTGATGTGATAAAGTAACCCCACACAAAGCAGTTTAGGGTATTAAGTGTTTATTTTACTTTACCTCAAAATCCCAGGTTGCAGTCTATCACTGTGGGGAAATCAAAACTGCAGGAACTTGTAGCCACAAGTAAGAGCAGAGAGCCATCAGTAAATGTTTAAGTACTAAGTTTAGTGGATGGTTCCACCCACTTCTGGTTGGCTCTCTTCCTGATTGGTTAAGGCAATTCAGTCACTCACAGACATGCTTACAGGCTAAACTGATCTAGACAAGCCTTGTTAAGATTTAGAAAATCCTAGGTACTGTTGAGATGAAAAAGTTAACATCTTAAGGGCTGGAGAGAGGCTCAGAAGAGCTCAGGTTGCTTTTTTGGAAGACCCTTGTTTGGTTCCCAGAACCTATATAACAGCTCACCAACTGATGCCTTTTCTGAACTCCATGCACACAGTACACACATATATACTCAGGCAAGCACACATACATAAAACATTAAATAATATCACAGTGAATGACTAAATTAAATGTATACAAAGTAGTGAGAAAGCTGAAAGTACTAACCACACATTTGTCATCTTGGTAGTTGAGACAGGATTAGAGGTTAAAGGCCACCCCCTCAGTCTTGCTCAGTGAATTATTTTCAATTTTAAAAAAAAAAAAAAGATTTTATTTGTATACGCTTATGTGCCTGAGGCCATAAGACAGCCAGTTGTTGAGCTGCCCATGTTGAGGCTAGGAACCAAAATCCCTTAAGTCCTCTGCAAGAGTGGCAAACATTCTTAACTGCTGAGCTACCTCTCTGGCTCCCTTTGAATTTTAATAGCATACTTCCTGTCATTAGACTAATCTTAAAACACAATATTTCATTTTTAACTTACTAATAACCTCATTTAAAAATAAGCACCCAGAGTGTGCTCTGTGGCTTTCACAAGATTGTCAGGCAGTTCCAAATCCATTAGTACACAAGAAACACAAGTTATAGAATGGGGCAGCTGGATGTAAAGTGAACTAATCTCACACTTAGATTTCAGCCTCAATGCTATTGGTACTTTGGGATGTATCTGTACATTCTAGAGTGTTAATGGTATCTCTCCCCTTTCCCATTATGTCAACAAAAATCTTCACGTTATCTTTCAAATATAGCCCTCAACTTGTTAGGAAAACACTCATCACAGAAGTTGAAAGATTAGTGTCATTTCCTACTTGATTTTTTCAAGTAGAAAGTGCTAAGCTGTGTTGGGAAGTTGTCTAAACACATATGCTTCTCTCTAACCTCAGCGCTGGCCACTTGAGGTAGATGCTGTCTACATTTGTATTTCTCTGTTTTCTAAATGCTTTTAGCACCCCAACCCCTCCTCTCTTCCCCCACAAGGATTCAACCAAGATTACAACTTTCTGGAAAGACTAAGTTGAGTATTTCTTTGTGCTACCATTAACATGACCTGTCCTTTTTGAAGTTATAAACTAGAATGCAGATTTAAAAGTTTTAATACTTGTATGTGTCCACATGGATGTGCAAGTGCCCACAGAGGCCAAAGAGGGTGGTAGATCCCTTGGAGCTAGGTAGTTTTGAAAAATCTGATGTGGTTGCTACAAACCCACTTCTGGTCTTTTAGAAGAACAGCAAGTTCCTCACTTGTGAACTTTATTAATGTTTAGTTTTAGTGTTGGGGTAAGCCTTTTGGTTAAGACTGTAAAGTGATGTTATGGAGTCCGTATTATAAAGTATTAGCATATGGCTTTTTCCCCCGCTTACTGGTCAGTTTGATACTTGGCTCGGTCAATTAACCAAGTTACCTAAGATTACCGCATTGTTTACTCTATTCATATATGAGCTTCAAAGTCTTCAGTTGGCTTCTAAGATACTTGCCTGATTCCTTTCACTTTTAATGTTCTCTTGAATTTTTACCTACAAATAAGCATAAACCTCAACGCTGGAGTTTGATCTCCTTGCCTCTCTTCAGTGCTGACGTTGGTGATCTCTAAACAAGATTCTGCTCACCTTACTGTGTAGCATTTCACCAGAATCTCTCCTGATTGTTATAGCCAAAGCCAAACTCAGTTTTGCTGCTGTTTCTTTCAATTAGCCTTCCATAACTACAATAAAATACTCAGGTTTATCTAGTCAGGAAGTTTATTTCAATTGCATTTTGAAGGCGTATGATCAGTTGAGGCAGAAGACATGACTAGAGTCCAGTTTAGAGCTAAACTGTTAGCTCATCAGCCAGGAAGCAAAAGAATAAAGAGGACTGTTGGATCCTCCCATTTTCCTTGCGGCCACACTCGCAGACTTCCCATTATACCTTAGTTCTTAGAGATCCCACCACCGAGCAGTAGCCATAGCAGCCCACTGATAGCAATGCTTCTAGTTTATAAGCAGAAGGGATTTTAAGGATCTAAATGTGCATCTAATTGTAGTTAATCAACAGTGACACCAACCCCGCTGCTCTTGGTCAGCTAACTAGTGGTTGCTTTGCTGCATCAGGCCTCACTGTTCTCACACGTGTTGATCATTGAAAGGCTTTACCCTTTTGCTTCTGACCGAAGAAAACAAAGCTTCACTACCTGCACTCTTGTCCTACTCATTCAATTCCTATTATTTGAACCCCCTGATCCATCCTAGCTGTCTCTGTCTTGGTGTCCCCATCCTAGGATATTGGTTACTGCTGTTGCCTGCCTAGTGGGGTCACCCATAAGTCCTCCTGGGTAGTTTTTTTCATTCCTATACTTTTGCTCAAGTGAGGTCTGCTTTGCTACATAAAGGACAAGGAAAACACTGATCTTGTTTCTAAAATATCTAGTAAGTGCCAGGCACCTCAATGAAGGATTGAGTTTTTATAGGATACCAAGTAATTACACACAATCAGTTTAATGGTTCAGTCCTACAGGTCCTTTTGATAGTATGAGAAGTCAATGTGCACACACGCACAAATGCAGGCAATGCCTAGGAAAAGAAAACATGCCTCAGACAAGATAAAAATATGCCAGTATTAACACCAGTTCCTCTGTATTTTATATGCACAAAATGTTGTGTTGTTTAAAGACCTGTTTTCTCGTCTGGGCATAATGTAAATTCCTTATAATCTTAGCACTTCGGGATGGGGGGCATGGAGAAAGGATCATAATCTTGCATATACCTTGCAACACAAGTCAGAGGCTTTTAAATTTTTTTCTGGACATGGACTCTCTGAATCATTTGTGAACAATTTTGGTACAATTCTCTTGAGAGTTGAACATTAAATAATGAGTTTTATGTGTCTGATTCTTAAGTTCTTGTCATGAAAGATACGATATTATTTCACTGGACCTTTACATTTCTGAGTTTTGTAAGTTAGGGGAGCAGTTTGTGAAGGCCCTTACTGGTTGTAAGTCTCCGTGGCTGTTCATATGAATGTTTATTAAGTATAAAGCCAAATAGCTTTGGGCCTGGTAAGTTGCCAAGATTATAAGAAATGGAGAGGCTGAGGTGATTTTAGAGCCTTTCTAGCAAGGAAAACACCTGAAAGATGTTTACAGTGTCTAACTTTACAGTGTGCTGGCGTTTGGGGTGCTGCTGAGAGCTATGCGTAAGAAGTTCTAGCATTTACACACTAGACAAGCAAGAATGAAGCAATGTATACTGATAACATATAAAGGCTTTATGCATTTGTTAGTCTTTGAAGTACTCCAAAAACGTTTTGATACAAATATGCAAGTTGGACATGGAACTCTTCTTGTCTTCACTCTCTTGCTGTTTAACAGCCTCCCCATGTAAGCCTTGCAACATGGTCAGTCTTCTGTTTCGTAGGTTTTATAAAGCCTAAAAGTTCTAATTCAGAAACAGCTCGAATAAATCGAGCACTAGAGGATCTAGCTAAGGAAAATTAGGGTGTTTTGTTTTGCTTTGTTTTTTTAGTTTGACAAAAAGATTAAAATGAAATTTCAAAGTTGAAATAGTAACTGGTAAATTGAAATAAGTGGTTGAAATAAATACTACTAAATTATATAACCCTATTGGAAGATGTTAAATGCAATCAGAATAGAAGGTTCAAATGGAGTTGTGTGTTACAGTGCACACCTATTGTAATCCCAGCACTTGAGACAGAGGCAGTTTGAGGCCAGTCAGGTGAGGTTACATGATACCATGTCTCACAAAAATGTCAAATGAATCACAAACAGATGGAAAAGTGTTGAACACTATCGCCCCCTTGCCAAACTTCTAGAAGTATGTTTTAAAAGTTGATAATTCAATAATGACAATTTCCTTAGTAAAAACTGGAATAAATTGAGAATAGAATAGACTAAATTCAGAGTACTTAGAAATTAAGGTTGTTTTAAGATGGTATGGTTAAGCAATACATATTTATGAATTTTTAGATGTGCTTTCTTTAAATTTTTATTTTTTAACGTGTGTGTGTGTGTGTGTGTGTGTGTGTGTGTTGGGCCTTGAATTCAAGGCCCTTTGTTTAAGCAAATGTTCTTTGTTTTAAGCAAATGACCTAGCCAGTCAAGAAACAAGAACATTAAAATACTGTTACTGGGTCACTGTAGAACTGGTTTTAAAAGGATACTGAATAACTTCACTCATTTCTTCTGAGACTGTAGAATTTGCATCCATTTTCTCAGCAGCTGTCACAACTGTTGCAAAAGCCTTTTGAGTATACAAGAGAGAAGAAAATACAACTTGTTGCTAGGCATCTTGTTCTGTACCCGTGAGATAGTTTTGGAACTAGTCAGGTTTTAGGACTTGCTGTAGATATCTGACACATCTTTCACAACAGATTTCAAATTGAAGATGACTAATGACATTAATAAGTTTTGCCAGTTATTCATTAAAAATAATAAAACTGACTCTACATTTGTGTTAGAGGATTAAAGCATAACTATTCAAAATTTTAAAAGCAGAGAAATCCCTGTTCCCTCTAACGTTAATCTTTTACTCCAAGAAAATGCATTTCTCTTGGAAGACTCTAATTCAGCATGTCCTTTGATGTTGAGATGTCAGTTAGGACTTTTGACAGCTATGCACTTGTCCCCTGCCTTGCCATATATTCCAGAATAGAATTTCTCCTGTTGTGTGAGGGGTGTCCACCACACCTGTATTCTGGCTTGCTCTGAGCTGATCTGAATCCTTTCTTTGGCTTCTGTTTTTAAAAAACACAGGATCAGAATAGGAGCTTACTTAGGACTTCTGAAGCATAACAACATTTGTGCTTTACAAACGAAACAGAGACGGGGGGGGGGGGGGGGGGAGCACAAACCGCTAGGAACGCTAGTTAAACACCTAACTTGTTCTTTGTGACCCACCTCTGCCCAGTCGACGAGGTTGATCAGCAGGCTACACTCCAGGTGCAGTTTGTATGCTATGCAGATGTCAGGGGCAGTATTTGGAATACATCCTTCCAGTTCTTCATTCTAAAAACAGCAGATTAAAAGTTAAAATCTTAGAAATTATGAAAACCAAAGCTATTAGTTGAACTCCTAAATTTAGTAAATTAGAAAGTAGGATCTTGTCATTTCCTTTCTTCATACTTCAAGTCTTGGCTATATCCCTCTAGCTCTAAGCCACTCTCCCCATAAGACTTTTTTTTTTTTAATCTCATTTTTATTTGTAGAGCCTCTCATAACACATGTTTCAGTTTGCTGTAAAAGTTTAGAAATCTCTGGGAATGATTACCCAATAAAATGCTACGTCCAACATTTGTTATAAAGGCAATTCTAGCAGTTATGTGGCATTAGTAAACACTTGTCATTGGTAATCGTAGAGTAGGGTAGAGTAAATGTGATCTCCCAAAGAAGAGACTGCTCTCAGCACTGCACTTTCTGTTACTGTTTTGGAACCAGGGTCTCCACATGGCCTAACCAGCAGTGCAGAGCGTCCTTCTCACCCCCCAGGTTTATTTTTGTTTCTGTGAATGAGTGTATCCATGTGAACAGATGCTGCCCCTTAAATATAGTCATCTGCAGAGACTGGGAGAGAGTACCAGCAAAGAGCTGGAGGCAATCAGCCCTCACACCACAAGCCCTATAGAAACTGTCAGTATTGGTTTAACTTATTTGAAATCCCAGTTTTATTAAGAAACAAAATCTCATACACAAAATGCATGAAAGACCACATCAGTTTGTTTCTGTAACTCTACCACTAAATATTTTAGTTTGTAACTCATACATTAAAAGTTGTTTTTCTTTACAAAAACCTGGATTCATTTGTTGTGCAAAGGGGATGAAGCACCTGGGTGTTGGAGACTGTTCTTCCCTCTGTGGTCTGAGTCTGTCAGGCAGATGCTTTCACCTGATGACTGAGCTATCTGAGCAGACGCTCCTCTTATTGAACCATGAAATTATTAAGAATGGAGAGATGCTCAGGAGTTAATAGCATCTGCTGCTGTATGTCACAGAGGACCAGAGCTGGGCTCCAGGCTCCCTACTCTATCAGCTCACAACACCTTTCATTTCAGCTCCAGGGCATCTTATCCCTTCTTCTGCACTCTTATAGGTACTTTACCCACATGAGCACATGCCCAAACAGATAATTAGGTTTTAAATAGGAAACTGTCAAGCTCCTGGTAGCTACCTACCATCATTGAAGACCACTGACCAGTAACTTCCTATTCAGTATCCTCCGCATACTTCACATCTGTACCCCATTTTGCAAGGAACTGGTAGTAGTTTGGGGTATCTTTTGGAACCACTTTTTAACTAAAAATATAATCACTATGTGTATATGTATGTATGTATGTATATGTATGACAAATTTGTGGAATCATTTTTACAGGGGCCCAGGGGGTCAAGCTCAGGCTATTAAGCTTCTTAGCAGGTAATCAGAAGCCCCTTCATCTACTGAGCTATACTGACTGCCCACTTTACTCTTTTCAAAGTATCAGTAAGTTCATACCGGCCCTGAACTTGGTGATCTTCTTGCCTGAACCTCTGGAGAGCTAGAATTACAAGCGTGCTACCACATCCATTCAAAAGTGCCTTCTAAAGCATCTTTTTCTGGAAGGAAAACTTCCAACTTCCCGAGCATGCACATTCACCCGTGTTCAAAAACCCTATCTACCTACTTATAATACAGTGTTCATTTATCTCTCAAAACAACGGTAGTTTTGAACATTTGAAACGGAAATTTGTAACTTTCTGGATTTTAGGCAGCTGTTTCTTCCCTTGTATGCTGTTTTAGGAGTTTCTACAGCAGTACCCTGCAGATCCTCCCAGAATAGATTGTTATTAGGATTTAAAATCCATGATGAAATTCCAGGGTGTTTTTTTCCATTTAAAATGTGCACTTGGAATTTTATATATTTTCATTAGGCCTTATTACCTGGCCACTGACCAACTGTTGTTACCTACAGAAGAACCCTTTTCTGCTCGGCAGTGGTGGTCTAAGCCTTTAGTCCCAGAACTCAGGGAGCAGAGGCAGGTGGATCTCTTGAGTTTGAGGCCAGTCTGGTCTACAGAGCAAGTTTCAGGACAAAGATACAAAAAAAAAAAAGAAAAGAGAAGAAAAAGAGAAAAACATGTCTGGGGAAAAAATTCATTTTTTACAAGAGTAAGATATTACATTCTAAAGCTTTCTGCCTATGATTTGTTCAAATTTTTCTTCTGGTGTGTGGTCATGAATGTGTAGAACATAAGACAACTTTTTGGAGTCGGTTGTCTCCTTATACCAAACTCAGGTTATGAGGCTTAGTGGCAAATCCCATCTCACTGGCTATCTCCCATGAAAGACAGTTTACATGTGAGCAAATGCACATAGCCTCAGTTGACTACTGACTGCTACTATCGCTAAGTCACTTTAACTAAAATCTAGGAACTCTTTTTTTTTTTATTTTAGAAAAATGTGAGTAACTGGGCGAGTTGGGCTTCCTTCTTACCTTCAGGTAATAGTATGGGTTGTTGAGTGCAGTGTGAAGAGCGATTCTTGGAGCAGCATTTAAGTGCTCACGGAGTGTGTTGGCAGCACTGAAGTACACTACCTCATGCAGAGGCTGGCTCTCAGGAGGCAGAAGGTAGTCTCTGAAACCGGGAAATCAGGTGCCAGCTTTAGATACATACATTTATACATACATACATACACGTACAGGTTGGTTTTCAATTCCACAGTTTTGTCAATCTTCTATGAGTATTTGCTGCTTAATAAACAGTGAACTCAGCAACCAAACAAACACCAAGTAATGGAACCCATATAGTTTCACCTAGTTTTATATGTCAATACTACTTTTAAAACTTTCTCTGTATTTGTGATATCTGGAATTAATGTTTTCCCCAGGCAGCAGGGCACATCTCTGAGGCATTTTTCCTAATTGGATCTGCCCTCAACACTGTCCTGGGAAATGAAAATTTGCACTTTCAGGATGGTCAAGATCATTGTAGTCACCAAAAAACTACACCCCCCCCCCAAAAAAAAAAAACAAACCATTCTTATTCACAGCCTCATCTCCTGACCAGTTTGAACTGCCTTCAACTAACTTCATCTAAAAACAGCACTTTTCCTACTTTCCTTTTGAGGCAGGCTCTCAGGGTCATGTTTGCCTGCAATGCCCAGAGATTTTTTCCTGTTCTAGCCTCAAATGCTGGGGTTACAGGCTGGACCTCTACTTCTGCACTGTTTGTAACTAGCTAAGTCATCTCTTGTGTACTCACATTCTTTTAAATCTGTCCCTGTTTCCATAAGGTCACCTGGATGGTTGATTTCATGTACACACATAAAGCTGGCTTTTGGGAAATACCCAGAATGATCCAGGCTCCCCAAGAAAGGCCGATAAACAAACTAGATAGGAGACTTGGATAGTTGCTGAGTAGATACTGCAGGCAGAATCGATTTGGTGCTGATACTTAGTTGTCCTGATAAAACACTCACAACAAAACAGTAGCATGGCTAGTATACAATGTCTGTTTCTGGGCTGACCCAGATCCTACTACAGGCAGAAAAACTAAGAACAATGCAAACTTGACAGAATACTCTGAAGTGTCCTGTGTTTCCTCACCCGGCCTAACTGGCTAGATGAAGTTTAAACCTGCCTTCCTAAACCAACAGTAAAAAATAAACGAAGTCATTTGATTAGGTAACAAGGACAGAAGATCAAGAAAAACACTCAGATGGGAGAAACACCCTGGCCTGGCTGTGGGCAGTGAGTTCCTGGTGTCATTTGGAAGAACAGGGTTACTGTTCTTCACCGAAGCATTAGACTCACCTCACTAAGTTGTCGATGAAGTTCATAACATTTTCTCTGAGCATTTCAAACTTGGTTGGCTTCTTAGTTCTCCTTAGCTCTTTCATTTCTAGTAAGGACTACAGGACACAGTAGGGAGAGGGTAAAAAAATATATAACATCTTTGACTTCAGAAAAAAAACACTTTGAGAGCTGTCACTCACATGGAGAAGCAGCTGATGCCCTTACTTATACAGAGTGCAGACCAAGAACCAGATCAACGTGTGCTTTATTTTCTGCTAAGAATCTGGGAAGACGCTACCCCTCTATGTGTTTTGCTTTAAACATAGACCAAGTGAATGTTCAAAGGAAGAAGAGAGCAGCTTACTTCACTGTTCAGTTATACAAGAGTGCTTACTGTTTAGAAACCATTTTCATTTAGGAACATGAGGAAGAAAACACCAATCCACAGCTTTGGCCCACAGGAACAATAGATGTTATGAGTGTAGTTTCACCCAGACTGAAATTCTATTGTACAGTTTAACTTGGTAAAATGGGACAAGAAGGGTCATCTGACTATCAAATGCCTTTTTACCCTATGAGTGTTCAGTAAAAAAGAGAAAGGCTGAGATTTGTAGTTTAGTGGTATGGCTCTAGCTAGTGGCGAGACACCTAGGTTTGCTTCTCAGCACTAGAGGGCTGGGGGGAGGTCAAAAATATTTGACTTAGAGATAAGTACATTATATTCTTTTTGTAAATCACATTCCCATGTCCCCTTTACTTCTGTTGTCTTCCTTAAGGCTTCAGAATTGTTTTCTATACTGTCTAGTAGACTGTAGACTGTGCGCAGGTATACTCTAGGATGACAGCAAGACAAAGAACAGAATTATAGTACAGAATGGAACCTACCTCTAGGTGGAGACATGCTACTGTCTTCTCCCTTGAGAATTAAGTCAATGGAGGGCCTGGCTGAGAGGCTCCCCTAGAAAAGCTGTTCAACATCTCCTGTAGTTAGTAAAGAACCTCCATGATGTTTCTGGGTTTGTAAGTCTTTCTGAGTACTGACTCAGGCATAATTACTCCTTTTTTTTCTATTGCACATTGGCAAAGCCTACGTACGCTTTTTAAATGTCCTAATCCTCTGGGCTTCCATAGTCTCTAAAGCTATCCTCCTGCCTCGCAGCTACCTGCTGCTGTGCCAGCCTATCTTCCTTACTTTTGGCAGCTTCCACAGGTACAGCTTGCATGCTTTGTTTGGAGAGAAGCTTTAAAATAAAACAACACCACCTAAGAAATTGCTGCTCCGCTTGTTTGGGCACTTGGTTAATTTTTTCCATGAACCTAGACTAAGGACCCCCAAAAGGGACTTCGATTTCCCTGGTATATATAATGTCTCCACTGTCTCCACAGGAGTTACCCAAGATTTCCTGTAGCACTTCTTTCCTGCCTTCTAATTCTATAATTAGCACAGAAAACCAATCCCTTCCTACAGTGTAGATGGCATCAGCATGTCTGAGTTTTTAGCTTCAGTCTGTCTATATTGTTCCTGGTTGTGAAGTAAGATATGAAAGTGATGACAAGAGCACAAATTAAAACAAGGTAACCACCTCCAGTGCAGCTGGAAGGAAGAGAAAGATGCCTACCTTCTGAAGGTGATACAGGTCTGTCTTCTGCAGCCCCTTTGGCTGTGATCCACAGGCATCCTCTTCCTCTTTGCTATCTGCTTTGAATACAACAGAGAATAGACACTGGAAGTAGAATTTATACTTTTTTAAAACATGAGCAAGACAGGCAGATGATGCTCCTTCCAGAAGCTGAAGGCAATACATATTACATTGTTTATATAGTAGTGAGATCTTCAATCACTAGCTACTGAACTCAAGCGTTTCTAGCCAGCAGAACAAAAGCCTATATAAAAATATCATACAGACTTGAAACTATTTCCCTTTGATTAGAAGCATTCCGATCCACCTGCGCTCAACCTTCCACTGTCCTGCTTTTGATTCATTACCGTTTAGCATAAGGAAGGAGGTGTATAAAAGCTATAAAAGTAACTCTAGGAAGAGGTCCCCCTAACTGATATAAACGTATGGCTATGCTGCAGGAGGATGTGGTACTCGCTCTGACTTGGGAACCTGACAATGATTTGGTTCAAATATGATATAAAAATTAGCTAAAGAATGTATATTCTTAAAGAACCAGAAGATAACTCTTGATTTTAGAAAGTTATAACCTAAGGTTAGGATAACTGCTAGCTAAATTCTTTATTTTATTCCATTCCATTACCGTGTTTAAAACTGATTATAACACCCAGCCTGATTTAACCCTCTCCAATTTAATTCTAAATTAAAATAAATATGCCAACAGTGTAAAGAAACCATAGGTGGCAAATAACCAAATATTTCTTCTTGTGAAAATTTTAAGTATACTTTGTTATTAATAACAATTGGTTTTTTAAACCAAGAAATAAAGACAAATCAGCAGGATGGTGTTGTTTTGATTCATAAAACACTATTCTTTATACTGTTGTCAAACATTTTAATCTTCAGCCTTACCATTTGAAAAATGATAATCACTTAATGCTAATTTATCATAGGATTTGTTCGCTAGGTCACATTACATGAACTCTAATTAAAATTATGGTATCTACAGTCTCTTTATGTCCTTAAGAGTTGCTTCTCATTGGTGAGAGTGCAACTGTGATCTGATCTTACACACACACACATACAAACACACTCACTCACTGAGCTGGAAGCCAAGAGAGATTGGCTCTAGTCTGTGTGCTGTATCAATAGCTGTGAAGTATAAAGCAGTTTACTTTTCTTCTCAGAGTTGAGTTTCTCGTAGCTGGAATGATCTCAACTTGTAGACTTTTAAGGTTTTTACTTCTGTGAAATGGTTCAGGGTCACTGCTGTGGAGCTCCCTCTCACACATAACTTGGAGGAAGCAAATTGGCACTGCTTACCACCTTAATCTGTAACTGAGCACCTGTCAGAGACCCCCTGCAGAGGAGCTACAGGGGTCTGAGGACACATTTCCACACAGACAGCTTGCTATAAGTAAAGGAGTTTAAAGACAAAGGAATATCTGCCACAGGAGGGAGTCAAACAAACATTCCAAAGCAGGTATTTCCATGATGCCATGAGGCAAGCCTCTTTCCTCACCCCGTCACAGCACCCCAGATAAGGCAAGAGTACAGAATGGTCTATCCAGAGAATGAGAACTGCCTGCCACCCATTCTCACCTGAAGAATGAAAATGATGTTCTTCCATTTGATTTTCTACATTGTTTAAAACAAATCCAGAGGCGAAATGCCTTTGCCTGTTTGCACTTGTTAAGATGTTACCTTCAGAGACTGGTCTGCTGACTGACACCGAGGCGTTTTGATGACACTCTGGTTAAAGGACTGGCAGGGCGGGATATTACACTTACCATCGAGGTTCTGAAACTGGGTCAGGAAATCCTTTATTTTCTGTGTTGTGTTGCCAAGCTGCTTTTCAGTAGAGGAATCTAAAACCTCAATACAGCGCTGAAGTATGCTCACCAGTTCATCCTTTGCCAGCATTCTAGACAGACAGGGACAGGCCATGTAGCACAAGTAGAAAACTAGCGCACCTCATCAAGTTACTTTTGGTAATAGTGTTTCATCCCAGCAAGAGGAACTTAACTAAGACAGGACTTATGTCAACAGCCGGAGCCAGTGAAAGGAGCCAGGGAAATGGCGGCACTTTATAACCTGAGTTTGATCCCTGCAAACTCACATAGTAGAAGGAGAAAACTACCCAGAGAGTCGTCCTCTGACTTCCACATACATGCCCCCGCCCCTAGGTGCCAACAAGAAATTAAGCACCAAATTCAGACCTAGAATTCCACATTGAGAGTCGAATCCATGACAACTTCAATGTATGAGTTTGTTTTGCAGTAAGCTCCTAACAACGCACTTAGGACATGTAGACTGAACAGTGTTTCGTTTTTCTGTCTGTACTATGTGCTGAGATGGTCGTGGTGAGTGAGGTGTTGGAGGCCACAGAAGCTATTACTCCTGGCTCATTTTGAAACCGTTTAGAACCTCTGAGCGTGGAAGACATACCTAAATGAGATACATTTCTGTTTGGAATGCAAAAGAAAATATGCTAGATTTTGAAGATTTACATTTACGCTCCTGTTCTGCCAACTAGGAAAGGCTGTTTTTCAGACTTTATACAAACAGCAGAAACTGTCTCTGATGTTTTGTACATGCCTTATGAGTCTACAGGAGGGAGACATTTGCTGCGAAGCTGCAAGCTTCTCCATCACGTGTCTTTGGTGGTGGCCCCAGTGTACCAGTCCTTGTTAGAACTGCTATGTCTGATCCTCAGCGCTGTTGAGCTCAGCTTAATAAAAACATGGAAACTATACTTGGTATTTATTGGTTTTGCTTTATTTATAGCCCCAACTTCCACTTTAGATCTAGGCAAATAAATTTTGAAGGTACGCGCGCCTTTTAGTCTGAATTATGAACCTATTAGCAGTGAAACAATCTCATGCAAGTCCCTTAGTCCCTTTCTATGGTTCAGATTCCCAGGGAAAACGTGGCTAACTAACCTGCCGGAAAGGTGTGCTGCACTGGACTGCAAAATGTGCTCAGGGTGCCTACGATAGTACTGGCACACAGCAAGCGCTCGCTCAATAAAAGGCAGTTCCTGTTATCAGCATTACTTCTATAGTCCAGGAACTGTACCCTACTGGATTGACATTTATGGGCTCCAACCAGATTACTAAACCCGAAATTTTATGAGTAAGTTTTTTCCACATCAATGAATTTATGAATTTGGGACTACCTAAGAGGAGAGGGATGACAGATTCCAATAATAAAGTTATAACACAAGGCATCAATTGCCCGGGGTGCTGGAGAGGTGACTTGGGGTAAACTTGCTTACTCCCTAGCAATACCAGCTTACCTCAGTGCCATCCTGGACTAGCAAAGTCTCAGAAACCTTCTATTCTAAATTTATAAACACACAAAAACAATTTAATGACATTTTTAAAATGGGGAAAAAAGGTCTGAGCATGGTGTCATGCACCTGTAACCCCAGCACTGGGGAGGAACTGCAGTGACTCATGGCTGGACTAAATCCTCTTAGCTAGACCAGCAAGGAGTACAAAGCCTGCCTCAGAAACAAAACTTTTCAGTGAAAATCAAATTTCTTTGGGGATTTATTTTCCATATAGTAAGAAATTTCAGTTTCATAGTTACAGTGCACCTAAATCACTAATAATTGTATTCCAGTTTTTAGAATTTGGGTCAGCTTGAGTAAGAATGTCCCCTGTATGTTCATGTGTTTGCACATTTGAGTATCAGGTAGTGGTGCTGTCTGGGGAGGCAGAGGAAGTGCAGCCTTGCTGGAGACAACACAGCACCGGAAGCTGGAGGCCAGCTCTGTAATCCTTGTGGTTCCATGTACTGGCTAGTTTTGTGTCAACTTGACACAGCTGGAGTTATCACAGAGAAAGGAGCTTCAGTTGAGGAAATGCCTCCATGAGATCCAACTGAAAGGCATTTTCTCAATTAGTGATCAAGGGGGGAAAGGCCCCTTGTGGGTGGTGATAAGAGAGCAGGCTGAGCAAGCCAGGTGAGGCAAGCCAATAAAGAACATCCCTCCATGGCCTCTGCATCAGCTTCTGCTTCCTGACCTGCTTGAGTTCCAGTCCTGACTTCCTTTGGTGATCAACAGCAATGTGGAAGTGTAAGCCGAATAAACCCTTTCCTCCCCAAAAACCCTGACTAAGACATTCCAGAAGCCTGCCACCTGCTGCAGTGCTGCCTGCTACCACCACAAAGTAAACCCCCGCAGCTCCCTTCTATACACTGCCTTGGTCATGGTGATTTATCACAGCAACAAAAAGTAAGTAACGTCCTACGGTGCCCGTCTGTTCTTCAGGGCATGCAGGGAATGAGGACTAAAAATAAATCTAGTTAACAGACTTCTTTCTAACAAGTTCCGGTTGCTAGGTGTGGCATGTACACTGCCAGAGGCATAAGGATTCTGAGTTCAAGGCCGGGCCTCTGCTACCCAAGGAGGCATTATCTCAAAAGGAAAATAACTGAATACTGTGTTTACCTCCACATTTGTACCTACTGAGGAAAGTTTAAACCTTGATAAAAACCTACCTCTCATTTTGGTTCCCTTTCTCACTATGGAAGTGACTGCTATCTGCATGCGTGAGGAGAATGCACACGGTGACTTTAAATACAATGCCCCACCCCCACCCCCCACGGCTCATATATTTGAACACTTAGTCACCGAGTAGAATTCTAAAAGAATTGTAAGGATCAGGAGGTGTGGCCTCCTTGGAGAAAGTGTGTCACTGGGGGGTGGGTTTTGAGGTTTCCAAAGCACATGCCAGACCGAGGCACTTGCCTGTGTGTGCCAAGTGTACTGGTGCTCTCTGTCATGATCTCTGCCTCTCCTCTGCCTAGGGACTAGCATGTAGCCCTCAGCTCCTGCTGCCTCACCTGCTGCTATGCCTTCTCCTCTCCCCACAAGAGGATAATGATCAACCTCTGCAACTGTGACAAGCCCCCAGATAAATGCTCTATTTCATAAGAGTTGTCATGGCCTTGGTATTTCTTCACAGCAACAGAACAGTGCCTAAGACAATGCACATGAGTGTGTGGGTAGAAGTACCCATGTGTATGTATGTAGGATACATGCAAGGGATGACAGCAGGGGTCCTCCCTATTGCTCCAGCTCCACACCCTTTTTTAAGTCTCCGTTACTTAGGTGTGTTTGTGTTAGTGCACATGTGTGTGCACAAGAATGTTACAGCACGTGTGGAGGCCACAGGACAACTTGTGAATGTCAGGTCTCTCCTTTATATGGCTATCAATGACTTGCTCAAGCTGCGATGTGTGTGGAGCCAACTGAAAAGCCAGCCCTCCACCTTAGTTTTGGAGACAGGGTCTCTCACTGAACCCAAACCCTGAGGTTTTGGGCTAAGCTAGCTCACCAGTGAGCTTCCAGCCACAATGAGGTCTGAACCCAGGTCCTCTCCAAGAGCAGCAAGCACTGAGGCCCCTCTCCAGTCCCTAACTTGTTAGCTTTTAATCACTTAGGGAAACTCAGTCAGATTGGAAAGTGAAAATTACAAGACTGGCAAGACCTTCTTTCTGAGTTCAGCACCCAAACCTTGGAGGCCAACAGCAACAAGGCTAAGAGGGCCCAAAACCACAGTAAATGTGTGTCCCTTTCTCTTAAAGGGACTCCTTGGGTAAGTTGTTTGTCCTGAACAGAGGCCATGAAATCTCCAAAGGCTGGGCTCCAGCCAGTATACGTCCCCTAGGGAAGAGAGTTGGTGGAAACGGGCATGCCCCAGATGCTTCCACAGGCAGCTACATGGTCAACAGGGATTTCCATGGCGGTGACCCATACCTACAGGAAGGACTCAAGGAGACTGATGACTTTCAAAATAATGGATACCTACATGGTCTTAAAATGCAATAGCAAAGTACAGCCACAACCATTAAACAGTTTTGCAAGGTTTATCACATATGTGAGATTTCAGAATGTTACTGAGTCCCCTTGTTGAAGATTAATCTATTTTCCAGGAAATACTGAAAATGAGAACCAGGAGATACCTACTGAAAGAGTAAACCAGTTGAGTACTTTAACTTTTTCTTCACAAGAGAACCCAAAATTAAATTCAGATAGGAATCTATGCCAAACAATCAAAGCCTTCCTTGAGCACTCCCTAAATCTCTGTCTTTCTGTTCATTCACGATTGATGTCTTCCAGATTCCAATGCCTAAAACTTTATAAATCTAACTAAAGGCTGCCAACACTTGACCCCTTGACACCATGGCCTCCTTCTACCTCAAGTAACACTATGCATCCCCACTTTCCCTTACTGTGAACCCTAAAGTTCTTTCACTGTCTCAGTTTGGCTCCAAAGCAGCTAAGATCAGTTGTTACCCTGTATCACAAAAAAATTGGGTCCTAGATCCCTGAGAAGAAAATGTTAAAAAATAAGAGTGCAAATCAGACACATTCAAGTGATGAAGGTAAACAAGAGGTCTCAGAGCTGGGTATGCACTAAACAGCCAAATTTTAAAAAACAGAAAAAAAAAGAGAGGGTGGGGTGGGGGAAGCAGGGCTCTAAACAACTGAAGTCTTTTTACAATGATAGTTTGGTTACATTTGGCCCAAAATCAATAGATTAAAATGTTTTCTAATTATATCATATGAGCAACTTCAGGGCCGAATGTAGAGCTCACTATGCTAGTCACCTGTCACGTGCTGTGTGCTGAGAAGGTGCCCTGGAAGCACAGACGGCATTAAGAAATAGATGGTTGCTGCATCAACACCACTAGAGACTGCACGCATCAATTCAAAAGGTGTTTAAATATTCTTACATACAGGCTACACAGGAAGCTTTTGGGCAGACAGGAGTTCTGGAGGAAGGTGATACTGGCAGGCTTAAAGCAGACACACAAAAAAGAACAACAGAAGTTACCTCAGCAGCTGCAAGGCTGACTTGTACTCCTCCGAATCCCATATCTTCTTTTCTAAACATGTGCAATACAGCTCCCTAATCTAGAAATGTAGGATATGATTTATGAGAAATAAAAACCACATACCAAGTTTATAGGCTACTAGTTGTGCAAAATCATCATGTTGATGCAATTAAAGTATCATTAGAGATGGAATAAACAACTGATTGAAAGTTTAATAGCTAAGTTAGCAGAACCTCACACAGGCCATTGTTCTAGTCAATCTCTAATCTGATCTAAGGATCTGGGGATTAATTATTCTCCCATCCACATGCCTCCCACACAGGGCTCGTAGGTTAGGGATATAATAAAAAGGTCACGTCAGCATAATTTTGCAAAGAGCAGAAGTACTGTGTTTGTTTTAACTCTTGGTACAATGTAAAATTAACCACCAAATACTTTCAAACAGTCTCCATCTCCCATTTCCCCAGGGGTAGAGAACTAGCTCTCCCTATGCACAGGACAGACAGAGAGACCCAAATTCGCAAGGCTATACACTACAGCACAAGTACAGAGGAGACAATGCACTGGGATTCACGTGGCTATTTCCAGCTCTAACTTTCAGAACAAAGCCATTTTCTATTATTAGTAACGTGAACAGCTGGAATGGA
Source organism: Mus musculus (assembly GCF_000001635.26). Taxonomy (NCBI): domain Eukaryota; kingdom Metazoa; phylum Chordata; class Mammalia; order Rodentia; family Muridae; genus Mus; species Mus musculus. The sequence continues at coordinate 34,585,452 of NC_000070.6, forward strand.
TTGTTCTTACTGTAAGAGCTGGCTTCATCTCAAAGTCTGATGCCTGAGCAATCGAGAAATCAAAACAAGAAAGTACTATTATTCTGACTTTGTTGACTCCCAAGGAGGACATTTTACTTACCTGTCGACCCAGTGGGTACTTGGGAAGAGAAGAGGTAAAATTATGAAGACATCTCAAGACAAGGAAGTAATTGATATGGTAAACATGCAGGTCTTCCAGCAATGATTGAGTTTTCTCCTAAAAAAAAATCACAGAATAATAATATGCATGGTAGTAAAATAAAATTTAAAAATGACTTCATTGATACATACTCTCTAGAAAACTGATGAGGATTTAGAACTACAAGTTACTCTTCGTAATTCATGAAAACTTGGCAAATCAAATTTAGGATACAGTCCAGACAATTGTTTAGTACCCAATCTGGCTGTATTTTACACACATAAGAACTGACACTGTAATTTAGTATTGGTGCTAGATTAGTAATAAATAATAAATCTTCAAATAAAATCAATCCTATCCACTCAGCAATAAATGGTTATGCTACCTAGCTTCTACATGCTTTTATTTATAACAATCTTATATATATATCATATGTCATATGACATATATATTTATATAGTTGAATGGCGTGTTAGAAAAAATTGCTAGCTAGACTGGTTTCCAAACTTTTTTCATTTCTTTTCAAAAACTCATTCAAGACATCAGTTTTTGATTACTAATGATTACTAATTTAATATCTATATCTATATATATAATCAATACAGCTCTTGGTTGATATAAAAATGCTTCCAAAATAGAACACCAGAGAATTTTTTTTCTTGGAAAAAACCTTTTAAACAAGGCTTTGTCATGTTGGTTACATGGAGGAGTACCCCATCATCTAAGTATTACGACATACAGATATTTTTAATAAAGTTAATGGATGCTTTATTAATGCACACTCTTTTGCATGGAGTCAAGAACAAGTCAGTAAGACACACACACATCCCACCTTTAAGAAGGTCTCATTTGTCAGCAGTGCCACTTGCTTTCCCAAAGGCTGGTTTTCCACGTACCTAACATTTTAGTATCCCATAAAGAAAAAAGAGGAATGTTAGCACTTTATATAGTTGAATGGCGTGTTAGAAAAAATTGCTAGCTAGACTGGTTTCCAAACTTTTTTCATTTCTTTTCAAAAACTCATTCAAGACATCAGTTTTTGATTACTAATTTAATGATAACTAGTGAAGTCATTAAGGCTATATACCCGAGAAATAGGAAGAGTTATTTCTCCAAGATAACTCTGGAGAACTTGCAAATTGTATAAAATATTAGTAAAAAATTTATGTCAAAATTTTGAATCAAGCAAGGAAATTCTATCCTTAAAAGCAGCATGGTTCTATACTGCAAAATGAAAGGCTTATTATTTCATTCCTAACTTCAAAAACAACTGAAGCCAGAAGTCTTTAGTTCATTCTAGTCTCTAATACAAGACACATTAAATATACTTATCTTACCTCCTAAATGAAGGAAGGCGGCGGATGTTTTCACATTGACTAACTGAGAAAACATTTACTCTTTTCTTGGCTTCTGAGAGATCGCAGCACAGAACACTTAGGGGCTGGGAATAAAAATGTTCTAGTAGAGAAAGCTGAAAGAAATACGAAGGTCTTTATTACAGTGTGGCAGTCAATGTTTTACCCTTTGTTTTGTTGTTTGATTGGGTTTTTTGTTTTTGTTTGTTTTGGTTTTTCAAGAAAGGGTTTCAGCTCTGGCTGCCCTGGAATGGTCTAGACCAGGCTGCCCCTCAAACTCACAGAGATCTGACTGCCACTACCTCCTGAGAGCTGGGGGTAAAGGTGTGTGCCACCATCGCCTGTCCTTAAGACTATTTATTTATGGTGGGGGCTGAAGTCTGAGATGGCTCAGCAACGAGGAGCACTTGTTACCAGGTTCGGTTCTCAGCAACCGGAAGGCAGCTACCAACCACCGGCACCTTCAGCTCCACAGAATGCAATACTCTCTTCTGGCCTTTAAGGCACTGCACATGTGGGGAACAAGCACACTCACAGGAAATATACCCATACACATAGAACAAAAATAAGTATGTAAGTAATCATGTCATAATAACATTGTAGCAGTACCTATACAACTTTAATATTTCCAAGGCTGCAGTTCTATGGACCGGGTAAGGAAACAACATAAATGGATGCATATGACCTAAAGATCCAGTAAATGTTTCACCCCAAATTACTGTATTACCAGATCTACCTGTTCAAAGAAACATAACGCTGCAGCGGTAGGAACTGTGCTGACTGATAAAAATAACGAAAATCTGTACCTTCAAATTCAGTTTCATGCCATTCGAGAAAAAAAAAAAAGGCACACTGACTACTAAAGTACTCACTGTCATCTCCTAAGGTAATTTATTTTAAAATTCTACTATAATTTATAAGATGAAATATAAGATTATCAAACTTTTTTTTAATTCTAAGCATGTTTCTCAAGACTGATTTTTTTTTTCCCGGATAACCTGTATCCCTAGTTTCTCTAATAAATACAATAATCAAAAGCAACTTTGCCAAGAAAGGGTTTATTTGGCTTATATACCCCAGCCCCAGAGCGATACCTGGAGAAGTCAGGGCAGCAGCTCTCTGAGGAGCAGAAGTAGGGATGGGGAGAAACGGCGCTTACTATCTGTTTTTAGGCTCAGGGTCAGCTACTTTTCTTATGCACTTATACCACGACCCACAGAAGGCTGACTTTCCAATAATCAACTATGAAGAAAAAGCCACAAAGATGAAGCCAATGTGAGGAAGGAATTTCCTCAATTGAGGTTTTCTTCCCAGGTAACTTTACATCAAATGGACAAAAACTAACTAGCACACAGTGTTACTGAATAGCTAGTTCCTTAAGCAATGGAGAAAACAGATTCTAGTCAGTAGAAAATATGATTCTCCACAGGATTAATAATTCAACATGCTCTTCTATAAACAAATTTTAAAATATTTGGGAGGCTACAGGTTACTGTGATTTTTTTTTTTTTTTTTTTTTTTTTTTTTTTTTTTTTTTTTGGTCTATTCCTAGATTCCTTGGATCTTTTAGGCAAAATAATTCCAACTTGTCAAAGGCCCCTTTTGTGCCTATTAAGACTGTCACATGGTTTCTGTCTGAGTCCACTGATGTACTACATTGCCTGCATTAAATTGTACAGTAGCAACCAGCCTCCTAGTAGCCTTGAAATCGAGCCAATTTAGTCACGGTGTTCGATCTTTGTGTTGATTGATTTGGGTTGTGAGTTTACTGATAATCTTTGAATCTATATGAACCTCAGAAATTAATATGTAGGGTTTTTTTTGCTTTTTGTTTGGTTGGTTGGTTGGGTTTTTTTTTTTTTTTTGTTTTTTTTGTTTTTTCGAGACAGGGTTTCTCTGTATAGCCCGGCTGTCCTGGAACTCACTTTGTAGACCAGGCTGGCCTCGAACTCAGAAATCCATCTGCCTCTGCCTCCCAAGTGCTGGGATTAAAGGTATATGCCACCACACCCGGCAATATGTAGGTTTTTTGATGTAGTGATTAAGTATTGACCTGGTGCCAGTGTCAAGATAATACTACCTTTACTAAATATTCTCATATTTTATGGAGTAGTCTGAGAAACAGCAGTATTAGTTATTCTTAAAAGCCACAGTATATCTGGCAGGAGAACTGCGTGGTCCAGGCCTTTCCTTCATGGATAACTTATTATTCATCGCTTAGTTGGTTCTAGAAATTATTTATCTTTTTCTATTTTCTAGTTCACTGGAATTAAGTTTTCTTATTTTCTTCTTAATTATTCCAGCGGTATGAGTTACAGTATATCTTTTTCCTCTCAATTTCACTCAAGTCGTTTTGGGGTAGTTAGTTTGGCTATGAGCTTATCGAGCTTATGTTTTCAAAGAAACAACTTTTGCCTCTTCCTAGAGTTTCTAATCTCCATTTCATTTGTTTCTGCTCTGATCTGTATTACCTCTTTAAGTATACTGACTTGAAACTTGCCTTATTCTTGTTTTTTCTTTCATAAACCTCTAAGGATGTTTTTTTCTGGCATGGCTGACTCAGAATTTTAACTGTGGGTTTACTTTCTTGCCACCTCTACTGGACAATGAACACTTTGAAGACAGATTTCTTTTTCTTCTGTACATCTAGGGCTCAGCACAGTGCCTTCCTTAATGTAAGTACCCAGTATTTCATAAATAAACAAAATGAATGGCAGAACAAATTTTAGAGGTTATTCTTTCATTTAATTTCATAAATTGCTAAGGTAAATTCTGTCTTGATTTAAAATCCTTTTTAAAAAAAAAGTCAGTGAATCAAACCACTGTGATTATATGCAGGAAGACTACATATGGAAGGATATCTTGGGTCAGGAGGTGGTAGCAGACAAATTTAATCCCAGTACTCAAGAGGAAAAGGCAGGTAAGTCTCTAAATTCAAGGCCAGCCTAGTTCACAAAGAGAGTTCCAGGACAGCCAGGGCTATACAGAGAAACCCTATCTCAAAAAGCAAAACAAAATAAAAAAAAAAAAAAATTTTATGAGTTTCAAACACTATAAAAAGATGAAGGTTGTCACATTAACTTATTGTCTTAGTTAGGGTTTTTACTGCTGTGAACAGACACCATGACCAAGGCAAGTCTTATAAAAAAAACATTTAATTGGGGCTGGATTACAGGTTCAGAAGTTCAGTCTATTATCATCAAGGGAGCATGGCAGCATCCAGGCAGGCATGGTGCAGGAGGAGCTGAGAGGTCTACATCTTCATCCCAAGACTGCTACTGGAAGACTGACTTCTAGGCAACTAGGGTGAGGGTCTTAAGCCCATACCCACAGTGACATACCTATGCCAACCAGGTCATACCTATTCCAACAAGGCCACACCTCCAAATGGTGCCACTCCCTGGTCCAAGAATATACAAACCATGACATTCCACTCCCTGGCCCCCATAGACTTGTTCAAACACACGAGTCTGGGGTGGGGGGGAGGCATACTTAAACATAGCATAATGCAAAATGAATTTAGTCCAACTTTCAAAGTCCTTACAGTCTATAGCAGTCTCAACAATGTTAAAAGTCCAAAGTTCAAGGTCTCTTCTGAGATTCATCCAATCACTTAACTGTAATCCCCAAAGCAAGGCAGGAAACCAGCTGGGCAAACTCCAAACTCTGCATCTCCATGACTGATATCAAATCGGTCTTCAGATTTCCACTCCTTTTTCATCTTTGTTGACTGCAACAAACTGTTTTCTCCTGGGCTGGTTCCACTCCCTGTTAGCAGCTTTCCTCAGCATGTATCCCATGGCTCTGGCATCTTTAACATCTTTGAGTTTCCGAGGCAATTTCAATGTTACAGCTTCTTGTTTCAGTGTCTGGGATTCCACTTGATCTTTTCAACTCCTCTTAAGGGCTGGCATCACTTCTCCAGCTCTGCCCTCTGTAGCACTCTAAGCTCAGGTTGATCCACTCCACTACGGCTGTTGTTCTTGGTGATCATCCTATGGTACTGACATCTCCAATACACTGGGGTGTTCCACTCCAACTCAACTTCACCAATAGCCTTTCATAGGTTCTCTTCATGTTGCCACACCTCAAATCTTTTGTATGACCCCTTCAGTCCTGGGCCATCAACTACAACTGAGGCTGCACCTTCTCCAATGGCCTTCCATGACCTCTCACAATGCCAAGCCTCAGCTGTTCTTCATGACATCTTCATGCCTTCAAAACCAGTACCACCTGGGTGACTCTTACACATTACCAAGTCCAACTGCAGCACCAGGTACAAACTTGGCTATCTCTGGAACACAGCTTCTTTGCGCTCCCAGAAAACAATTCCCAGATTTCACCTCAGTGATGCTGGTCTCTTCTTAATCACTGCTAATTTCTTAGCTCCAGCTACCCAGCATAAATTGTCCCAGTAGTTTCTTCTATTCTTAACTCTAGAGCCAGAGCCACATGGCTGAAGCTGCCAAGTTCTGCTGCTTGCAGGAACTAGAAAATGATCCCCTTGTACTATTACATTATCACTGGCTTTCTGTTTTCCATCTCCTTCACTGCCTAAACCTGGCTGTCCTGGATCTTGCTCTGTAGATTGACCTTGAACGCAGAGATCAGCATGCCTGTCTCCTGGGATTAAAAGTGTGTACCACCATGCCTGGATCTAAATTTAGCTGGGTAGGATCTTGCTCCAAGATCCCATACCCTTAATCTATTATCTCCTAGAACACAGGATTTTGCTCCATTTTACTTCTTGGTACCCCTTTAAGAGTAGAACTATATATTTTATATTTTTCCTTTCTAAGCTTGCTATGCTTGTTCAAACTTCTCTTCATAAGACTTAACCAGAGAACAAAGTCTTTGCTGGGCTTTTTTGAAACTTCCTTTGTCAATGCAATTAATCTGAGTCTCTTCACCTTAGCCTCAGGCAGACTTTTCAGACAAGAGCAAAAAGTTGTCACATTCTTCACCAAGATACCATAAAAATAGTCTTTATACCACATTCTGAAATTCTTCTCCTTTGAAATCTCTTGGGCCAGGTCAACATAGTTCAAATTATTCCCAGCAACAAAGTCTTCCATATTCCTACTATGATGACCCATTAAGCCCCATTTAAAGCATTCCACTGTATTCCAAATCCAAAGTTCCAAAATCCACATTCTTTCAAATAAAAGCATGGTCAGGCCTCTCACAGCAATACCCCACTCCTGGTACCAACTTCTGTCTTAGTTACAGTTTTACTCCTTCGAACAGACACCATGACCAAGGCAAGTCTTACAAAAGACAACATTTAATTGGGGCTGGCTTACAGGTTCAGAAGTTCAGTCCATTATCATCAAGGTGGGAGCATGGCAGCATCCAGGCAGGCATGATGCAGGCAGAGCTGAGAGTTCTACATCTTCATCCAAAGGCTGCTAGTGGAAGACTGACTTCCAGGCAACTAGGGTGAGGGTCTTAAGCCCACATCCACAGTGTCACACCTACTCCAACCAAGTCACACCTATTCCAACAAGGCCACACCTACAAATGGTGCCACGCCCTGGTCCAAGAATATACAAACCATGACACTTACACATAAACGTTATAACATATACATATGTAACTTACATATAAAGGTTAAAACGCATAAGTCTTAATGACACTGACAACTGCCATATACTCACAATGACTATACTTTGACAACTTAGGGAGTTGTCAAGAAAAGTAATTAATATTATCATTTAACCAACTCAAAAAGACACCAAGACACAAAGCTAAAGAGTTACCTCTCTGGCCCATCAAAGGTTAATGGCATTTCTTAGGTAAAAAGACACCACAATTTCATCAAGTCCTAAACAAAAATAAGTCCTTTCCCTCTCTGCCACACTCAATGGTTAAGACTAGCTAGAATGCATCCATTACTGACAATCCTAATTCTGTCTTCTATAGGTGACTTCAGCATAATAAAGGAAAGGTAAAACCTAGAAAAAAAATGCAATTTCCTTTTTCTAAATCTTGCTACTAAAATGCCTTAGTTATCACACTACTCAATCTGAAATAATGTTAACTAATTAGAATTAGACAGCACACTTTCAAATTCATCAATTTCAGATTTTCTTACCTTAATTCCTTTGATGAAGCTTTGAATTGAGAAATCATGATACAAAAAGATGTTGGTCAGAACCTGTAATGCCTTTTTACTTAGTTTAAAGGGAAACTGAGGTGTAAGAAGTAGCTGAAAGAGACAAGATGGAAGTCAGAGTTCTTGGTCGGCCCTCCTCGTGAACATGAAATAAATAGCTAGGCTAAAAATTATACTGTGACACAATAAATATGAAGCAATCAGAGCTATATTTTTTTCTACAGTCAAATGCCAACCAAATCATAAACCGTATTTATTTAAAGTTGAAAACACCAAAAAGCAATTTGTATTACAATGCCTGTTTGTTTGAGAGAGGGTCTCATCCGCTAAACCTGACTGGCTATCTCTGACTGGCTATCTAGCCAAAAAATAAAAATAAAAGTAGAAATTAAAAAAAATATATATCAGAGATCTGCCTGCCTTTCTCTCTCAAGAACCACCACTCCCATCCTCAAACTACCCTCTAAATCAAAGTTGTCTACCAAACTTCCATTAAATTCCTAATCTTCAAATAACGCATATTAAATATATAACCCTTTGTCTTCCACTAGAAGATACCAAAAAATGTACCATTTTCTTACCAGATAAAATTTTTTTCTCCCTACTAATCCAAATTAGTAAAAAGTAGCAAGCTATGTACTATAAAATAACACAAAATGGAGCCGGGCGTGGTGGTGCACGCCTTTAATCCCAGCACTTGGGAGGTAGAGGAGGCAGGCTGATTTCTGAGTTCGAGGCCAGCCTGGTCTACAGATTGAGTTCCAGGACAGCCAGGGCTGCACAGAGAAACCCTGTCTCGAAAAAACAAAAAACAAAAAACAAAAAACAAAAACAAAAAACAAAAAACAAAAAAACACAAAATGAAGATTTTTCTTTTTGGAAATACAGAGAAATTTTGTATTTAGTTAGTGTTCAATGGTCTACAGTGATGCTTAACATCTGAAAATCAAACCTTATACTAGCAGATTTTTTTTTAACCAAAAGTATAGCCACACAAAGGCAACTGCGTTTGACTATAATTAATTTCAAAGTGACAGACTTTTTCCTAACATGTCAATAAATCAGATTGCTATCTGTGTGTAGCAAAGTGTAGTAGCAGTTCATAGGTGAACATACAGGTTGTCATTACTACGCAATACAACCATCACAAACGTTTCTTAATGGAACTGAGAATGGATTTGCGTGGCAGTCAGTAGTAATCATGCTGCTATTACACAGAAACATTATAGCAGTTATAGTCTAAGTTTAGTGGCTATTGTCAAGAGCAATATGACAGTTGTCAAAGTCCACAAAAACTTTTGGGGCTAGAGAGATGGGTCAGAAGTTAATAGCCCTGGCTGCTTTTCCAGAGGACTGTGGGTCATTGTCTGCACCTACAAGATGGCTCACAACCATCTGTAACTCCAGTTGTAGAGATCCAACACCCTCTTCTGACCTCCACAGTACTGCATGAATGTGGTGCACATATATATATGTGGACTAACACGCATACCTATCAAATCAAAATAAACCTGAAAGCTTTAGATCATTTTATACAAGGATATAAGATCAAAGCACACTGATAATACTCTGAAGCATATAAATTCTATAAAATTTTATTTATTACTGTCAGTGGCTTATTACTCATTAGTATTTACTTCCTACTTTCCAGGGCCTCCCTTTACACTGCAGACAAGTACTCTATTAGTGAGCTGTATTTTGACCCCTGATTCTTTTTAAAAGCCTAAATTCTTCAACTAAGTCATAAAAACAACAATGAATATATACAAATGATTGTAGCTTTCATAAAGCTTATTTTTTATCTGAGAAGGCAACTATATGCAAAGAGAAAACATAATTCTAACCATAATTGAGTAAGAGCATTCAAATATGTACATAAGTTGAACAAAGTCTGAGATACATAGAAATAAATGTATTGGTATCATTTATTATACATAATATATGTCTGGTAGCTTTGGTTTTACTCTGTCATTGGTAAGCACTTTTTCTTTTTACCTTATCAAGAACTACTGTCAGGTGTTGCTCGCAAGACAGAGACTGGAACAGTTCTACACACAACAGCGATGACACTGAATGAGGAAGCAGTCGGTGGATAATAACAGGAGATGTGGCGATCCCAAAAATCAGAATTAGCGGAAACTCATGCAGATGCTGACTAGTTTTAAAAGAAAATACAAAAGAAGCTTCTTCAGCAAGTGTATTTCAATATATTATTTTACAATATTAAGTTTTCCAGGTCATTCATTTTTTAAAAAATAAAAAATATTAATAATAATAAAATAATCACTTTCCAGATTCTAATCCTGAAATCAAGCCATTAATGAATGCTTTTCTTATAAATAAGAATAGAGATCCAGAAAGACCAAATGCTCCTGCTGAGATTAGACTACCAAAGTTATACAACAGTGTGTCAACTAGCATTGAATATAAGCCCACCAACTTTGAGCCTCATGTAGTCTTCCTTATGGTTTCCCATCAAATTCCTGCTTTCCTTTTCACACATACTTCCCTTTATACATATGTAAGATATCTTTCTAATGAACATCACTCAGAAGCATTGTATTCCTTCCTTACATCATTATCCTAAACATACTCAACATGATTTCACATCAACACAACCAAACAGAAACAAAGGGCTTCTACTGCTAGAGTGCAATGGCATCATTTGTGAGGGCTTCTGCAAGTCACACTTCTTGGCATCATGGCCGATCATTTTACCACTCGCTCCCATTTCTTATTGTTTTCCAGAATTGGCTGCATGGAGCTCTTTTCTAGTCATAGAAATAAAATGCTGTACGCTCTTATAACTGTCCTAAGTTTTTACTTTCGAGGGCCATAGTACTACAAAATCTAGCTTAAATAAATAACATAAACACCGTGCAGCACATAATCTCCTGTGGATACACTTCAATGGTAGAGAATTTGCTCAGGCATTCATGCAATCCTGGGTTCTAGTCCCAGCACTGGAATATGGATGGTGGTGGTGAGTGTATCTACAACTCATAAATCTATGGGGCAAAAATCCCTATACAACCCCACTCAAGATAAGAATGTCTAGTATGTTAGTTGATATACAGAATATGCAAAAGAAAGTTAACTATACCCTAACAAATATACATTGGAAACAAATTTCAAAGGGATGTAACATAGGCCTAGTTACTTCAATTTTAAGTCTCATAAGATTGCTTTAAAAAACTCTTACATTAAAATAATACTCACTGGAAATATTATATAAAAATAAGATAACATCATACAGAAAACATTTTTAGCAAGTTAACATATATGGAACACAGAGCCTCTAAAGATAAAACTCAGAAAGAAAAAAAGGCATGACAGAATATTACAGCTTAGAGGATTATCAATTTAACAGACAGGCAAGGAGACAACTCTTTTGTTTGCTTGGTTTTTCGAGACAGGGTTTCTCTGTGTAGCCCTGGCTGTCCTGGAACTCACTTTGTAGACCAGGCTGGCTGCGAACTCAGAAATCCGCCTGCCTCTGCCTCCCAAGTGCTGGGATTAAATGCGTGCACCACCACACCTGGCTCAAGACAACTCTTAATAAATGACATTTTATACCTATTTACCTAAATTACATATGTTAACTAAAAACAGGATGAACCTGTCTTAGATGTTCAACATTTTATCAAAAACCAAGAAAATAGTTTGCTAGGAGATCTTTGAAGATTCAGTTACAAAAATCTGAATTCAGATTTTGAATTTCATTAAGTTGGTCTTAAAATGAACACTATTTTTTTCTAAGATAAAAGTAATGTCTTAAGAAAAAGGAAGCCGGGCAGTGGTGGTGCACACCTTTAATCCCAGCACTCGGGAGGCAGAGGCAGGTGGATTTCTGAGTTTGAGGCCAGCCTGGTCTACAGAGTGAGTTCCAGGACAGCCAGGGCTATGCAGAGAGACCCTGTCTCGAAAAACCAAACAAGAAAAAGGAAATTTTGCCTAAAAGCCAACAGTCACGTGTTAGGAAGCGTTTAAGCAGGGATGGAGGCAGGGAGTGAGAGAAAGGGAAAGGTCAGGCAAAACCAAATGTATGAAATGCCTTATGGGTATCTGCTCCTAAATTTGATTGGAGGCCTACAAAGCTGACCTCTAACCTCCACACATATACCATGGCACAAACACCAGCACATCCACAGCCACTTCCATACACACAGGAATAAATGAAAATGAAAAAGAAGACGACTGCACTATAAATGGGCCGGCCGAGCTACCTGCTGATAGTTATGAAGTCTTGGAGGACTTTGCTGGTGAAACTCTCCATGCTCTTTAAGATAAGCACCACAGGAGGGGACCGCCAATGGCCAGATGCTGTCCTCTTTTTGATTGTCACTTTGTGGTCTGCTTTCTTTTAAACCAATGTGAAACGGAGGGATTAAAAGTAAGCCTTCCCAGTCAAACATACTACAATGCCACTTGTTAACGTAGTTCTTTATATTTTACAGTAACTGTTATTTTTCCCAAATGAAAATAGTAGTTCATTCTAACAGTTACTTTAGCAAAATCTGTTTCTAGACATGGTTAACACTAAGAAAAAGGTTCAGAAAGACCTATACAACAAATATCAAAGGGATTTTCTACTGAAAAACATAGAAAAAAGACACTTTTCTATACAACTAATTTTTTCAGTTGATACACATTTATGCACTAACATAAGTTGTATCGTCGATGTAAAAACACACTGAATGTACTATTACATATTACAAACTTTCAATCTTGAAATGGACCTTAAATACTTGATCAAATCAAACTTAAAGATAATGGACTTAAATTGCAAAGACTTTAATTCCTAAAAAAATCTAAAATTTACATCAAATTAAGGTATTATTATAAGCATCCTTATAAAAAGCAAAATAAAATCATATGTATGATTTCAACAAAAACACTGAATAGAAAATGTCACCCAGTACTCATGCTGTCTGGTGACCCAGCAATATAACTGGGACTATGGTTGTACCTCAGGAGTTCAGGGGCCTCTGTGTCATTCATTTGTAATAGAGATGGTCATAGTAGAAGGAAATTTATAATTGTCTTGAATATACTTTACTTATAAAATACTGTTTTGTTCAATATACCTTATTTATACTGTAACATTTCCCCAAGATTTCCAAGCATGGATCAAACTAAATTTTAAAAATTATAGAATTACTCAAGGAATAAGCTGACGCATGAAAAGGTGGTATGTGTCTCCTGAACAAAAAGAAATCCTGAACACTACCAGTAGTAATATAGGGAAGTTACAGTCATTACTACCAAAATACAATCTGTAGCAGAACCAACTTCAGATGTTTTCTTGTCATTACATGGAACTCTCCCACAAATACAATGTCCTCGTAAGAATCCAAGCACTTACCAGGAATTAGTCTACATATTAGAATATTTTCAAATTCTAGTAGCTTCAGAAAAAATAGCTACCGTCAAAGTGCTATGATTGCCTCATAAACATGCTTCTTAGCAGAGAGCTGTAAGTAAAGTAATTGCGAGCCAACTAACCGGATAGTCAGTTTCCTTTACCTGTGTGACTGCCGAATACCAACTACAAAGGGAATCCATTGAATAATTTGTCTTCTTCAGGGCCTTACCACTTGTCACCTCCTTGGAATGCCTGTCTACACAGCAGTCCATCAACTGTGAGGTAAACTTTTGTAAAAAATGTTTCACATCTGCAGAATATAAAAAGCAAGGAAACTTACCTCCATCTTTAAGACAAAATTAAAGCCATTGAAACCTTTGATTAGCAGATTGCAATACTTAACGTGGAGTATATTTTTCTATATTTCATCAATACAGTTAAAAATATGCTAAGTATACTACCATTACACATTAGTACCCTGTCCTTAATATTCAATTTTGTTAGTGTTGGACACATTCAATTGATAGTGTACTTGCCTAGCATGCACAAAGTCCTAAAGTTGACACCCAGAACTAAATAAGCACAAATGTGGTCAGGTATGCCTAAAATCCCTGAAGACAGGAGGATCTGAAGTTCAGGTCATCTTCTGCTCTATGGTAGACTCAATGCCTCTATGGCTTACAGGAGACCCTTTCTAAATAAGATAAAATAAATGAGTATATTTCACTAGTTCATACTAAGATCAGATCAAAATGTATATTATCTACAAGTATTATCTAAGAAAATATATAGGCAGAAAATTATACAGTATTTTTAGAATATCATATATTTACATTATTTTGACAACAAAAGAATGTCATGGTCCTTAAAAATGAAAGTTATATGTATTATCTTACTGATTATAAATCTTCATTTGCAATCATTTTTAAAAGACATCCTTGAGATATTAATTGTAATTCGTCAGAACCAAAGTACATTAATTCTATTCTCAGTCCAGCTGGCAACAAAGCTGAGTGTGACCGTGTGCACAGCTTATACTATGACGGCTTTATATGCACACAAGTCTGAGTCACATACTGTGTGTGCTTCATGATGGAACCGTTTATACACTCAAGTCTGGCTCTGCATATGGACTACTGTTTAACCACCAATGGCCTTTTCAAGTGGGAAAAACATAGATTTAAGAGAATGAGTAGAAATGAGTGAGACATGCACAAAGTGTGGGGGAGGGGTAAGAGGTGAGCATTTCTACGTTACCGGGACAATCCTTAGCTTGCAGTGAGACTACATATGGTGTGACATTATTCTGAAGGGTCTCTGTTAGACTTCTGAGTATCACATCATGATCCGTGACATTCACACCTGTGAGATAATAAACACTATCATGTAATCACCATCATTAACAACTTAGCAATGCGGATTTTAGAGAACAAGTAGAGCACCAGGTAAGAACAATTTAAAAACAGGATTTGCAATAGAAATCAAGAAGACTGCACCACACCTGGCTCCTCTCAGTCGGGGATCTAAAGGAAGGAGATACAGTTTACTTCCTGACTAGCCCACAGCCCATTCGGGCTGAGATGACAAGGGAAGGTGATAATCATGACATCAACAGGGAAGGAAAAAGCCAAAATATTGTTATTGATGGTATGATTCTGTATAGGTAAAACCCTGAGGACCCTTACAGGACATTGCAACAGCTGATGAACACAGTCAGTGAAGAAGCAGGATACAAACATAACAAACATAAATCAGCACTCTTCCTATACATGACCAATGATCATTCTCAGACATTCACAGTTGCCTCAAAATAACTACATGAATAACAATCTTAGTATTAGTTTAATCAAGGAAGTAAAAAACTTGTACAATGAAAATTTTAGGAAACCAAAGAAGATACCAAAAGACAGAAAGACCTCCTATATTGACAGACCTTTAATACTGTGAAAATGGCCACCCGACCAAAAGCAATCTCTTGGTTCTACAAATAGATTCTTATCTTTCATCTTACACAAAACTCAACTCCAAATGGCCCAAGGGCCTAAACATAGACCTGACAGGAGAGGAAGTAAGGAATGCACTTATAACATGAAAAGGACTTTCTAAAAAAGACCCTGGTACCAATACTAAGACCAACTCTTGAGAAATTGGACCTCAAAATACTAAAAAACTTGTACACAGTCAGGACACCATCATTCACATGAAGACGCGGCCTACAGAATGGAAAGTCTTCATCGGCTATAAATCTAACAGAGGGTTAGTAACTAGGATCTGTAAGAACTAAGCATTAAAGCAACCAACCTAAACTCAAAATTGAGGAACAGAACTAAATGTTGAGTTCTCAAAGTAAATATCAATAGCCAGGAGGTATTTTTTAAAATGTTTAACACCTTTAGCTATTGGAGAAATGCAAATTAAAATGATTTTGAAATGATCAGAAATGCAAGTGGATGTGGGAAAGAGAAATAGTTACGCCGTGCTGGTGGGAGAGCAAACTGGAGCCACAATGCAAGTCAACACTGGCGTTCCTCAACAGGCTGGGAATGGATTTAGCACACGATCTAGTTAGATTCCTCCCAAAGGACTCTGTCTGGCTCATACTGCAGAGAACCCTGTTCGTCCATGTTCATTGTTGCTTCACTCACAAAAGCAACAAAAAGAACCTAGATGTCCATTAATGATGAATGAATAATGGCAGTGTGGTTCATATACACAATGTAGTATCATTCAGCTACTTAAAAATAAACATATGAAATCCACAGGTAAATGGATGAAGCTGGAAGTAATAACTCTGAGTGAGGTCACCCAGACCGTGATAGACAAAGTGTTTCATGTTCTCTCCCATATGTGATGCAGCTTTAAATTTTTAGATATGTTCATTTAAACTGGAGTAACCACAGACGGCAGAAAACTAGTAAGAGGACATGGGAAGGAGTGGTTCAGGAAAGGGGGACAGATGCAGATGCTATGAATGGGGGAGGGGAATAACGGAGGAAGGGATAAATGGTATGGGGCTGGGAAGGAAGGAGGATGGGGACAGGTGCATAAGGACTATGGTGTAAGGCCATGGTTTCTACTACTGTAGAAACTTTCTAAAACGTATTTATATTCAGAGAGAAAAAGTTTCAATAGAGCTGCTCTATCCTGGGCAGGGGAGAGGGTAATGCCACCCTAAGTCACTAGAGGCTACAAATAAAAAGTCAAGTGCCAGGCATGAAGTAGCTGCTTTTTGAGTTTTTGGACAGTGGGATCCTATACATCCCTACCCCAAAACATTACACACTATCATCAAGTACAATTTAAAATATGTCCTAAATATCAGTAGAAGACTTAGGGTATTAAAAATAGAATTTAAAAGGAATTAAAACGTTAAATACTAGAGCCCAGTGTTAACAAACTCTAAAGAAGTAACAAGTTGGGGGCCAAGTGTGATAGCATACTTTAATCTCAGCACTAAGGAGGCAGAAGTAGGCAGATCTCTATGGATTTGAGACCAGTATGGTCTACATAGAAGATTCTGAGCTAACCAAGGCTACACAGTGAGACCTTGTCAAAAACAAAACAAATATACAAACAAAAAAATAACATATTGGAAGCAAAATCAATACAACATGTTTGGAACACTACTAATTTCTATTTTATTTTCAGAATGAAAAAACGTAAACCAGGTGTGGCTCAATGGGAGGGTAGATGCTGAGCATGCATAAAGCTCCTGGTCTCATTCCCAACACCACACATTATTTAAACAAGGACAAAAAGACTCTCCTTCCTGACCTTACTCAGACTCGCCTCCAGCCCTGTAGCCGCCTCCTTGCAGATGCCTCTCCTCACACACTACCTCCATTCCCTAGGGATGCCACCAAACCCTGATGCATGGGCCCTCTTAACTCTTCCTTCTAGCCCATCCCCACCAGGAAGGAGAGACAGAATGAAGACTTATGGGGAGGCATGGGAGTGACTGCAGGGAAAGGATTACATGTGGAGTGAAGGAGAGAAGGATGAAGAAGGGAAGATTGGGGGCGGGGGGAGTCAACTAACACTAAGTGCCATTTGAGCAGTCATCTGGAAACCCACTACTGTAAAAAGCTTCTTACAATATATACATATTTGGAAGAAGTCTAAACGCAATAACCAAACAATAAGACCAGAGTTCCAGCTACATGTCTCTTGCCACCAAGTGAAACATCCAGTGGCAGGAATAGGCTAAATTTATGTGAGTTATTGGCCAAAATGGCCCCATGGAAACTGTAATGGTTTGAATAAAAATGGGCCCTGTACTGGCTGGTTTTGTGTCAACTTGACACAGGCTGGAGTTACCACAGAGAAAGGAGCTTCAGTTGAGAAAATGCCTCCATGAGATCCAGCTGCAAGGCATTTTCTCAATTAGTGATGAAGGGGGGAGGTCCCCTAGTGGGTGGTACCATCTCTGGACTGGTAGTCTTGGTTCTATAAGAGAGCAGGCTGAGCAAGCCAGAGGGAGCAAGCCAGTAAGAAACATCCCTTCATGACCTCTGCATCAGCTCCTGCTTCCTGACCTGCTTGAGTTCCAGTCCTGACTTCCTTTGGTATGGAAGTGTAAGCCGAATAAACCCTTTCCTCCCCAACTTGCTTCTTGGTCATGATGTTTTTTTGTTTAGGAATAGAAACCCTGACTAAGACAGGCCCCAAAGACCCACATGTCTCGATGTTTGATTTTCAGTTGGCAGACTGTTTAGGAAGGATCTGGGGTACGGCTTTGTAGAGTAGATGTGTCACTGGTTACCGGGGGTTTGCTTTGATACTTCAAAATCCAACACCAGAGCCAGGCGCCTTCGTTCTGCCGCCTCCTTGGATCAGAATTTAAGCTCTCAGCTAGTTCCTGTTCCAACAAGATGCCTCCTGCCATGATGACTATGGACTAATCCTCTGAAACTGTAGGGAAGCTCTCAGCCAAATGCTTTCTTTTATAAGTTGCTTTGGTCATGGTGCTTTTTCACCAAAACAAAACAAACAGTAACTAAGAGACTCCCAAACAACTCAGGCTCCTGCCAAGGCTATTTATTGGTTGCTCTCTACAGAATGACAGTAAGGTTCTATTGCTGAACAAAACACTTTTAGGAAGTCAAGCTGATGTCTAACTAGAGACTTCTTGAAGGTACTCTGTATGCTCCTAGAGAAAGGTCCAGCTACAAATCCTATCTAGGTCGGTTGCCTTACCTGAAAGATATGCTGTTGCAATGGTGGCACAAACATGAGAGTAACTACCTACTATCTTAGAAGATCTTGAAAACAGATAGGCCATTATGTCAAAAAGATAACCAAATACTACTTACTGTTCTGCTAAATGCAATAATAAACAGATTCCTATCAGTGCCTTGCTCACTCATCATCCAAGAAGTTTCCTATTGCTGTAGAGGGGGCCTATTATAGAGACCCAGACCCACAAGCAGACAATGTGCATTGTGAGAGATTTTGGAACACTCAATATTAAATGGCTCAATAAGCATGCAGAAGAGGAGGCAGAGAGACTGTAAGAGCCAGAGGAGATAAATAATACCAAGGAAACAATGACTTTCTAACACAAGACTGCCACATGCATCTCACAGAGATTGTAGTAGTAGATCAGGTTCAAACCAGACAGGGCCCCAATACTGAGAGGTAGAGGTGGTAATGAGTCATAGGCTTCCAACCCTAGCTAAGAAGCTATGTGCAAGAAGTACCCATGTGCAAAGAAAAGTTAGTTGTCTGGAGATCCATGCCATATACATTCACCAAACTCTGACACTATTGTGGATGCCAAGTGCTTGCTGACAGGAGCCTGATATGGCTGTCTCCTGAGAGGCCCTGCCAGAGCCTGACAAATACAGAGGTGGATGCTTGAGCACAGGGTCCCCAATGGAGGAGTTAGAGAAAGGACTGAAGGAGCTGAAGAGGTTTGCAACCCTACAGGAAGAACAACAATATGAACCAGCCAGATGATTCAGAGCTCCCAGGGACTATGCCACCAACCTAGGAGTACACATGGCTCCAGCTGCCTATGTAGCAATGGGAGGAGAGGTCCTTGGTCCTATGAAGGCTTGCTAGATGCCCCAGTATAGGGGAATTGAGTGCAGGGAAGACAGAGTGGGTGGGTGAGTGGAGAAACACCCTCATAGAAGCAGGGAGAAGGGAGCTGGGAAATGGGGTTTCTGGGAAGGGGGTAACCAGGAAAGGGGATAACATTTGAAATGTAAATAAAGAAAATACCCATTAAAAGGGGGGGGGGGGAATAAAGCTATAGAGAAACGTTTAATATTCATACACACACCCCCCAGAAGAAAAGTTAGTTTTCTTCAGTGGCGTCTCATTGGGCATGTTAACCACCCTTGAGGGTAGGCCCCACAGCCAGCAGTAGATGGCCTCCAAAAAATGAACTCAGTAGGACTTCTGAGACTTTTTGTCTCATATTGATGTGTTTAGGCATTTTTTTGGTCTTAATGGTCTTTTGAGTATATATTTTGATCTTGTACTTTTGTGTCTACATGTTGTGCTTTTTCTTTGTCTTATTTATTCTGGTTTTCTTGGTAACCTGAAAAAACTACTGTTAATAAATCAGATATTTTGTATTATCCTGAAATATGCTTGCTCTAAATTAGATATTATTGATGAATATTTTAAAAAATTATAACATAATCTGGAAGTAATTTATATACAATTTATACAAATTCTTCTCTATGCAATTAATGTTAAAAGAATCTGAATTAAGATTTCAAGTGCAAGAAATAAGTATTATAAATTTCATTGAAGATATGATTGTTTTAAGAAAGTAGAAATAATTAAATCCACTAACACACTACTGTTTTATTATTGAATTCAAATGTCATTACCCTAAAAACACACAGGAAGAAGACTAAAAAAACAATTGTAGTTTTCCTCAGTTCTTCTACTAGTAATGTAGCTAGGTCAATTTCTTTTTATCTACAGATACCTGAATATATAATAAACATTTACAAAGTATGTAAGTCAAATCACAGTTGTTTTAATTTGTAGGAGTTTTATCATAACAAGATATTTTCCACTAGTATCAATAGCAAAACCAGTTTAAAAAATATGCACAGATATGCATACATACCAAGAATAAGAGCAGCTGTTGGAATTTCTCTGAATTTCATTTGAGAGCCCCAGTCTCTTGAATTTTTCTGGAATTCAGGATGGGACTTCTGCAGAAAGTCAACTAGGTTATCAAACAGATTTTCATTTAATTCCTCCTGTAATTGCTGCAAAGAAAACAAAATTTCATGAGTTATTAGTAGTTGTATTTCTTTTCTTTCCTGGTGTAGTTTTTAATTTTTCTTTTCCCTTTGAATGTTCAGTAATTTTAGTTGATGAGATAAAGCAGCAATAGAGCAACCGGGTAAAAAACCCCACAGATGCCAGGCAGTGGTGGCGCATGCCTTTAATCCCAGCACTTGGGAGGCAGAGACAGGCGGATTTCTGAGTTCGAGGCCAGCTTGGTCTACAAAGTGAGTTCCAGGACAGCCAGGGCTACACAGAGAAACCCTGTCTCAAAAAACTCAAAAACTCAAAAACTCAAAAAAAAAAAAAAAAATCCCCACAGATATCAACACACAATGGCCAGCACAAACTGTATTGAAAGGGAAGAGAAGAGGGGGAAACCTATAGACTGTATTAACACACAACAAGCAGAAACAATGTATTGGAAGGGGACAGAATGGGACATGCACACATATCTTGACACACAGTGAGCAAGCACACAGTGTATTGAGAGGGAATAAAAGGGCAAAATAGCTGAAAGTGACAATCAGAAAAAAACTGTGGGTAAAGTTAATGGGACAGGTTGAAGTTTGGGGATTAAGGCAGGGAGGGATAAGGACACCAAGCTACAGGACTGTGAGAGTGAAGGATACCTAGCTACCAAAGATGGCCTCATTATGCAGACAGTCTCCCAGATAACCACCATTAGAATGCATCTGTAACCTAGGTTAAGAAGCCTAGACAAGAGCTTGTGTACAGTGTTTCAGCAGAGGGCTGGAGCTCAGTTCCCTCCTTGTTAACTCCAACCACAGTGAATTCAATGCCCTCTTCTGTGGAGTGTAAAGTAGTAAAGACAGATGGGAAGCACTAAGAGACTGGACAGCGGGTGCACTGGAAAAATGCCTCGTGGGTAAGCGTGCACGCTGTGCAAGCAGAAAGACCTAAGTTGGAATTCCTAGCACCCACATAAAAATTGTGTGCAACTCTCATTCAAAAACAAGACACTATAGCATCGCGTCGCTTAAGCCGAACGAGCGGCTGGCACTGGAGCTGCTGCCATTACTATACTGACGATATTCACAGCCAATATGCAGTAAGCTCTAGGCCAACCTGAGCTTAAGACTATGTCTCAAGAAGCAAACCAAAACACAGCAAAAATTGGATGCTAGCACAAATTTCGAAATGGCTTCATTTCAGACTTGTGTAACCTCTTAACTGAATTTAAGAGTTCACCACAGTGATTTTTTTTTTTTCTTAGAAATGATCATGTTGCAGCGACGAAGGCCATACATAACTTTAGAACATGACACATGTTTTACTTGTGGTATATAGGCTGTGTTTGATTGTACTTTCTCATTTTCTATATATACTCTTATACATCATTAGATATGAGAAGTAAATACAAGACTCATACTATTTTATTACAGAAATGTAAAAAGGAAATTATTCACCTCTGTTTCAGATTTCATCCGTTGCCATAGCAAGCTATATGTTTCAAATCGAAGTTTACTGTCCTCAGAGTCAAGTTCCTCATTATTAAAATAATCCTCTAAAAAAAAAAAAACCCAGAAAGTCAAGTTTTTTTAACACAATAAAATTAAGAGACTGTACATAGAGACAAACAGCATGGGAGAGGGGATTAAAACATTTTCTTTTTTTTTTTCTTTTTTTGGGGTTTTTTTTTTTGTTTGTTTGTTTGTTTTGGTTTTTTCGAGACAAGGTTTCACTGTATCGCCCTGGCTGTCCAGGAACTCACTCTGTAAACCAGGCTGGCCTCGAACTCAGAAATCCGCCTGCCTCTGCTCAAAACATTTTCTATGCCTCTATGCATCCAAAAACTATGTATCTACATATACATGTCTCCTTTACATTTGGAGAAAAACAATATAGTTTATCATTTGTATTTAATTTTAAATCTCAATTTTTACCATAATATAAAGGACATTTAAAATTTTAGAGTTCTATTTCTTACTAAGAATCTCTAAGCATTGACTTGCTGACTTTCAGTTCAAGGTAAACATCAATGTTTTCATCCATACCATCTTTAACTTTATCAAATAATTTTTCATACTTTTTTGTCCTAATAGTTTACTCCAGCCTTTGATTTAATAAGTATTACTTTCTTTTTTGTCTTTTCTTCTCTCTTCTCCTCTCTTCCCCTCCCCAACCCTTCCCCTCCTGCCCCCCTCTAGCTTTTCAAGACAGGGTTTCTCTGTATAGGTAATCCTGACTATCCTGCAACTCACTATGTAGAGGAGGCTGGCCTCAAACTTAGAGATCTGTCTACCTCTGCCTCCCAAATATTGGGATTAAAGGTATGAGCCACCACCATGGCCTTTTTTTCCATTTAATTTTTTTATGTATGAGTGCTCTGTCTGCATGAACACCTGCATGCCAGAAGAGGACATCAGATCCCTTTATAGGTGGACATGAGCCACCATGTGGATGCTGGTAAGTGAACTCAGGACCGTCAGAAGAGAAGCCAGTGCTCTTAACTGCTACACCATCTCACCAGACCCTTTCTTTTTTAGAATTCAATCCTATTAAAAGGTGCATGCACTGCCAAGGAAGGCAGAAGAGAGTGTTGAATCCCCTTGACTGGACCTAACAACAGATAGTTGTGAGCTGCTTGTGGGGCCTGGGAATCAACCCCAGTTCTCTACAAAAGCAGCCAATGCTCCTAACAGTTGAGAATTATCTCTGCCCTAATATGTATTACTTTATATAGTTTTAAAACTGTTCTCTCCTGTCAGCCTTTCTGTCAAAATATCCTTATTGCAATAATTCTGAAAAAAATGTGTATCAAGGAATATATTATTTTGAAAATTTAACGAATATATTTCCAGTAGACATAAAAACAAAAGTCCCAGAAAACAACTGTTACTCTTATCCTCTAACAGCAAATGTGTTCTATTTCACAGTTTACTAAAGTGACTGCATAACGTGCAATGGGTTGGGGCCTCCAATTTGGACACAGCAGAAATGTATTTATATGTTGACTACCCTACCTCCTGTTCATCTCAGATGTTCTCTTAGTTGAACATCAGTTTGGGAACTTTGTTCTATTGTTCAGTTTTATTTCCATACCAATTCTCATCCTACAGCCACCAAGGAATTTTCCTCTTGGATTCAAACAGAATCTAGAGTACAGACGGGCTAGAGAAGCGGTGCGGCAGCTAACACACTTGCTTCTCTTGCAGAGGGTCTGGGCTTGAGTTGGCCCAGCAGGCACACCGTGCTCAGCCACCTGCAGCTACACTTCCAGGGTAGCTGTTACGATCCTCAGGCCTCTGCAGCAGCGACCCGGAATGCACACAATGGACGTACTCTCAGAGGCAAAATACACACATTAAAAACAAAAGATCCCACAACAACCAAACAAAACCCTCATGCTAGGAAATGAATAGTCATCTTGGCACTTCTCAAAATAATTAACACTGGCAGAGTAACTGCATTAAGTCAAATGCATAGACTGAGCTGGTAAAAAGAAAAAAAAATTTAATGGTTATAAAAATTCATATGCAGGCCAAAGACAAATATAAAGGCCTGCATTCAGCAAAAGTACTCAAAGTTTGAAGACAGCACAGGTCCTACATAACTAGATGTATTTATTTTAAAAGCATACTTTAAAACAGTAGTACCTTGTTCCTTCACTCACATCTTATGTTCCTCACCATTTCCTACTTTCTGCCAATCAGTATTTCACTCCAATGTTTGCTTCTTTTTATAAGACAGAACTTTCACTCCGGCATCCTATTGGAAGTGCTACGCCTTTTGTTGGTAATCTAGAATACATGTTCCTCCTTATAAGAGCTGACTTAGTTTTCACAAGTGTCTTAGTTTTGCCATTAAAATATCAAGATGGCAAAGTTATTATATTAAGATGCAAAAAAAAAAAAAGAGAGATTGTAAAAGATAAAGCAAAAGTTTGCCTTAAACAGAAAAAAGTCACTGTATTCTATTGGTGGGTAGGATGGTGATAAAATGTTCAGTAGCAAACTAAGGCATGAGTTCACATGTTGAGTTGCCACAGCCAAAGTACACAGTGAAGATGATCCTCGAAGCTGGGAAGGCACCAGCAGGACACCAGCCTATGGGCATCACTTCTCTCGGTCCTTGAAGTCAGGTCACAGTGAGCAACAGCGAGAAGAGCTGCAGATGGACACTGCTATCCAGGCTTCCCCCTCAGCTCAGCTTCTATGTCAGTGTGTATGTTCAGCCCTGCCACACAGCTGCCAGGCTCTCTTCTCAATTTTTTACCAAGTTCTACCAACTGTGTTGTTACGTGTGCAGTCTTCCATAATACACTATCAGGTGGGAGAATTTACCAGTGTTTGCTTAGGGATATATCTACATATCTTCAAGTCAGGGATATATGGTGGGCAAAACATAAACCATACCCCTTCTCCAATCAAACTGCTTCAAATATTAAAGGTGAAGGTAACTGCTAAAAAGTGGGATTTATTTCCCTCATGCCATTTCTTTCAATCAGTCAATTCCTAAACACTTTTGTCTGGAATAAAACATTAATCTTAAGCCAGCACAATGAAAGAAAAATTAACAGTTCTAAAACAATGTTCAAATTATACTGTACACATGACATGTTGATATTACAAACTGTAAATAAACTTTATGTTATCACTGCAACCCAATATAAAGTTCTATGTAAACATTTGCCTCACATTAAAAGAGTGTATCATACAGCAACGGTTAGAGCACGGGTCAAAGTCACAGCGGATGGGTTCAAATCCTCACTCTGATGTTTACAGCACTGTAAGACTGAGAGAAGTCTTTCTATTGTCAGGAATTCTCATATATATTAATGGAAATAATACTACACTCCCCACAGTTAGCTGAGATTAAACAAACTAAAGTGCTTAGAACAGTTCAGCACATAATAATTGCTTTAATATACTACCAAATTTATTTGTTATAATTATATTGCTATATTGTTATATTGTGGTTTCAGATGTCATTGTATGGTATGTGTCTTTCATATATAATGAAGGAATAACCTTTTCTTTAAACTACTCCTGGTACACTGAATCATCTCCAACATTAAAGAAAGTTACTTATTATCACTTAAGTTTAAGAAGATGGGGTGGGGGCTGGAGAGATGGCTCAGCAGTTAAGAGCACTGACTGCTCTTCCAAAGGTCCTGAGTTCAAATTCCAGCAACCACATGGCTGCTCACAACCATCCGTAATGAGATCTGACGCCCTCTTCTGAGGTGTCTGAAGACAGCTACAGTGTACTTACATATAATAAATAAATAAATCTTAAAAGAAATAAAAAGATCTAGGGGAAGAAAAATAAACAAATTGGATGTTAGGATACTTTACCTATTGGCACAAAGACCTTTCTTTTTTTGAAGTCTGGTTTAAACACAAAGCAGCCCTGTTTAAAAAAGAAGGGAGGGAAGGAGGAATAAAGCATAAAGTCAAATTAGGTACAGAGCAGGCAGATTTAATTACCCACATACTCTATCAACAAGCAAGTTCTTTAAAGGGGAACTGGAGTGGGAGATATAGCTCTTCCAAAGGTCATGAGTTCAAATCTCAGGCTCACAACCATCCATGAAATCTGATGCCCTCTTCTGGTGCGTCTGAAGACAGTTACAGTGTACGTATGTATAATAATAAATCTTTTTAAAAAAAAGAAAAGAAAGAATAGAAATACAGAAGTGGAATAGTCTTGAAAAATTCATCAATTTCATCCTCCTCAATCATAAGTTCTCACACTTTTTAGGACCCATTCTAAGTAAGAGATAGACCTTTTTTTTTTTAAAGTTCAAGTTTCATAAACATTAATGATGTGCATTAAAATGGATTAAGTTAAAAACACTCATTCCAAGAGGATTTTTTGCCTAATTAACTCTAAGTATCTACAACCAGGATGTTTCATCTGACACCTTTTCTCAATTAATAAGCTCCTTTCCATTTATCCATTACAGTTTGGCTCAAAACTCATCGCTCACATCTGTAATCCACTCAAGACAAGAGAACTGTTATGATTGAGGCTAGCCTGCTTTATACAGTTAGAAAACCTAGGCATGGTTTAGACACTTGCAATCTTAGTACCTGTGGAGACAGAAAATCCCTTACATGAGTTTGTGTCTAGCCTGGCTATACAACCAAACCAAATCAAAATAAACCAAGCCCTCGTCTTCTCAGGAGACCCTCCTGGACTCTCTTGCCAGAAATGCTTCTCCTGAGATCTCAGGACTCAAACATCTTTGCTTTATCTTCCTGGTAATTTGTGAGCACACTTACAGCACAGATGTATTTTATATATAACCACCTCCTCAATGTTTATAATGTACTAATAAATAAATATATTAGGTGACCAGTACACAGAATGAATAAATACTTGCTAAGTAATTTTCCTGGTAATTTTCCAACTACATTAAGTTTGCTATTATTATTTGTGACCACTGAAACTTAGCTCCTAATTTTTTAGCTGCAGTGTATTCTGCCAAAATGAAAGTTACATTTCATGGACAGTCTCTTAAGACCTCTATTTATATAGAAAATGAAAGATTGGGCTGGCGAGATGGCTCAATGGATAAGAGCACTGACTGCTCTTCCAAAGGTTCTGAGTTCAAATCACAGCAACCACATGGTAGCTCACAACCACCCGTAATGAGATCTGACGGCCTCTTCTGGTGTGTCTGAAGACAGCTACAGTGTACTTACATATAATAAATAAATAAATCTTTAAAAAAAAGAAAATGAAATATTACGAGAAGTAAAATATGACAAAAAAAAAAGATCATCTCAGACTACTGTTAAACAGCTTTGCAAAATATAAAGTAGCCACGTGGGTTACATGTTCCAAATTAAGCTGTACCTCATGGTCTTACATTTGCAACTAGTAAAGGTCTATGAATTACTTGTACGTATTTCTAACAAGTGCATGGTAGCATGACAAGCTTATTACTGCATTCTTTCCATATACACGTTACAGCCAGTTATAGAATGGATAGTAGTATAACAAATATTAGCACAAGGATATGAATATAAGCAACAAACATTAATGAACAGTAATGTGGCTAACCACCTTAACCATCAGCCAAAAAATATGACAAAAAAAACCCCCAACAATACTTGATATGTTTAAGGAGGAAAATAAATTAAAACGTTGGCAGTTCCATGAATTCTGGAAATTGTCCTTAAAGGTTCTTATTTATATAATATTTCTTTCATGATTATCAACACAGATATTTCTATTAGGGCAAAAAGAAAAGTGCTTTTCTGAAAAAACTATCATCTCCAAGTTTTATAGAAATGATGGCTTTTTGAAAAAAAAAAAAAATTCTCCTTCTCTGGAAGGGCTGGAGAAGCAGCTGTGGTAAAGCTTTTGTGTAGTGTGCACAAAGTCCACATTGTTACATTCACCACCAGAAAAGAGAACGCAATGAAGTCTTAAGCAACAAACAGGATTAGGAGTTAGGGCACTCAAAACATCTGGAACTTTGTAGCCAAGGAAAAATAAAAATAGGAATAAAGCTAAAAAAACCACAAAAGTCTTTAACTAGGAACTGGGTATGGTGGTGCACACCCTTAATCCTAGCACTTGGCAGGCTCAGGAAGGCAGGAGAGTTCAAGTTCAGCCTGATCTACATATAGAGTTGCAAACCGATAAAGGCACATCGAGAGAACATGCCTCCAAAAAATTAATTAAACCACAGTGTTTGTTCTCTTTGAAATGTAGTCTTTGGGGGTACTGCTTGTCATTGACCATTTTAATCAAAATTAAATGTCTGGTGCACCGTTACCTTTCATCACTAACACACTTCTCAAATGTCTTAACCCTCAGCCAGAACCGTACCATGTGTAAAGTGTCTCCATTTCTGTTGAACTGTGACAATTTCTTTAAGCGGCAGTTGCGTTTCTTGGACTAAAATGACTTGCCTTTATATCCTTGTCTTCCCTGCTCCATCTCCCCTCAGGAATGCCCAGTTAGAAAAAGTGTATATCTATCACCTAAACTTCACAAACTGAGGAGTCATTCGCTGCTTACCTCCAGCAACAACCTAGTGGGCTGTGCGCCAAAACCAGAGAGCATTTCAATGTCCTCCAGCGGGTTCACCCCGTAAAAACACTGAAGGGGTCTCACTCTGCCCCGTGGGCCAGAGTTCCCTTCACTGGCTCTGCTGTGTTGCTGCCTGCCTGCCTGCTTGCCTGCCTGCCTGATTCTGATGTTAACATCACCCCTAACAGACCTGTTATAAAAGAAGACAGCCCACTTCAGTGTTCCCCTGTAGCCCCAATTACGAAACCTTTCAGAAGT
The DNA here is from genome assembly GCF_000001635.26 of Mus musculus. Classification (NCBI taxonomy): domain Eukaryota; kingdom Metazoa; phylum Chordata; class Mammalia; order Rodentia; family Muridae; genus Mus; species Mus musculus. The sequence goes on from NC_000070.6 coordinate 34,613,972, forward strand.
CTGTTATTTCAGCTTCCTTCAGGAGTGTCCTTCTGTTCTTAGAACAGGAGTCAAGTCTTACTTTACAAGGCATAGCAGCACAGACCAATAGACCTTTCTTTTCCATCTGCTGCCCTGTTTGATATTCTTGAAATATGGTTGCTAATGGTAAACTTAATTTTAAGTTATCTTAATTCCAGATGTAGCCACAGGCTCCTAGGGGGCAATACAAGCCTAGGATTTCTCCTCTTACAAACTACAATTTGACTAGCACTCCTTTGCCATCGAGTAGTCCACAACCCCTCAAAACACTCATCTGAATTACATTTTTATTCTGGTTTTTCCTAATGCTCCTCTCTCCACTCACGGGTTAAACTGCTCTTTTTACTTAATACGCTCTTTTATTTCTACATTCTAAGGCAAAGACCATCTTATTCTGCTCTCCCAAACTAATGCTTTATATTTTGCCAAGATTCTTATTTTTCAGACCTTAGCCAAACTGTCACTTTCTCCAAGAATTTCCTCGGTCTCCCAGAAACCTTGGTTCGTCCCTCCTCTCTTAGAACTTTTCTCCTTGCTAATGAGCCAATTCAAGATCAGCTGCTTATGAGTATTTCTGGGAACAGAAATCTATTTTTGCCTCCATCTGCATCTCGGTAACTTAAAGCACAGTGTGAATTTATGGAGGGGGAAGAGTGGGGGAAGCGGCAGGACGCAGCACATTCTGGGGGCAGCCGCTCTCCTAGCCTTGGCGCCATGGCCTAGTTGCCCAGAGCAAAGCTTGCCTCGAACCCGGACCTGGGCAAAGCCGCCCGAGTCCTGTTCTCCGCGGAGCCAGAGCTGATGCCCATCAAACCTCGTCGGACTTGCCAAACAGGCACCGCGAATCTGAGGCGAGCGCCACCCCCACGTACCTTAGACACGGAGGAGGTGGCCATAGTCCGCGGCCCCGTGTGCATGCGCACTCCACACTTCCGCGCGCCCTGGCGGAAGCAGAGGCGACTTCCGGCGCGGAGGCGGGGCGTGCGGGAAAGGGAGGCATGGCGTGTGGCTTTCGTAGGTCGATCGCCTGTCAGGTACAGTCCAGAGCGGCGAGCCAGCGGGAGCCAGGGCCGGAGGGTGCAGCCTAGGCCGACCCTGCCTCCTCCTTGCGCTGCGGAGTGGGAAGATCCTCGAGAGCCCTGAGTGCTCACTGTCTTCTCATTTCCCGTTCTTAATGCTTTAACCTGGGCGGACTGTCCAGAGGCCATGATTAGACCCTGTAGAAATTAATGTTCCTCCTTCGTTTATGCCCTTTATTTGCTCTCATGAATAACCTGGTAGGATATATCTCGAATAAGAAATTTTGTAGCTTACTAAACCTGTAGGCGATGCTCTCCCGAGGAAAAGCTCTAAATCCGGACTTGGAGACCATTGGATAAAATAGATGATTTAAAAGGCATGCTAAGGGCTGCGGAGATGGCTCCGCGGGTGAAGTGCCTGCTATACAAGCATCTGTGCCTGCGTTTGAATTTCCAGAACCTAGGTTGAAAAACCTGCATAGCTAAGGAAGTCTGAAACCACACTTCTGAGAGGTGGAAACAGAAACCGGTGGCTCCAGCCTCTGGTTCGGTGAGAGTCTGCCTCAAATAAGGTGGAGAAAGACACTTGACCTGTACTCCTCGCGTGTTTAGCGCAGCCTATCCTGCCTGGAGTTTGCTAGTGCTAGCACAGACTTAGGCCCGCTGTGGCTGGGTTGTTTTAGACAATTCTGAAAGATGGTGCATATACTTCTTAGGTAGTTCTGTGGGAATTAAGCTCCAGCCTACAGAGATGACTTTAATGTGTTATCTGTGTGTCTGTGTTTGTATGTTCCTTCATGAGGACAGGCCACAGGTTGCCTGTGTTTCCTCCAGTCACTGTCCACCTTTCCCCCCTCTCCCCTAAGGCAGATTTTCTCCCCGAACCTGGAGTTTACCCGTTTAGCTAGGTTGGTTAGCCAGGGAGCTGCAGGTGTAATGGCAATTCTGCTGTTAGCTGAGTTCATTGCATGGTACAAGCAAAAAACAACTGACTGTCTGGGAAAGACAAAATGCAAGAGAGAAAGAAGACAGAGGCAGAGTGAAACTGTTTTTATTAAGGCAGGCCTATCCTCCGGAATGAGGGACGGGAAATCCAGAGTTGGGGAGCCTGTGGCTGGATGAGGGTGGGGAAGGGTGCCGGTGTCTCAGGTTTTCTCCATTGGCTGTGCACGCCCCATTGGCTCACCAAAGAGATGATCGCAGGCTTTTATGCACAGCTTGCTCAATTAAGGAAGCGGCCATGCTTTAAAGACCCTTCTCTATCTTTACTCGTCCTTTCTAGCTGTTAACCACGACTCTCTGCTGACCTTTATCCCAAGAAGGCAAGGTCTGTCCTTAGACCTTGCAGGTGTTAATGCTCTTAAGCTCTTGGCAGGCTCTGTAAGCCATTAGTTAAGTTAGCCTCTGCTTTCTTTGTTCTTGTGTTTATGTGACCAGCTTTTAGTTTTACCATGGCAGGAAATTAACACCTGTCATAACCACTGTCCACACGGATCTCCGGCTCTCCACTCAGAGGGAAGAAAGGATAGCAGATGCTGCGGCCAACTTTGACTGACTGGACCAGCAACATGGGTTCACGTTTCCCCAATCTCCATAGTTCCAGTATGGATGCAGTTTCGTGGAGCAGCAGAACAAAGAGTGATATTAGTAAAGCAAAGCATTTAAAAAATAGATTGATGGCACCATCAGCGAGGCTGGTTACAGCAAGATGAGGGTAACTCTTCTGTAGACCCCGGCTGCTCTCTGACAACACTCTGACCCCTCTGCTTGGTGGAAAACTAGGGTTTTTTTGTTAGTACATCCCCAAAAGGTTATCTGTTTGTCAGGATGTTAACTCTTGCTTGTAGTAGCATGATATTAGGTCCAAAGGTGGGAGACACTAATGAAATTAATTAGGTCCCAGATCTGCACTATCCATAACTCTCCACAGTCGTCGAAGTTTTAGTCAGTCAGCTACTACAGACACAGCTTATTTTCAGGAATTCTCACTCACATTACCAATACATTTAGCTGCAGTTTTTCTTGGTTACCTATGCCAGAACTCCTTGTCTGTGGGACAGCCTGGAGTGGTTTCCTTCCTAAAATAGGAACAACCCTTCTTTATTTACAGTTTAGCTCCTATAACTGGGCAACATTGTCTTACATTAGTTCCTCAAGGAAGCCAACTGGCCTGCTGGAACTGGCTCAGCCCTGTCCTCCTTTTTTATGTTAAAAATCATTCAGTGTATTTTTCTCGTATACCCTTCCCCCCTCCCCACCCTACCATTCTCCTTATCTGGTCCTCTCATACCCAGATTTAGGCTCTTTTATTTATCATCCCTACCTAATACCCCAGCTCTCTGCAGCACCAGCACTGTAAAGTCACAAACACGTGTCGCCACACTCAGCTCTTAAAGTGTGCTAGGGTTCTGAACCCAGTCCTCCTGGCATTCACTTGGTGAGCACTTTACCATAGCAAGCAGCAAGCAGAGTTCCAGCTCTGGTGGTTCAATCTCCTTCTCTCTCCTTCTCTCTCAGTGCATCCCCACAGTCCCAGGAGTCATCTCTCAAGTATACTGCTTGCACCAAAGTTCCAAGGCTGGGCTTCACAACTCTGCATTCCAGCTAGTTGTGGTTTTCTGTAGTCATCTCTGGCTGCTTAACAGAGTTCTCTCTCTTTCGTGTGTCACGTGTCCAAGGAATAACTAAATCCTATAATGTGTGTGTGTGTGTGTGTGTGTGTGTGTGTGTGTGTGTGCGTGTGTGTGCCTTTCACCAAAAATTACTGAAAACCTGGAAATGTCTGTACCACTAAATTCAACACAGTCATGAAAGAAGCTTCCTGAAAATATAAATGTACCCATTTCTGCTTACTTATTATTTATGTGCTAAGGACCAAGCCTTGCTCCTCATATGTACCAAACCAGGCCAAGTGGCTGGTGGTTTATCACTGAGTTATCCTATGGCCTTTGCTTTGGTTTTTCCTTAATTTTGATTTATTTCTTTGCTGCTTCTCTGATGAGTAAACCTTTAATAGAGTTTGGGCCTGGGGATTAGATATTTTTTCCTTAATATTTACTTGTTTCTATTAAATGCCATAATTTTTAAATCTGTTTTGTTTGTTTTTATAGCCACGATGCTTAGAATACTAACTGGTACAGACTAGCTATTCAATAAATATTCTTTTGATGAAAATCATCTTTTGATTCTCATTGATTCATATCTTCTTTTTTGAATATACGTGTTTAAATTTGACAAATATAAAATCCATTGAAGGACAAGCAGCCTCCTGCTTGCTGCTTTATAATCAAACCATTGCATCATATTCAAGCCCTGGCAGCCACAGATCTTACTTCAGTCAGAGAGTTTTGTGTTTCCTAGAATATCAGATATGTTGAATCATACTTAATACCTTCTTTTATATGGGTTTTACTTATGATGTATTTGAGGTTCCTTCTTATTAAGTGTGTTAATGGCATTTCTTTATTGCTAGTAATATTCCATTCGCTCTGGAATAGATGGATCAACCATTTTATCCTGTTTTATTCTTTTTTTCCTTTTAGCTTTCCAGAGTATTGGCTCTTCCACCAGAAAGCTTGATCAAGTCAATATCTGCTGTTCCAGTTTCAAAAAAAGAGTTAAGTATGCTTGTAGTGATCTCAAATTGTTGAATTTGTTGGCAATCCAATTTTATTCAACTCTTAAATTTACAGAGTCGTCCTTAAAGTTAGGATTCATTATATTCAACTTATTATAATTAGGGTCATAAAATTCCAGTTCTATTTTAAGTATTCCGTGGTACATGTAACTATCCTTTTGTTAATTGTTTTCATATTTGTTTATGCTAGCAGTAATTATGTCAGTCTGATCTGATTGGAACGTTAGAGACTGTGTAATCATCTGATGCTTGAGTTCTAGTGTACCATACTTACTCTGCCTCTTTGGTTGTGTTGTTTGCTTGACTTCATTTGAAGACTCCCAAGTGATAGAGAATTATTGTTTAGGGTTATATAAAATCCATATTGTTTTCTTAGGTACAGGGAAAAAATAATCTTTTTTTATATTAGTCTCATCATTTTATCATTTTGGCAAAATATTTTAGTGCTTGGATAAAATGTAGCCTACCCATGGATGTATTATCTTGGGCCACGGGATCAAAATGTTCAAAAAAAGAAATCACATCTGCATTAAATCTAAACAAGGTTATTTTTTTATATTATCTCTGAAACAATACACTGATAACAATATACTTATGATGCATTTGCATTGTAGCAGGAGTTACAGCAAGTTAGGGGTGGTTTACAGTAGGGGGTGCACGGAGGGTGACTAGACATATGCAAGAGTCCTTGAGCTCCTGCAGAGTAGTAAGAAACTTGACACATACTAGATTCTTAGCTCTAAGGTTTAAAGATGGAATATAAAATTCTCAGTATTAATGTATCCTTTGTTCCCTGAATTTTGTTAGAACTTTCAGGTGAGAGGGAGAGGTGAGTATTCCTCTTTTCATGATAAAGAAGAAATAAATAGAAAGAAAAGGCACAGACTAGAGACTACTGATAATCTTACTATTTTCAGTTTTGAAAATAGTGAAAATGGGGCTGGGTGTGGTGGGGGATGCCTTTAATCTCAGCACTTAGAAGTTAGAGGCAGACTGATCTCTATGAGTTCAAAGATCAGCCTGGCCTATATAATGAATTCCAGGACAGTCAGAGCTGTGTAAAGGCCTGTCTCAAAAAAGGAAAAAAAAAAAAAAAAAAAAGGAAGAAGAAGAAGAAATTAAGAGAAAGAAAAAAGAAAGAAGAAGGCCTGCTTTAAAGAAATCTGTATGTCAATTACTGAGCGCTACCACTGTGTGCATAGGGCTAGTCCTCAGCATTGGATTGTGTTGTAACTACTAGATTTCAAAGTATAGCTATTACATCTTTTAAAAGACTTGTTTTTCCCACTAATTTACTGTTTAAAACAAAAGTGTACCAGGCAGTCTAGTTAGAAAATTCAGGACACTTTCCCCTTGGTTTTGAAATGATCCACACAAGGTAGTTATTGACAACCATGCTGATTAACCCAATTGGAAGTTCTTTTTATTGATGGCCAGACCAAGAATGGCTTGTGACTCTGAAAAAAGCTCTTGAGCTTAAGGTCAGGGGGGTATCATTTTAAAAACAAAGCCATCATTGCTCAAGGAGAGAGAGAGAGAGAGGGAGGGGGAGAGAGAGAGAGAGAGAGAGAGAGAGAGAGAGAGAGAGTGTCTGTGAGTGTGTGTGTGTGTGTGTGTGTGTGTGTTTTACTAGCCACGTCTGACTTCTTTACAAGACCCAGCAGTATCTTCCTGGCAGGTACTACATAATTTGCTTGGACCATAGCCAATGCCATGGACAGTCTCAGAAACGGTAGCAAGATAAATGTGGCCGTAGAAGGCTGAGAAGTGATCAGGCAGACACAGAATACCATGGGGACCGGATGGCTTCACCTTAATCATTTCAATTGAAAATAAAACAGCACATGTCTGTTTATATTCACTTTTGTTGTTGTTTGAAACAGGGTTTCTCTATAGCCTTCATTGTCCTAGAACTCAGTCTGTAGATCAGGATGGTCTCAAACACAGAGATCCACCTGCCTCTGCCTTCATAGCATTGGGATTAAAGAAATGTGCCACCACTCCCAGCTCTGTTAATAATTTTTTAAAAGACTTTCTTTTTTTTTTTTTTTAGCAGCATATGATTCTTACTTTGAGTCTTTCTGGATGTTTGCGAGCCATGCTTGTAAGATTGAAGTCCTAGTTAATCATTTATAAAGAACGCTAGGACTATATCAAGAAAGTATAATTCAGTCCTTGATCTACTCAATTCCCTATCATCTCAATAACAATAGAGCTCATTACTTTTACTTTTTCTTTATTTTCTCTGACTTTTAAAAATCTCTTTTTGTTGCTTCTGTGCCACTTTATGCTTTATTCCTGTTTTGCTAAGTGCATTTCTTTAGTTGCCCATAGATTGGTTCAAATACTTGACTAAATTATCAAAGACTTAGATGAATTGCTACAATTAAATTTTGTTTTCCAAAAATGGAGTGGGTCATCATATACCCAGCAAAGAATAATCTTAGAAAACACAAGAGCACACTTGCCAACCATTTTAGTATAGAAAGGACAAAGAGAAAACTTCCCCCAAGGTGCAAGTGTTGGTCATGTTTGATATTCTGTTTAGCATCAGATCAATGACTAACATAATTTATAACCGAGATGTTGTTTCTCAATAACCTTATAAAGTACATACCATTGTTATCATCATTTTACTGAGGTACCAAGATATTGAGCAATGTCCAGTATTGCAGACATAAATTGGTAGGTAAACTTGAATTTGTGGTTACAGCTCAAACATCAGTTTGGATTGGTAAACAGATGTTGTACTAAGTTGCTAGGTGATGAATTAAAACCCAGAAAATGGCCAGGCACGGCAGTGCACACCTTTAATCCCAGCACTCCAGAGACAGAGAGAGGTAGATCTCTGAGTTCAAGGTCAGCCTGGTCTACAGAATGAGTACTAGAGTAGCCAAGGCTATATAAAAAAAAAACTCTTTCTCAAAACCAAAAAGAAAAAAATTAGACCCAGGAAATTTCATTGGGTTTTTAATTAATTTTTTATACAATGCAATTTTTATTTTTTGGATTATAATTTGATTATATTTCTCTTCAAGTCCTCCCTTACTTCCCTCCTTGCTCTCCTTCTGTCTCATGCCCCTTTTGTTAGTTATTGCATAGCATGTAAATAAGGATAGGTACATACATACCTATTCCTAAATATAACCTGCTCGGCTGCATGGTGCTAGTAAGTGTATATGTATACATAAATATTTTTAAATAAAATGTGTTCTGTGGCATTGTACTCTTCCCTAGGGAAGGCTACCTTTCCCGTTCCCAGCTCTTCTTACTTGGCTACAGCCCTTTGTATAGAGTTAAGACCTCATGGGCTTTTCTCCGTTCAGTTTGTCATATCTGTTGCTGTCATCCTTATTTGGCTCATGTTTGGTCAGTCATGTCAGTGAGGCTTTATGTGTGTAGCTTCTGACATTACTAGGAGACAATCTCACAGCGAACTCTCTGACCCTCTGGCTCATACTCTCTTTTTGCCCCTTCTGCAATGTTCCAACCCTGCGCCTTTCATGCAGAAGTGTTTTGTAGATGTATTGGGTGGAACTGCATGTAATACATTTGATCACGTTTTTTCTTCTATCCAATTCCCCAGATCCTTTCCCATGTCCCATGGTGAGCAGGGGCTCCCCCAACTTTATGTTCTGTCCCTGTCTCTCTAAAAAACAAAAACAAAACAAACAAAAACCAACAAGACAAAAAATACCAAAAGGAAACAAGAATCACAGAAGAAAACCTCGGGGTCTGTTTTGTGTTGGCATGGGCCTACCCTGTATTGGGGCTGCTGTACCCAGTGACACTCCATTGGGGTTTCCCTCTGCAGAAGGTTTCAGTTGATATAGCTTATTAGTATTTGTGCCCACCTCCCAAGAAACTTCATAACGGTCATTTGAGCTTAAGTTCTGTAATGTGATGTCGACAAGAAGCCGTATAGGACTTTTAGGTGTTCCTCTGTGTCAGCCCGTGTGCCCTCCTTGTATATTCTTTTATGAGAGTGACACATGGGCTAGACAAGCAATGGCATAACTTGCTTAGCTCTCTTCACTAGCTCTCTGTTGAATACCAGAAGATGCCAGTATATGTGGTTGTGCAGTTATTAAATAATCTGAATTGTCACACCCACAGAAAACTCTGTAGAGATATGATGAGCCATTCCCAGGTACCTGTTTAAACTGAGAAGTCTTTCTTTTTTTTTTTTTCCAGATTTAAGTCTTTTCCTTGTGGTAAGGTTAACCTGATTTTTGTTTTGTTTTTCTCAGTGAAACTACAAATTCTGTTTCAAAGACTGGGTACATTTCCAGGCACACGCCTTTAATCCCAGCACTCTGGAGGCAGAGGCAGGTGAATCTCTAGTCTGTGTGAGTTCCAGGACAGCCAAAGCTTACAGAGAAACCCTGACTTGAAAAGCCAAACCAAACCAAACAAACAAACGAACAAATAAACAAAAAGACACAAACAGACAACCCCATTTTGCTCTTGTTATTTGGAAGGTTATATACAAACATTTCAAATGGAGAAACAGCTTCATAGTAGATGTCGAAAGACTTGGGCTTTTATGAATCTGCTTACTAGTTGCACTTCACTTGCCAGATATCTTTGTCTGTTTCAAAGATAAACTTAGGTAAGAATTTTATAAAATAACCAAAGACTTAAAAGTTATAAGTAAATAAAAAGTTTTGTATTTCTTGACTTTTCATTTCAAAGGTATTCATAAAGAACACACAGGCAATGTTTCTATAACAATTCTTTCCCATTTCATGTTAATCTTTAGAGAGGTGGCAGATTTTCAGCTTTCGGTGGATTCCTTACTAGAAGACAACAATCACAAGTCACAGGTAGACACTCAAGACCAAGCCAGGAGATTGGCAGAGAAGGTATTGTATCTCTAAATTATAATAAGCTTAGCATTTAAAGAAGAGCCGAGCTCTACAGGCAGCCTCAGCTATAATGAACTAAATACAATTTCTTTGTTAAGACATCTTGAAAAATACTATAGTTCATTGTATCCTGTGAGGCTTAATGGTTTTCAAAGTAGTTGTAAAGAATTCCTTTGGTTGTAGTCTACTTTCTGTTGCTGTGGTAAATATGACCAAAAATGACTTAGAGAGGAAGAGGTTTATTTGCCTAGGTAACGGCACATCACTGAGGGAAAACAAGACAGGAGCTTAAGCAGTAACTGAAGCAGATATCCTGAAGGAATGCTTGCTGTTTGCCTCTCGGGCCCCTGCTTAGCTTGCCTGTTTATACAACTCAGGCCCATTTACCTAGGGATGCCAACTGCAGTGGGCTGGACCCTCCTACATCAGTCAAAGTGTTTCACACACATGGTCGTGGGACAGTATGAACAGTCAGGTTCCTTTCCTAAGTGACTAGGTTTTAGTTGGTTTTGTTTTTTATTAGCCACAGGACTGAAATGTTAATTATATTTTATAGATTGAAATTGTATAATTTTTCTTTGCTTGGTTGGTTTGGTTTTAGTTTTCCAAGGAAAGATTTCTCTGTGTAGCCCTGACTATCGCTCTGCAGACCAGGTTGGCCTTGCACTCAGAGATCCACCTGCCTTTGCCTCCCAAGTGCTGGGATTAAAGGCGTGCTTGACCATCACCCGGCAAAACTGTATAAGCTTTTAAAGACAGATTTGCTTGCTCCCCTTGAGTTCCAGCTTGAGTTCCAGCCAGTTGTGAGTGCTAGCAATAGCGCCCAGGTCCTCTGAAAGACCAGCCACTGAATGCTTCTAAGATCCAAGCCATCTCCCCAGGCCCCTGGATAAAGGCTTGAATCTAGGAAAACAAGCATGATATATTAGAACAGTGGGTTGCAATTTTTTAAAGTAAGTTTTTGAGAAGAGCATTAAAAATATGAGGAGAAATAATGTATATGGAAAGATCACAGAGAAGTTGTAGCTAGATGATTTTGTACACATTCTGTATTTTTAAGTTCTTTCTCATAGGTTGAGTCCATTGAGTGAATGACCAAATCTAAACTGTTTGCTTCAGACCCTGACATGAAGCATGTTGGAAAACTTTTTGTTTGTGTTTAATTTTATATTAATAAGGTTATATGTTGCTCAAAGAACTCTAAAAGATTGAAACAGTAAAAATCACTATTGGGAAAATATGTGTATTAAAAATTACTGCTAAAGGAGCTTTGGTAACAGTAATACTAATTTCAGTATAAAATCACTTGTTTGGGGTTTTTTTGGTTTTGTTTTGTTTTGTTTTTAAGTCAGGATGTATACCAGGAGTAAAATTAATTATAACACTTAACCACTCCATGTCTTTTAAGTTCTCAGAAATAGAGATTGGTGCTCTTTAGTGACAGCAGGCATTGTGAGTTACATAGACTACCAAAGGGTTTGAATGAACACACGCAGGGCAGACAGTCTCTTTAAGGCTTCAGTCTGTGTGTTGGTGCAAGTGCTGTAGCAGTGGGTCCTGACACGATGTCCTACTTGTGGCTTTCATAAAGGTGAAAAAGATAAAGTGTTCACTGTATGACAGATGGGGAAATTTAAAGAGAAGGAACAGGAAAGGGGGGAGAGAGACTGAACAGCATTTTTGTGAGGAAAAAAGAAAAGAAAACATGTTTGTGTAAGAATGGCGGGACAGAAAACACTGTCTAAGCCCCTGGCCCCACCGTAATGCCTGAGAACTAATTCACCTGCTGCTGTCTTGTGAGCCAGTTTCATGCTGCTAGAACCACGTGTCTCATCAGGTCGGTTCTAGAATGTAACCTGCTTTACACGATTCATTATTTTTCAGCTTAAGTGTGATACAGTGGTGACAGCCATCAGTGCTGGCCCAAGGACTCTAAATTTCAAAATAAACAGAGAATTATTAACAAAGGTAAGCATGGATTATAGTCTAGTCTTTGTGCTTTCTCGCTGTGTTAGCCACACTGATCTTCCAGCTCTGGAACTTGTTTAGTCTGGACTACAGCCTTAAGTTAATATGCTTCAAGTTTTATATTATTTTCTTGGTGGTTTTCCTTTTCTCTCTCTTTTTTTAACTGCCACTGTTCAGCTCCACAGCCTCTGATATGCTTAAGCAAGCGCTGTAGCACTGGGCTACTTGGCTAGCCCTGACAGTCAGTCACCTGCTGACCTTAGGGCGGTTGCAGCTCTGCTAGGCTCTTCCTTACAGCAGTGGCCTCTGCTATTTTAGGCTTACTTGACCAATGCCACGTGTGCTTTCAACTCTAACTCACTTCAGGGTTTATAGCGTCTGTCTTTCCCACCATTCTGTCTCCATGTTTTCACATAATGGCTAATGCATCATAGATACCAGATGAATAACTGTTTGATGAATGAATGAATGTGCTCTATGTTAAGAGAAATACGTTGGTTTCTACTCTCTAGTAATCTATAATTTATTGGAAGCATAGGCATCAGCTGGAGAAATCGTGATGTAGCTTTTTCTCTTACTAAAACAGTGAGTATTAAAGTAAAGACCTTAAGTCAAGCTCATTTTGTTCACTGTTTTAACATTATAATGCATACTTTGGCCTATTTTTGGCATACTCTTGGCCATGTTTTTAAAGAAATATAGCTCACTGTTAGCTTGTTGAGGCATAGTAAATATGGTAGTCTTGAATTGCAAAATGATTATAAAGCCAAAAGCTCTCTGTCCCTGTTCTAAGTTACAATTGGAGAAAGATGTAATAGGCTTAGCAAAAGCAGCCGGGGGTCTGCCGGACTGTGCTCGACTGACCACAGAGCAGCTTCCCAGAAGTCCCCACACCAACATCTCTTATCTGACCTACGAGCTGTCTTAAGCAGCTACCGAAGCAAGCACAACCTTTATAAGAATTCCAGGTTTGCCAGGAACGTCTTATGACTAAGGTCAGGCAAAGGCTCTGAAATGCCCAAGGAAGAACTTCCCATAAATCTGACATAACAATTACTGCTTATTTACAAGAGATGACGTTCAAGGCTGAGTGGTCATCCCTCCAGAGTAAAGGCCAGCTGGCTCTTGTGAAATTCTGCTACGTCTCTGACTGTGGACTCTCTCAAGGGTTTTCTTTTTAGATTTATGTATATGAGTACACTGTCACTGTCTTCAGACACACTTGAAGAAGGCATTGGATCCCATTACAGATGGTTGTGAGCCACCATGCGGTTGCTGGGAATTGAGCTCAGGGCCTCTGGAAGAGCAGTCGGTGCTCCTGAGCCATCTCTGCAGCCCTCAAGGATTACTTTTAATCTCACACCTTTGCTCCTCAGTCCTTAATGCTTCTGAATAGAGTTGGTGCTTTTCAGATCGTTGGGATTCTATTTTTTCAGGCATCTTTTTTTTTTTCATGTTCCAGCCTTTTTTTTTAATTAGATATTTTCTTATTTACATTTTAAATGTTATCCCCTTTCCTAGTTTCCCCTCCAAAAATCCCCTCCCCATTCGTCCTGCTCCCCAACCCACCCACTCCTGCTTCCTGGGCCTGGCATTCTCCTATACTGGAGCATCGAGCCTTCACAGGACCAAGGACCTCTCCTCCCATTGATGACCGACTAGGCCATCCTCTGCTACATATGCAGCTAGAGCCATGAGTCCTACTATGTGTTTTCTTTGATTGGAGGTTTAGCCTCAGGAAGCTCTGTGGGTACTGGTTAGTTCATATTGTTGTTCCTCCTAGGGGGATGCAAACCCCTTCAGCTCCTTGGGTCCTTTCTCTAGCTCCTCTATTGGAGGCCCTGTGCTCTATCCAGTGGATGGCTGTGAGCATCCACTTCTATACTAGTCAGGCACTGGCAGAGCCTCTCAGGAGACAGCTATATCAGGCTTCTGTCCGCAGGCTCTTGCTGGCATATGCAATAGTGTCTGGGTTTGGTGGTTGTATATGGGATGGATCCCCAGGTGGGGCAGTCTCTGGATGGTCTCCTTCCTTCAGTCTGCTCTGACCTTTCTCTCTGTAACTCCAGACTTTCAGTCATCGTTCATTCTGAAGTAAGTCAAAATCCAAAATGTCACAGATGAGACATTTGTGTTAAGCCGTACCTACAGCCTGCTAGTGTACTTGTCTCCCAGGGTCTACTACACTTCCCTGCAGGGCCCCAACATACAGCCAAAGCCAGCCTCAAGTACAGAATTCTTTTGAAATCATCCCACGGCAATTCACTGACTTTATCATTCATCACTTTTAAATGATGCTTTTGTAGTTATTTTCTGATTTATGGAAGTGGAAATGAATCTTGCCAAATATGCTTTTCTATACTTTTAGCCCTTGATAGCAATATTGTCCTTCTTTTGTTTTTCCTTAGTTTGGAGGGGGAGGGTAGAATTTTACCTTTAAAGGTACTTTAGCTAAAAGAGATAAGGTGTATACTTCCAGGAAAAATGCATGTTTGTGTAATAATTTAAAATTTCAATGGCCATGGACTTTTACTTTATTTCAGTTAAAAAACTGTAGGATTTTATCAGTTGTATTAGCTACTACAAATATTTCCATGGCTGGGTGAGGTAGAAAATCCATGATGGTGTAAAGAGCTCTTATTTGGGTTCCACACTTAACGCTTGCCAATAACTTGAAGTCCTTTGTGGGAGAATCTGTAACATCTACTGGTGCATAATTCAGTTACTAGGGAGAAAAGAAAAAGATGATTTAAATCAAGCTATATATATGATTTATTTATTTTATGTATGAATACACTGTAGCTGTCTTCAGATGCACCAGAAGAGGGCATTGGATCCCATTACAAATGGTTATGAGTCACCATGTAGTTGCTGGGAATTGAACTCAGGACCTCTGGAAGAGCAGTCAGTGCTCTTAACCACTGAGCCATCTCTCCAGCCCTCTATTTGCATTTTTAAAAATGCAGATAAAACCTTATTTTCTTAGATATATCTAAAAAATCCATGGTGAATAAAATCACATTTTTTTTTTAGTTTACAAATCCAATTTTGCATGCTCTACTAACAGGAGAAGAAACTGCTTTGTGACGTCAGTAAATAAGTTTTGCCTATAGGTAGTGAATACATCAAGCTGTATTTGTTTTATAAACTCATAGAAATAGTGATTTTACTACTAACGAACTGACCAGGCAAGTTGGTAGTGGCAAATTCCTTAGAGTCCTGTTGACAGGCAAAAGAGAACAGTCAACCCATAGAGTTAGAAAGGAGAAAAGACATAAGTCTTGCATAGGAAGGACAATAGCAAACAGAGTAGCAGCCAGTAGGTATATCCCTCGAGTTCCTTGAGCTCCAATAACAGAAAGCTCAAAGACTTCATTTCTGATTAAAACCTTTTATGCATGAGTATTTACATGAGTACAGCTTACACTCAAACATGCATATTGGTAAATATATTAGATTCTAGTGCTCTTATCTTTTAGAACACAATGGAACAATAACACCTCCTAGACAGTTTGAAGTTAAAAAAAAAAAAAAGTTCATTTGTAACTGATAGCTTCTAGAAAAGAGAAAGTTAGTTTTCTTCAAAGGTGTGGCCCCTGGTAGGTTGAACATGCTCTGCTGGATGCCCACACACCAGAGAATGTACAGGTAGCATTACTTAGACTCATGGGTTAAAAAACAAGACAGTGAATCGGGGCCTTACTGTGCAGTGTAGCCTAGCCAATAACTCAGGTTCACCTGTCCTGGCCTTCCTTCTGAGTTGCTGGGTTTACAAGCATGCACCACCTGCCTTACCTCATTTCTTGACTATTTTAACTAATTCTTGATAATAAAATTCTTGCCCCAGATGAAGTTGGCAATACAAATCCAACAAGAGTAAAAATAATACTTTATAACAGTAGTTTCAAATAAAAAATTGGGGGGCTGGAGAGATGGCACCAAGGTTAAGAGTACTTGCTCTCGGAGGATCCAGATCCAATTCCTAGCACCATCTGTGGCACAAGCTCCCAGGGACCCTGCCTACTCTTTTGGCCTCTGCAGGCAACAGGCACCGTGTGGTTCTCTAGTATACATGTAAACACTCATACAAATAAAAAAATTAAAATTACACATAACTAAGAGAATCTTTTAAAAACAAATAGAAACCTGTATGAAACCATGCATTGTAACCTGTACAGAAATGAACTCTGAACTATGCTGTAGTTTTGTGTTACTAAATAAACGTTAGCTTAGAATATGTTATAGAAGTTTCTGTCAGGTTTCATCTTCCATCTGTAGAGCCAGCAGGCATTTTAGTACATATTCTTATGTAATTACATATTCGCTAGCTCTACTTGGTGTCTTGAGTTAGCACAGAAGCAACAATAGCAGGCACGTAGTAACTTAACACATTCACTTGACTGGGAGAAGTTTTGCTATTTGACTTCTAATCGCCTATGTCCCAGGCTGGCTTTGAACTAGAGGTGATGCCAGTGATGACCTTGGATTTCTGGAGTGCTGGAGTTGGAACACAGAGATCTGTACATTCAAGGAAAGCACTCTTATCACCTGAGCTATTATGACCTTAGGGAAATTAACCTCTGCTCTTCTTTCTAGTTAATATAAAAACCCTCCTCACTGTCTTTATAACAGTCTTCACTCAGTAACTGATTTGACCCTGCTTTTGGCTCAGGTATTACTCTTCCCATGGAACTTTTGGCAGTTAGCCTAACCTCACAAAGTTTCAAGTTCCGGGTCTTTAAGTGCCATCAATGGTTACTGTACTGTTGAGTGGGTTAAATTTTTAGTCCTGGAGTAGCCCATCACACTCACTATCTCACATTGTAAGTGCTCTGAGAGGACTTAGTGATACTGATACTAGAGCTGCTGCTGACAGCTCTATACAGTTCTAAGAAGGAACTAGTTAACATTTGGTTTTCAGTAATACACTGGTTGGGAATATTTATTTATTTATTTATTATCTGTAAGTCCCACTCCTGTTTTTTCAGGCAGTATTGCAACAAGTTACTGAAGATGGCTGTAAATATGGGTTAAAAAGTGAACTTTTCTCAGATCTTCCCAAGAAGAGGATTGTGGTTGAATTCAGGTGAGTGACTGTTGCTCTTTTGTGCCGATTGGCCCAGCTGACAGGACGGAGACTGTGGTGATAGAGTTTTCACTGAATTAGGCATGGAAAGTTGAAAATGAGCGACATTATGTTATCTTGTTAGGATCTTTGTGGATCGGTCACCAAACCATGAATAAAAATGACAAAAATCAATAGTTTATGAATCCAGTATGGGTTTGCCTTTTCCTTTCTTTGCACAGGATCTCCAGTGTCCCAGGCTGGCCTTGAACTGAGCTTGTACCTCCTGAGTGCTGGGTCTGTAGGCGTGCGCCACCACACCACGTTTATGCAGAGTGGGTTGCAACTCAAAGACTTGTTCCTGCAAGAGAGTTGCATGCTACAGCTGGAGTGGGAGTCAGTTCTCCCCTCTGCTTTTATTTGGGTGCTGAGAATTGACCACGGATTGCCAGGCTTGCTTCGCAAACCACTTTACTGTCTTGCCAGCCCAATTACTATGGTTTGTTTGTTTTTGTTTTGTTTTGTTTTTTTAAGAACTCATCTTTCACTTTAGTTAATTTATAAAGCAGTTCACTACTGTATTAAGAGTTTTAACATGAGGCAGGCAAATTTCTGAGTTCAAAGCCAGCCTGGTCTGCAGAGTGAGTTCCACGACAGCCAGGGCTACACAGAGAAACCCTGTTTCTAAAAACCAAAAACCAAAACCAAAACAAAACAACAACAACAAAAAAAGAGTTTAACATAGTTTGGATAACTCAAGAACAAAGCCTTGCAATTATAATTAGATTTTTTTTAATTAACAGAAAAATAACTTTAAGGATTTTTTGGTTTTAATTTTTAGTTTCTATTGTATATGTGAGGTAGGTCAGGTTCATAAATATGGTGTTGTGCACGTGGCGGTCACAGGACACCCATGGGTGTATGCCTAGCCTACCTTGTCTGAGAACAGGGTTTCCTGTTTGCCTCTGTGCTTCACTAGTTGGCCTGTGTGCTTTCAGGGATTCTCCCTTATCTACCTCCTGTCTGCCATTGGAGCACTGGGATTACACCTGATAGCACACCCAGTTTTTACCCGTGCTCTGAGAATACAAATACAGATTGCTGTCATTCTGTGCCAAAGATACACTGTCCAAGTAGCCCCTGAGGGTTTTGTAGGGGTTTTTTTGTTTTGTTTTGTTTTGCCTTTCTTTTGTTTTTCGAGACAGGGTTTCTCTTTGTAGCTCAAGCTGTCCTAGAAATCACTCTGTAGACCAGGCTGGTCTTGAATTTAGAAATCTGCCTGTCTCTGCCTCCTGAGTGCTGGAATTAAAGGTGTGTACCACCATGCCCCCAAGTTTTTAATTTGTTTCTACATATCTTCAGATAAATTTCTAATACATTATAAATAAAACCATCGAATCCTTAAGCTGTCATGAAATAATCAAAACTTTAAAGGAAACATTAATAACTAACATCGTCACAGTATAGCTGACTAGTTGGCAGTTAAAGTATTTATCTTCCAAAAGAAGAATCTTAATGAACTACGTCCCCATTTAGAAAGATAAGGCTCCCTAGAGTCCCTTTTCTTCTTCTGCATTACTTCTGGGGACAGTATGAGTGCACATGCATGCACATACACATGTCCTATGAAGGCCAGATGTCAGCCTTGGGTGTTTCCTCGGGTGGGGTGATCCTCCAGTGCATCCACCTTGGTTTTGAGACGGGTTCCCTCCCTTGGCCTAGAACTCACCCAGTAGGCCACCGTGGCTGTCAGTTAGCTGTCAGGAGGACACTGTTCTCTTCCTCCTCAGCACTGGTGTTATAGCAGCACACCATCAGCCTGGCCTCTGTGCACGGGTTCTGAAGATTGGATCCAGGCAGGGCCACATGCTGCTCAGTCAAGCAGCTTTCCTGACTGAGCTGTCTCCCCTCTGACATTTTAAAAAGCTGTGGGAAATGTCTTGTGTTTACTACCTCACTTTTGTTCCTCAGGTACTTTTTAAAAACTTAGGTATGATTTCAAATTGGACAGTCAGAGAAAGGGTTTTCCAAGTTGCACATGTACTCGGCACTTAGAGTCTAAGGGCAGACACTGGAAGACATAAAACCGTTTATAACTGAGGATGACTGCTGAGATGATTGCCCTGCCCATAGCGCAGGCGCGGATCTTGGTGCAGTCTGTGCAATGTAATCATAGCATTTAAAACTGAGTTTAGAGATTTGTGTGTGTGACAAAGAGAAAGAGGACTTTAAACAACCCTTCATACTGGAGGACAAGACACTAAGGAGCAGCCCTCGTCCTGGTGGGCGGGCTGTGTGCTACAGAGCTCACATGTGTGTTCAGGACCAAGGCTGTGGTGAAGTTTTGCAGGGCAGCACAGGCAAGCCTTGCTGGAAACACTGCAGAGCCATGATGTGTTTGATCCTGAACGGGCCTTCTGAAACTTCTACTCCAACCTCTCTTCCCAAGAAATTTAAATTTTTTAATTTACATTTATTTGTTTGTATATGTGTGAGAGAGCATTTGTGTGCTGTGCATGCAGAGAGGTCAGAGGGCAAATGTGGGAATCACTTCTCCTCTGAACATGTGGGAACTCAGGTGGTCAGGCTTGTCAGCAGGAATCTTTACTGAGCCATCTTACTGGCCCTGCCTAAGAATTTTTATAAAACTTTGAGTGCATAGGTAAATAAAATATAAAACAGGAATATAAATTAATGTTTAGTGATATTATAATTTATTTTAAAACAGTAATTTACATAAAACTTAATACTATGTGCTAATTTGCATACTAATGTGACAAATACATTTATTTTTATACAAAGAATTAAACCTTAGCTTAATGTTTAGTACTATAGAACATAGTCTCTCCAGCACTTTTATCTCCTTAATCTTAAAATAATTGGTTTCATAAGTGTGCCATTTCTGAATATCAAGACTACATTATGGATCACACAGTCAATAATTGTTGGTTAGAAATAAGGTGATTCTTTTCAAATTCTAATTCACCCTCACTGTTACTGAATTGTCAGAAGCCCTGCTCCCTATTTATGGCATTATCTATGCATTATCTAGTTCATTCTCAAAGTTTTTGTTATTGAAATAAGAAAATATTCTTGCAATTTTTGCAGTTCACCTAATATTGCCAAAAAATTTCATGTTGGACATTTGCGCTCCACCATCATAGGTAAGTGTTCCCTCAACAGGAAATACTAAACAAGCCTTTGGTGACGTGGAGAAGAATGCGGTGTAATGGTCAGAGTTTAAATCAGAAGGAAGGAAAGGAAGGCTCCCAAATGTAAATGTATATGAGCGTAATCCTAAGCAAATGTTGCACTGAATTGGAAAATGGGTTTACAGATTAAAAACCACAATTGACTTCAACAGGAAAAGACATAGAAATCAGTTTTCAATAGTATATGTGTTGTGATTTTTGACTGTTATCCTTATGGAAAACTAAAAGAGGTAAAAAATAAAAAATTGTCACAAATTATTTCTGTGGGATTGGCAGAAATATTTCAAAATTTTTTGTTCACATATGTTTTGTTTTAAATAAATTCACTCTCAGCACTTAGTAATTTTAAAGACTAAAAATTTCTATAAGAAATTTTAGGAATACTAAAACTACTTCATAATTGTAAAGCTTCAGTGTATAATATGCTTTTTTAAGTGTGTGTTGTGTGTGCGTGTGTTGTGTGTGTGTTTGTGACAGAGAGAGAGAGGGAGAGAGAGAAAGAGACCATGAACTGCCCACAGAATCCAGAAGTGGATTGAACCGGAACCGCCTGGAGTTTGAGTTACAGGTGGCTACGAGCCACCCAGCGCGTGTGGGAACGGAATTCTCATGCTCTCAAGAGCACCAAGCATAGCAAACACAACCACTGAGCCATCTCTTAGGTTCTGCCTTCTACCTACTTACATTGTTTTGCAGTACTGTAATTCACAACTCAGCTTAGAATTATGCAGTATTAGAATTGGTGTTCATTTATTAAGTATATAGTGAGGAAGAGAACAAATAGCAAGACAGAGAGAGAAAGAGACAAAATGGATGGTGAGAGAGGAAAGCATGAAACCCAAACATGGTCAAGTCTGATGCTCAAAACATTCAACCGAAACTCAACTGGTAAATTCTTTGAAGACAGCCAGCTAATAGAGCTCCCAACTGAGAGTCCCCTCAGCTGAGACTTGCAAGTGTAAGGACAAGCAGCAGCAGCCAGAGGGAATGCCAAATCAGACCCTCACCGCTTCCCGCTGAACCAGCCTGGGACGTTGAGTGGTCAGCTCGAGTTTCCCGTTGAGCCTGCTGGGTTTTGTGTCACAACTCCAGCTTCTCTTTCTTTCCTATGAGTGTTGTACATCACAGGATAGACTTCTGTTGGAGATGATCTACCTTCTAGCTCTTTGCAAGGCCAGCGTTTATACTCGGGGACTGCTACTCTTCCCTCCCTGTCACAGAGTTAGGGAGCCAGCCCATTCTCAAGGAGCCAGCGTGCTTGGGTCTGCAGTGGAGGCAGAGACGGTTTCTCAGTGAGTGTGAACATTACATGACAGTTTACAAATAGGATGTACATTTTCCCCCACTTAATGTAGCTCTGTTTGGCAAGAACAATTCGCTAAGATGTGTGTAGAAGAAACTCTTACTCTGTAAGAACTTTCCTAAGATCACATGAATAAAGTATTTGTGGCTGGGATCTAAGAGTCCAATTAGGAGCCATATACAGGTACTTAGGTGTATTTGTGATATAACAGTATTCTAAGAAAAGTAGATATACAAAGCAGCTGAAAGAGATTCTTCCTGCTGGGACTATGTAAATTTAGAAGCTGTAGACCTAGAGATGCTTACAAAGAAGGAAGATGCTGTAATTCACATTAGGCTGTTTATACTTTGGATCTTGTTGCCTTGTGACAGGGTCTCGTTTGTAGCCCAGGTTGGCCTAGAGCCACTCTGTAGTCCAGACTGAGCATGAACTTTTAGCAGTCCTCTTGCCTCAAACTCCCAAGTGCTGGGATTATGACTGTTTGCCAGCAAGCCACTATATTTAAATCAGAAAATGATTTATTATAGAATCTCGAATGACTTGCAAAGTTATTGGGAGGACTAAAGAGATTTTCAATTGTGCTGGCATGAGTGACTCTGAGAAGTGTCCCATAGACCAAGGTTGGTGACCACAGGAGAACCTGCCTCTTCTGCCATTGCTTCCATGCCCTAGTGCCACTGCCATGATCCAGAAACTGCCGCTGTGCATGTCATGTCTTCTGCAGTCCATTACAGACAACAGAGGCCATGACATAGCCTGTCTTTCAGTTTGTTTTAGAGGTCTGGACACGGTGCTAGAACCTGTATTAGCAGGTACCACTGAAGAGGCAGGAGAAAAACAAAACAAATGCCCCAGAGTGTCATAGCTGCTTGTGTGTGTGTGGGGAGGGGGGGAGGGACAAACAAAAAAATAGAAGTAACTCCTTTGCCAACTCACATACAAAGTGTACCCTACTGTCCAATCTTAGAGGGTTTCTGGAACCTAATTATAAGACCCTGGTAACTGGGGAAGAAGATCCTTGAGGTTCCCAGCTTTTGCAGTATATGAAGGCAGGTAGAAGGCTGAGTAGAACAGACGCTGGACATCAGGGCTGTATCAACAGGAAATGCAGATAAAGGGCATGGAACAGCATGTGCCCCTAGGGACAGGCTTGTGGAGGATGCTCTTCAGTGCTTGAAAAGATTACGTCAGCTACTTGGAAAAACAACCGTGTACAGGTCACGTTCTTAGGACACAGACAAATTATATAGTTTTCTTTAGGATGGAGCCCGCTCATGTGGTATGTGGTGCAGGTGCCTACAGAGGCTGAGAGGTGTGTGTGTGTGTGTGTGTGTGTGTGTGTGTGTGTGTGTGTGTGTGTGTGTGTGAGCACAGGTATACACGATTGCAAAGCATCTGATCCCTTGGAGTTAGAGTTGCAGGTAGCTGTGAGCTTCCTGATCTGGGAGCTTGGAACCAAACTTGGGTCTTCTGGAAGAGCAGCAAGTAATCTTACCTGCGGGCCATCTCTCTCGCCCCCTGAATGCCATATTCATTAATTACTGAGGTTCTGTTCTCTTAGGCCCTTGGGATTAGCTAAGAATAGTGATTAATTTGTTTCTAAGTGCCCATAGTGATACTGATGAAAATTCTCTTCTCATGACAATTATGGGGACCCTTTGGAATAACATCTCTAAGAAATTCCTTACTTCATATCTTATGCAAGAAAACGCATTATGAATGCTTTAATAGGAAAGACTGAGTTTTATTTAATATAAAAATTTTATTTAGAAATAGAAGTTTTATTAAAAGGGTTTTTCTATCTTATAACTTGATAAAAGAGAAGTACAAAGTTTTAAAGCCAAAAATGGATAAACTAATATAAGACTATATTTTATCTATGACTAGGAAATTTTATAGCAAATCTAAAAGAAGCTTTAGGACATCAAGTAACAAGAATAAATTACATTGGAGATTGGGGCATGCAGTTTGGTAAGAATCTTTGACATGCTTTTCATTTTATCATATGGCTTAATCTTTCAAGTACTATGTCACTTTGTCGTCTGTATGAAATGTAGACAATCCCTATTGGATAAAATATCTGTGATGCTAGAAATTGATCTTGGGGTCTCATGTATACCTAGAACATGTACTACCACTAACCTGAATCTGCCTATCAACTTACATGTTCTATATAAATCTCACCATATAATTAATTGGCATATTTAGAGCAGTACCTAATAAATTAGTATACTTAACACATACATTAAGCCTTTAATAAAGAACAGTAGCTTGCTTTTATTGGTTAAATGTAGGAATGAATACACAGAGAAGAAATAAGTCTCTAGCCATCTTTAAATCTCATGAGTTCCAACACCTCCCCACCTCTTCACCCCACCACGATCCTCCCACTCCCACCCCCAGCCCGTCCTAGGAGACTTGGGATCTGTTACTGTATGACTGAGTAGCCCAGAGAGGAAACAAAGTGCCATGCCTTAGCTTTCTCTTGAACTCTCCATCGAAGTAGGTGGAGGTGGAAAGGAAACAGGAGGGGAAGGGTGGGCCCCAAGGAGTTACATGCCATAAGTCATGTTTATTCAGAAACACTGTGGTTCATATAACCCGACATGAAGGTTTAAGGGGGACAAGGCAGGTGAAGTTGTTCATGTTGGGAAGGACGGCTTGCACACTGAGTACAGGCTTTAAGATCGCGCTATACAGCTATATTCTATGAGAGATATGGCCTTTGCATATCACCACATTCCTAGAAGGCAGCTCTTCTCTGTAAACGTGGCGTTTTATCCTTCTGTCCCCAAGCTCCCAAAATAACGACTCTGCGACTCCAATTATATTTACAGATAGCTTGGCTATAAGCTTTAGTTGTCCTCCAGCTAGCTCATTTATTATCATCCCCTATGCTATTCTAACTGCCATGTGGCTGGTTCCTCTGTTCACCTCCCAGGCTTCTGTCCTCCTCCATGTGCCTGGGCGAATCCCTGTGCTGCTCTCTATCCACTGCCAGCTGTCCCACCTCCTGTCTTCTTTCTCAGCTCATTGGCCATAAGCTTGTTATTGACAGGTGATGCCTATAAGAGATACTCTCTACACTCAGCTAGGATTTTTGTTGTAGCACCCTATGTGCTCTTTTCTCCACAAGACGCTAATTTCCTGAGGGAATAGGCTATGCCTTAATTATTTTTGTATCCACTCAGTGATGAATGGCTCTGTTTATAGTACTAATAGCAAAGCTAAGTGATGATGTTGTAAGCCTTCTCCAAAAGCATAAAGTTTCCAAAGAAGCTTTCTCATAAGAGGTTCATCATAGCCTTCTCTTATGAATAGTATTTCAGTTACTAAAAAATGTTTCCAGACCTTAAAAATAGAAGTTAATCCTGTTCACAGTCTGCACACTATTGAAGACACAGAGAGCATGCCCTCTGTTTCAAAAGTCTGCTGTCAGTTCACAGCAGCTGGTAGTCAGAGGTTTAAACTTAGGGTACAACAATCAAGACTTCCTAGCTATCGTCCACTGCTTGTTCTTCTGACTGGTCTAAACAAGTCACAGCAGCCGCAGTGTGTGACAAGTAGTCATCAGATTCTGGCTGCAGGGTTTACAGTAGTATTTTCCTAGAAAGGAATTCTGTGATTAATGATCTGCCAACATCCCATTCCAGCCATCATTGTAGAATTAATAGTCTTCCAGCTCTCCCATGTGAGAGTTGGCACATGGTGGCTGTGCACAGAACTAGCTTTTCAACAGGTATCAGACTGAATGTTAAATGGAGCAGCCTTTACTTTCCCCATCTTTTTAGTCCACGCTTCGCATCTTTCCACATTCTGCTTCCATTACCCTGAATCACAATCACATTTGTTTTTCTTTTAAAATACACACAACTTTACTTACCTTTCTCACTGCTCTCTAGGATCTAGAATATTGCATACTCTCATGTGCAGTGGCATTTTACTCTGTGCTGACTCTCGTTTAGAAAAATGAGCATTGGCTTCTTATTTCAGAAGGCATACAGTTCATGGTGCTGGGGAGGTGCGGGACGGGGAGTAGCTGGTCATGCTGGTTTTGCAGTCAGGGTGCAGTGCAGGTCTGAGACGTTCATCTCCTTATAGAATTATACCTGTTTCTCACCATGACTCTTCTCTACTATTTTATTTTGTAATTTTTTTTATTCATTCATTATCTTGATAGGTCTGCTGGGAACTGGTTTCCAGCTGTTTGGCTATGAAGAGAAACTCCAGACCAATCCTTTACAGCATCTCTTTGATGTAAGTTGGTTAGATAACCATAATAGAGATTTCCCCCTAAAGGTTGACTTGAGGACACAGTTTTCCCTCACTGTACATGTACCCTAAACCAGCCTAAGGTAGATAAGCTTTTCTATACTTCATTTCTGGATATACTTGAATAGAAAGTATCTAAGTTGGATTGTTGTCAAGGGCAGGGAAACTTACACTGTTGTTTCAGGAGAGGTGGATGTGCAAACCAGTTCAGATTGGGGGAAGAGAAGATTCTAAGGTTCCTAGGTGCATTGTTTTGAGAGAGAAGTGTGCATATAAAACTATTATCCTGGATTTTTGTCAGCTTGTCACAAGCTAGAGTCATCTGAAAGGAGGGATTCTCAGCTAAAAAAAATAAAAAAAAAAAAAAAATGCCTCTATGAAATTGCCTGTAGGCAAGCGTGAGGGGTATTCTCTTGATTAATGGTCCATGTGGGTGGCGCCACCCTGGGCAAGTAGTTCTGAGATTTATAAGAAAGCAAAGTGAGCAGGCCAAAAAGGAGCAAGCCAGTAAGCACTCCTCCTCCATTGCTTCTGCTTTAGCTCCTGCCTCTAGGTTTCTGCCTTGAAGTCCTTCCCTGACTTCCCCTCCGCTGGGCTGTGATTGGAATGAGTAAACCAAATAAATCCTTTGTTTCCCAAGTTGCCTTGGGTCAGGGTGTTTTATTACAGCCATAGAACCTAGCTAGGGCAGAAATTGATTCCAGGAATATCCCCTATAGGCTCGGCCAGCATTCCTAACTGCAGCTGACGTTTCAAGTCCTAGCAGCTCAGCTTGATCCTATGGTCCTGTGGTGAAACAGCATACACAGCAGTCAGGGCTGTTGAAGAGCCTCCTGTTCCATCCAGGTCCTACCCAATGCTAGCAGCTTTCCAAGTCACATGGTATATGGGCCAGAGTACCATACCCAAGTGAGGAATATGTTGCCTCCAAACTCTGGTTAGGTTGACTAAAAGTGTTGTACTTCCCTCAGTGGTGAGAGGGACCACATGGAACAACTTTTCCTTTGCTTTAGAAGGAATACTCGGCATTTCCATGCCACCTAGTAATGTATAAGGCATAATTAAAGGCATGTTTGTGGGCTATTGCTGTGCCAGACCTGACCGTGTGTTCTGAAGGATTATGGGAGTGTTTGAAAATTTGAGCTAGAAAAGCCGTTGTCTACTTGGAGCCCATTAAGCTATTGTGGAAACTTAGAAGATAAAGCTGAGAAAGGTGTTGTTAATGGAGGCCTGCACTTGAAGCTTCAGAAGGAAGTTTGAGAATTCCTCAGAGAATATCAGGAGTACTGTTTATTGTAATATTTTGAATTAACAATCTGTGTTTCTGGTCAGTGTGGCTTTGAGGAATCAGCTGTGATTAAGAGACAAGAATCATTCAGTTGAAGCATTATTGTTTTACTCTGCCAATCAATTCTGGTTACCTGGTTCATTACTGAGGAAGCCAAGGCAGGAACTGATGCAGCGGCCATGGAGGGGTACTGCTTACTGGCTTGCTCCCTATGGCTTGCTTGCTCAGTCTGCTTTCTTATATACCTAGGACTTCCTGCCCTTGTCAGTCATCAGTCAAGTCAGTATCCCACAGGTCTGCCTGTAGCTACTCCGATGAGCACAGTATCTCAACTGAGATTCCCCACACTCAGGTGAGTGTAGCTCGTGTTAAGTTTACAGAGGACCAGCCAGTACAGTGTATCAAGTTGTCAGTGGGTCAGTTGTCCTGATTTGTTTCTATTGCCTATCCTCATCAATATGGCACCTTTAAGAATACATAATTGTGTTTAATCAGTTTTTGCTGGAGATACTAAGTTGTTTTACTAGAATGTATGCCATGTGTAGCACATTTGACATGTGGAGAGTATCGAAGTTACAGAACAACTTTTGGGAGTTGACTCTCCTTTCCTCTTTATTTGGGTTCAGGCAACTTCATTGCATACTGCTTATTCAAATTCATGGAAAAATTCTTGTAGAATATAGCAGCAACCTGTCATAATATTACTAGACTTAGGAGTTATAACCTGTGCCCCAACAAGCCAGGTTTGGCTACCCATCCTTGATAAGCCCAGTTGAAAGTCATATTAATAGTGAAAAATAGGAATAGATTTATTTCATATGGCTACATTGGACCTGGAATTACAGTTGTGAACTGCTGTGTGGGTGCTGAGAATTGAACTCATGTCCTATGGGAGAACATCTTCTAACTACTGAGCCATCTCCATAACTTCTTTGTTTTAATTACTTTTAGAAGGGCTAGAATAAGCATGCCCATCCCAGTTTGAGATACAATCTTGCCTCAAACTTATTTTGGAGTTTCTATTTTTTGTTTGTTTGTTTGTTTTGTTTTTCGAGACAGGGTTTCTCTGTATAGCCCTGGCTGCCCTGGAACTCACTTTGTAGACCAGGCTGGCCTAGAACTCAGAAATCCGCCTGCCTCTGCCTCCTGAGTGCTGGGATTAAAGGCGTGTGCCACCACGCCCAGCTGGGAGTTTCTATTTTAGTTACTTTTCTATTGCCATAAAAAGCACGACAACCAAAGCAATTTATAAAAGAATTTATTTCAGAGCTTGCTTACAGTTTCAGAGGGTTTGTCCATGATCATTATCACAGGGAGCATAGCAGCAGGCAGGCATGGCTGAGCAGTAGCTGAGAGTTTAAATTCTGATCCAAGGAGGAGGCAGAGAATAAAAGGTTGCTTGTGGTATAGGATTTGATTTGATTTAGTTGCTTTTTCATAACAGGGTTTTTCTGGGTAGCTCTGGCTACCTGGAATTCATTCTGTAGACCATGTAACCTTGAACTCACAGAGATCCACCAGCCTCTACCTCTGGTTCCTGAGTGCTGGGATTAAAGATGTGCACCACCATTGCTTGATTCATCCTTACAACTTTCAAATGACTAATGTATCTGTATTTTTTACAGATGAGAAATGCAGATTTTCACACTAGTAAGCCATCTCACATACTTAGCCGTATTGCTGAGCTCACCAGTTAGAATAGGCTGGCTAACCAGCAAGAGAGCTGCCTGGCTCCAATATCCTAAACATATGCCGTGACATCTGTCTTTTGTTGTTTGTTTTTGTGTGTATGTCCTCTGCATCTGTAGTGTGATGGTTAGTGCTGATCGTCAACTTGACAGGATTTGGAATCATCCTAGGAGAGGAGCCTCCTTGCACACCTGAGGGAGTAGCCTCTGACTGTTCCTATGAGAGATTATTTAAGCATGTGAACATCCACCCTATAACATCCACATTGCTCTGTAGGATTGGCTCCTAGACTGCAGAAAAAGGAGAACTCTTCCTAAACACAAGCTGTCATCTTTCTGCTTCATGACCGTGGAGGCAATGTGACCAGCTCCTGTTGCCGTGAACAGTGAACCACACGATAAGCTCCTCTTTCCATAAGATGCTTGTATGCGGGCATTTTATCACAGCCAACAGGAGTAGCACATGGCATCGACTTTTCCAACTGAGGTGTCTCCCTAGCCCCTCAGAGCCTGCTTATTCATTACCGCACTGTGGAGCATCCGCTGCAAAGTTACTTTACTTATGGCTCCTCCGTGCCTAGGATGCTTCCCAGTGTGCTCAGGTTTAGTTCACAGGGTTTCTGATGGCTCGTCTCAGAAGCATCAGTTAGCTGTGAGTGTTTCTTGTCGTTTCTTTAAAAGAACAATAATACCCTGAGGCATGACACAGCCTCAGTGTCAAACAAACAGTGAGCTTGTTTGTTCATATTATAACTGTGAGTTCCTAATGAGGTAAACATTCAATTGCATTCAAACACAGAAGACACAAGTATATGCATTAACGGGTCTAAGATGCCAACCTTATGCCACAATCATCTGTGGCATTTGTCAACTTGACAACTCAGCACTGCTAAAAATGATCAGAAGGTGGCATTAAAAACCCTGCACCAAGAAGTTAACTGTGCCCAAGTGACTAATGGTTCCAGTGACGTATTTTAAAGGATTGAGATACAAAAGTGTTTCCACTTCCCTTACTTTGTGCTACTTTATAATAAAGCAGGCCATCCCAAGAGCGGCAATAATGAGCTTAGTGGAATTTCAAAACAAAAGTCATATGGTGTTTGCCAATTCCAACATCAGAACTCTTGAAAGGGGAAGGTTAATACCCTCTTAAGGAAGTTGGTAATG
Organism: Mus musculus; assembly: GCF_000001635.26. NCBI lineage: Eukaryota > Metazoa > Chordata > Mammalia > Rodentia > Muridae > Mus > Mus musculus. The sequence goes on from NC_000070.6 coordinate 34,643,480, forward strand.
CTTAAGTAATGCTTAGTTTGTTCTTTATTAGATAAACAACTGATTTTTTACATTTTGATGATTGAAGAAAAGTTGTGCTTTTATTCTCAAAAACACTATACTACAGCACGCTGTCTTACTAGCAACCACAATTTAAATTTTCCTTTTTATTCTCTGGAATGTAAATGTACCTAAAAAAAAAAAAAAGCTGTCTCTGAAATTCATACTTTCTAAAATAAAGGATTTATATTAATTTTACATTTAAATTTCAGAATTACATTACATGTGTGAATGAAAGGAAACTAATTCTAAACTGTTGACTTACAGTTATTTATAGGCATACTGTAAAATGGTAATATTTCTATATTATATACTTTAATAAAACATTTGTGTGTATATACAAATAGTAATTTGGTTATCACCACTTAACAGATACTTTAAAATGTAGGAGGGGTTTTTGTTTCATTTTGATTTATATTTTTTAGGAAAATATTTCTAATATTTTTGAAACATTCACATCAATAGATTGACTGTATAATAGATTACTTGTTTTATTTTTATTAAAATAAAATTACCCCCTTTCGGCTCCGGTCTTGCACGCTGCATGAGAGAAAGCATACTGTGATGGTCCTTTTGTCCTGGCGCTGCTTGTTCTCTCCTCTCAGTAGATCCTTTTCTGCTCATAGATAATCATCATATTTAAGCATATATGCCTAGTAGATCAATCAGTGTGTGTGTGTGTGTGTGTGTGTGTGTGTGTGTGTCCCCAGTAGAACATTATTCAGTCCTAAGCAATGAGTTACATCATTTTCAGAAAATAGAATAGAACTGGAGATTGATGGTTCTATTAAGTCAGACCTGAAATGAATACAGTTTGAAAATGAGCATGATTCTATGTATATTTGTTTGTACATTATGTGTATAATATGTGGTGTGTGTGACTCGAAGTGACCGTCTGAGACCACTCATGGATATATTTGTCTGTTCCTGTATTAGTGTATTAATAGCATTTGCTCATTCATGTCTGCTTGCTTTTGCCTTTGGGTGCTGGGATTAGGGGCTCCTTGTCACACACCCCTTTTGTCTTTGGCAACAGTAAAATCGGTTTCTGTGTAAATGTTGTTGCTGTGGTGTTCTACTACTGTATAAAGGTTTAGACGCCTCATTGTTTTGTAGAGTTTTTAGCAATTTCTGTGTCTTTGTATAGAGTCACTTTAGCAGCCTTCTGGACTCACTCATGTTTCAAGGTGGGAGTGAGTTAATTACAGCTTCTAAGAAAAATTCCTTGTAGTCTATATGTATAACTGCAACCCTAATTGAACTATACTGCTATATGTATTGTTATGTATTAATAGTATGTTGTGGATATTGGGGAAAAAATTTAAACTGCATTAGAAGTGACCCCTCAGTAAACCATCAACCCCTTTCCAGTTGGATATAAAACTAAACCAAGGTTGGATTGTGTTAAGAACCCCCTAACTGCTATTCCTTGTAATGCTTAAGAGTTGAGATTAGAGTGTACTTAAGCTTTCTAAGAGGTATTTCTGTTTGCCATCATTACCTGTTTAGCTGGTCTTTTGTAGATTAAAAGAATAGCTTTAAATCATTTCATTAAAAGTAGCTCCTGAACCACATATGCACAGGAATGGACTGGGGTGCCCAGGGATGGTAGGGTGGGCTCCTGTATTCCCCCAACCCACCCACCCCCATGGCTCAGCTCTTTGCTACTGACAATTCAGGGGCCAGGGAGTCATCGCCCTCAGGTGTGTACCTACTCATACACTCTGAACCAGAACTTAGTAGATGATTCCAGGCCAGCAGTCACACGGATGGGTCACAAACGTGAAGCAGAAGTCCTGAATCTGGGACATGTAGAGAGGGATGGAGGTTGGTAGTGGGGGAGAGACAGATGAGGGAGGGGCAGGGAAAGTGCAGGCGGAATATATATAAAAACAAACAATGAGAATAATGTTTAAGTAGCTGTGAAATCTCCCATTCATCTTTTATTTACCGGGTTAAGCCATGCTACTTTGATTAGCCTTTCTCACGAACTTTCAAAAAGGGTAAGATGATTTAAACAAACAAAAAAAGATCCCAAACTGTCAGCTTAATGAAAGAGTTGAAAATGACGCTTTGTCATGTGGCCTCTTGGTTAACTTTCCATGGGGACTCAGGATTGTGTTTGGTTTCTTTTCTGTGGTGATACAGCATATAATAATGTATTTAATGTACTTTTAGGTTTATGTACAAGTTAATAAAGAAGCAACAGATGATAAAAATGTAACAAAATTGGCACACGAGTTCTTCCACCGACTAGAAATGGGTGACACGCAGGCACTGTCACTGTGGCAGAGATTCCGGGACTTGAGCATTGAAGAGTACACCCAGATTTACAAGGTACCCTGCAGTCTCTGTGCCCCCTTTCCTGGGTCGCTTGGCTAGTGCTGCTGCTTACAGCCTGCTGTGCAAGCTCTTACTTAAGCATAGATTCTAGTTTAGTTGAAAATTCAGTGGAATGTCGTTCTTGGGGTAGAGAGCTAAAATAAAAAACAACCCAGAGCAGTGCCAGGTCAGCACTACTCATAGCCCTTACTCTCTCAAGGAACTTAACTTGTGAGATAGTACTGGATGCTGCAAAGCAGGCTCTGGAGTACGTGGGCACAGTGAGCAGCTGCATGGAAGTGGAGCTAGAGGAGCTTGACAGACACCCTTTTCAGGGCTCTACTGGATCATACAGACTTCTGGTTCTGTAACCATCCTCAGTGGCACAGGGCCCAGCAGGTGCCCCTGGCTGCATGAGCACCTTTAGTGTGACTAAGGAACTACCAGAGTAAATGGTCAATGCTGTCGACTTCTGTTTACAAAGCCATAAATACCTGTGACTACTATACTGAACGAACGCCAGATACATGGCCAGTATGGGTGTGTGTGTCATTAGAAAGTCTGACTTTTATTTTTCTGATCTTTGTGACAGTTGGTAAGACATCTTTAATTTTGTCTTAGTGTAAAACAATATAACTAACATTTTTCTTGTATTTCTAAATCTTAGCGTCTTGGAATATACTTTGATGAATATTCAGGAGAATCATTTTATCGTGAAAAATCTCAAGATGTCTTAAAGTTGCTTGACAGCAAAGGACTTCTGCAGAAAACAGCGTATGATCGAGTTACTATTCTTTCTTCCTTTTTCTTTAAGATTATGACTCGCTTTCTGCCCTGGAACTCACTGTAGACCAAGCTGGCCTCAGACTCAGAGATCTTCCTGCTTCTGCCTCTCAAGTGCTGGGACTAAAGGCGTGCACCACCTCTCCCAGCCCCATGTGCTGTGTGTGCTGGCATTAGTCAACGTCTGTGTGATAGTAATATAGTCTCTGGGCTTCTTTGCCATCTGTCCTCTCTTGCCAGGGGCAGTCGGTGGTGCAGATCTTTCCTCTCAGCACTGGGGAGGCAGAATCAGGAGGCTCTCTGAGTTCCATGACAGACAGTCAGGGCCACATGGTGAGACTCCATAGCCGAAAAGGTCCTTTTCCACGCTGTGCGTGGGGAAGCACGCCTATAGTCTGTAAGCAGGAGGCCGAGGTGGAAGAGTCAGCAGTGCAAGGATGGTCTGAACAGTCTCAAAGAATGAGATGCTTTGTCACGTGCTGTATAGCATTTTCATTGCCAAAATTCTCAGCTCACAGGGGTAAGGGAGGCACCTGTTAAAGTATGAAGTATGAAGACCATGTGGCCTGCCTCAGCTTACATCAATTGATCCCGTGAAGACAGGAAGCAGAACACTTTTGTGGCTTAATGTTGCCTTCAAAAGTATTTAAGGCACCTTATGAATAGGTTTGCTGTAACAGGCTTTCAATGAGTGAGGCAGAGAAATCAGGGAATAGCAGGAAAAACAGTGTGAAGTCAGATAATGGTCGCACATCCTTGTTGGCAGTGTTGCCTGGCATGTAGTAGAATCACTTCCTTTTTGAGAGACTTGACAAACGACAATTTTGTGTTTTCATGTTGTTGTTTCCATATGTGCATTGTGGACCAGCCAGGTCAGGTGCATCGGCACACATAGGTAGCTGTGGTGAGAATGAACGATGTACCTAGCACCTCACATTGTCAGCTGTGATGTGAGCGTCCTAACGCACGTGAGAAACTGTCGTTGGAGTTTTCATTTTCACCACCTCCAGGCAGCTTGGTGGTTTTGACTACTGTTGCTTCTAGCTTGAACTGACACTACTTACTGTTCTGTGAGCAAAAAAATAGACTCTGCTTTGCCAAAAATGCTATAGCTACTCTACCCCCAAAGTAGAATTCATAGTTTGCCTCTTTGATTTTCTAGGGAGGGAAATGTTGTAGTAGATCTCTCTGGGACTGGTGACCTCTCTTCTGTCTGCACTGTGATGCGAAGTGATGGGACCTCTCTCTATGCCACCAGGTTTGTAGCATCAGGACGACGAGCACAGCCGCGTGCGACTTCACGCCTAAGATCCTAAGATCCGTGCAGGTTATCAGCTTATCCGCACACCACTACAAAAGCCCTAGTTGCAAAATAGAAACCTATCACTTGAATATTTTAAGAATATTTACTGCGTTTCTAGTTATTGACAGTTGCAATCCCAGAAATATTTAATATGGGAAGACTGGGACACTATATTCACATTTTATTCAATATCATGATCTGTTTACAGCAGAAAAAATCATTCCATGTTCCTTCATAGCCATATGTTGAGGGTTTTTGATAAGTGCACATTGTCAGGAAATATTTTCTAAAAAACCACCGAGCCAGGGTTCAGTGATGAGCTCATGCATTAAAGACCATTCTGCACGCGTGTAAACGCCAAACCTCACTGTGCTGTGGAAGAACAGGCTCCTCCACGCATCCCTGTGGGAGGGAGGGAACACTCACTGTTCATATAGAAGAAGAACTGCACTTTCTATGCACACGTGGACGGTGAAGCAGCCATCCAGCCAGTGCAGGCAAAAGGTTCCAGTGTCTCCAGGCCCGAGTTTCAAGTAGCTCACAAACCACTATATACATTTCTTTTGTTTGTTAGCATTGTGGTACTAGGAATAAACCCAAGATTATGTGTATGTTAGGCAAGAATGTACCACTGACCTATGCCAACAGCCTTACAGAGTACTTTTATAACGTAATGGTATTTTTGCTATTGAATACCATCATTATTATAAGTAACTTGAAGCAACCAATGAATTTTCCTAGTGACCCTTAAAGAATTCATCTGTTTAAAAAAAATATTCTTTAATCTTTTAACAGTCCAGTCGTTATCCCCCTCCTGGTCTATCCTTGGACAGTTGCTTATCCCACTACTTCTCTCCCAACTCCCCGCCCCCTATCTCCAAGAGGATGTCCCCACCCCCACCCCCACCCCCTAGACCTCCCCACTCCCTGGGACCTCAAGTCTCTGGAGGGTTAGATGATTCTTCTCTCACTGAGGGCAGACCAGGCAGTTTTCTGCTGTATATGTATCAGGGCCTTCATATCAGCTGGTGTACACTGCCTGGTTGGTGACTCAGTGTTTGAGAGATCTCAGGGGTCCAGGTTAGTTGAGACTGCTGGTCTTCCTATGGGGTTGCTCTCTTCCTCAGCTTCTTCCATCCTTTCCCTAATTCAACCACAGGGGTCCCCAACTAAAGAATTCATCTCCTTTTAGCATTTCTCCTCATCAATTTCCTGCAATGAAAAAAAAAAAACTGGAATGTCTAAGAGATACGTGTGTGTACACATTACACATATAAGTGTGTGTGTGTGTATATATATGTGTATATATATATATATATATACATACATACATACATACATACATACACACACGCATACAATTTCATTATGGAAACTATTGCTAGGCAAAGTAAAGAATCCAAGCCTTGTACCAATGTGCAAACATTTCCGTTCAGAACAGGAGTCCCTGTCAGGAAGGCATGGTGGCAAATGCCTTTAATTTCAGCACTTTGGAGTCAGAAGCAGCCAGTTCATGAGTTCAAGGACTTCCTGACCTACACAGAGCTGCAGTTCAGTCAGTGCTGCTTAGTGAGAGCATGCCAAATACACACATTAGACAGACAGACAGACAGACAGGCAGGCAGGCAGGCAGGCAGGCAGGCAGACAGACAGACAGACAGATAGGTAGATAGGTAGGTAGGTAGGTAGGTAGGTAGGTAGATAGATAGATAGATAGATAGATAGATAGATAGATAGATAGATAGATAGATAGATGGATGTGCTGAGAGCTGAACTTGGATCCTCTACAAAAATGGTATATGCAGTCTTAAGCAATCCATGGACTTAAAAGCTTTTTAAATGTAGAAATTACCACTTCTGAGTGATCTAGGATTTTGAAAGTTTTTAATAATACAAACTAGAAAGCAGGTACTTCTTTGGCTTTTTTGTCATTTACATTGTTACTGTGTTACTTGAGAAAGTATATTGCCGAAAAGTGACAATTAGCTCTTTCTTTTCAGGAGAGGCTTGGTTAATTATATAACACCTATAAGATAGGATTTAATGCTTATTTGTTCTCCCCCTTTGTTTATTTTTAGTTGATTTTTAAATTACATCTCCCAAGGCCTTGGATTTACTTTTCAAGTCTAATTTTGTTATTACTTACTACCAAAGCATACTGGCTACAAGGATAATTTACATGCTCTAGGCTGCAGAATTATACAGATTTTAGTTACTGTTACCAAGTAAGTAAAAGTAATTATAACCCTCCCTCTTCTCCCCAGGGACCTTGCAGCTGCTATACATCGCATGGACAAGTACAATTTTGACACAATGATTTATGTCGTAAGTAATCACAATGCAAAACCTACCTCATGAAACTAGAGAGAGAGAGAAATAGGAAACCGGAGCAGGGGAGATGGCGCAGTGGGTCAGGTGCTTGCTTGCTTTGGATGCCTGATGATGCCAGTTCAATTCCTAAAACCCAGGTAATGACAGAGAGAGTGCACTACACACTTCTCCATGTGAGTCCTGGCACAATGCCCGCTCACATATGTGCCCACACACAGAAAAAAAGAAAAATATGTTGAAAAAAATTACAAAAACAATTTTGTCTAACTACATAAAATACGAAGTTGATTAAGAGAGTGAATTCTTTTTTAAACTTATTCTTAAAAAGACTCAAATCATTTACATTGCTTCATAGTGAAAAAATTTACCAAAATTAAGAAGGTGATTATATGAAATTACTATATATGAGTTATTGTAAGACAGTGGTGCTTGTTCTGCTGATGCACTTAGAAAAATATTATTGTAATTTGGTTTGTGTGGAAGAATTAGTAACCTGGAAATTTTCCTCTTCTGTTTAAAATTGCATCAAGGGACTAGAGAAACCGCTCAGCATAATGTTAGGCCAGGCACTACACACCTGTGCTATACAGACATATATGCAGGCAAAACACTCAGATACATACATACATACATACATACATACATACATAAATAAATAAATAAATAAATCTTTTTAAAACTTTAAGTAAAATTTAAAAACTGTATCAACTCATTATATTATAGTCTTATTTAATATGTAAACTTCACTGGTATACATAAAATAAAGCATATGTTAGAATTATGTTTTTAAAAATAAAAATTACATTAAAAATCTTGTAATACCTTAAAGATAAGAAATTTCAGGCTAGCAGTGTTTCTGTGCACCCTTCTACACAGACATGGTGTGCCATGTCAAATCAGATGGGCATTTGTAGAAACATGCAAATCTCAGGAGGTTTTCATGCATTGTCTATAGGCTAGTTTTATGGAACTGTATCACATGTACAGATCTGTGTCTTCATGACCACATTAGAACATGGAACTGCTCTGTAACAGAGCAGACTCGCTGATGATCCACCAGCTAATCATTGTCCCCTCCAGCCCTCACTTTGATATTTATTATAAAAACTGTCACTGAGGATGGTGTGTAATGGAGTCATGCAGTATGGAACTGTCCGCCCGAGATTTTTGTTTCACCCAGCATATTGACTGCCCTTGAGAACCAACCAAGCCCTTGTATTGCGAGTTGGTTCTTCTTATGCTAACTGGGGTTCTAGTACTTTCTGCCTTTGCATATGCTGCCTCCCTCTAGACTAAGAAATTACCACCATCTTGTTGCAGCTTAGCTTTGGTCTTGTGGAAATAGACCTCCTAACCCCTGAGGGAGAAGGAAATGAAATAGAACACTCTGAGAGTCAGGGTCCATGTGCCCTCCTGTGTTAAGGTGTTGAGACCTTATTTTCCCATTCAACCTTGATGCTCTTATAGTGTGCTTATTTTAAAGATTTATTTTAGCTTTTATTTACATATATGAGAGAGAGAATGAATGAAAGTTTGTGTTTGTGTGTGAGTGTGCACATGTGCGTGTGTGCAAGGGTGTGAATGGTGGTGCATGTGTGTACCCCCAGGGTAGAAAAGGGCATCAGATCCTCTTTAGCTGGAGTTGTGAGCTGCCCAGTGTGGATGCTGGGAACCAAACTTGGGTCCTCTGGAAGAGCAGCTAGCAAGTACCCTTAAGCACTAAGCCATTTCTCCAGCATCTACTGTGTTTATTTAAAACATATTGACAATGACTTTAGTCTAATAATGATGTTAATTTTATTTAGAACCAGCCTACTTTTATTTACTAATTTGTCTTTGTTTTGTTTTGTTTAAATTAAAAATTTTTTTCTAAGGCAGACAAAGGGCAAAGAAGGCATTTTCAGCAAGTGTTCCAAATGCTGAAGATCATGGGCTACGACTGGGCGGAAAGGTAGGATCCTTGTTCTTCTTGCTGATCAAGGCCACTAACTCCTATGTCACCAATCCTCAGAGCATAACTACAGTAATTTATGTTCAGTTCTCTTTTCAGGATGTTGGTATAGAAAGGCAGACTGATTTTGTGTTAATTTACACCTTGATAAATGGATTTAATCATTTTATATATTGATGTCTGCTGTCAGTGTTTTGGTTTTCAGTTATTAATATGCATTTCTTCTTCCTTATAAAGGCTTCTCATAATTTAATCACAAACTATTATCTCAGTAAAATGAAACTTTGGTGGACTAGAAAAACCTACATCTTATTTTTTAAATTTACAATTCGTTAGTTATACATAATGATATCTTAATGCAGTGTACATATTGTATGTTATCATATTCCCACCAGGCCCCTCTTCTCCCACTCCCCCTGGCCCCTTCCCGTGAGTCTTCCTATTTATTTGCCAGTGGTTTGTTAGGTTGCTTAAAGCTCCTGGGTTGCGTGTTATTGATAGATGCATGGATGACCTTTTGGGGGCAATAGTACTGACAAAAATCTCTCTCCCTTCAACTACTCACTGCCTGTTTGTCCTCAGGAAGGTGTAGGGCCGCATAAACCCCTCTCCAAGAGGGAGTGTTTTAATGGGGGATGGAGGGGCAGAGCAGACTGGCAGGTTCACAGTTATTGTGAGTTCATTAATGTATTGTCCCTGCCATACCTAAAAGACATCATTCTACAACACTCTCCTCCTTCCTTTGATTCATATTCTTCCTGCCCACCCACACCACCCACCCTCGTTCCAAAATGTTCACTGAACCTTGGAGGGGTGATTTAGGTGACACATTTAGGACTCAGCACTCAGCAGCCACTCTGTAGTTACTCTGAATTCACTGTTGCCCACTGGATAGAGAAGTCTCTCTGACCAAAGCTGACAGCACTTTCATGAGTAGTTCCATTTGTCAAAACAACCCTAGTAGATTCTTCATTAAGGCTTAAACCACCCATGCTGTTAGCTCTAGCTATGTATACATTAGTAAGTATGAATTCCCCTCTGTGGACTGGGACTCGAGTCAACTCAGGAAGCAGTTAGTTACCCCAGTTACAGTCATGCCAGTGTACACCAATGGGCACATCTTGCCTGGCAGGCCAGCGGTCTAGCATGCAAGGTCCAGAGGTGAGTAAGGTAGTGAGTACATACGCCTCTCTCCCAGCCTGTTGCATCGTCTGGTGTTCTGAAAGCTAGCCAGCAGGGAGGAAACTTCCAGTCCATTCCAGCATGACTTCGCAATGTCCTGTAACTGATGCATATTATATCTTACCTAAGACTGCCGGGCAACCAAGGAGCTTTCCTGAATAATACGTCATAAGGCAGCAGGCATCCATCCTGGCACTGAGATTTTTTAATGAACTTATGGCTCTGAGAACAGTTTTATGCATCCACATAGAATACTGCAATTCAAACTTTTAAAATGATTATTTTCTAATTAGTTTACAAAGTAATTGGTTTACATATAGTTTTCTCATACGTCCTTAGGTTTGGTTGTCCCTCTCCCCTCAATTCTCCCCTACTTAAATTCTCTGCCCCTACTCTTCCTCTTTTCACTTTCATAGCAGATGTGTTTTCCTGTCCCTGCCCCTACCCCTTGCCAGTACTCTCATGGGTCCCTTCCCAGCCTCAACACATAACTGACTTCTAGAAAGTGCACACACGTAAACATTAGAAGTCAGGAGAGAACATAGTAGTGTTTGTTTTTTCTGAGCCTGTGTTATCTCACTTATTATAAATATTGTGGATATCTACAGGTAGGATAATGAAAGTAGTCATGTCTCACACAGTACACAAAAATCAATTCTAAATGGATCCTAGACCTTTAAGTAAGATTTAAAATTGTTAGAAGAAAAAGTAGGGAAACTATTTAAGATTTATATTTTAAATTAGATTTAAGGCAAATATAAGGACTTTCTAAATAGCACTTCAGTCACTCAGGAAGTAAGAATAATATTTAACAAATGGAACCTCATAAAATTAAGCATGTGTACATTAAAGGAAACAGTTAAGTAAAGAAAGTGTGCAGAGTGGGAGAAAATTTTGCCAGCCATACATGATAGAGGAGTAATATCTAGAATGTATAAGACCTTTAAAAAAAAATCAAGAAAACAACCAAAGCACAAAATGAACTATGAAACTGAAAAAAGAGGTCTTTAAAAGTTAATAAACGGTGGCACAGCACTCAGGAGGCAGAGTCAGGAGGAACTGTGTGAGTTTGTGACCAGCCTGGTCTATATAGTGAGTTCCAGAATAGCCAGAATTTGAATAGTGAGACAATTATATTTTTATGATATATATATATATTTTTTTTTAAACACCTGTTAAAATTTTTGTTTGAAACAGGATCCCCCACAGAGGCTAGCCTTGAACTCCTAATCTTCCTGCTTCCGTCTTCCAAATGCTTGATTTGTCACCATGTATGCCATGTATCCTATTTATTTGGTAATTTTTTAAATCTCTACTACAAAGGTTAAAAGTTTGAATTATTTTCTGAAAAAGTACTAAGGTATACTCACGTCATTAGCAATTTTTTGGCTTTGGTTAATGAATGCCTGTCCTTTTCAGGTGCCAGCATGTCCCCTTTGGGATAGTAAAGGGGATGAAGACTCGAAGAGGAGGGGTCACTTTTCTGGAAGATGTCTTAAATGAGGTTCAATCAAGGATGCTACAGAACATGGCTTCCATTAAGAGTAAATCCTCCTTACCAACTGTATGCTTTCATGGACGTCCCCGAGCCTGATCAGAAGTGCCTTTGATGACTTTGCTGTGTAGTCCAGTTGTTTGTTACTGTAACGTTAGTCTTCCTTCCATGGACAGCTTTGACACTGTCATCTGGTGTCAGAGGCATCCTGTGCACTGTTTGCATCACATTTATACGTCTGCGTGTGTGCAGGTGTCCATGTGCATACAACATTCATGCTGAGGCAAGAGGAGTTCTCGGATGCTGTCCACTTTTTATAAAACAGGCTCGGCTGGCAGGCCCTTGAGCCTCCCTAGCACGGGCTACACGCATGTGCCACCACACTCAGCTTGTTTATACATAGGTTCTGGTTCATACTCAGGTCCTAGTGCTTTCGAGCTGTCAGAGTTTTCTATTGCTGTGATAAGTCACCATAGCCAAAGCAACATATAAAAGAAAGCATTTAGTCTGGGGCTCATGGTTCCAGACGGTTAGAGCTATGACCGTCATGTGGGGATATGGCAGCAGACAGGCAAATGTGACACTGGAACAGTAACTCGAGATCCACAAGCAAAAGGCAGAGAGAAACTGAATGACTTGGAACCTCAAAGCCCGCCCCTCAGTGACTCAGTTCCTTCAAAGATGAACGAATCCTCTCCAGGCAGTACCACCAACTGGGGACCCACATTCCAGTGCGAGCCTGTGGGGCCATGCTCATTCAAAACACTACATTGGGCAAGCACTTTACCAGCTAAGCTGTCTTCTAGCCCAGGTCCTTGTGTCGCAAATGGATCCATGTGACTAAAGTTCATGTAACTGTTTAATCTTTATCGCTGGAAAAATAACTGCGGTGTATCTAATGCCTTACGAGGGATAGTTCTTAAAACAAACTAGCTCATGTGTCTTCACTTGGATGTAAACAGGAGAACTGGCTCAGGTGAATTAGCCCAAGTTAGAAGGCAAAGCAACCATTACCATCTTAGTTTTGACTGTGTGTTTCAGATTTTCCTTTCTCAGGTTGATTGATTATTTCTGACCAGTGTGGCGCAGGGTTAAAACATCGGTCCTTATTTGTTTTCAGCCACGAAACAATTGGAGAACCCTCAGGAGACGGCAGAGAGAGTGGGGCTTGCCGCCGTCATCATCCAGGTGCGTCAGGACGCCTTCCTCTGAGACCTCTGTGTGTCCTGTGTAGCAAACCCAGGGTAACAGTGTATTCTCCTTCTAGGACTTCAGAGGCACTCTCTTATCTGACTATCAGTTCAGTTGGGATCGTGTTTTCCAGAGCCGTGGGGACACTGGAGTCTTCCTGCAGTACACCCATGCCCGCCTCTGTAGGTGAGACGGGGCGGGAGGGGGCCCGCTGTGGTTCTAAGACCAGTGGTTAGCCCTCTTATCAACAGTTCTTACTCAGATCTGGGCAAAACACAGTGGCCCTCTTGTTGTTAAACATTCATTTATAGTGTAAAACACCCATTATAAGAAACACTCGCTGGGCAGTGGTGGCGCACGCCTTTAATCCCAGCACTCAGGAGGCAGAGGCAGACAGATTTCTGAGTTCGAGGCCAGCCTGGTCTACAGAGTGAGTTCCAGGACAGCCAGGGCTACACAGAGAAACCCTGTCTCAAAAAAAAAAAAAAGAAAAGAAAAGAAAAGCTTTCACATGGCCTTACTTCATCCTCAGTAATTCTGCCAAAGAATATCCTGTACCTACATTCTAAGAGACTCTGAAAATATTTGAGAAAATGAGGGCTTCCCCAAATTTTCCTAAAGCTAGAAGTTGTCACATGTGCCCATGGATAGCTGACTGATCCTTTCTCATCTGTTTAAACTTCGGTGACAGTTTGGAAGAGACTTTTGGATGTGGGTATCTCAATGACTCCAATGTTGCTTGTTTACAAGAGCCGCAGTCTGTTTCAATTCTCCAGCATCTTCTCAGGTATGAAAGCCTATTATTAACAAGTCTAATAGTAAATTGAGTCTTAACTAAATTAAGAGCGTTGCTGATTTCTAGAGTCCTCGGTTCACAGGCTGCCTCTAGGTAAGCCCGAAAGGAATCTGCCTTCTGGGGACAGATTGAGGGCACAGATCAAGCTCGTGGTCAAGGCTAATCCTAGTCAGAAACATATTATCACAAAGTGTATTGCCACAATATGAAAGAAAAATGCACATTTTCTTAACACTCAAGGTAAGAGGTTATTGTCACATAACAAATGACAGACCTGTGCCCTTCATCTTTTAGGTTTGATGAGGTACTTTACCTGTCATCTCAGGACCTACAGCCGAAGCACATCGTTAGCTACCTCCTAACTCTAAGGTCAGCTTCTAATCTCCCTGTTTCCTTTCAAAAATATTTTTAAGATTTATTTTTATTCGTGTGTGTGTGCGCGCGTGCGTGTGTGTGCGTGTGTGTGTGTGTGTGTGTGTGTGTGTGTGTGTGTGTGTGTGTGGTGTGTGTGTGTACACACGCTTGTGCACAGGCATGCATGTTAGTTCACCTTGATTGATAAACTCAGTCACCAATCTGGATAGGTGCTACATTGAGGAAAGAAATGAAAGCCCTGCCCCTTGGAGGGTTTGCCCAGGAGTGAGCCGGAGCCTTTCTCACCTTGTTGCCTCCGCCGCCGCAGCATCTATCTGTAGCTTGTGAGTTACTGTAAACTCAGCCGACCCATAAACTGTTCTCCTGCAGGAGTCTGCACCGGGGCCTGTCTGATGCTGTCCTGTCTGTCCCTAACAAAGGGCTTTGCTCTCTACTGAACAGAAGAGAAAGCATCACATGGCAAAGAAATATAAGATACCTTAAGGAAGTCTTTAACCGAGTTTTACATGGGAGGAAACGTCACCTGGCTCCAGCTGGCCAGAGGCACTCAGAATAGCAAGCAGCACTACAAACACAGCATTATCGAGCAATATCCATATGTTCTTTCAGCATTTATTGTGGATGTTTATTATATAACGTCTCTTTTGTCGTATCTGCTGTTTCCAGCCTGCATTACCCTCTGGGTCAGGGACATGGAAGCATGCATCATTTAAGATGAATGCGTAGCTTAACATAGCTTAGTCTGGTAAAAAGCAATTACCTGGGAAGTCATAGCCAAGTGAGGTTGGTTGTGAAATTGTTCTCGTAAAGGCAGGTTAAATAAACAGGGTAATACACAACTGGATATCTGTCTAGACTTTAAGTGACTTTCAGTTGTTTTAACTTGGCTATAAGGTTCAGCCAAAGTTTCAGGCTCTCTGAATATAAGAGCTGTTGTCATAGAAACGGTATCACAACATGTGTGATTCCTCTGGAGGCCCCCAGGTCCTCTGAAGCTGGACTTACAGGCAGTTGTGTGCTGCCTGACATGGGTGCTGGGAACTGAACTCGGGTCCTGGAAAACTGCTGGAACCTCTATTTCTTTTTTTCATCAAAAGGTTTCCTATAAGCAAATCCCCTGCCCTAGAAATTGTTTTAAGTTGTAGAAACTGTTACTTCTCTGACGACTAGATTTCATTTTATTTATTCAGTGATATAAAGTAGTATCATAGTAATGGGCAGTGGCATAGGAAGTTATAGCAAAGGGACACGTGCGTTGTCAGGAAACAGATACACTTTGGGGGAATCTCATCTTCTCGGGAGGCAGCAGCAGATGTTAACCAGGAGAAGCAAATGCCTGGGAAGTAGGGGAATGTCCAGGGTTGAGCAGAAACTACAACTCTAGTGAGGAGAGCAAGCCTTGGGCCTTGGACAGTTTCCAGGGTGCTTGGTCGATGTTACTGGTCTAAGAGAGACAATGAAATCACATAAAGCTTAGGGAGTCAAAGCCACTGGTTGAAATTTCATGCTGATTTGAATGCTTTCACTTGAAGCAAGTCTAAAGAAAGGACATTTTGCTTTTTACTCACCGTTTACTAAAATGAGAGAATACGGCAACTTTGTTCTTAATTATAACTTTTTACCTTCCCTCCCAGGCTTTGTTGTTTGAGAAAGGATCTCACTGTGTAGTGCAGACTAACCTGGGATTCACTTATCTTCCTGCTTCTGTTCCTAAGTACTAGAGACCTACCCCTGATTCCCTTAGATTTAAAGAGGTTTGATTGTGTTTGTTTTGGGTTGATTTTTTTTTTGAATTTTTGTACTTACATATAAAGGCAAAACCAAAAAGTGAAATGTCAATAATTAAATGACAATCATGTGCATTTCATGGCTCATTGCTGCCTTCACAGAAGATTGCTTCAAGGAGTTCCCAGTGTGTGCAATGAATGAATAACTGGTTTCTGCCCCACCTCAGTTGACAGGGGAAAGGGCACGCCATGTCATACTTGTAAGGAAGTACTACTTACTAGAAAAGCATGCGTCTGTAAAACACTGGAATCACAACCTTAAAAGACTTGCAATTTGGTAGATGGAAAATTCAAATCTGAAGCTCTAGTGTTTTGCTGTATTACTGGCAAGCAAATGCATTTGATTCAAACTTCAGATAGCTCTAGTGACTCTGGGCTTTAAAGTGTTGGATTAGGATTCCTGGGACAGGAAGTTCCTGTTGGTCCTCATTGTGATTTCTCTCTTGCTTATTTCAGTCACCTTGCAGCTGTGGCACATAAAACACTCCAGGTGAAAGACAGTCCTCCTGATGTGGCTGGGGTATGTGAAATTGAATGTCCTCTATGTAACCATGTGGCAGCTGGAACTAGTATTATAAAATGTTAGTACTAAGCCTTAGGAATTTTTCTGACCTATCTCCTGTTACTTAACTACAACAGTATACTTTCTGACCTAGGGAATGGGTAGACTGGGGCTGTACTGTCAGGGTTATTATCAGTGTTTCCCAAACAGTAGACTATCAAATGCATCTCCCACCGGCTGCTCAAGTGACAAACTCAGCCTCTCCGCTGCACATCCTCTCTCCACTGCTCTTTCTGCAGGAGATGCTAGAGTCTAGTCCCCTTGCCTAGAGTGTGCACAGGACTGTGAAGCAATACTGCAACTTTAAATTAGAATTACTTCTAAAGCCATTCTTTCTTGCTTATTGCTAACATATTATTGAGCATTTAATCATTCTTTATTTTGTAGGCCAGACTTCACCTTTTCAAAGCTGTCCGTTCTGTCTTAGCCAATGGAATGAAACTTCTTGGAATTACACCTGTATGTAGAATGTAATTTCTAGATAAATATGTTTTTTATGCAAATGAGTTCTAGTTGTTATCAGATACCTTGCTGTTCAGAATAGAATTTAAAGTATTATTCTGTCCCAGAATGTGTGTAGTAGTGTGTTTTTTTGGGGGGGGAGAGAGTTGTTTTTGAGACAGGGTTTCTCTGTGTAGCCCTGGCTGTCCTGAAGCTCACTCTGTAGACCAAGCTGACCCTCACAGAGATCCACCTGCCTCTGCCTCCTGAGTGGTGAGATTTTTTTACCTTTTTTTGATTCATGTACCCCAATCTCACTCATCTCCCCATCTCCTCCAAAATAAAAAACACACAACCACAACAAAAGGCATAGAAAACATCTCATGGAAGCTATAGTATGTCACCATGTGTCCCACAATATTTCCTTCAGTCCACACAGCTTCACCAGCAAATGTTCATTGCAATGAGTTATTGGTCTGGTTTGAGGCCTCTGGCTTCTGTGACACCATCAATATTGGGTTCTCATTGTGTCTTCTCCTGTGGACAGTGGGTCAAGCCAGAAAACTTGGTAGGATTGAGTGGGTATGAGACCCAGCATCAATGATCACCTGAGATGGTAGCTATCTCTGTGCTCCCTACTAGATTCCGGGCCTGGAACACATGACCACATTCCCCGCATCCCATCGGTCACGTAGCCCAGAACAGAGTTCTCCATGCTAATGAGGTATCTAGAGACCCCGGGGTTTAGCCAATAAGCTTCCCTTACTGAGCACTCCTCCCTGCAAAAGGTACTTAATCTCTGGTCCACCCTGAGAAGGTGGTATGTACCCATTTTTCACGAAGAACAATCAATAAATAGTTTGGAAGCAAGAACTTTCTCTTCCATGGAGAACCACTGTTGGGGGTCATGAAGAAGGTCTTTGCCTACAGAGCCACAACCTAAGTCTCCCACAGAAGGGCCCCTCTGTGCTCCCAGACAACCACTGCTAAGCTAAAGACAATTGCAAATGAACTAAGCCAGAGTTCCCCATTCCCCCTGGCTCTGGGCTCATCGTTGTCCTCAGCCCACGGGCTACTTCCCTCCACCCAGCAGCACCTTGATGACCAGGAGTTTGGGAACCTCAGGTCCTGTGTTCCTGATCACAGGCCCCGGCACTTCGGAACCTCACTTCCAACTCCGCTGTGCAATTTTCCAGTGACAACTGGATTCCCAGGAGTCAGGGAAGCCCAGCTTCAGCCTCCCACATCCTGGGCTACGTTTTCCCACCCCCTTAGTGGTTTCTTGGTGCTTCACTCGAGCCCAACACTGGACAACGGTAAACACAGACTAGCGCTCTATGTTCAGCCTGCCCAACAGAGGGACAAAACATGGACCCACATTCTCCTAATTATCCTATTGTTGCCCTGTGTCATAGAGATCCTGCAGCTTTGGATCTGCAAGGTCTGCCCTTTCATAGGTCCCAACTGTTTGCAGATGATACAGATTTTGGAGTGGGCCATCTCAGCTCTGGATTTGGGCCTGGGTGGCAGCACAGCTGGTCAGTGTGCTGGCTGTCCCTTATCCACACCACCAGAACAGGCTCTCCAGTACTGCTCTGGCTAGACCATCCCATGATCTATCATCAGCAGCTCTCTTACTTTAATGCCAGCTCACCTATCTCCATGCCTCCAGAAGCCAGCTCTCCCAAGTGCTGCCGCCTGTAAGGAGCTGGGCTAGCTCTCCTGCTCTCACACCCTGGAGGCTGACTCACCCTTACCTCTGCCATCAGAACCATTTCCACTGTGTTGCCCAGGTGAGATGCAGGGACTGCTCTCCATAATGCTATAGCCAGTGAGGGGGCAGGGCCAGCTCTATCAACCATCGCAGGTGGCAAAGGGAGAGGAGGGAAGGGTGGCATCACACCCAATGGGGTCAGTGCTCGAATCCCTCTTGCCCTCAGGGCAGGCCCATCCTAACTCTTGCACCAGGGCAGGCACAGCTGTGCTTCCCATGTGCTATAGCCAGTGAGGGAGCAGGGCCAGCTCTCCCAGCTGCTGCAAGTGGCAAGGGAGCAGGCATCACCCACGCCAGCTCACAGCAGACAAGTGCTGGGAGAGCTCCTCCTACATTCTCACCTTGGGGCTGACTCACCCGCCAGTGTCAGCTCTGCTGCCCTGTACAGGCGAGCTGGCCTGCTCTCTCAGGTGCTACCTGGAACCATGTTGTGGTTTGAATATGCCTGGCCCGTGGGAAGTAGCCGAGGGAGGTGTGGTCTTGTTGGAGGGTCACTGTGTAGGTAGGCTTTGAAGGCCCCTAGAGCTCAGGCTCCGCCAGTGTGGAAGAGAGCAATCACTGGTAGGCATTGTATTCAGGTTTTTTGTGAAGTGTCGGCCAGTATTAAGCCATAATTTGAGATGGAGTGTTGGCTCCCATGCATCTGCATATAAACAAGGCAGTTTGGCTGATTTGAGTCAACAGTGTGAGCTTGATTAAGCATAATGTGTTAAGGTTGATAGCCAGCGTTTCTACTTGGCCTGCTACATTTAATCTAAATGTCAGTAATACAGTAATTTTTTTTTTCAAGACAGGGTTTCTCTGTGTAGCCCTGGCTGTCCTGGAACTCACTCTGTAGACCAGGCTGGCCTCGAACTCAGAGATCCGCCTGCCTCTGCCTCCCGAGTGCTGGGATTAAAGGCGTGTAGTAATACAGTTCTAATGAAGAGGAGTTAGCATGAGCCAAACAAAGCCTCTGCAGTTGGAGTAGACACTGTTTTAAACTGACAGGTGTGGTCTACCTCTTACTGTAGAAAGCATTTATCCACATCTGTAAGTGACTTGCTAATTTTCTGCTTACATAGAGCACCATTAAGCTTCCGATAGAAACCAACCGTGGAATGGACATAGACATTTAGGACTTGCTTTATGTCCACTCTTCCTCAGTGTTTCTCTGGAGAAACTTTCTCCTAGATCAATGAGTATTTAAGCTTGGAGTAAAATCATACAGGGACTAAGCCTTGAAAATATAGCTCTCTGAAAAGATTTGTTATCCTGTAACTCTTACCAAAAAAAAAAAAAAATATTTTTTTTCTCAAGGCTTGTAAAAAAGAGATTCTAGTCTACTTGCAAACAAAGCCCTGATCTGATATAATTTCGTACATAGGAAAAAAAAAAAAAACCCATGTTAATACTCCTGCTTTACCCTAATGACATGACCATAAAACAAAGTAACTGCACAAAAGTGGTAGAAATAAGTTTATTGCTGGATTTCCCCATTAACATTATAGAAATATTTTAAAATCACTGAAAGTCACAAATTGAGAGCCCAACAGGTAACCATACTTTATAAAAAAGAAAGTATAAAAGCAGCTTATAAAATTTTCTGAAAAGTATATCAGCTGACAGCAAAGAAATAGGAACCAGACAGTAAATGGCACAAATGCATCACTAGAGTTCTCAGTCTTCACCCAGAAGTCAGTGTCTGAGCTACGAAGTAGATTCACCCTGAGGTGTGTTCAACTGTCTTACTCCTTCCTCACTCTGAGAAGAGAAGCTAGATCCTCACTGCTATGGGGACAAAGTACTATCCATGGACTGGAGAAGAAGGCTAGCCTTCCTCTCCAGGTACCTGAACAAGAGAACAGTGTGTACAGAAATGGCTTTGGCACTGTAACCCTCAGACACGGTCTTAAACCTCGTTGCTTGAATATTATAGTTTCACCTGATGCTCTCTGGTCCTGCATCATTGCCTCCGTGCTCTGTGTACATCACACACACACACACACACACACACACACAAAAATACCATGGCACCTCCATGCTCTGTGTACAAGATCTCTCTCTCTCTTTCTCTCTCTCTCTCTCTCTCTCTCTCTCATATATATAAAGTCCTTCATTTTGAAATAATATAACTTGACACCAAACACACCCAAATTAAATCTGTTTTAGCATTTCATTCAGAGTTTTCTTCTTGATTCTTATGTCATACAATTATTTTGTTGACATTATTTAACCTACCATCTGGGGTTGACTTAAGGCTCTAATTTATTATCAACAGTTTAAGTCCTTATAGGAATCTCTTGAGATTCAAATCACACACCAATGATTCTCTCTTTTGAAGTTGCTTCTTGTTGAATGGATGTAGTATCTTGTCTGGGTAACCCATAGAGATATATGGAAACACACACAAGAAGAGCTCCCAGTGCAAATGAAAGTGCTGAAAAGAAAAGAAGAAAAAGACTATGAAAATGATGAATTTGTGTAGGGCTCTCGCGCATGCACACACACACACACACACACACACACACACCCTGGGTATCATCCTTAAGAATGCTACCCATCTCTTTTTAGGCAGGGTCTCTCAGGAGCCTGGAGCCCACCCATTAGGTTAGACTAGGTAGCATACAAACCCCAGAGAGCCGAGTTTCTTCTCCCCAATACCAGCACTGCAAGCATGAACCACCACACTGGGTACATGCTGTATGTAAGTTCTAGAGGTCCTCAGGTCCTCATGCCTGCCGTACAAGCACTTTACTGATGAGACCTCTCCCCAGTCCTAAAATCTCTGTCACTGTGGGTTTGCCTACCAAGTTGCATGAGTGCTGTTTTATGAAAGGTTGTCTATTTTAAGGAAAAAGATAAATATCAAAGGAATGGTAACATACTTTTCAAAATATAATTAAGCTTGTCTTGGACTGATACAACAAAGGGATATATTAGTTCCCCTATATAATTTATAATTAATGGGAATAGGTAAATATAAGTATATATGAATAGAAAAATAAAATGCAATATAATGTGGTTTAGTTATGATTCCCAGAAAACTTAGTATAAAAGACAGTCACACAATTCAGCTTTCAAAATCCAATGACTCAAACCACTGAAAATTTCTGGATCAGTGATAAGGTGATCATTACATTTCCCACTACACTTGACTCGTCCATGTTACTCCTGAAAATTAGAATACACAAAATGTGCGTGAAGGCTAAAGTGCCTGCTACACAAGCCTGAGGCCTCCCCTGCACTCACATAAAGTGGGCACAGTGATGTACCTCTGCAGGGCGCAGGGACAGATAGCCAAACCAGTGTGGGCCTGCTTAGGAACGAAGGGAGTGACGACCGGGGCAGCCTTCTATGAACTAAGCATATAAGCTGGTATGAGTGAGTCCTAATGCCACAGCTCTACATGTGACTTAGAACCAGGCTACGGATGTGAACTGTATTACAGTGGCCCAGCATTCACAGCGTAGATAGCAAGGCATAGTACTGCATGCCTGTAATCCCAAGGCGGGCGGTTCAGGAGTTCAAGGTAACCAGCCACACAGTGAGTCTCAGATCAGTGTGAGCTACACAAGCGAGCCTTCATCCCCTAAAAGGCATGTAAAGAAATAGCATCAAGCTACTGTTCAGTCCACCTACTAAAAAAGACCAGCTTTGAATTCAAAGTGTGAGGTAGTTTACATCTTAATACCTCCACAGTTCCCTGAAAGACTGCTAAGACAGAAACAGTTTATATTGTTCCCAGGTTTTTCTCAGGAGCAAAGACACAAGGCTGTGTTAAACATAAGGATGAGTTACAACTAAAACTTCACTCAACTCAGGTACAAAGAACATCTGAAATGCTAAGGGCTTGGACTTGTACAACTAAAGACTGCTCTAAGCAAACCCTACAAACCCAGGAGACCTGTGGCCTTACTCACATATGACAGAGCAAGTGTGAGACACTGGTATATGATTTCCCATGCTGCTGCTAATATTACAACAGGCAAGATTTGGACCAGACTATAAAGTGGTTTTCTACTACTAATGCTCTTGTTTATCAGATAAGTCAATTCCAAAATGAGAAGTGTTTTCCTGTTACACAATATAAACATTTAACAGATTTTCCTTAGTAGTTTACAGTATAATAATTGGTCAATGAAGAAAATAACTACTACGTAGCTTAACACCAACTTGAAATAGTAAGACATTGCTCCTTAAGTAATTGAAAAGCTAGATATATATGACATCTAGGGAAAAAACATTAGAGGGATTAGCATAGCAATGGTGACACCATATCACTGTAAACTAGTGCACACTTAAGTTCAGAACAGAAAGACATAAGGAAAATGTGTTGCAGGATATCATACTGTGAACCCCGAAAAACCTGTCTAGTTGTGATGAGACTTAGCCCTAACACACACCTTTAATCCAAGAGCTTTCTGTTTACTGTGAACAAGATTAAACAGTCAACCACAGGTCAAGAGGGAAGAAGCAACCAGCTGACAAGGAGTGAACACAGAAGAAAACCCACAGAGTGGGAAGAAGTCAGGAGGATGGGTATTGAGACGCACAGCAAGTAGAAAGGAGGGACCTTCAGTCTGGAGGGTTGAAGACAGGGTGAAGAACGGGTTCTTTTCCTTTTGTGTCACTGGCTGAGAAGGAAGGTTGGCTGGGTGCTTTCTCTGCCCCTCTGAGCTAGGTTTTCACCCCAGCATCCGGCTCCCAAGTCTTCACAGGTAAAACTGAACGATTGGGATTTTGTTAAAAAACAATTGTACCCAATGTGATTAGAGAAGAAAAAGCCCACCAACGTTACAGGAAGCAGAGAAACACTGCAGAGGACAGGAAACGTCTGACAGAAAGCCGCAGAGGGGACATCTGCCTGCGATCATCTCCAGAGGAAGCATCAGTTCTTCCACTTTGGCTGGACACACAAGAAGACTCCAAACTGTGGGGAGCCTGAGACAGTGAGCCACAGTAAGCCACCACAAGAGACACGTTTAATTATATAGACAGACCCCCTCCTGCATTAAAAAATAGGAAACTCCATTTCAGGTCCCTTGAGATCAAGGGTAGGACATGAAGGGATAGAAACACTACTTGAAAAAGCCATCGCAGTACTCACTGCAATTGCGACCACCATAATAAACGCCTCCCTACTTTCGGTTGCATTCTTGATATATTTCTTCTCCAAAAAAATTGAAAAAATAGCCATGATAATACAAAGGCTTAAGAGACAAGAAAAAGGAGGAGAATAGGAAATGCTTAGGTTTGAACCTATGGTACTGAAGACACTAGGTAAAAAGCCTGGTTTTCAGGTTTGGAGCTGGGCATGGAATTTGAATCCCTAAATGTCTAGTTTATATGTAGACTCATAAAGATCTAACTGTACACTGATAAACAGGGGGGATGAGATTAGCTGAAAGACATCAGATTGTAGAAAAAACTGATGAATTAGATCAACTCGTATACTTTAAAGATGTTTTAACATCAGCTTGGAAGCCAGGAAATGTGTTTAAAATCCCACTACACAGAAAGACAGCAATGAGGCAATGCAGCTCATCTTCCATGCACAAGGACAGTTAAAT
The DNA here is from genome assembly GCF_000001635.26 of Mus musculus. Classification (NCBI taxonomy): domain Eukaryota; kingdom Metazoa; phylum Chordata; class Mammalia; order Rodentia; family Muridae; genus Mus; species Mus musculus. The sequence goes on from NC_000070.6 coordinate 34,667,364, forward strand.
AAACTGGCTGAAAAAGGTCAAGACTGGCAGACTGGCAAACCTTAATGCTGAAATGGCTGCTGCTGAAGGAGAGATGATCAGGACTGCAGTTAGGAAGGCTCTTCACATCAATGGAGGATGCTCATAAGGACATTCGGGTTGCTAAGACTGTGGGATTGATAATGGTTTCTGTTGTAATAGTTGTTACGTTAGGTTTAAAACCTTCCCTTCTTATTTAGACAAAAAGAGGGAAAGGTTACAGGACATTTGATCACACTGTGAACCCCAAGTTTGTATTGTTTACTGGGGAAACCTGTTTCTAGTTGTGCTGTGGTTTAGCTTCAGTACATACCTTTAGTCCCAAACAATGAAGGTAAAGTTAGTTTGTAGAAGGAAGCAGCCATAATTGAAAGTGATGTCTAACTGAGTGGCAGGCAGAGTGGTGAATCAGAAAGATTTGATAAAACACAATAGGGCAGAGGAAGGGGCAGCTGCTTAGGTGGCAGCACAGAGAAAGAGGGAGCGAGGGGCTGGGGGCAGGCAGTTTACCAGGAGAGGTTTACAGATACAGGTTGAAGAAAGCTAGACAAAGATGAAGAGAGGATGACAAGGAGCCAGATTAGAACAGATTGCCAGAGCTAGTTTGAGGCCAAGCACAGCAAAAAGTCAGAGGCTGAGAGAGAATCCAGAGTGAGTCAGTCAGCTCGGGGAGGAGTCTGAGCCGCCCAGCTAACGAGATTCAGAAAGAGCTAGAAGGGGTGAGCTTAGTCAGTCTCAGGCTGACAACACTCCAGGCCTGATAAGATTGCACAGCAGCTAGAAGCTTCCTGGACTAGGCCTAGGTTAGCAGAGAGAAGTTAAGCCTCAGAGACGACAGTTATTAACACCACGTGAATAAAAGACACTTTTACAAAAGCAAAACTGAAAGGAAGATTCAAAATAGGCCTACATATGTAAGCTACTACTGAAAAGAATTACTTCCCTGAGTACCTAGTCACACCACAGTGCTCCCCAAGGATCCATAGGGATTGGTTCTAGTGCTCCCCTCTGATACTACAATCTCCATGTCTCATACATATATAAAACAGTGCAGCATGACATATAACCTACATATGCATGCCTTTCCCTACAAGTCATGCACAGGTTGTGTAAAATATCTACTATAATGTTTATACTGTAGAATTATTTATATACCTGAGGAATTATGACAAATATACTCATATTCAGACATATAGTTTCTACCTAATATTTTCTAATCGTAATCGTATGCACAATGCAGAAGCCATATTTACATGGGACCAAATGCACAGCCTGACCCACCCAGGGCATCCTGTATCTTAATACTTAAGGGAAGAAGGTCCTAACTGTTAAATAACAACAAAGTGGCCCTCTCAGCATCGCCTAGAACTGGAACCTTCAGACCTAAGCTCTAGGACACAGGAGTGCTGTTTAATCACCTTCCCACAGCTGCACACTATGGAAGAAACTGTAACAAAATTAAGATTACTTTTAATGACAATTGAAAGAGACCATGAAGTGAGAGGTTCTTCCATGCTAACAACTTAATACAAACGGTGACATACTTATCTGTAATCCAAACAGTAGGACTGAAGCAATGGTAGAAAGAACAATGGCTGCGGCAGCAGAGAAGCCTTTCATGATGTTGTCTGTATACTTCACCACCACTGACGTGTAGAGGCCTCCCACACTAGCAAGGACTTGGGACACAAAAAAATAAAGTCTTAACACCAAAATCATTAAAGCATTCTATAGCTGAGATGGTTTTCATTCCCAGAGATGGCGCACTCATTTACCTAGGGTAAGGGGCGGCTCCCCTCAGAAGCAGACATCCGGGAAGCTGTACTGAAGCTGAGTATACAACATTGTTTTGCAGATGCTTAGAAGACTGTGTGCACCACCACTAAATTACATACACTTATTACTAATACATTAACTAGGTTCTTTTCATTGTGAAGGTAAAATTTCTTTTGGAAAGCATGTCATTAAAAACAAAGTTACATATTCCAAACTGGTATTCGGGTATCAGAGGAGTAATTCTAAAATGCTTAGGTCAGATATCTAATTTAAAAATTAAAATAAAAACTAAAACAATCTACTGAGACCTTTTATTCCTGGATACTTACAGATAACAAACCAGACATAATACGTGTAGCCATAGAAGAATCCTTTTTCTTGAATTTCAGCTCCATCTGACAAGTAGGTACCAGCTAACGTCACAACGATCCCTGACAGATACATCTGAATGTTTCTCACCCAAAGGGAAGTGTCGGAACTCTTTAAGACTTTTTCAAAATAAACTCCTAGAAGAAAAGAAATGAACATGGAAATATTAAATGAACTAATAGTCTTCTATTTAGAACATGCCCCAGAGTATTATTTGGGGAATATTTTTAACATTAGTTAAATACAGACTTGTTATATAGTTTATGACATGATATATTGAACATTAACAATTTGTTTTTAGAAAACATGTAGATTAATAATTAAGAGGAAACTTTATAAGCTACATTTGACAGAAGGTTGTTAAACAATCAAGAACAGTTTTTTCCCTTACCAAATCGCTCTATTCCTTAATGCCAAGAAAAGGTTGGCTGTGACCATTTGTAAGCTACACTGTTAGAGTGCATTATCCTATGCAGACCCCCTTAATATGTGTAGGGATGAACGTGCCCTGCTGTGCAAAGTAGCTGTGTAATCACTCAGATCATGTCTGTTCAATGACATCACTAGAGGTTAATACAACTTTCTGAGTATAGCTGTTGTTCGTTGAAGCATGTCTATAGACAACATCACATTTGTGTGTATATGGATTTTTCCTGCAGCTGGGGATAGGGGTGGGATTCAAATTGTTTTTCTTAGAGAAAAGGGAGTAAAAACCTTTTTTTAACCCCTAAAAAGTCACATACCACTATTTCAAGTTTTAAATTTGGATGAAGGCATGTTAAACAGGGACATTGGAGATTTTGTTTAAAGACATTTTATCAGTTAGAGGCATGGGAACTATAATTTACCAACTAAAAGGTGTAATTAAAAGAAAGATTTCTATATTACTCTTTATTTTGAGACATGAATGATCTCACTATGTGGCCCTGGCTGGCCTAGAACTCACTATATGTAGACAAGGCTGGCTTTGAATCTGCCTGCCTGTATCTCTCAGGCCCTGCTACCAGACCCCACAAAAATACGACTGATATTAATGAGACTATGTTGGAAAGAGCCAGACAAGAGGAACAAACATAAAATAGATATTATAATTCCAACTTCGACTGTAAGCCTGCAGACAGCATGTAACTAATCTGTCATCTGTCACAGGAGAACTAGTAAGCCACCTTCTGTCTCCTCAGTTGCTCAAAAATATTTCTGAAAGTTGAATATTTTTTCAGTAATTAAAATTTTTGTTTCTATATGTTGATTTTTAAGAATAAAAGTTTATCCTTGTACTATGGTTAATTGTATGTATTTTTAAAGTCAGCCTTTTCTCTTCTCCTATAAAACATCTTATTTCAAAAAGTATTTTATTTCTATAGCCTTCCTGTTTTCCTAGTAGAAAAGAAAAAGCCACTCTTGAAATAGGGAGAAATAAAAAGATATACAATATCACTAATATATTCTTTACTAAGAAGCGCTCTTGAGTTTCATACCTTTTGGAGCCATTACTGCAACACATCTCATTCTTACATTACGATTCATATCTTTCTCATCTTTTCTTAATTCATTAGAGGATTGATTGTCCCTAAATGACTCCAAACCTTCCTGTTGTCTTGATTTTTGGCTGTTCTTCTTTGATAGTGTGCTGGCTAAGGCACACGTGGCCCTCCTCTCTAGTCCATAGCTCCTGCTCTGCTGAAGCAAAGGGAGAACTGGAGGTTATAGGTAAAAGACTCTGAGCTGCTTGCTGTAGCAGTGACCTACAGTGCAGAGACAAGCCGGAAATAGTGAACTGTGGCAACTGGGAAGTCCTTGTGGTGACCTTCCTGAAGGTCAATTTCCTTCAAAGTCAGAGTCCATTAACTCTCAGTTCTTGGCTAAACCAAGATGGTCAAGAATGACAGAAGTATATGCTTAACTGCAGTTCTGAAGTCTGAAATAAGTTAAGTCAAGTCACATATTTACTGGGGGAGGGAGGAAATAGCTGGCACCAAACAAAATAAGAAAGAAGTTAAAACTTTAATGGGAATAAAACTGTTAAGAAAAGCAGCTGGGTGGTAGTGGTGCATACCTTTAATCTCAGCACTCAGGAGGCAGAGATGAAAGGATCTCTGTGAGTTCAAGCCAGCCTAGTCTACAGAATGAGTTCCAGGACAGCCAGGGCTACACAGAGAAACCCTGTCTTGGGGGGTGGGGGGGAGGACTAAAAAACAAAAGTATAAAAATTGAAGGAAGTTATATGATAGAACAGTGCTTTATACAACTCACCTGCAAATCCAGAGCACAATACAGCAATAGCTATAGCACCAAAGCCTAACAATGGATTCTGCGCTACCTGCAATTGTAAGTTTTCAGAAGTTACTTTTAGTAACTGCAAACTGAATTAATCCCATTATCCCAACAGATGACTACAAATATACATGTTGCCAGGCCTAGAGATACACACTTTAATCCCAGCACTCAGGAAGGAGGCTAGCCAGGGGGAGGTATATTAAGACCTTGTCTTAACAACAACAACAAAAAGCCCACATTATACTTCTACTAAAAGTACATTCCATATCAGATATAGCTATTATATAAGAATGATGCAAGAGCAAACAAAATGAAAAAAAAAAAAAGAAAGCATTTAAGATGAAAGCATTTCTTGAACACAAAGTTTTACATAGTTGACCTAATTGTTCGTTTTAATCTCTGCTTCTCCCCGGAATCAAAGCATAAGTCTGGACTGAAGAGGCCAAGAGTCCAGTAGACAGCAAGCAGGCAAAGTCAAAGTTGCCTTTTTCCCTTTTCCCTGGGTGGCAACCAGAAGGTAGCAATTCATATTTAGGATGGGTCGCCTCAATGATTCAATAGTTCAAATAATCTGATTTTTAAAATCCCATCCTAGCTAAACAGACACCACACTGAGCCTAACCATCAGACACCATAGAAACAGATCCTCCAGCATAGTCAAGCCTTCAGTTGACTACAGCATTAGCTAGCTCAAACTAGAACCATCTGGTTAAGATAGCCTCAAGTACTTGACCCATAAAACTTAAAACCAAATATTTTAGTAAGCAAGAAAAACATAAAGCTAAAGTAAAAGAAGTCTAAAGATGGTATAGCCCACAGATTCTCCACGCCAGAAAACCTAACAGTCAAAAGAAAGCTAGCAATGGACAGGAACCGGAAAAGAAAAAAAAAAATCAAGGGCATAATAATAACCATTTCAAAGTTGTTTTTTAAGCTCCTATACCAGTCTGTTTTACTCTCTCACATTTAAAGAAATGTAGTCTGAAAAAAAAATTACAACAAAACAAAACTGGATTCCAAAGCCCTTTTATTTCCTGCAACCCCATTTAAAAAAAAAAAAAAAACTCCACTTTTAACACAGGGTGAATGGTGGGCCAGCTTTATAAATACACAAAATGTTAGAGGAAGAGACAGAGGAAAAGACCCAAAAGGAGTCTTCTTCCATAATGAATAGCAGAATATCTTGGCAAAGCTAACAGCAGACAAATCAGTTATTTAATTCAGATCATTGTTGAAAATTGGGACCATTTCCTTCTCTGGACTCTCAAGGGTTTTGATAATGCTCTGTGGTTCCTGATTCTTGACTATTGTCAAGTTACAGCCTTCAATCTCAGGAACAAAAGTAGGAAAGAAACAGAAATTTGGAAAGCCAGGCCTAAGAGTCTGAGCTCCAACTTTCTAAGTTCTTAAAATATTCTTAATATAATTCTTAACCCAAAAGGTAGCCCACTGTTACAAGGTGGTAAGGAGTGAATGTATGCAAAAATTCCTATCCACATGGCAGGTAATCCACAAAAGACAACTTTCTCATCTGACGCGATGGGTTTAAATGCAAATACTGGTTTAGTATAAACTAGCTATACTACAAGTTCAAACAAGGTGCTATATAATATCAATTGAATATAACCACAAATGGATCGTATGCTGAGTTCACAGATCTCTAATATTAGAAACAAAGGAATGGTAGCAAGCTATGTCCAGTATGATCCAGGCAGCATCTGGAAACAGAATCAAGTTTTAGGGCATACTATGGAACAACGACAGAATAATACATCTGGAAGCAAGATACTGGGCAGTGCTAAGCCAGGGCTCAGGACGTTTCTCCCTAGAAACCAGACCACAGAAATAAACAAGTTTAACTGGGGAGAGAGGACACCTGAAGAGTAGGGATGTGACCTTACCCTCGAACATTTACAAGTCCATCCTAAGAAATTAGTGTTTTCATCGTTATGACATAAAGAACAATGACTATAGCACTCAAAAAAAAAAAATTTCAGTAAAGTACCTTCCCAGTCAGCGCTGAAACCTTTCCATAAAGGGCTGCCTTCTGTTTTCCTATCCTCATCAGAACATGTCCGCTTACATCACTATCACTGACAGTGGGCATACTGCCAGGGACTGTAGGCTGAAGGAGAGTGAACACTGGACGGAGAAAGGCTTACCCAGCATTTCCAAAAGATGACTTAAAACATCTAGAAATTCCCCTGACAGCACGAGAAGCCTGCAGTTTTAGTCACAGGTTTCCTATTAACTATCTTTGGACAAGGTACCTCAGCTGATTGGACTTAATTTCTGTGGTGGTTTAAATGAACATCCTTCATAGGCTCAGATGTTTGAATCGTAGTCCTCTGTTGGTAGCAGTCTTGGGTAGACTTGGGAAATGTGGCTTTGAAGTAGGCAGTATGTCAGTTCCAGCTGTAAGCTTCAAGTTGGAGCGTCTCCAGCCACATTGCCTACAACTGTTACCTACACTCCATCATCATGGACTCGAAGCCGCTGGACCTGTGAGTCTGAATAAATGCTTCCATACATTGCCTTAGTCATGGTGTTTTATCACAGCAATAGAAAAGCTACTCATATGATTGTGTTGTCCATAAAAGACAAAAACAAAACAGGAGGCATATACTGAAGGGTATCTTCTGTCATTAATATATTTTAGTACTTTCCTCATAGAAACAGAAAGCCAACATACTAGCTACTCTTCTATCCCATTGCTGTGATAAACCATCATGACCAAGGCGACTAACAGGAGAGTGGGTTTCCTTTGGGCTTCAGCAGTTTCAAAAGGATAAGAGATCACAACCATCACAGTGGGGAAGGCAGCAAGGAGGCATGTCGAGCAGAAGCACTAAGCACTGCAGAGAACTGAACTGGGGATGGTGCCTGGCTTCTAAAGCCTCGAAGCCTGCTCCTAATAGCACACTTCCTCCAGCAAGGGCGCATCTCCTAAGCCTTCCTCAACAGCTGATCAAGTGCGTGGTCTATGGGAGGCATCTCATTTAAACCACCATATTATGATCCCCAGTAACTATGTCATTCTAAAGCGGGAGGGAAGCCCAACGATAAAGCAAAGCACGTTTTAAATCAAAAGTAAGATTACACGTTACGTTCATCCGAGTGACCGGGGGGGGGGGGGGACGGGGGGGACGGGGGGGGACGGGACACAGGACAGGTGCTGTGTGAGAAGTGTCCTGTTTTTACCTGTGGTATAGATTTTGTCTCTTACCACGACTTTTGTAGCTTGGGCTGGTTTCCACTGTACGAGTGTGACCCCACCACACAGCATGAAGACGGAAATCCACTGTAATTTGCTGAGTGTTCGATTTAACATTAAAACAGTACATAAAGCAGTGCAGGGGATCTTCAGTTGATAGGTCACCTACAGACAAAGCAACAGGCAATACGTTCACCTAACGGGAGTCCTTGAAGAAATACCTCATCATTGACAGAATTAAGAATATTTGTGTAAATGTAGACGGTTAATTAAAAAAATCTCCATTTAAACAAAATTCAGTGACCTCAAATCCCAGATTTTTAGTTCCTGTATTTTTCTTTTGAGACAGGATCTCGCTATGTAGCCATGGCTGGCACTGAGCTCACAGAGAGATAGAATGGTGGCATGCACTACCATGTCCCACAAGCGGTTTTGAACCATGAACTCGGCTCACCTGGTACACTGCTGCATCCAGATTACTGAGAGCCAGGAAGGCCATGTTGTTCTGCACAGCATACACTAGTGATGGCACACTCAACTTCGCCAGTTCCTTGGGGCTCCCCAAGACATTTTCACTTAATGAGGCTTTAAATCTACCCAAACTGCCAGTTTCCCTTCAAAAACAAAAGAGGAGACGAAGGAATGGTAAGGCAGAAAACCAAGCAGCCTTTCCCAGCCTGGTGCTAGGTACTGAAGCCAGCCTTGGGCATGCTAAGCAGGTAAACCACTGAGCTCCATCCTCAACCTTCTGCTTTTGAGGCAGGATCTTCCTCTAAGATCCTCCCAGCTCCACCTCCCATGTGCTGGGATCACAGGCATGCACCACCATGTCTGTAGTACTCTGATCATGAGAATCCTTCACACACAGTTAACTTTCTGATGTAACTCAGAGTGCAAGCTTAAGAATTATGCCCGACTAGTTTTAGATTTATTAATAGAAACAGACCTGTAGTTTATTCCCACTTTAAAAAGCACATTTCTACTTAGGAAAAAAAAAAGTATAACAATTAAGTAGGATTATCGCCAAAATCTTCTGGTGAGAGTTCCAAGAAATGTTAAGTCCATTAAGTAAAGAATATCAGGAGTCAGAACTGCTGACAAACTATTACCTAACCCTCTGCCACTTCAACTCTGTTGTGTCCAATGTACCTCAATACCTTTGTCACTGATCAGGGAACATACCCTACCTATCTTTAAATTGTCCTTCAAATTATACATTTAGTGCAAAATAGAGAAGGCTATATTGGTTCTACAACTCGGATCTGAAAGCAAGCGATTCTTATTTACAGATTTACTCAGTGCTGATTAAATGGGTAATAAATCTTTATATAAACACTCTCAAAATATGTCAAATCTGTATAATTCTATAATAAATTTAAATAACTGATTAACCTCAATAAAAAGTAAACTATATCTGTAATGTACAAAAAAAAAAGCCTATTGGTTATTGGTTATACATGGTCTTAAAACCCATTCATCCCACCCCATCACCACCCAATGAAGACTGCTTAATCTGGCTTATGTATCTACCAAAAACCACCCATTTTCTTCCTAAATATAAAAATAAAAATTTATTTTATAGTAAGTATCAATATTCCTCAAACGTGCTTTATCAAAATGGTCCTAAATGCCATTGAGAGTGCCCTGAAAGGACCATATTCATGTTTACAGTGATCATGGCGTGCCTGTGGTGTTTATTAATATTAGAATCAACATCTGCAAATATGTTTACATTTAAATGCTGCAGGAGCGATTGTGTTAAGTTCTGGGGATGGCAACAAAATTTTTGCCCATTATATCAAGTATATAGTATATATACTGTTTACTTGACAAACATCTTAACCAGAGTACAAAGAACAATATTTCAATTATTTTCTCCTCTGTAAAATTAAACAAAAAACAAAAAATAAAAAAAACAAGGGATCAAGTCAGGCATGATGGTTAGTTTTAAGTGTCAGTTTGATGAATCTAGTATCACCTGGGAAGTGGGTCTCGATGGGAGATTGTCTGGGTGAAACTGTCTGTGGGCTTCTCTGTGGGAACCCTGATTGTATTAATTAAGGTGAGAAGACCCAGCTACTGTAGGTATGGTCATTCCTTCAGAAGGGACTCTCACATGTGCTAAGAGTAAGGAAGTAAGCTGGGTACCAGTGAGCCTGTGTTCACCGTTCTCCTCTGGTGTAGACACAATGTGGCCAGCTGCCTCTAGCTACTGCCACGGTGACTTCCCTGCCAGGACTGTAACCTAAATGGAAGCTTGAGAGGACAATTGTCTCAGACATTTATTTTGTGTACCCTATAGAGTTTGTAAACACCACTGTATCCTAGCAACTACTACTGTATTGATCCTGGCTATTGCCACTATAGTCTGTTTCTGATAAAGGTATAAAAGTCTGATTGCTCTCGTTAAACTGCCACAGCTTAAGCTTTGCTGTGGCCCCTTCCACCAGCTTGGTTTCATTCCCCACAGCCATCTCAGGTGACCTTGCCCCAGTAAGTAAGCACTGTGTCTTCTGTTATGTAGTAGGAGAAAACTGGAAAGAAACCAATGTCTGTGAGTGATGCTTGGCATACATTGGAGAGAGATTTCTGTGTTCTGGTGTAAAGAATTTATGTGTGAAAAATGATCATGAAACAAGTATAGAAACTAAAGTGGACACAATAGCTGATGTCTAGCGTAGTCCCCAGTGTCTAGCAGCTTCGTGCACATAACTGAAATTCACTAATTAGACCACATGAGCGTGGTCAAAGAACCCATCAGTACACTCTCCCTCACATCTCTCTTTTTCTTCTTGAAGTTCTGATTTCTGGTTGAAATAAATATAATTCTATATTCCAAGCAAAGTAGAAAACTATGATTAAGGGCTGGTGAGATGGCTCAGCGGGTAAGAGCACCCAACTGCTCTTCCGAAGGTCAGGAGTTCAAATCCCAGCAACCACATGGTGGCTCACAACCATCCGTAATGAGATCTGACTCCCTCTTCTGGAGTGTCTGAAGACACTCCAGAAGTGTACTTACATATAATAAATAAATACAGTGTACTTACATATAATAAATAAATAAATCTTTAAGAAAACTATGATTAAAATCAGTAAGAATGGAGGAATCCTAAATTAAGTAAGACAGATATCATTACTTCAAACGTATAAGAAACTTATGTTTCAGAGGAATAGAGGACCCACAACACACATCATCCATTACATGACGTAACACTTAAAGCAAAAGAGCCATATAGAGATTCCTGGACACCAGTGAGTTTGGAATTAGAAACTTCTTAAGTTTTATCACATTTGTTTACTTGGGTGTGTGTACATGCATGTTTCTGCATGCCACAATGCTCAGGTATGAGTTAGCTCATCCCTCCACCCTGTGGGCCCAAGGGTCAAATGTGGGTCATCAGACTTGGCAGCAAGCACCTTTGCCATCTGTGGAAACATCAGGCAGCCCAGAAATGTTCTCCATTAATTAGTGTAATTCTTTATTTACATCCCAAGCGCAGCTTCCCCTCCCTCTTCTCCTCCCAGCCCCCGCCTCACCTCACCTCCTCCTAACCCCACTCCCTTTCCCTCAGAGAAGGGGAAGCCTCCCACGGACATCGACCCTCCGTGGCCTATCAAGCTGCAGTAGAACTAGGCTCATCTTCTACTGAGGCTTACAAAGGCAGCCCAGTTAGGGGAAGGGAATCTAAGGCAGGCAACAGAGCCACAGGCAGCCCCTGCTGTTGCTTTAGGAGCTCCACGGAAGACCCAGCTGCACATCTGTTTCATATGTGCAGAGGGCCTAGGTCCAGCCCATGTGTGCTCTCTGCTTGGCAGGTCAGTCGCTGGGAACTCCTATGGCCCAGGTTAGTTGATTCTGCATGTTTTCTTGTGGTGCCCTTGACCTCTCGGGCTCCTTCAATCCTTCATCCCCCTCTCCCACAAGATTCTTCAAACTCCACCTAATGTTTCAGCTCAGAAAATGTTACTCTACTGCCTATTTCAAGGCTAACCAAATGAGAGCAGAAGCTAAAAGCTCATCAACACTGCGGAAGGAACAAGTACGGGTAAGAGGGGATGTGAGAACTGGTGGGGCTGAACATAACTCTTCTGACGACACTACGGCACCATGCAGAGAAACGGGCATACGTGAGTGTGTGTCTGCACGGGGGTACACTCCCTAGCTCTGTCTGCCTAGCTCAGCGACTGATTGTCAACCTTTCTAATACTGGGACCCTTTAATATAGTCCCTCAAGTTGTGATGACCCGGAACCATGAAATTTTTTCATTGCTTCTTCATAACTGTAATTTTGCTACTGTTATGAATCAAATGTAAATATCTGATATTTGATCCCTGTGCAAGGGTCTTTGACCCCCAAAGGGGTCTCAATCCACAGGCTGAGAACCACTGGCCTAGAAAGGCTAGTATAGCAGGAACATTGTAATAATATCCACATTCCTGTATCTAAATAGAGGGCGAGGGGGAGATTTACAAAGGAACAAGGGATCCTTTTTTAAAAAACAAACAAACGAAACGGTAAATTCAGGTCAGGACAAGACCAGTATGAAGTAAAGCACTTGCAGGCTATAATCTGTCTAGTCAGTCTGCCTGCTTAGTGCTGCACTGCTCGCATTCTAACGCTGATTGTTGGTGATGCTCCTGTTCAAAATGGCCCCGAATGCAGTGCTAGAGTAAAAAGGACCTACTGTTCTAAGTGTCTGAAGGCTATATGCAATATGAAGAAAATGCATACAGTAAACAAGCTTCGTTTACACAAGGGTCACAGTAAGCCATGAGTTAATGTCGATTAATCAGTAACATTTAATACATGCATTAGCGGCTCCTTACTGTGACAAAATCACCTCTAGAAAGTGAGGCTTTATTTTGGATCAAAGTTTGGAGATTTCGGTTAGCCCCACTGCTCGGGGCTAGACAGCTCATTACCTGAGGAACACAGTACCCCACACCTGTTCACCTTGCGGCCGAGAAGTAAACAAGAGAAGAGACCAGGGTCCCACAGTTACTAGAGCCAAGCTGGGGATGAGGCCTTCGATAGACCCCAGCACAGGCCTTTAGTGGGCACTGAGGATCATAACTGTAGCCTTAGCTTTTAAACTGAAACACACATAAAATGAGGTGACATACTGATCCATTCTGCGGCATAAAGAGCAGACAAAGGGGAAAACCCTTTTCTCACTGAAACAGTAGTTCCAAACGTTTTCATAATTATCTCCAGAGAGAAAATACTGTTGCTACTTTGAACACCAAGAAAAATAATTTCTTTTTTACATCTGAAAAATCATTTTAACCTTATGGCAACCAATTTTCAAACAAATATAAATTCAAAATGTGAATCAGTTTTGGCTTTTTTGTTTGAGACAACATCTCAGAAAGCTTGCAAGGAACAAATGTTTTCTGACTTTTACCCATCACAGTAAAGCACTGCTGTCCAACCTGGGTGTGTATCAGTGTGTTGCCAGGGTGGTGCTTGGTGCCCACAGAGACCGTCAGCTAGAGCTGCACTGACAGCTCTAAGTTGCCATGTGGGTGCTAAGAACTGAATCAAGGTCCTCTGCAAGAGCAGCCGTCCTCTAGTTCCCGTCAGACTATCCTTACTTCCGTCTGTCTGTGTGTGAATGCCACCTGTGTATGTGCCCACGGATGCCAGAAGAGGGCATCACATACACATCAGCAGCTGGAGTCAGAGAAGGCTGTGAGCTGCCCAGCATGGGCACTGAGAACTCAACTGTGTCCTCAGGAGAAGCAGGAAGTACATTTAAGCTCTGGCGCCCCTCCAGGCTTGCTCTCCTATCCTCCAGGGGGTGGCTGGAGCTGGGCTTTTTTTTTTTTTTTTTTTTTATGTGATTTTGGTTTTGAACTTTGTGCTTCTTTTCTTTTCTTTCTTTTTTTGTTGTTGTTGTTGTTGTTTGTTTGTTTTGAGGAAAAGTCTCATTATGTAGCCCTACCTAGCCTGGAACTCTAGATATAAACCAGGCTAGCCTGGAACTCTAGATATAGACCAGGCTAGCCTGGAACTCTAGATATAGACCAGGCTAGCCTGGAACTCTAGATATAGACCAGGCTAGCCTAGAACCCACAGAGACCCACTTGCTTCTGTCTCCCGAGTGCTAATTATTTTACATTTATTTATATATCCTCTGTGTGGTGTGTGTGTATGTGTGTGTGTGTGTGTGTGTGTGTGTGTGTGTAGGCACATCAAGGGGACCATCACTTCTCTTCATCCCCTATGGGTCCCAGAGGTCAAACTCTGATTGTAAGGCTTAGCAGCAAGCATCTTTACACAATGGACAATCTCACTAACCACTTTTTAAACAATTACTGGTTTTCATATGCATACAAAGAAACAGCAGCACTGAGAGTATCTGGCTATTTTTAATATTTTTTCAGAACTTATACTACTAAACCTAAATATTTTTTGGTTTTAAAATAGTTACCTAACACAAAATGAATTTTATTTATGGGGTGTATGTGGGTAAGTTGCAGAAAATAAGACAAACTTGCTAAGTTATAACAAATGCTTACTAATCTTTAAATACTGGTTTCTAAAATATATAACACTTACAAAACTCTAATTTGCGTTCTGAGACATGGCAGCAGACACCTGCTATTTCAGCATTCAGGAGCTGCAGGCAAGAGAACTGTGAGCTATATAAAGTTCAAAGCCAGCCGAGACAAAAGTGGTAATAAACATAAAACAGTATCTGGATGCCTGCGTTAGAATGTTTCCGTCCCTCTACGTTGGCAGACCCTGTATTTTTCCAAAAGGAAGCTCAGTTGTAAGACTACATAAAGTGCCGTATGTGCGGAGATTGTTCTGGAGTTTTAAACACTGACTTTTGTCAATGAAACACTGCCTTGTAGAGGTATAGTAAGAACTCCCAGCTGGGATCATCCAGATGAAGAATGACAGAATAAAAGATAAATGTCTGGAAAAAATAACTTTATTCCATGGATGGTGCAGGATTTTACTACACTTGTACATGAGTGCCTCTGCCCGTAAGATAAATTTGAAATTCAAATATTTTAACCCTTCTAACCATCCACCTCAAGTTCCTTTTTCTGTTCTTTTCTCCCTCCCCAGACCACTGCTAGTGTATCCTTCTTCACATGAACTTTGGAAATCATTTGTCTTATTATTTTATTTTGCTTTGTTTCTCTGTCTCACCCACTAAACTGTTTCAAGAAGACAGGGGTCTCATCGATTTCATCCCTGTACATCCTCCACCTGGAAACTGTTCATCAAAGATGCATGAGATGAGTTTAGAAATGTTTCAGTGTAATTTACCTGTTTCTGCATAAAAGCCATCACTTACTGTTTCCCACCCTCACCAGTATGCATGGGACTTACATGAACCCTCACCTATATGCATGGCTCTTACATGAACTCTCACCTGCCGCAATGCTTTAAATAGTTAAATCCTCACCTCATAAATCCCCATGTCACTTACAAACAGGGTTTTATTTAATTCCTATTTAATTCTTAGCACCCTGTATTATCTCCTCCAGTGGAAAAAAAAATGAAAAAAACTAAGCTTCAGGGAAGACACGAGCACATAAAGCCAGGAGTAAAACTGGTTCTGTCCTGTTTGGAATCATTGTTGTTACCCTCCTGTTTCCTGCACCTTCAGCTAAACTGATGGTGTTGCTGACTCAAAGCACAGCGCTGTCACACATCAGCAGAGTAACCTTGAGGCACTTCATATGCGGCACTGATAAAACATACTATGTCCGAGTGTTTAAAAATTAAATGAAATGACTACACAGCACCTGGCACTTAACACAGGAAACACCATAAAATGTTTATGACCGTCATTATATCCCTCTAAATCTTTTTCCCCCGTAAGGGTCAAATAACATGTATTTTAGGTTTCATGAACAATATAGTTAGTTCCTTTTACAGAAAACCAAAGAGCACATGGGACAAACTGCATCTGGCCTATATATCACCATTGCCAAGCTCTACTTTAAAGTTGGTATTAAAAGAGAGTTCTTCAATTTCAACATCATCAACACTGGGGCTAGACATGCCTGTGTTTTAAAGGGCTGTTGTAGGCATTGTATGACAGCTAGAATCCCTGGCCTCTATCCACCAAAGGCCAGTACATGCCTATTGTGACAACCAAAACTGTACTTCCTAGGAGACAAAAACTGTCCCGAGTAGAAAAGTACTTCTCCAGAATAATCTAATATGGAAAAATGTGACTTGAATTTTCAATAGTAGCTGGAAGACAAAAGGCTTTAACTTCCTGGAAGTAGCGTTACTTACTTAGCTAACAGGCCAACACTTATCAGTAACTTTATCACTTCTGTGATACACACGGCAGTGGTTGAGAAGTAGAGTTCTTCAGCTGTTGTCCTTGTGTATCTTAAAGCTACGGTGTAAGCGGCAGCCACCAGAGTCATCACCGTCAAGCAGTACAGCTTGAAGAATAAACTGACATTTTCTGCAAAATATGTGCAACAAAAGTACTATTTAGTGTGTGTATATATATACATATATCATATATACATATGTATGTATGTGTGTAATGCTAATCAACCAGTTAGTCCTTAAGGCTTTTCAACTTCTAGCACCATTTTTTTTTTAAATATGACATATAAAACTCAATTTCCAAGTAATACTTTCCAACATGAACATAAAATACTGCTGACTTTAAAACTCCATACAAACTAGGCAAAGATACTGTTTAGTGCTCCCAACTAACTATACAATTACATGGCATACAAATCTTAGTTTATTTTAAATATATATGAACATATATAATGAATATATATGCATGCATAACTATGATTACAAACCTGTGAAAATAAAGTATCAAAGCAACTGTAATACAGTCTAAACCTCAAGACATTAGAAAAGGGACGTGAGGCCTGTCTGGCTACATCTGTCATCCCAATGACTGACTAGGTTGATTTGTTATCTGTCTGGCTAGGCTGTTCCTGCCTCCCTTCCTCACCACCTCCCCTACACTGCTCCTACACGCTAGCTCTACCCTCAGTCAGAAAGGGTATACACCCTTTCCTCATTACCTGGGTATAAGGCAGATAGCTGTGCTCCTCCGCTAGCCTCTAAATATGCTCTTGAAGACAACAGAACGTAAACAAAAGGATACCTGAGTGACAAAAAAGCAACTGAAGATAACTGCAGAGGCAGGCCAATGCCATCTCGGACAGTAACCAATGTCCCTAGCAAAGTACTGCTCTGCAACAATCTAATCCATGACGATGCGACTTTATAAACAGGCGTGGGTCAGATCCTAAGACCCCGTCTCACACACACACAAACACACACGCACACATGCACGACATTAACATAGAATTAAATTAAAATAAAGAACAAAGTGAATTGGTTAACACAGAGTACTTAGAAACTCCTCTATAAAACTTGAAATGCAGGATATAGCAGTCATCACTCAGGGGCCAAAGACAGTCAGTCCAACACCTTTGGTAAATTTACAAGCACTGGGGAGTCCGGTTTCCCCTTTCTTGCTTCCTGCTCTGAAACTGCCAACACCCAAGGCTCGAACTTTTTCTCTTTTCTTTCCATGACAAAATTTAGAGTATTGTGTTAGACTTATATGAGAAAACCAATTCCCACAATTTCTTTTTTATTAATTATAATTGAATCTAATCCTTGTCATTGAGATCTACTGAGAATGGATTTACATTGGATCTGCTAGGTGTTCACAGTTAGTGTTTTGTCATCAGATTAGTAACAAGTGTCCCCTGGGAACACTGGTCTTAGTTCACGGGTTACACATAATCCTAAGGATGCCAAGAGACTCCTCCGGGATGCTAGTTATTAACTGACGTCTTATGTGCTAAACGTGCTTTTGTTCACTCCTTTGGAAGCCTAATCATAGGTAATTATACCTAATCATAGGTAAATAAAATAGGTGTTTCAAACAGATACTTTAAAATATGATTACACAAGAAGCTAGGGAAGCAGTGTCTCCATATAAGTGTTTCCTCCTTGGTGAATTAAAGCAGGATTTGTAAGTTGTAAGCAAGTTCTTAAACCAAAGAAGTAGTACAACAGAGAAGAAGAAATACGCCATATAACTATTTATCTTTCCTTCCTAAATGGTCCAATCTGCCAGACCAGCAATGCTTATGTAAAGGGCACTGAGGGAAGTACTATAATACTTCCATTGTTCTAAAACTTTCTTATGAAAGAGTTTATGACTCCAGAAATATGGAGCAGTAACATTTAATCCGTCAGTACAAGAACTACACCATCCATAGTTTTATATGATGGTTCAGAATAATGGAAAAATGTGTAAGTCCTATCTCAAGACACATGGAAATAATAGTAAGTTAAAATTTTGGCGTCCATAAAGTGTAATTAGGAGACAGCTATGCTCATCTGCCTTAATTATCTTGCCTATAGTTGTAGGGTTCAGCAGCTATGGCGGAGACTAACAGCTCTCTACAGAAAGACTGCCTGCCATCCATGACCTGAAATTATCAATATTCTCATAACTAAGAAGTGAAAACTCAAATCACTTTTTTTTTGGGGGGGGGGGCTGTGTTAAAGGTCCCTGGTTCAAAAAAAGCAAGATAATTTAAATACTAAAGATGTTTAACTCCAGAAAACATACTTTTTTTTTTTTCCTTTCCTTGAGACAGGGTCTCTCTATGTAGCTCTGGCTGGCCTGGTACTTGCTATGTAGAGCAAGCTGACCTTGATACAGTTCTGCATGCCTCTGCCTCCTAAGTGCTGGGATTAATAGGCATAAGCCATATCATGGTGTTTTGTTTTGTTTTGTTTAAGACACCCATAATGAAAAGGTCTGCAAATGTAATTCTTGAAAATAATTACTAATCAAAGTAGAAAAGTCTAAGTTTGGATACTATAAAACATAGATGACTTTGGTCTGTAATACCACTTTAGAAGCACATTTCAACTTTTAAAACCAATCCTTGTAACCATGATTTCCACTTACATTTCAGTTTACCATAAGATCAAAACATTTCTTCTACAATTCTTCATTTTCCAGGATGAAACTTCATTGATTAGGAATGTCAACGTTCCCAGGTAATATAAATATTCATGGTACGCAGCTACTTTAAACTATCCTAAGAATTCAAATCATATCACGCCATTAACTAGAAACCTGGCCCACTGATCATCCAGCACCCCCTTTGTGGAGAATCTGTTACCTTCCACGGCATTTGTTTCTGGGTGGAGAATATCCCCCAGAAGAGTCAGTCTGGAGTTATCCTTTTGTTTTCCAGTTACATTTTAGGGGGACTATTACTGTCATACCTGAAAGCTTGGACATAGCAGGAAGTAGCAGGTGAGTAATCGTTAAGATGACTCTATGTAAGGAGGTATAGAAACTGTATTTCATTAGGATAAAAAAGTGCAACACACCCAAATGTAACAACGTATGTGCTGGCAAGAAGTCTAAATCTGTAAACAACCCTTGCGGGTACCGATCTGCCTGCTGCATCTTTTAAGTGTTCATTTGTCAATCGCCCTACTTTTCCTATTACCCTCTTCCCGGATGCTACAGGACTTATCTGATATGGGACAATCCACCACCACAGAAAACTTACATGGCGCCTGATGTTAAATGTCAAATCCCCTCCCCCAAAGATAAATAATTTCACATCCACGCAAAAGGATATTCTTTAAATGCTTGTCCAACATTTATTTAGACTTAAAGCCAGTGCTCATTGGGGAAATGGTGAAAAAACAAAAACAAACAAACAAAATTAAAAAAAAAAAAAAAAGCGACGTTGTCGCCAGGCATGAGGGCACAGACCACTAATCCCAGCGCTTGTAAAACTGAGGCAGGAAAATCTCCCCGAGTTTGAAGCCAACGTGGGCTATAGAATGAGACCATGTAGTGTTGGTTCCTGCTTTAAAAATAAATAAATACAAAATCGTCACCGCCTTTTGGCCTGTCCTAGCCACAGTGCTATAGAATAAAACCTCAGCCTTGGGGCCAGCTTACGTAAAACCTGAAAGGACAGCCACCACAGCCCTGGCCAGACGGCTCGCCATCGGGAGGAGCAGCGCGCGCCCTCAAGCCCAGGGCTCCGAACCACAGCCTCGCTCCAGGCAGGGACCTGGCCGGCGCCCGGGCGGCTCACTGCACCGGTGTGCGGGTGCAGCCCGCTGCCGCTCCCTGCAGGGAGGGCTCGGCCCCCAGAGCCGGCCCGGCCAGCACACCCCGGGCCGCCGTTCCCTAGCGACCGCCCGCAGCCCGGCCTCACCTCTCGCCGGAGCCATGGTGCCGAGAGAGTCTGCGGAACTGACGCCCCTGCGGCCATAGAGACGCACCGGCCTAGAGAGCCCGCCGCACCACACGCGCGAGGAGGAAGCGGGGGCTACGGCGGAAGCCGCGCGGCGTGCGGAGCGACAAGTCTGGGAGACTCGGTCCTGCGGGGGCTCGGAAAACCGCAGCTTCCGGTCGACCGAGGGGGGGCGGAGTCAAGGTGGCCGAGCGTTTCCTTCTAGAGACCAGCCCCTCCGAGAGGATGGGCCCCGCAAGAAGGATTCTGAAATGCTCTCGATTATTCCTTTGTGTGAAGACCGTTAGAGAGGCTCCGAGAACTCGGACTTTTATAACTTTCAACTCCATCACGGCCTTCCATGGTTACCTCTTGGATAAATTTAGTATATATTACATACTGCTCGGAAGTACTGTGTCTGTCTTCATCATCCTTACTGTCACTGTCTAGCTTAACTTGGTAACTTCAGGCAGCAAAAAGACCTCAGAAAAATTAGATTGTATTAACAGGCACTTCAACCGCTCTAATGGTTACTGTGACTAGAGGATGTTATTAGAAAATAACCCCGGGTGGAACAACATTATGAACTAACCAGTACCCCGGAGCTCTTGACTCTAGCTGCATATGTATCAAAAGATGGCCTAATCGGCCATCACTGGAAAGAGAGGCCCATTGGACACGTAAACTTTATATGCCCCAGTACAGGGGAACGCCAGGGCCAAAAAGGGGGAGTGGGTGGGTAGGGGAGTGGGGGTGGGTGGGTATGGGGGACTTTTGGTATAGCATTGGAAATGTAAATGAGCTAAATACCTAATAAAAAATGGAAAAGGAAAAAAAAAAAACTATACCTCTAAAAAGTTGGAATTCTCAGGACCTGAAAACCCAACTGCTTATGAGCCAAATAAGGCCGCAGAGTGGGAAGTGGGAAGCGCTTAAGCCACAGCGGGCTCTGAGGCAGACAACAGAGCATAAAAGGATCAAGCTGGAATGCCAGCCAGTCTTATCAGACATTCTGATTTTTTTCAATGAGCCCAAAATTCAAATATAAATATCAATTCTCTGGCTTTTAAAAGGCAGCATATGAATGTAGGCTTCACTTGTTCCAGATAGCAAGGCTCATGATATAGAAATCTGTTATCACTAAATAGCAATGAAGCAGAGCGTTGTGTTTCAGAGTGTCAGGGCTTAACATTTTGTAGGGTTTTAGAAGCAGCCTCTATTCCAGTGATAAGCATACTACTATCTAGCTGGCATTGCAATGTCAATCTTAATGCTGTAAACTTTGTCTAAAATATAAAACAAATACGCGGACAGAGTTTTACTTGTCAATTTTAATAAAACGAAAAATGTACTACAGAAACTGCTTTTAGATTTGCATAACAGTCAGGCAGGATACGGTGCCCTAGTGCACAGTCACACAACCAGTGACTGTGCCAGCCCCGCAAATGAGCTTTATACACGCACAGCACTTTAAACCCTCCATCCGTGCCACTAAGGAGCAGCTTCCTGTAAACGTCCATCTCTAGGTTTCGTCCACCGCTCTGGTTAAGTTCACCTTCACCCCATAGGTTGTTTTGCTTTGTCCCCCACGAAGGCCAGCTATGAAAATCTGGGGCCTGGGCACTCGGCTGCTGCCTTCTCTCTTGGACTGGGTGCTAGCCTCTTTCAAAGGGTACACCTGTGAGGTGTTATCTCTTCTCATGTGGCTAAGGTCAGTCTGGACGGAGTGAGTAATTTTCTGGCGCAAATTAGCCTAGGTAGAAAGAGAACATAGGGAATAATGTTTCTCTAAAAAAATGTAAAAAATCAGGCATTTAGTTAATGTTTGCCTATTAACTTTCCATTTCACAAATAAATAATGCATTTTTCTATGATGGTGAGGATGGATGATGACAGGGAGGCTGAGGGTGGGGAGGAGGGTGGGGAGGAGGGGGAGGAGGAGGATGTGTATGGTATGATTGCAGGCATGTGCATGCCGTGGTGTGAATGTGGAAGAGAGAGGAAAACCCCTGGTATTAATTCTCTCCTTTTATGGCAGGTTCTGGGGAGTGAACTTATCAGCTTGCATGGCAAAAATTAATCAAGAACAGAATAAACTTAAGAATCCTTTACAAAGTGGGAAAACCTGTGACATGCTGAGACTGAGCTGAAGAGAAATGCACACGACTGGGTTGCGACGGTCCAATATGAGAAAGTGACGATTTATAGTGGGTTTTTAGAATGAGCGTCACACTATGCTGACAATATGAAAATCTGTTTCCAGCTTACTCGTTTTTCATCTTGCTTACTTCTGTTCATGGATAACTGGAAAACATGAGACTAGACAGATTGCACAGGCTAGTAACCATGGAGGATGGGGACTAGATGCCATAACTCCGTGGTCTCAAGGCGACTACCTCGTGGAAAGCCCTAAATTCATCCTCAGCCCCACAAAGAAAGCAGAGGAGATAAGAAATAATAACAATTTGGAAAGGGTAAGAAAAGCATAAAGTGAAGGAGAGCAGACCTAAGTAATTCAGAATTTGAACCATCATAGATCCAAATCTCTACATTCATAAGACTATGTCATTTCATTATTTTTGATAGAATAATTTTATTATTCCAAGAGACTTGTTACGTAAACAAATATTTTTGTGCTGGGATTAGAACTTGGGGTCTCACACATGCTATATGTAAGTGCTCTGCCACTGGCTCGTAGCCCTCAACAAGACCCAACAAGTTATCAGATTGTCCCCTATAAGATGCAATGAAGGACGCGCTCCCTTGGGAAGCTTCACTGCGCAGTGAGAGCAGTAAGATTCTGTGTGTCCGAGCCGTTGCCTTCACACCTTGCTGTCCCCACCACGCCTGGCGCTTTTCTGCCCAGTCTTATTTAAATACCCATCTTCTTTCTGTTCAACCCACCAAGATTAAAAGACCTGCTTTAACACACTTCAAGTTCTTAAAAAAAATTCTAAATACTATTCCCCCTCTGAGTGAAAGCCAAAGGTTGGTTGAGGTGGAGTTCTCCATGTGTATCTTTGCTACTGCATAAGCCAGGCCACCTTCCGGGAAGTCTCATGGCTCCACCTCCCATCTCCTGTGGGCACCCGGGGATGGCAGCGTTGTGTGCCATTGAGGCCAGCCTTTACGTTTTCACGTAGGCTTGTGGATCCCAAACTCTGATCTTTGGGCTTTTGGAGCAAGAGTCTTCCCTACTACGAAAGCCTTCCCCTAAGTACATTTTAAGTCTGCAAGCTTTCTGTCTTTATTGGGCGATCTTTTACTTCACATTTTACTTCACCATTTCAGGAGAATGGTGGATAAAACACATTACGGTTTCAGGCATAAGTGATTTTATCGCATAGAAACCATATGCCCTCCCTCCTTTGAGTTTGTTGGGTATTCTGTGACTGCTATGAAAAGAGTAACTCATTAGGTAACTTATCTATCCCCTACCTTGTGATTCAGCAAGAAACCCATGGTACAGTAAATGATACTAATGCAATACACATTTGTTGTCTTAAATAAGATATTTTTAAAGGAGGCAAGTGGGAAATTCAAAGCTTCCTACTTTAGGAGTAGGCACTGTTTTTGATTAAATTGACCCAGAATCCATAGGATAGGAAAGTACTGTGTCTAACAGAATTCGGGTAGGCATGGGGTATATAATTGTAACACCAACACTCGGGGGCTGAGGTTAAGGCAGCTGAATTGCAGGCCAGCCTGGGCTACATAGTAAAAACCTATCCTAAAGGGGGCTGGGATACTACAATTTCTGTGATTTATTTGAGCAGGTTAAAAATAGTAGAGGGAGGAATAGACTGTGTTGTTGCTATTGTTTTTGTTTTGTTTTCTGGTACATTGATTTAACTCGGGGCTGCTAGGGAAGTGCTCTATCACTAAGCTATGTTTGTAGCTTTTAATACACAACACTCAGACACACAGTACTCAGACACACAGCACTCAGACACACACACTACACACACCCAAAACACATTCACATACATATCACACACACACACACACATACAAAACACATACACACACAAATACACAACACATATATTTACACACTACCACAAATCACACATACACATACAACACACACCACATCCTCGCATACATACACACAACACACACATCACACACATACAGCACACATGTACAACACACACATATACACATGCCATACACCACACACACACACAACATACACAAATACACACACAACACATACACACACAATACACACACAACATATATACACACAACACACACATACACCATACATGTACAACATATATAAGCTACACATATAACACACATATACAGACACCACACACACAACACACAAATACACACAACACACATACATACATACATAACACATATACATAAACACCATAATACACACACCACACACATATAGGCACACAAACATCCACATACACACATACACACACAATACACACACAACACATATACACATACACACATGCACACACACATGCACAATATCTTTGATATAGGTTCTTGTGGGCTGCCCATAAACCCGCCCTTTAACCTAGGCAGGTCTCAGATTTCCAAGTAGCTGAAAGAGCATGCTTGCACCACCAGAGCTGGAGAAAAGGTGTTCTTTTATATTTAAGACTTATTCTGGTTTTTACTTATGTGTGTGCATCTGTGCACTTGTGTTTGAGGGCTTGCAGAGACCAGATGACAATGTCAGATTCCCTGGAGCTGGCAACTTGAGCTGCCCAAGTGTGTGCCTGGAACTGAACCTAGGAAATCTGCAAAAGTGGCAATGGCCACTTAGCCATCTCCCCAGCCTGGAGAATGCTTTTAAAACTATGAAGGAAAGAGCAAGTGTCCTTGTTTAGTACCTAGAGGGTGTTAGTCAAGAGTGGGTTCATTCTTCCATATGTCTATACAGGTCTAAAATTAGAAGACAACCTTACTATACAGGATGCTGGCAACTTATAAATCATGCTAATTACTTCTATGTCTGCAGGGAACTGTGTAGGACTTCTTTCATATAAACAATTTAACTTACCAACTCTACGGGTAACAACATCAAATACCACCCCACCGCCCCACCCCCCTCGGCCAGCTTACAAACAATTTAGGAAGCACTGTTACAAACCAGTTTTATGGCTTTTCTTCTTAGTTCCCATTCGTTCCACTCATATGTTCTCATGGTCGTGGGTGGCAATATGTGTGTATCTGTCTGTGTGCCGTTGTCACACTTTGTAATTGGCTTTATATAATGCTTGTCAACATCTCTCATCTAAAGAAACACAAGTTTGTAATTAGCAGTTATACAAAGTAAACGCCATATACAGGTAACTAAAATTATTCAGCCGAGACTGCCAAGAGACTAAGGAAACCCTTTGGGAACATGGAACATGCTTGTGAATGCCAGCAAGGAAGAGCATACAGTCAGCAGGCCGGTGTAATTGTGCTCCTGCAGAGTCCCGCTTTGTGCGTGATTCGTGAGCTTATTGTGCGAGGGTATTTTAGAGGGAAAAAGCATCGTACATTATCAAGCTTTCAAACGTCTCTTCCTGCTCTTCACAGTGGGTAGTGTAAGTGGAAATAGGAAGCAAAACTAGTTATTAAATATTAGGCATAAATCACATGTATTTGACCCTCTTTAGGATGTGTTTTGAACTTGAACATCCATAAGAGGTCACCCAAAAATTTTTTGGGTTTTGTCTTGATCTGAATATATTGGTTTTCTCCAAGGACACCTGATATTAATTATTGGTAATTCCAGACTAAGAACATTTGCTTATGTTGTGCTCAGTGGCATCAGAGATAGAGAGGAACAGGTCGTAGTAAGGAGGAGGAAAGGACAGTAACTTCCCATAACAGCTAAGATGATCAGTACCACTGACTCTAGACTGAAATCCCTCATGATATAGTGGAGTAGATAAGAGCATAATAAAAAGATAATTAAGATAAAAGATAATTCTATTGTTAGAATAGAAGTAAATGGTAATTAAATAAGACAGTAAGGACTCTATGGGAGACAGAGGGAGAAATCCCACTTCCATGGGTATCTGAAGGTCACTGAAGAACAGCTGTAGATTTAAAAAACACAAAGGATCTGGGCAGTAGTGGCACATGCCTTTAGTTCCAGAATTTAGGAGGCAGAAGCAGGTGGATTTCTGAGTTTGAGGCCAGCCTGGTCTACAGGGTGAGTTCCAGAACAGCCAGGGCCACACAAAGAAACCCTGTCTCAGCTCCCCCCCCCCCCAAAAAAAAACAAAAACAAAAAAACCCACAAAGGAGAAAGACCTGGGTGCACAGAAGAAAATCATGTTTTAATAGAAAGCTGCTGTGCATTGTCTCCAGAGCATACACCTGTGGTTACCTAAGTCTAACTTTCCCTTGTCCTCAGCTGTCTTCCATCTGGGAGTTGCAACTGATAGTCAACAAGGTCAGACAGGTTTTGTGTATCTACATGTAAAGTCTGATAACCTGCTTATCCCCTGTATGTGAAAACCAATACATTGGTCTTTATTTGCATGCTT
Organism: Mus musculus; assembly: GCF_000001635.26. Lineage (NCBI taxonomy): Eukaryota > Metazoa > Chordata > Mammalia > Rodentia > Muridae > Mus > Mus musculus. Next base: position 34,693,780 of record NC_000070.6, read on the forward strand.
ACTTAGATATTTTTCAGATACATAAATTTGTCCATTAAGACTCGTCCTCTTTTTGGTGAGGAGGGGTTTGACACAAGGTCACATCCTGTAACCCAGGCTGGCTACAAATTTGCTATCCACCAGTTTTGCCTCCCCCGCCCCTTTCTGAGTTTTGGGTTTCTAGGAATGCGCCACCACTCTGATCTTAGAATTGTTTTTAGACTGGTGGTAAATGTTCATGACTGACTGAAGTCTTGAATAGACTCTTTAACATATACTCATCTTTATATCTTCATCAGAGTCATAATTTTACCCATTGAAAATATCTTTTAGGGCCGGGTGGTGGTGGCACACGCCTTTGATCCCAGCACTTGGGAGGCAGAGGCAGACGGATTTCTGAGTTCAAGGCCAGCCTGGTCTACAGAGTGAGTTCCAGGACAGCCAGGGCTATACAGAGAAACCCTGTCTCGAAAAACAAAAACAAAAAACCAAAAACAAACAAACAAACAAAAAACCCAAAACAAAAATATCTTTTAAGAAAATATATCTTTTAAGAAGATATCTGGGCAGGCAAAACTAGTGTGGGATCAGGATATTAACTCATTGTTGTCTGACACTGAGAAATCATGGCTGAGAATTAGCAGTAAAAGGATAATACAAATAACAAGACAACTGTATATCTATGAACGCTAGGTGAAGATTAAACACACCAAAGCTTTTAAAATTCAAAGTAAAATGGCAAATGCCATTTTTCTAATTTATATGAAAATATTTATTAAAATTTTCCTCTCATGTTTTTGAATAATTGATTCCTGACATATTTTTTTCTAAATTAGAATTTTGTATAATACATCTCAATGAGCACAAATATATGTGTATATATATATTAAACTTAAGATAATAATTTTTATAATAGTCACAACAAGGACCCGATATATACAGGGAATCTACAACTTGAAACTTTAAGATCCATTGCCTTGAGAAAACTAACTTGATGGTAAAAGTCAAGAGTGAACACATCAATTTGAGACTACAAATAGTTCTGAGGCTTTTTATTATAGTAATCATATTATAATTCCAAAATTAAATTAAAGATAGAGGAGTAAGTGCTCTTAACTGCTGAGCTCCTATACAGGTTTTTGTTTTTTGTTTTTTTTTTTATAATCTGAGAGACTCATATACATATTTGTAAGAAAGAAAAGTACATTTTAAAATCTCACATGAGGGGCTGGAGAGATGGCTCAGCAGTTAAGAGCACTGACTGGTCTACAAAGTGAGTTCCAGGACAGCCAGGGCTATACAGAGAAACCCTGTCTCAAAAAACAAAACAAAACAAAACAAAACAAAACAAAACAAAACAAAACAAAAACCAAAATAACAAAAAACAAAAAACAAAACCACCACCAACAACAACAACAAAAAAAGCACTGGCTGCTCTTCCGGAAGTTCTGAGTTCAATTCCCAGCTACCACATAGTGGCTCACAACCATCCGTAATGGGATCTGACTCCCTCTTCTGGTGTGACTGAAGACAGCTACATTGTATTCACAAACATAAAATAAATCTTAAAAAAAAAAAAAAATCTCTACACAATGGAGTACTACTCAGCTATTAAAAAGAATGAATTTATGAAATTCCTAGCCAAATGGATGGACCTGGAGGGCATCATCCTGAGTGAGGTAACACATTCACAAAGGAACTCACACAATATGTACTCACTGATAAGTGGATATTAGCCCAAAACCTAGGATACCCAAGATATAAGATACAATTTCCTAAACACATGAAACTCAAAAAAAAAAATGAAGACTGAAGTGTGGACACTATGCCCCTCCTTAGAAGTGGGAACAAAACACCCATGGAAGGAGTTACAGAGACAAAGTTTGGAGCTGAGATGAAAGGATGGACCATGTAGAGACTGCCATATCCAGGGATCCACCCCATAATCAGCATCCAAACGCTGACACCATTGCATACACTAGCAAGATTTTATCGAAAAGACCCAGATGTAGCTGTCTCTTGTGAGACTATGCCGGGGCCTAGCAAACACAGAAGTGGATGCTCACAGTCAGCTAATGGATGGATCACAGGGCTCCCAATGGAGGAGCTAGAGAAAGTACCCAAGGAGCTAAAGGGATCTGCAACCCTATAGGTGGAACAACATTATGAACTAACCAGTACCCCGGAGCTCTTGACTCTAGCTGCATATGTATCAAAAGATGGCCTAGTCGGCCATCACTGGAAAGAGAGGCCCATTGGACTTGCAAACTTTATATGCCCCAGTACAGGGGAACGCCAGGGCCAAAAAGGGGGAGTGGGTGGGTAGGGGAGTGGGGGTGGGTGGGTATGGGGGACTTTTGGTATAGCATTGGAAATGTAAATGAGCTAAATACCTAATAAAAAAATGGAAAAAAAATCTCACATGAAGGCTCAAGGAAAAAAACAGATGCAAATAATAAATTGCTTGGAATTAAGTAAAAATCGTCACATGTGAGCAAGCTAACAACTTTACGCTAAGGGAATTTGTAGAAACGGAGAACTGAACTGTGAGGAGAATGTTTAAAAGCACGTGGTCAATAGCCAAATAGGTACAGCTATACATTTCTAAAGCACAAAAATGAATGAGACAGGCTGTTATTGAAGGGAGGTGGGGAACGAGTGAATACAATAAAGGACGTCCGCGGGCGGGTCCGGGACTGTAAGGACCGCGGGGGGGGGGGGGGGCGAGGGGGTGATGGTGGTGGTAAGGACCACAGCACAGCGGGGTGGGAGGGAATGGACACTGATGTGAGGCAGGACTGACAGATCCAATCATTGGTGCTCTAGGAAAAGACAGAAATGTCTAACGGGAGTAAAAGAAATAATAACTATGATAAAACAAGACAGGACCCGGAGGCAAGAAGAGTCAAAACAGAGAGAAAAAGGCTAAAGTGAGCACACAAGGGAATTTAAAGCAGCGTGGTCGAAAGGGAATGCAAGAGGATTGTGGGTTCAATGCAAACACAGGCTCCACAGAGCATGGCTCATTTTTAAAAAAAGAACACACACACACACACACACACACACACACACACACACGGCATCAGAAAGGGCAGAATTGGAGGCACACACCTTTAATCTCAGCACTTGGGAGATAGAGGCAGGTTAAGGCCGTTCTTTGTGAGTTCAAGGCCAGCTGCTATACATAGCAAGTTCCAGGCAGGCCAGGGCTCCGGAGTGAGACTCTGTCTCAAAAACCAAAAGTAATAGAAGGGGGTTGGGAGCAATAGTTCATGTAGAGATTAAACCAGTTATTAAAGACTATCATAAATTCTTCATGAGAATAATTTGAAAATATTCCTAGAAAAAGTCATTAAATTTGATATAAGAATAAGAGACTGCTGTACCTGAAAAACATCTTATACTATTAGATTAGTTGTAGGAATATATATTAAATATAATAGAACTGGGCAAAGTTAGCTCAATCTGAAAGTAAAGTTGTTTTAATCTCGTAAGTAAATTAATATATAGTGATTGCCAACACGGGCAGACCACAGAGCAAATGCTGAATCACCTCTCAATAGATGCAAAAACAATTTGATATCGTCTCAGCAAATGGTATAAGGGGGACTTTTAGCCTGCTAAATTCCATAGGGGTGGGGGTGGGGACCCTACAACAGACCACATCAGGAATGCGAAAGTACTCTAAGACGACAGTGGCACCCACTCTAGCCACTTCTTCTCAGTACTGCTAAGGTTGCTTGTCAATGGAGTAAGAAGAAAAAAATTATGTGAGAGGTAAATACAGGCTCACTGGACAAGGCCCATAGCAGGGCCCAGCGCCTGCTCTAGCCCTTAGCTGGGTAATGACTGAAGTGTGTGGCTTGCCTTGGTTTTCTTTGTTTACAGTCCAGTTTTTACCCCCACTTAAAAAGCCTGGACGTTTTATTAAGTCTTAATTTAAAAACTCAGTGAAGAAGATCGGCTGAACTAACTAACATCAGGCCAGGACAACGCCCTTGCCAGGTGATGTTTGCAGAGTTTTGCCTTCACACCTCAACAGGAACCTCCTTGGCCAGACATCACGCTCCTCACATTTATCTTCTGGGAAGAGGTCCAATTAGTAACGTAAAAATATTCTCTTTATCCAGTGGAAACAGCATTAACAGATTGGCATCTTGGGCTCTGTGTATCTTGTAATCAAAGCTGTAACACTATATGGCTAAGCGTAGAGACTCTGCACTCTGCTTCCTGAAGAAGCTGAGTCCTTTGCTGGTCTTCATTCCCGTTATGCCCTTGATCTCCTCAGCCCCAGTCTTTCACAGAGGGAAGGACAAATAGGACTAATTAACATAAATGAAAAGAGAATATACACAGGCAATTGTGGTGGTCAGTTCTAATTGTGAACGTATACAATCTAGAATCACCTGGAAAGGGACCTTCGATGAAGACTTTTCTAGTTCAGGCTGGCCTGTAAGTCTATGGAAGATTATCTTGACTAGGTTAATTGATGCAGGAAGACTCCCCACCCCCCAGCCCACTTTGGGTGGCACCACTCCCTATGAAAGAGACCCTCAACTGTGTAAGAGTAACGAAAGTGAGCTGAGCATTAGCATACACGAATGGAAGTTCCTGGAAAGAAGGTGTGCTTGCCACTGAGCCTTCCTGTCTGAATAACTGAGTAGTATCTGAATAATTCTAGAAAAGCTGGAATACTACAGATCAGAGCCAAATTATCTTGGGCCATCTTTATTGCCCTTGTCTATATGTGATATAACATCTTTGTGACAATTAATTAGGTAAAGTTGTTGGGATATAAAAACAAATACCTCTCACCCACCAAAAAAGGCTGGATGTCATCAGATGACAGGCCTAGAGGAGAGATTCTCCCACTTTGCTTTGCCCCACCATTCAGCTCCTAGGGATGGGTTTGAAAAGCACTTGTCTTAAGACCTTCTATGTTCTGTAAAACTATAAAACCTTCCTGAAACTGCTTACACTTTGGAACATGGAATTTGGGGTAACCCAAATCTGTCTGTGCCCCTAGACCATAGTCCACTCATATTTTGCTTCATAATTTACTTCATTTTCTATGGCGCCAGAATTTAGCATCCCAAGAACAATCTACTTTTCACAGGAGGAGTCACTCAGCTAATTGCAATGTCTGGACCTCTGTGGCCAAACCCTCTGGCACTGTCTCCTCAGGCAGATTCTGGGGAGCTCTTTCTGAGCTCTCTCTTGGCTTGTTTACTCTGAGCTGGATGTTTAAGGATCCTATTTGGTAGATAAATACGTCTGCCATTTCTGATTTGCTTTCAGTGTTTGGTTTAAGAAATCCATCTGTCTGCCTGCTGTGAAGGTGTCTTGGTTTCTGAGGTGGTTTTTGTCCTTTCGGGCCTCTGAAGGCATTTTGGTTGCTTATGCTTGCTAGCAGCTGTTCTCTTTCATATCTGGTCTAAGGAAGGGAGGAAAGGGATTTTTTGATGGGAGGGCAGGCAGATACTTGGTCCTCCATTGGTTTTATGTTTGATCAGTATATAACTCAGCTTTCAAGTGTAAGCAAATTTTGAACATTTAACTATAGATAAGTCGACTTTATGTTTCCCTGTATGGGGAATATCTATTCTCTAAAGTGCTTTGTTTTCTTAACTAAAAGTCCAAGGCAATAAGATAATAAAAAAAAAAATCACAACTAGGCGGCTTATTTGAATTGGAATATAGAATTATCTAGAGAAAGAAACGATGACATTGTTAATTTATAAAAATTAATAAGAGCTTCAAAAACTGCACCTGAGTTCAGAAGAGACATTGATTTTTCTTTTAATTTAAAAGTTTTAGAGGTAAAACCAGAACTAGAGACAAATACTGAGGACAACCCCCTTCCTCATCCCTGTCTCTGATCTTGTCTTTTCCTTCTTCATTTCCTAACAGAACAAATCTATGCCAAAGGAAAAGATTGCCATGGCCTATTTTAAGGTAGCATGCAGAGAGAAAAGACATCCCCTGCTATACTAAGAACCCTCCTTGTAAAGCTACTCTCCCATGAGAAGTCCACACTTAGACCTGAATACCTGTTTTTCTCCTTAAGCATTAACCTCCGTGCTGAAGCCTGTATTAAAGCGTCTTTATTACACCAATTAGTCCAAAAATCCTTGTTAAGCCCCTGTCCTGGCTTTTGTCAATTTGACATAAGCTAGAGTCATCTAGGAAGAGGGAACCTCACTGAGGAAATGCTACTATCAGATTGGCCTATAGAAAAGTCAACAGGACATTTTATTGTAATGGTTGATGGGGGCAGTGCCACTCCTGGTCATAGATTGTATTAAAAGCAAGCTAAGCAAGCCATGGCTAACAGTAAGCATCATTCCTCCATTGGCTCTACTTCTGCCCTCCCTCAGCTTCTCGGATGATGGGAATACACCAAATAAACCCTTTCCTCCCCAAGATGGCTTTGGCCAGTGTTTTATCACAGCAATAGAACACAACCTAAAACAGTGTCAAAGCCACAGATCCCGATTTGGCCTGAGTTGAGGAACTCTCTAGGTAACTAAAGACGACTGTTTGGAGCGGTGTTTCTGCTCCTACACCCTTACAGCTCTGCAGACTCATGCTGAGGGCCATCGTGCAACACTGTAAGTGAGTCTCCCCTTCTGTCACTTGGCCTGTGTAAAATGCTGAGCACAGCTCACATGTTGTTACCTTGGGTCTTTTCATTTCTGTTTCTATAGTCAGAGAATTAGTACTTGATCAATTCTCTAGAGTCATCTATTCCCCATTCCTAAGTAAGATAAAGCAGGGCACAGCTCTTCTTGAGGGGGGCACCATTATAAAGGGCTGACAACCCAGGCATTCTAAGCACTCTTGCCTCTGAGAGAGCACCCCCAAAACACAATGATGGAACTATCCAAAGCAGTACACCCTGGATCCAAGGCAGCATTTGAAGAATCATCGAGTCTATACTTTCTCTTAACCTGAAGTGTTAAATGTGCTCTGTGCTTCTCTGCTTTCTTTCTGTAAAGCTAATAGCACAGCCGAGGGAGCTCGGTCAGCTTCTACCTCTGTGACGTTCTGAGGAAGGGACTGGGTAGAGGGAGGGAAGAAGGGAGGGAGAGACAGAGAGAGACAGAGGCAGAGGCAGAGACAGAGGCAGAGGCAGAGGCAGAGGCAGAGGCAGAGGCAGAGGCAGAGGCAGAGGCAGAGGCAGAGGCAGAGGCAGAGGCAGAGGCAGAGGCAGAGGCAGAGACAGACTGAGACAGAGACATACAGAAAGAGACAGAGACACAGAGAGAGACTTTCTTTCTTCCTCATCTCATTTGTTCAAGTTTGTTTGTGACAAGGTCCTGCTGTGTAGACCAGGCTGGCCTCACAGAGATCTACCTTCCTCCGCCTTCCAAGTGCTAGGATTAAAGGTATGCACCACCATTCGTGTCCCCCCCCCACACACACACACACACTAAAAAAAAACCAAGTTTTTCATCAGAAATACATATCCACTATGCTATTTAACAAAGGTAAGTCTACAGGAAACACTTTACCTTTTGATCCCCAACGCTGCTAAAGCTTTCTTACGTCCTAAAGGAGTATAGATGGGGCATAAAAAGAATATGAATGTTCTTTTTTGCTAGGTGCACCTGATATCCTGCAGTTGTGTCATATGTACCAGGTAATGTTTTCATGCATTGTGTCCACAACGATGTATAACAAACTGTTCTCACTTGCTATTTTATTATGTGCTAAAACTACTTTTATTTCTGGTATTCCCTATTAAAACGCACATATAGGGATTTACAAGCATATTTTGGTAATATCATAAAAAGCCTGTTAAACATGCTGCCTTAAAAAATTAGAAAAGCCCCCCAGAGGTCATGCATCAGCACACTCGTCTCCCATTGTCCGTGCTGTTTGGGGCTGTGAAACCTCTAAGAGTTGCAGCCTCACTGGAAGAAGCTCACCACTAGGGGGCAGGCTTTGGGGGGTTAGAGCTCCACCCTGTCCAGTTCACATTCTCTGCTTCCTCCGTGCCAATACACCATCAGCCAGACTCCTCCTCCTACAGCTCGCCGCCATGTCTCTCCTACTCTAGCCCCCTGGAAGCAGAAGCCAAATTAGCTCCTTCTTTGTAAGTTGAGTTTGGTTATAGGGTTTTATTACTGATACATGTGGGTATGCTGAAATGCTGTAACACATATTACAGCTGTTGTCTTTAGGTCAATTTCCTTCATAAAACCTTAAAATACTATTTGTTTATATAAACAGCATTCACTGGAATAAGATAAAGGTTTCATTAAAGATATTAATATCATACTTTTTTGATATTTTCATAAGGATTTCCTTCCCAAACAGGTTCTAAATAAAAATATATATTATATAAATTTTTATTTCTTTTTTTTTTTTTTTTTTTTTTTTTGGTTTTTCGAGACAGGGTTTCTCTGTATAGCCCTGGCTGTCCTGGAACTCACTTTGTAGACCAGGCTGGCCTCGAACTCAGAAATACGCCTGCCTTTGCCTCCCGAGTGCTGGGATTAAAGGCGTGCGCCACCACGCCGGGCTTTATTTCATTTTTAAAATAGTCAAAAAAAATCATTATTTCACTTCCAGAAATATCAGTTTTATGTGTCTGTGTGAATGTATGTCACACATATGGAAGTGCCTATGTAGGCCAGAAGAGGGCATCTAGAGTTGCAGACAGTTGCGAGCCACTGTGAAAGTGCTGTGACCCCACCCAGGTCCTCTAGCAGAGCAACCTGTGCTCCGAACAGCTGAGCCTCTCTCTGGCCACACTCGTCATGGTTTTGTTAGGACTGCTTACTCGAAAGCCTACTTCACCGAAATCTAGTTTTCATGTTTAAAAGAGTCTAATGCTTTCCCAGTCTTTGTAGATGAAATAAATCTAGTTCTTAAATTGATAAAATTTTATTTTAAATCTTTCAAAAGAAGCACCATGTGGGGGATGCCTATCTTTTAAGTTCAAATGCCTACATATGAAATGAATAAACTCTTTCCTGTGAAAAGAAAGAATAATATATTAACTGGGTCTAACCAATTAGGTTGTAAGCTTCTGTTAGTGCGACAAATGTTGAGATAGTTAACAAGGAAACAGTGCAGGCCCTGCGGGTCCTTGGATGGTTAGCAAATGCATTGGCTCCTTATTCCAGCTAAAATGTCCAAAGATTTGGGGTAATTCTTCTCATCCAAATTATATAAAAATATCAATTTCTAATGACAACTTTCACAGTTTCATACTTTACATGCTGATGGTTGTTCATTAGATGGATATTTAAAGTATCTTATAGGACAGTCAGCCAGAATTTCAAATTTTAAATATCTGTATTTTGCTAATAAAATAATACTAATGTGACTCCTACTTATATTTCTTATTTTAAAAGAGTACTACTTTATTCACATTTTTGACGGTTCTTAAAAAGTTTATTTTATTTTTAGTTATGTGTGTATCTATGCACATGTGTCCCTCCAGTGGCCAGACGTGGGAGTTGACCCCCCCTGGAGCTGGAGTCATGAACGGGTGGTTGTAAGCTGCCTGCTATGTGCTCAGAACCTCAGTTCTCTGTGCTCTTAACTGGTTAGCCATCGCTCCAGCCCTCATTTTCTCATTTAACCATTAAAATACAAAGCAGGATCTGGCTATGCTTATAAGACCTACATGACTCTGACTTCTAACAGATCTGACCTCCATCACTGTTATATTTGTTGCATGAAAAAAAAGACAATCTTGTTAAAAGAAGTATTATACTGTTACTGAATTTCTTCTAATCATCTGGCCCCACAGTTCCCTTTCCCAGTTAAATGCAGTGTAATAACAAAATGCTAAGACCACTGACTTAGTATCTACAGGTAAGAGGTATGATAATTTAGACTGAAAGACCAATGTTTCCTAAGAATTAGAGCTAGTCATTCCACGGGAGGTTACAAGTCAAGCCGGGGGTGGGGGGTGGTTAAAAGACATCGTGGACTACAAATAACTGTAAGTGCAGCGGTAAACATATAGTCATAGTTTTAAATTACTTATTTAAAATGTCTGTTTTCTTCATCTGTTATCTTCATTCCACTAGGCCAGGCAGTATTATTATTTAAATGTTGAGCACATTATTCTTAATATTTAGTCAAATATAGATTGGGGGGACTGGAATTATAATGACTAATAGATTGTAATGTTATGCATGGTCCCATAGTTTCTTCCCCTAATGGCTCTACCAGCTCTTCTACCTATTACTCAGCCTCTCTACCAGATCCTAGGACTGAGGTCCTAGGGACATGGTCACTAAGATGCAGTGTATGTGTGCACACACATGTACACGCACACATGCAAACACACACACACACACACACACACACAATGTGACGCTATATCAACAGGAGGAACTTACAGAGTGTGTCTGGCACCTCCAGCTGAACCTTCTCCTGATTAAAGACCGTGCTTGAATGACCGGGAAGAGTTTGGGATGTTACAAGTCTAGCAAACTGGCGGTCTCTGTCTCTGCTAGAGACCTCAGCGCTGTCTGATGACACTCAGCCTTCTGGGTTGTGGACAGCTGCTAGGTGTCTGTGAATTCCACAGGCGTCACCTAGTTAATAGTCACAAAGATGTTAGCTACAAATAAGAGGGGGCAGGATATTGGTGCTAAGAGGGCTAAAGATGGCCCACGATCATTTGGCTCTGGACTTGACTTCCTTTGTTTCATTCCTATAACAGCTTCATGAAACTGCCTCCATGTTGGGACAGGGCACTTGTGATAAGGTGGCCACTCACATCAACTACCTTACCCTTTGAGGTGGGAGCTGTGGTTTGCACCATCACACTTCCTTCTCAGGCCTTTACTCTGCGTATGAATGAGACTAGAGGCTTAAGTTCTGCAATGACAGACTGTAACCATGGCACTGTGAGGTAAAGTGTGGCCTGCTCTCCTTCCTCTACGCTGATATGAAGGCTTTACAGCAACAGGAACAAACTAGGAGCCTAGTGGGTACTTTCTATAGATGCCAAGGGCCACGCCTTCCATAACCAATACTTTGTAGTTATAGAAATCCATAAATACATAGTAAAGTCCCAAGCACCAAAGAGCCGCCATCTTTCATGAGTGCTTTCTTGTGTTAAGCATTCCCTGCCACCCTGCCACAAAACTGGAATACTTGTAGGAAATTCCCTGTGTGAGACTTTACAACGTATGTGAAACCTACGTACTATCCAATTTCTTCTACAAGTTTTTGTTTGTTTGTTTATTCTCATTAGGTGCTAGCCTCAGACTATCTACTACATTATATAGTTGCCAAAATTTTACATCCAGTTAAATCCATTTGGGAAATGTATTCTTTATTGATGTTACCAACACCAATTTCTATTTCATGCATATTCTTTTTTGCAACAGCAATTAGATTTCCCCCTGGAATTGAATCTTCTTTTTAAAAAACAGTTCCAATCCCTCATTTTGTGCACGGCTATTTTAAAATTCCTTCTCCCTGGATTTATTTATAGTCGTCTAATTGATTCCTTTCTACATCATGATGTTCCGTTATCTACTAACATCCCCTGTAAATTAAGCAGTAATTTATTTTGTAAAAAGCTTAAATAGTAGAAAAAGAAGCTAGCACTTTTTGAAGATATAATTGTCCACAGACAGATTCAAATTTAACAAGGGAGTTTAACGTGGATTCTGAATATGAAGTCAATACATAAAATTAAACTAATTTGCATATGAAAGAAAAAATTCTAAAATATCCACAGTATCTAAAAATAACAACAAATCATAAAATCCCTGCAAATGAATTTAACAAAGTGGTTTACAAGTCATTTCTAGGAAGTTATAAAACTACATACAAGTTTGAGGTATAGAGAATTAAGATCATAAAACTATTCTCTCATTTATTTACACAGGGCAGTTTCAACCAGAACTCCTTCAAGGTTCTTAACAGAATTTGATAATGTTCATCTTAATTTTACATGATATTAAAAAGTACCAAGTATAGTAAAGGTTTTTTAGGGAAAAAAAAGTGACAACATGTTCCAATTTACCAAGTCAAATAGAAAGTTATCACTACGTTATCAGTATAGGAATTGTTTTTAAATGGAGTGACTAAGCAGAATAGAGAACCCCTAAGTTAGCCTGCCTTTTCCGTGAATGAGGGCTGGAGAGAGAGATGGCTCAGTGGTTATGGGCACGTGTTGCTCTTGCTGAGGGCCCAGGTTCAGCTCCCAGCAGTCCCGGGTAGCTCAAAATCTCCTGCAAGTCCTGTTCTAGAGCACCTGACACCTTTCCTAGCTGCAGGGAGCAACTGTGCTCATGCGCAGGTACCCACACAGAGGCATGCACACACATAATTAAAATACTTCCAAGTTAAGAAGAAGTGTAAGCCCCCTCACGGTCCAGTCTTAGTAACCCACTTCCTCCAGTGAGCCGCCACCTCTCAAGCTTCTAGAACCTTCCAAAACAGTGCCACTGTAGCATTCAGATCCATGAGCTGAGAGAGGTCGTGTCATACTCAAACCATAAATCCAACGTGGAGAAAGTTGGACAAAAGTTCGTTATGTCTGAGAAATATGCCATGTATTAATACATGCATGGACAGGAGGAGAAGTCAAGGAGCAAATATTAACCAACAAATAAATGCTGAGAGAATAATAAAGTCAGAGACGGGAGAGGCATACGCAGGCAGCTGTGAGCTTTGTAAATGGCTGTTATCTTACTGTTGCGGCCGAGGAACAGCTGCTTACCTGTTGCACTGTAATATGGTAAAGCATTGTACGTCCCTTTAACAGGGATTTTCCAATAAGAAAGCTGGTTATAGGACTGAGAGGCATCACAGTGGCTAAGCGTGTGCTACTCTTACAAAAGACTCAAGTTTGGTTCCCAGGTCCCGTGTCAGGTGTCTCCCAACCACACATAATTTCAAATCTGGAAACCTAGTGATTCTGGGTTTTATGGGTACCTGCACTCACGTGTGCATGAATGCACACACACACACACACACACACTCACAGTTAAAAATGAAGCCTTAAACAGTTAGCTATTAAAATGACTTTAAATGGTTAACTTCAATGTATGTTCTTTGCTATTTCAAAGTTCTTTGAAATTAATTTTTAATTTAAAGTAAGCAAGATGTATTGGTCTTTGTGTAACTTTTTCTTTTTAGCCTTCTAGCACATCTGAAGAAAACTGATAGTTTTTAAACCTATATCTACTAGAGTTAGCACTCTCTGGTGAGAACCTGTCTCAACTAAAGTTTTAGAGAAAAGAATAAACTGTCTCTAAAAGTCACAAAGTTTGAGTAGGGGATGATTAACAGAGTAACTATAGGGGAAATACTTGATTCAATAAATAACTTCCAGGACAGTCAGGGCTACAGAGAAACCCTGTCTCAACAAACCAAAATAAATAAAAATAAAAAATAAAAAAATAACTTCCCCTAAAATATGTCTTTAGATTCATGCAATTCCAATTTAAAAATCAAAAACCTTTTGGGGCTCTTTGACAAATGAATAAACTTATATTGAGTCATTTGAAATTTTATGGCAGATGACAAAACATACATTTCTGTAGAAATGTACTTGGGGGAAATCACTTATGTACTGATGTGCGGCCATTTCCTCCAAACTGAGATGTTTCCTTTTGGAGAGTAACTCATTAAGACTCAGGTAGCTAATAACACTTCCAGGGCTTGGGAAGCCCATACAATTAGAAGACTTACAGGACCCAACCCCCCAGTTCAGTAAATAATTGCTGCGGGAGGAGACCAAGCAGCCTTCTGGGGTCATCACCCATGCAGAAATGGGCTTTTGGGCAATACAACTGGTTTTGGAGATAGACGTGGATTTAATCATTCACTCAGTCCTTTGTTAGAGCCCTGGGTAGGATAAACAGACATCTCCCTAAGAAATGTCACAAGAAACACAACTGATGCCTGAATCCAGACTGATAGGGAGAGGGACACGTAATGAAGGGAAGAAACCCAGAGACAACCCCAATGATTACACTTCTCCAAACCGTAGGAGATAGTGCGCCTCCTTGCTGCTCCTTGCATGCTCTCTACAACATAACCCGCAAACAAGCTGAGCTCTCTCAGAGTAGAGTATCCTTATAGAGAATCCTGAGGTGGCCATCTTTCTCTGCATGGTAAGGATGGATCAGTATGCTTCCTTGATGAACAGCTCCACCCCATGCCAGTATGAAGATGCACCCAAAATAGCCGATGGCCCAGAAAATGAATATATTATAATCCCGGGAGTACATGGTTTTTAATGTGAATGTTAAGACATGCAACTAAAACTTATTTGTCTAGTTAGACAAGCTGTCTAGCATATGCAGTGTAAGGGAGGATCTACAGTGGGAAAATGATATGTAGAGGTTATCCTCCACGTTAGCCTCTTGGTAGGTCAAGTGAGAAAAAGAGTGAGGAGATGGGGTGTTGGCTTTCATTCTTAATAGCTGGCAGCATGCAAGGTGAGGACAGACAAGTTAAATACGATACGGATTCCCACTATCCCACTGCAGGCTATAAGAGCAGTCACTGACAGGAGAAAACTCTCCACTGCAGCTAAGCTGTGCAGAGAGCTCAAGGGATGGTGCCTTTATGAGTTGTCACTCGTGGAGGGGTGGACTATTCAGTGTCTCCACTGCCTCTGAGATAACACATTCTCACCCACACACCTGCAAGCAATCCCAATGAGTTCAGTGGCTCCCCATGCTAGATATAAGTAGAATCACTTTTTTTGGATCTGTTGCTGACACTCTATCTGAAGTAAAGGGGGTTTTGCTCACACATTTCAAAGGAAACTTGCATGAGCGCTGAGTAGATACAGATTTTTTTGGCCTTATCATTACTTTCTGAGCAATACAGGATAGCACAATTTACATAGCAGTCACATTGCAATAGGTATTTTAAATAATCTAGGGAGATTATATGTGTGTGTGTGTGTGTGTATGTGTGTGACACACACACACACAGAGAGAGAGAGAGAGAGAGAGAGAGAGAGAGAGAAAGAGAGAGAGAATGAGAGAATGGGAGAATGAGAGAGAGAATGAGAGAATGAATATGTGCTTTCAGATAACATCTACACAGCTCATTGAGCATGGGAAGCTCCACCTGGTGCCCACACGGAACCTTCACCCCTACTGACTAGTATTTGTGGTACTGGAAAGTACTCTGCCTACTACCTAAGTAGAAAAGTTTACATAAATTCTGCTAAAAATCTTGCGATCTACAATGGTGACCTGCCGGCAAGATGTGCTAGCACAACAGAGGAACAAGGCTTGTGGGGGCAACCAAACAACATCTGATTGGATTCAAGGCCCCCTCCATGAGATGGAAACCAAGCCCAACACTGCTCAGGTGGGCGGGAACCTGATACTAGATAAACCAGGAACCTAGGAGAAAGAAGTCTTACTGTCTGCTAGAGCAGTGGCTCTCAACCTTCCTCATGCTGTGACACTTTAAAACAGTTCTCCATGTTGCGGTGACCTCTAATCATAAAAGTATTTCATTGCTACTTCATAACTGTGATGTTGCTCCTGTTACATATTGTGATGTAAATATCTGGGATACACATGGCATCCGATGCATCTCTCTCAAAGGGATCATGGCCCACAGGTTGAGAACCACGGTGCTAAAGGAACCTAGCAATAAAATGACTCCTAGTGATCTTGTGTCCCACACATATCTGTGTCTTCTTCAGCCCTCATCAGAAAATCTTCTGCCTACAGTAAGTGGGAGCGAGTACAGAGACCACAGCAGTGCACTGTGCACCGTGCTCACCCTTGGAACACTCAGTCCTAAACTGTACGTCTCCATCAAACCCCCCTCCCCAGGGCTCAGGAACACGATGGAAGAGAAGTCAGGGGGCTGGAGAGATGACTCAGCGGTTAAGAGCACTGATTGCTCTTCCAGAGGTCATGAGTTCAAATCCCAGCAACCACATGGTGGCTCACAACCATCTGTAATGAAATCTGATGCCCTCGACTGGTGTGCCTGAAGACAGCTACAGTGTATTTATATATAATAAAATAAAATCTTTAAAAAAAAAAAAAGAAGAAGAAGAGAAGTCAGAAAGGCTTTAAGAGCCAGAGGGGATGGAAAACACCAATGAAACAAGGCCTCTGAACACAACAGGTCCCTTAGGAAGGTGGATCACCTTAAGATCATGCATCTTCCCAGAATTCCTGCCCCCAGTATAGTCCAAGAGCCAGCAGGAGGTTCAGGGGGCCTGTCTGCCTTTCCTCAAAAAAGGGTAATCTTCCTTCCTTCCTTCCTTCCTTCCTTCCTTCCTCCCTTCCTTCCTTCGTTTGTTTGTTTTGTTTTTTTCCTTTCTGGTACTGGCCTAAACCTAAGTGTAGTTTTAAACACCCTACCTAACATTTTGGGATTCCTTGCCCCATTTTTTAAAAGACATACATATACATATGCATGCGCTCATGCGCACGCGCGCACACACAGTTTGGTCATACAAGGCAGACTTCCAGGTCTATCTTTTCTATTCCTTTAGGCAGCTGTGAGTTTACAGTTTGCCTGCCCTGATTTTTTTCCTTTAAAACACAAATAAATGGCCCTGAGTTTCCATTTGACTTTTCTTTCCCTTTAGAAGTGTATACACCCATTTACTGTGCGTGTGCTCCCGTGTAGATCCCATGGTACACACAAGGAGGTCTAAGGACAACTTGCAGGAGTCAGTTCTCTTCTTCCTCAGGTTTTCAGGCTTGGGGGCAGAAGCCTTTACCTGGTGAGCCATCTCACCAGCCAAAAGAATGTGTTTGTTTGGGCTGCATGTGTGTATGTGCATGTACACCTGGTGCCAACAGAAGCCAGAAGAGGGCACTAGATTCCCTGGAACTGGAGTTTTAGATGGTTGTGAGCTGTCATGTGGGTGCTGGGAACCAAACCCAAGTCCTCTGAAAGAGCAGAGAGTGCACTTACCCACTGAGCCATCGTCTCAGCTCCTTGCATCCATTTTTAATTCATATATGTATATTCTATGTGTTTGTTTGTTTGCTTGCTTGCTTGCTTGTTGAAGTTGGTGCCATAGCTTGATTACTCTAAAACTCAATAGGTAGATCAGGCTGGCTTTGAACTCACAGAGATCTTCCTGGTTCTGCCTCCTGAGTACCAGGATTAAAGAAAGGGGTCTGCCAACATGTTCAGCTTTAATTCTTTTATTAGTTAAACCAAAAGCCCCACAAAGGAACTTCGATTTCCTGGGCATCATATGATGTCTCTGCTGGGGCTCCCCAAGATTTCTGCTAACACTTTTTTCTTACCTTTCAGTCCTTGGCAGAGAAAATGATCTCTTTCTTGCACCCTTCGACGTACCAAGTGGGTGAAAGCATGTAGACCTGACTTCAAATTCCCAGCACCTACACAAGAGCTAGGCACGGCCACACATGCCACAACGCCAGCGTGTGCTGGGGACAGAGACCGGCAGATGCTCAGAGCTTAGTGGCCAGTAAGCCTCAAACTAACAGTGACCTTTTGACTCAAAGAGCCAACTGTCTCAAAAGTAAGGTCAAAAGTGAGAGAGGAAGACCGGACACCCTGCTCCTGCTCCTGCAAATGCTAACTTCCCTGTCAGGAAAAAAATACACAGTAAACAATACCGAGACGCCACTTTAATCAAGTCAGGAGTTACAAACCCAGGTGTTTTCAAGAGAATGCCATGTTTACCTGAGAATAGGGTATGAGAGTTTCAAACTGCTGATGAAGTTCTAGTAGCTGAATTAACTCTGCATTCTTCTTGGCTTTCTCCTTAATCAAATGGATGTAATGGTCTGGATTTTCTGCGAATGTGTATGCAGCATCTCTGGTACTGAAAGTATAATATTTTTCTTTGTATTTCAAAATTCCAATGGCTGGATTTCCTGTGAAAATTAAGAACAACAATTTAATTAGGCACGAACCAAGCAATTTTGTTTTTGTGGTAAGCCATAGGACCAATGTCGCTATGGATACACACACACACACATACATATACACGCACATTATAACATATTAGTTTTACTTTTGTTTTGCTAAAAACATTATTAAATGATAAAAATGTGAAATTTATATTAAACTATGTAAGTGTAACTTTAAAATATATTTTATGTGGCTAAAGAAATGGCTTAGCAATAAAAATTAAATAGGGCTCTTGCACAGGACCCAAAGTCAGTTCCCAGCACCTGTCTCTAGTGGCCCACTAAATCTTGAGTTTCGCTGACAGCCTACAAGCCCTACCTATCTGTTTCTGTGCTCCAGCCCTATGCAAAGGCTATAGGACTGTGCACAGCCAAACAGCTTTTTAATGGAGGGATCTGAACTTAGGTCCTTCACGCTTGCTCAGCTTACCACTGAGCCAGGACCACAGCCCCTAATGCTTCTTACCCATTAAGCCACATCCACAGTTCCTAATGGATTATTTTTAAAATGACTCTATTAAGAACTAGAAAAATATGACATTGTTTGTTTCCTCAATACAGAATTGCATGTCTTCCACTATGAAAAGATTCTACAACGACTCTGGGTTATTTGCTATCCATATGTCTTGTGGAAATTATGTAGGAAATGTTAATACTGTTCTATTTATTCCTCTAACAAATAATTGTTGGCTTTATTCTTGGTAGAGAGGGATACAGGAGGAATACAAGTGCCCACTCCCAACAAATCACAAATATAAAAGGTCAGAATGACCAGTGTTATGGGAATAACAAACTAACTAAAAAAAAAAAAAATCACATAAGCAAGCAAGTTAAATGCATGATAAAACAAAGGAGAATGAGATTGGTATTTTAATATTTTAATAGAAATTGAATAGGAAAGGTGCAGTAAAACTAAAAGCATGAGTTGGGGTCAAGTGATCAAGACTTTTGGTAGATATGACATCATCTGGAAAGGACAGATGTGACCGTGTGGCAAGCCAGCATCCTTGGGAGTAGGGGGTGTGAGCCACATATTCTGCACTCCCAATCAATGATGCGCTGAGTAGAGGTAATAAGGTAAACAGAGGCAAACCGACCTGCCCTGTGCTAATTTATTCAGGAACACACAGGCTGGCAACCCTGCTACATTCCTGTGTTCTTACTAATACAGCTGGTGGGAACTCGGGGCCGTGTTGGTCACTGCCCTATTGTCATGTCTCTAGTGTGCTTGTTCCTCATGCCAACATACAGGATTAAGCCAAGTTGTTTTCTCTACCATGCACACATAGGATTCTAGCAATTTTGTGACAAAAACAACAAACAACACAACAACAAAAAGAAAACCCACCAACCAACCAACTATAAAACATTGAAAAACAACAAAGAGATCAAGAAAAAGCCTGAAGGGTAGGTTAATGTTACAAAGTAAATAGTAAGTAGGTTTTTTTTGTTTTTCAATTGGCTTTTGCTGTAGTCTGTCCTAGTTTGCTTTCTGTTGCTCTAATAAAACGCAGCCAAGGACCAACTTGGGGGAGGAAAGGGTTTCTTTCCTTTTCCAAGCTGACAGTCCATCACTGAAGGAAGCCAAGGCAGGGAGGGACTCAAGGCAGGCACCTGGAGGCAGGAAGTGATGTGAGAGACCATGGAGGGGTGCTGCTTTGCTGGTGTGCTCTCTATGGCTTCCCTGCTACCTTTCTCACACAGCCCACGCCTGGTGATGGCACGGTCCAGAGTTGCCTTGACCTCTTAACGTTAGTTATTATTCAATAGAAGGCCTCCAAGACATGCTCAGAGGCCAACCTGACGGAAGCAATTCTTTAATTAAGGTTTCCTCTGCCCATGTATGTCCTGTTGACGAGGGCTAGCCCCCTTCAGCTGCTTGCCAGTTCCACTGCACACAGAACTTTTTGAATTATAATGTATTTATAATGTATTGTCTCCCGATATCTAATTTACTCTTTATTTTGTAAAATTATAACGTTACATATGATATAGATATAATTCACAATAGAAATGTGACTGAATAAAATATTTCCTTAGAAGAACTTAACAGAGAAATCCTAACCTATATTAATAACAGGTAGCTGCAGAGCGACCATGGATATTTTTAAGTGAACACATCGGTTGAATCCGTACGTCTTTTCCAGTAACTCTTTAAAGACGCTATCTTTTCACTGCTAAACCGTGCTTCCGGGCTCCCTCAGTATAGGAGAATCAACCCCTTCTCAAGGCACCACAGAGTCCGTGTCATATAATGATGGCTGAGCATCCCTAATACAAAATGTGAAATGCTCCAAAATCGGAAACAATCTGAGTTCCTTCACGACCCCACGAGCAGAAATTTCATGTGATAAGTCACAGTAAAGTATGCGGTGCACTACAAGCAGTGTACTCTTAGTACTCTGTACATAAAACATCTATGGAACATCAACAGATTTGTGTTTAAACTTAGGTGCCGTCCCCTAATAGTCTCAGACTCTCCCACACCCACAATTAGAAACATTTCCGGCCTGAAGCATCTTAGATCAGGGAGAGTCAACCTGTTACGTCTCTCAGCCCTCATTCCTTACAGTCTCTTGTTCAATCTATCATGCTGTCCTGGAAGCACCTGCAGGTGAGGACGGTGTCAGGTCCTCTTGGCATCTCCTCCCTAGTTCACCATCTGCGTCCATACAATGTTAAAGGACGCACAGTACAGACAATAAGTGAGCAATCGTATGGAACAGGCATGGGGAGGGCAGACTCTTATCTCTAACTGTATACCTGGGAGGAGAAGGCCATCAGTCACAGCAAATGTGTAGCCACAAAATCCACGATACTGAATTAACAGTTTGTTAAAGTTTGCTGTTGTTTCTGGAAAAAGCCATTCCTGTGTTCTGAAATCTGCCAACTCCACTCTTTCTTCTACAATGAGAGAGAACAGGAAATGGTTTTCATTCCTTGAGAAGACGCAATTTCTGAAATACATCAGCAGTCTGTCATTCTAAACATTAGCTTCTTATCATCTCAACCTTTTTGAATTGACAAAGTTTTCCCTGGTGCACACAAAAATCAGACTTATTGGGGGTTATGTTCATGTAAAGAAGAGGAAAGGCCTCAGTGACCGTCCAGGTCAGTAACTTGCTAGACAAAGGTAAAAGTAGACCTCTGCTCCAGACTGAACACTGAAGAGACATTTCAGAAAAACCTGTTCTGCAGGTAAGGAAAGGCCGACCAGAGCACTGTGGCCCTGCTGCTACACAGTAAATTACCCAAGGAGATGAGCAGAAAGAACTGTTAGGTGACCAAGAGTGTTATGTGACCTTCATTTAAGACGCCACAAGTCAGGCGGATTTCTGAGTTCGAGGCCAGCCTGGTCTACAAAGTGAGTTCCAGGATAGCCAGGGCTATACAGAGAAACCCTGTCTCAAAAAAACAAACAAAAAAACAAACAAACAAACAAAAAAACCCCAAACCAAACAAACAAAAAAGCACACTGTAGCTGTCTTCACATACCCCAGAAGATAACATCAGATCTCATTACAGATGGTTGTGAGCCACCATGTGGTTGCTGGGATTTGAACTTAGGACCTTCAGAAGAGTAGTCAGTGCTCTTAACCACTGAGCCATCTCTCCAGCCCTAGACATACTGCTTTAATGAAGGTACGTAAGTAGTAAAAACTTCCACTGAGAGGAGCTGGGGAATCCTATTTAGCTTCCATTTTTTTTATATATTCTAATAATTTAAGAAACCAACTCACTGCTAAATTTTTACTTTCTAGTTTTTACCAAAATAGAATCTGGAAAAAAAAATTAGTAAATAATCTAACTTCATTTTTCAAGAAAAAGCTCTTGAGTGGTTCATCCTAGCTCTACTTTGATATTTCTCATGAATTTTAGGTTGTCTTTAATATATAAAAAGTAAAAGGCTGATAAAATGATTAAAAGTTGACCGATCATGTCAACCTTTCTGTAAGAATCAACAAATCAGCGGGGCAGTGGTGGCACACTCCCAGCACTCTCGGGAGGTAGCAGCAGGCAGATCTATGAGTTCGAGGCTAGCCCGGTCTACAGAGTGAGTTTCAGGACAGCCAACTCTACCCAGAGAAACTCTGTCTCAAAAAGAGAGGGAGGGAGGGAGGATATCAATATATCTTTAAAGGGCCTAAGAGTCACTAAATTTGCTCACAAATTTCAATGTGACACTAAGAAGATGTGTAGCAAGCCTCATTCTTTAAAATGGAGCTTTACCTGCAACAAAATCAGCAAGGGTTTTTCTCAGTACATCAATTACAAAACCATCACTCCTGCAATATAAACGCATAAACACACAAAACCAGGACATGAAGGATTAAATAACAATTAATTTCTGGAAAGTAAAATACTCAGTTTCCATATCTATATTTTTCATACTCCCCACACCTTTCTTGTTTTGTTTGTTTTTTTGAGATAGGGTCTCCTGTAGCTCAGGCTGGCCTTGACTCCTGCCTCTACCACCTACACACTGAAAACTAAAGATGTGTGTTACAATGTCTGGGTCTTTTTTTTTTCATGTTTTCTATAATGAATTTCAGTCTTTCATACTTAAGATGTTTAGTATTTTAGAAAGCTAGAGCATGAAAATTTGAAGCCAACCAGAGTGACTTTAAGCTAACGGTCACCTTAAAGAGAAGGAGAGCATGCCTGTGCCTTACCCATGTGTTCCTCTATCCTCGTCAAATCGCTTTTCACGACGACGCCATCGAGAAGCCCTAGCATCACTTTCTCGGGAAAGAGGAGCTCGTGGGTGCCCAGGAAGAGCTCCAGGTTGGTGGTCAAGTTACTGAGAACGCTGATCAGAACCGTCTCGTCCTGGAAGCTCATCCACAGACTCGCCAGCGCAACGAAGATGGGCTAACGGGAGAGGACACCGATAAAGTGACCGTGTGAGGACACGGATAAAGTGACCGTGTGACAGAGCCTCCGCTGTGCTCTTAAAAGCAAGCAGGAGTCGCAAAGAAACTCATTTGTCTACAGGTCCTAGTCTTGTCACACCAGAGCAGACTCGTGAGTCAGAAGAAGGAGAACCAGTGTTTTCTTTCCAAGTATTTCATTTGGCATAACTGTTATTAAGTTAATTTACTCAAGAAATAGCCGAACACATTTGATCTCCTAAGAAATAGTATCACTTTACCTCAAAAGGCCAAGAAGAAGAATAGACTTGGAAATTTTTGTTCAACAACTAAATAACTCACTAAGGTAGATTTATGTGGCTCTATCATGAATCAATAGAACCTAGAAAGCCTACACGTGCATCTTCTGGCATGTCAAGGGTGCTGCAAGCTAAATCTTTATGTCAGTGAAATAAAATACCTTACTCACAGTAGAAATTAACGTTAATAAAACAAACAGAAATCAACCAGGCCTCACATACAAGTTTCTCACTTTATAAAACCAATGTTGAGAATGCCTACAGAAAGCTATTGTGGTTTCAAATGGTCCACACACATGTAAAACCCATGTACATTTTACAACTACCTTGTTCGGATCAGGGTTAGCGCATTTTCCTATAAAACGGTACTGTTGATCAGAAAGTCATTGCATGGTAAAAAAGGGGGGGGGGAGTTTCTTCCTTTCAGATAAGACGTAAGTTGTACCACATCTGTGCTAGTCTCAATTTCTGACAGAGTACTAGGAACACATTCTCATTCTCTCCCCCCTTCATCTGTCTCCCCCCGCCCATGTGTGTGAGAGATTGTAGATGCCAGAGGTTGATGTTGGGTATCTTCCTCAATCGCTCTTTACCCTAGTTCTTAAGTCAGGATCTCTCACTGAACCTGGAGCTCACTGATTGGCCAATATAAGATAGGCCAGAAATCCTCCTGGCTCTGTCTACACAGCACTGCAGATGGCTTTTCACACAGGTGCTAGGGATCTAAACTCGGGTGCTTGTGTGACTGGGTGGCAGGCCCGTTACCAACTGAACTATCTTCTCAGCTCTGTAACACACTTTCAACACTACAATGGACTGCTTCTGTGGCCACAGATGCTACACGGTCATCGTTCCTAGAGATCATGATTTCCTTTCAGTAGCGACTGCCCTCATCAAACAGCGGGCTGTTACTAACCTTGGTTCATGAAGAGCAGGACCAGCTGCATACAACTCATGCTACATGCTATATAATATCATTCTAGTGGGATACAATTAAAAGGAATTCTGATCCGACTCATAGGACTCAAGAGGAGGTTCAGCCTTAAGAAACTGCCCCTGACACAGTGGCCCATGCCTGCATTCCAGCACCCAGGATATGGGCACAGGGGGATCCACATTCCAGGACACCTTGGGATACCTACAGAGCTATAGAGTGAGGCCCTGGTCCAAAACACAAGAACAAGAAGAACAAGAACAAGAACAAGAACAAGAACAAGAACAAGAACAAGAACAAGAACAAGAACAAGAACAAGAACAAGAACAAGAAAGAACAAGAAAGAACAAGAAAGAACAAGAAAGAACAAGAAAGAACAAGAAAGAACAAGAAAGAACAAGAAAGAACAAGAAAGAACAAGAAAGAACAAGAAAACAAGAAAACAAGAAAACAAGAAAACAAGAAAACAAGAACAAGAACAAGAACAAGAACAAGAACAAGAACAAGAACAAGAACAAGAACAAGAACAAGAACAAGAACCAACCATGTGCCAGGGAGTTTGCGCGGCAGTAGAGCATTGGCCTAGTTTGTGCACAGCTGGGTTTGATCATGGGCGAAAAAAGGCTTGTACTATCAAGGTGGGTAAAAACACTCACAAGCCTGACAGCCCAGGCTTGATTCCAGGATCGCCCTAAGAAAGTAAAGAACCAGTTCCTGAATGTTGCTCTCTGGCCTCTACATGTGCTGTGTGGCCTGCCCCTTCATATATATATAAAACCACCAACCAAAGAGTACACACAGAGGGACATCAATGGTAGGAGAGGCCCTTGGTGCTGTGAAGGCTCCATGCCCTAGTGTAGGAGAATGCCAGGTTGGGAAGCTGGGAGTGGGTGGGGAGTGAGTGGGTTGGTGGGGTGTGGGTGGGTGGGTGGATGGGGGAAACGCCCTCATAGAAGCAGGGGGAGGGAGAATGGGATAGAGGGTTTTCGCAGAGGAAACCAGGAAAGGGGATAACATTTGAAGTGTAAATAAAGAAAATATCCAATAATAAAAAAAAAAAGACAAAGTCACTGAGTGTAGTGGTACACACCTCCTCCCTCCCTCCCTCCGTCCCTCCCTCCCTCCCTCCATCCCTCCCTCACTCCCTTCCTCCATCCCTCCCTCCCTCCCAGCACTCAGGTAAGGAGGCAAGTGAATCTTTGTGATTTGAAGCCAACCTGGTCTCCAGAGCAAGCTCTAGGCCAGTTAGGGCGATATACTGAGAGCCTGGTCCACAGAAGCGAGGAGGAAGGGGATGCCAAGTACTCACGAAGACTTGGGATGTTGGGACCGCCGTCTTAGATTTTACTGCCATTTTCAGTTGTTCCAGTTGGGCTGCTAATTGTTTTATCATCATCTCTACTTCCTCAGCACAAGTAATTATATCTGACTGTGGAGGCAACGTGACTTGGATTCATATTTTATAATTTTACTATTAATACCATGTGTTAAGCCCTGCCCACCCCCAAATTCCAAGTGGCAACGACCCTGTCTGTGCCGGCTCCCTGCCAACAATGCAAAACGCACGCTCTCAGTTACAAGTGTTACACATACACATATCAATGCTTTCCATGTGTTACCAACCCTACTATCCTTGTGTTACCAACCCTACTATCCACTACTGAAGAGAACCAACACAGTCCCACTAAGACCAAACCTAACTTTGCTGTTTCTGTTTTAAGCCCTGGTCACACCATGGCAACGTGAACTTCCTGAGGTTGCCACCTTTGGGAGTCACCCCGTTCTCGGGGGAGACTTCGTTAGGCAGAAGATGCCAGATCTTGTGACATTAGCTCACCAAAACAGTCTGCAGGAAGATCTCATACTGCCGAACATTGTACAGTGCTTCCTTTAACATATACGGCTGGAGTTCTTTGGCCATGAGGGGGTTGTTGGTTACTTTCTCAAGGATGGCCGTGTAGCGAAACGCCTGGTCCTGGGCAATCTGAAGCTGGGAGTCTATGTGCTGTGTGGTGGTTGGGATCGCTTCGTGGAGAATGGCCGGCACTGTGTGTCAGGGTGAGAGAGCACAGGCATGGGGGGGGGGAGGCCCAGAAAATAGTTGTATTTTAAACATTAAATTGAGTCGGCTTTTTTTTCTATCAGATTAAGAATAATAAAGGAATGTCTTTTGTAGCCCCACCCCATGCAGAAAAGAACTTATCCAGACCAATAAAAAACAAAACAAACAACAACAAACAAAAAACACTGTCATAATAATATGAAAAGGCAGAATCAGATCCACTTTTCTCACTAATTATATAAAAATGTAGGCAGACTGTGGTGCCATGTCCTGTATTTGGCATGTTCCTTTAGAAGAACCACTGAGCATGCCTTTCGTAAAAGCAGATTTAAAACATATGTATAAACTTTATCTGGACTCGAAAAATAGACAGAGCAGTCTAGCAAGGGAAGGCCCTCTCTGACTGGTGGGAAATTGGTTTTTGTAATTTTTACATTATATATAGACCTGTGCAGCATGTGTGTGCAATACCCATAGAGGCCAGAAGAGGGTGCTGGATCCCATGTTCCAGTGCCATGGCCTGGTTGTGAGCCACCATGTGGGTGCTGGGAACAGAACCTCGAATCCTCTTTAAGAGTAGCAAATACTGAGCCAGCTTTCTAACCCTGGTACTTGAATTTTTATGATAACTTTTAAAAATAAAAACAAACAAAACCCTCATAGGGTTGGAGGTGTAACTTGTGGTTTCCCAGCCCCCAAAAGTTAGGAAGGCAGGAGAAAAGACAGGCAGGGTGGCTGACTGGCTGACCCTGCTGTTGGTGTTGATGTAGTGATCTAGATAAAGGCAGTAATGCCTTCTCAACGGGTCTGCATTAGTGTAAAGTTCACATGAAACGACTTACCATTAGGTCCTTTATTAGATACTTTCTAAGTATTTGCAAACTTAAAGGATGCACTGTGGGTGTGGTGGTGAGTGCCTTTCATCCCAGCATTTGGGAGGCCGAGGCGAGGCAGGTGGATCTCTGTGAATCTGAGGCAAGCCTGGTTTACACAGCAAGTTCCAGACTGTTCAAGGTTACACAGTGAGGTCCTGCCTAAAAACTAAAAATAAACAAACAACAAAGCATTGTGTAAGGGCCAGCACAGGAGTCGTTTCTGACTCTGCAGATCTTGGCATGTCTCCTCTTTGGCTTTTTGTTTGTTTGTTTGTTTTTGTTTTTTCAAGACAGGGTTTCTCTGTGTAGCCCTGGCTGTTCTGGAACTCATTTTGTAGACCAGGCTGGCCTCGAACTCAGAAATCTGCCTGCCTCTGCCTCCCAAGTGCTGGGATTAAAGGTGTGTGCCACCACGCCCGGCCCTCTTTGGCTTTTTCATCGCATTAAATACACAGCACCATAGGTGATCTTTGCTTTTAAACTAGTTTTCCTCCCCTTGGCTGGCACAGCGTTCCAAATCTGGATTCTGGGCTGAGCCCTCATTCCAGCGACTGACTCAGTTCCCCGACATTAGCTCCATGGTACCAAAAATGTTAAGTTTTGCCTCAGGAAAGCGAGGACTACCTCACGGGATGAAGAGCAGTTGTACGTTTAGGCGGCGGGGTGTGGTGCCCGCTACACTGTGAAGTGGCGCCTTAAGCATGCAGAACCTTGAGTGAGGAGCAGCCTACAGATGCACTTACAATCATCAATGCCTTCTCCTCCTTTTCCACAGTCTCTGTTAAATAAGCGAATTCCGGTAACAATCATGGTGAGCTCTTTCAACTGGCGCTCTTTGTCCTTCTTACTGAGGGTCAGAAACGTGGCGAGCTCAGCCTGAGGGAAAACGCTCTGCAGAGCGGCTGAAGCAGAACACAGGAGAGAAACACCTCAATGGACCGCAACGTGCTGGTGGGACAAAGCTGGCAGAACTCAGGTTTAAAGCCTCGCTCTCTCTGTACAAAGTCGAGGGATGCGTCTTTCTAGTGTTACCTACACAATTTATACTTATGATGCCTTCTGTAGCATGCATAGCAAAGGTTACCAAATACCAGGTCTGAGCTACTGAAAATAATGTTGTTACCCCATGTTTCTGTCCTTATTAATTCATCAATTGGCAAAAATAATCTTTCTAATTAAGGCTCTGAGTAGATAAATCTATTCTTTAAAATAATAATGGAAAACTGTAATAGGAAGGCCGAATACCTTGTTTAATACCCCCCCCCCCCCACTACATATTGGTTTTATTTTGGGAGGGAAGGAGTCCTGTGGAATCAGGCTGGCCTCATACTCAGTACATAGCTCGGGGTGGCTTTGAACCCCTGATTTACCCGTGCCCTTCTACTTCCCAGACCTTCATATGTACTCAAATAGTTCTAGAAACCTGGGTGAGTTTGAACTACTTATTTGTGCTGATTTTCCTTCAATCTTTAACAATTTTATAAAATGCAATGGCCAGGACTAAGGAGATGGCTCCGTGGGTAAGGGGCTTGCTTGCCACACAAGTGTGATGACCACAGTCTGTATCCCCAGGAGCCATGGAAACCAATACTGAGCCAGTGCAGTGCCTTCCTATGAAATTTCAGTGTTATAGAGGGAAGACTGGAGATCCTGGGGCAAGCTGTTGAGCTAGACTGGCCAGAACTGGAATGGAGAGTTCTGGGTTCAGTGAGGGACCCTGGCTTGGTAAATAAAGTAGACATACGGAGGAAGATTCTCAGGGTCAACCTCTGGCACACACACACACACACACACACACACACACACACACACACACACACTTGCACACAAGCCCCCATCCACGCAAAGGTATGGATACACATGCACAAACTATACACGTGAATACAGTGGGCATATAGGTCTGCTTATGGAATGGAAATCATTTCTAGTTTTTACCTGTTGCCTCTCTGACAATCTTGATGTCTGTGGGGGATCCAAGCCCAGAGCGCAGGAGCACGTAGCTGACGATCTTTCTGTAGAGATTTTCCAGCTCTTCCCTAGCACTTGCTCTGTTGTCTGTGATTTCTCTGCTAACAATGCCTAACCTGGATTCTAAGACCCGGTGATGTTCTTCAAGAAAGTCCTCTAAAATGAGCAAATAACACTATTTTGCATCTTCAATACTTAAAATCCACCTCAGATAAGGGCTCAGGAAAAACAGGTTCGTGTATGTCAAGTTCATGAAAACAAAACTCCCTGCCACCTTCCCTTGAGTGCAGGGATTGAGCCCCACTGAACTAAATCCCCAAACCCTGACTCTTAAGGCATAATGGTGAATGAAAACAGAGGGCAGCAAGAAGTCTAAATACAGAAATTCAATAGAATATTCTGTCAAAGCATATGTGTAAACGTGCATAAATGTGTAAAGACATGTGGCGCAGTATTACATATGAAGTCTATATACTCTTCTTGAGTTATACTTGTCTCAGTCCTAGTAAATGTCTTCTGAGTAATATTACTGATAATACAATATCGCATTGTCTTAGTAAGGGTTTCTATTGCTCTATAAACACCAATTACCAAAAGCAACTTGGAAGGAAAGGGTTGATTCAGACATCACAGTTTTCCCCATCATTGAGGGAAGTCAGGGCAGGAAGCTAGCCGCAGGAATGGGGCAGAGGACATAGTGGAATGTTGCTTACTGGCATGCTCACTGGGGTTGGCTCAGCCCAACAGTGGTGCAACCTACCACAATGGGCTGGGCCCTCCCACATCAATCACTCATCAAGAAAACGCCCCACGGACTTGCCTACGGGCAAACATGATGGAGCCTTTTCCTCAAATGAGGTTTCCCTCTTAGGTGACCCTAGCTTATGTTAAGCTGACCAAAAACAAAACAAAACACCCCTAGGCAACAAATATATAATTTATTATTCTTTTATCTTCCTGTGTCATGCTGTGACTGGAGACCACCTTGACCACCAGAACAATTCTTGTAACTTAGTGAAATCTCTCAATCACAATTCAACAATGCAGCATTCATATCTATAATTTCACCACAAAAGCAACTGAGAATGTTTTACTAATTGAAAAAAAAAAAGAAAAGAAATCAAATTTCTTTAATTTTATGGTCCCCCCCCCCACACACACACACCTTTGGGATCTCATTGTTATTAAGCAAAAAAGTAAGAGATATTATTTTACATATTTTACATATTTTACATACTGAATATCTACTGCATAGAAAGAAAAAAATAAAATCACCAAATGGTTAATATCGAATTATAGAAAATAGTTCATTTTCCTTTCCTCCTCATTTGTAACATGCCATACACACACACACACATATATATATACACATATATTAAATATAATATAAAATAGTAAATATACTTAAATATGTTCTGAACTTAAATTCCCACATTCCTTGAGTAGTTGCATAATTAAAATATTATGAGATAATATTCAAAACCAAGAATAAGAAGATCTAAAAATTAAGAATTCTAACTTCAGTGGTTTAATTTCTAGTTGTTACATATTAGTGCCATAAAGGTTAAAAATAGAAGAACTTGGAAACAAGCATATAGTTTCAAATCGACTTTTAGCACTCGTAAAGGCAATTGGCATTTTCTTCATCTGGATTTTCAATGCTATCTGATATTTAAACATAGTGAACTGTTTCTCAAAGGTCATACTCACTTATAGGCTTGGTATCCAACCAGCCCATACTATTCTATACTATATACTGTAGAGCGGAAACCGAGGAGGTGGGCTCCACTGGAAGAAAGGTGTTTGGGTCACTGCAGGTAACCTTTTGAGGAGCCCCCTACCTCGTCTCCTCATTTGCATTCCAGTCATGACATGTGCCCTGCCAAGATGTGCCTCCAGGCCAGCGCAGAAGCAATGGGGCTGACAGAGCAATGTGCTAAAACTCTAAACCTGGACCCACACAGGCCTGTCCTTTGTGTAAACTGATTACCTCAGGCATTCTATGAATAACAGCAGAAGGCTGCCTAACCAATCAAAGGCAGAAAAATTCAAAAGACAGACAAAAATTAATGTCATTAAATGATTAAGCCTGTTATCAACCAAATTAAACCTTTCTTACCTAAGCTGCAATACCTAAAACTTTTAAGATGTATTAAAATAGGTATCTATGTTACCTCGACTTGTATAGTTCATATCAAAGTAGACCTGCATCTTAATGGTGTCCAGGGATGGATTTTTATTGTCCAGTAGCCGTGCCACACAAAGCTGGAAGAGAACGTTGCATGAATGCTTCTACTGTATTTTTCTGAAACATTCAAGTGGTTGGTTTGTTTGTTTGGGTTTTGAATTGTGACACAAGGTCTTATGTAGCCCAGACTGGCCTCATATAGCCCAGGCTCTATCTTCACAATGTACCCGAGGCGATCTTTAACTTAGGATCCTCCTGTCCCCACCTCCCCATTGCTCAGATTACCACACCTGACTTTATCCAGGGAATGCCTGGGTATCCAACACAAGGCTTTTTTTTTTTTTTTTTTTTTTTTTTTTTTAATGCATGCCTGGCAAGCAGTCTACCAACTGAGGTATACTTGTCATTTTCAAAAAGAAAAGAAAGCGGGCAGAGCATGACAGTATACTCCTGAAAACCCAGCATCTCAACACTCACAAAACAGAGGCAGGAGGACCCACACAAGTTTTAGGCCAGCCAGAACTACAAACAAAAGGAAACCTTCAGTCAGAGAGAGAGAGAGACAGGGGTGGGGACACTGCGGCAGACAACTTAGCCCTGACTCCGTGATTGAAAGTGACAGTTGACTAATATCCACTTATTAGTGAGTGCACACCATCCATGTCATTTTGGGTCTGAGTTACCTCACTCAGGATGATGCCCTCCAGGTCCATCCATTTGCCTGCAAAACTTAGGATGTCCTCATTCTTAATAGCTGAGTAGTATTCCATTGTGTAAATGAGCCACATTTTATGTAACCATTCTTCTGTCGTGGGACATCTAGGTTGTTTCCAGCTTCTGACTATCACAAATAAGGCTGCTATGAATACAGTGGAACTTGTGCCCCTGTGGCATGGTGGGGCATCTTTTGGGTATATTCCCAAGAGTGGTATAGCTGGGTCTTCACGTAGATCTATTTCCAATTTTCTGAGGAACCTCCAGACTGATTTCCAGAGTAATTGTACCAGTTTGCAATCCCACCAGCAACAGAGGAGTGTTCCTCTTTCTCTACATCCTCTTCAACATGTGTTGTCACCTGAGGTTTTGATCTTAGTCATTCTGACTGGTGTAAGGTGGAATCTCAGTGTCAATTTGATTTGCATTTCTCTGATCACTAAGAACTTTGAACATTTTTTTAGGTGTTTCTCAGCCATTCGAGATTCCTCAGTTGTGAGTTCTCGATTTAGTTCTATACCCCATTTTTTGACTGGGTTGTCTATTTTTTTGGTGGTACACTTCTTGAGTTCTTTATATATTTTGGATATTAGCCCTCTATCAGATGTGGGGTTAGTGAAGATTTTTTTTTCCCAATCTGTAGGTTGTCTTATTGACTATGTCCTTGCCTTACAGAAGCTTTCCAGTTTCACAAGGTCCAATTTATCAGTTCTTGATCTTAGAGCATGAGCCATTGGAGTTCTATTTAGGAAAGCTCCCCATGTGCCAATGAGTTCAAGGCTCTTTCCCACTCTCTCTTCTATTAGATTCAGTGTATCTGGTTTTATGTTGAGGTTCTTGATCCACTTGGACTTGAGCTTTATACAAGGTGACAAATATGGGTCAATTTTCATTCTTCTACATACAGACAGCCAGTTAGACCAGCACCATTTAAGTGGATATTAGCCAAAAAGAAAAAAGAAAAGAAAAAGAAAAAAAAAAAACTCACGCAGAATACACAAGATACAGTCCACAGAATTCAAAAGGCTCAACAAGCTGAAGTGCCCAAGTAAGAATGCCTCAGTCCCACTTGGGAGAGAGAAGAAAGCAATCACAAGTTGGGAGGGGGAGGGAGAGAGGGACTTGGGAGGGAATGTGGACAGGGTCAGGGGGCAGTGGGGGGTAAAGGGGAACCTGGTCTGATACTTGGTGAGGGAAAAGGACTGAAGCCCTTAGGATCAGCAGAAAGAATGTAAACAGGCAACCTCAGGAAATAGGAGGTTGGGGGGGGACCCCCCAAGAATGCACCAGGGACCTGGGAGGTGAGAGACTCCCAGGACTCATAGGGAGTGACCTTTGAAGAAATGCCAGTAGGGAGAGGGAACTTATAGAGCCCCCCTCCAGCAGGAAGACAGGACATCAAGTGAGGGATAGGGTTGCCATCCCACAGTCACATCTCTGAACCATAATTGTCTCTGTCTGAAAGAATTACAGGGATAGAAATGGAGAGGAGCCTGAGGAAAAGAAGGTCCAGCGACAGGCCCAAAGTGGGATCCAGCTCAAGGTGAGGTCCCAAGGCCTGACACTATTACTGAGGCTATGGAGTGCTCACAAAAAGGGATCTATCATGACTGCCCTCCAAAAGACCCAACAAGCAGCTGAAAGAGTCAGATGCAGATATTTGTTCCCAACCAACCGTCAGAAGCATCTGACCCCTGTTGTTGAATTAGGGAAGGCTAAAAGAAGCTGAGGAGAATGGCGATTCTGTAGGAGGACCAGCAGTCTCAATTAATCTGGACCCCCGAGATCTTTCAAACACTGGACCACTGAAAAGACAGCATACACCAGCTGATATGAGGCCCCAACACATATACAGCAGAGGACTTTCAGGTCTGTGTCCATTCAGAGATGAAGCACCTAACCCTCAAGAGACTGGAGGCCCCGGGAGTTTAGAGGTCAGGTGGGATGGGAGGTGGGGGATGTGGAGCAGTCGGAGGGTGGATGGGGAGGGGTGGGGAATGGAATATGGAGTATAAAAAAATGAATTACAAATAAAATTATATATAAAAAAAGAAAAGAGAAAGTGACAGTTGTCACTTTCTAAGAGGATCTGACTAGAATGACTATTCTGCCTTTGTCTTTCCCCTTCTTCCATCAGGGGGTGTGGCACTTACTCTGACATGGAGGAAAGCCAAGGGAGGGAGCCCAGGAGGCCAGCAACAACCTAAGTACCTCAGTCACTGATCTATTAGAAAATAACCCCTCACTTATTTTCGCCACCCTCTGTGTCTCTTTATAATCTTGCTGAAGACAGGCTGGAAAACACAGTGTGCTGTTTAAAATCTGAAAATAGATAATCCCACACACGAGGCCTGTCAATCACCTTAACAAGTTTCTGCACGTCAGTCTTGATGAGGGTCCTATCCATGTTAAAGCCATTGCTGGGATCTAGGACGACAGCTTTCACCTACAAACAGAGCATACCAACTCATGTTACTCATATTATGAAATTAATTCATTTCTGCTTTTTAACCAGTTTCCTTGATGTTCAGCTAGTTTTCTTACCACTCTCTCTCTTTCATGCTTTCCTTACAGGCTGAAGACAGAAAACAACATCAAACTTGAATATGGGTTAGAAAAAAATACATGGCAAAGAGGCTGAAAGCAACAGTTGCCGTTTCAGAGCAGGAAACTGTATCTCGTGTTCTCTTTATGTGTTGTTAACCAAGGAGTAGCACAGAAACCAAAGCAAGGAGTAACTTTTACAACGCGCATTTGAACAAAAGGACAGGTTAAAAACTTCACAGCAGAATACTACTGAGGTTTCTAAGGGTCACGGGATCTCCTAAATCCGTCACGAAAGACGCTTTGCAGACTCTGAAAAGATGCCTTTTACTAAGTCATCTGACGACCTCAATGTTTTCAAATAAAAAGCATCAGGAAAACGCCTAAGGATTTTTTTTTAAGATTTATTTATTTTACTTATATGAGTACACTGTAGCTGTCTTCAGACACAGCAGAAGAGAGCATCAGATCCCATTACAGATGGCTGTGAGCCACCATGTGGTTGCTGGGAACGGAACTCAGGACCTCTAGAAGAGCAGTCAGTGCTCTTAACCACTGAGCCATCTCTCCAGCCCCGCTCCCAAGAATTTTTAAGAAAAACAAAACAAAACAAAACAAAACAAAACAAAACAAAACAAAAACAAAAACTGGATATCACAGTTTAAAATTTGTTTACAACACAATGACTTGCAAAACTAATCGACCTTACCATAAAAGCAACCACCGTCTCTGAAGCGATCTCTCCGTGGGCTGCACATTCTTGTCCTATTTCTCGTATGATATTCTTTATCACACTTTCTGCTTGAGTGGGAGGCATTGTGGCTAAATGAAGCAATAATTTTCTTTTAGTAATTTCATTTATGCACTTTTCCTGGTTAGATTCCATTATTAGATCTGGAATATCCACACTGTCTACTGAGTTATTACTATTTAAGTTTTTAATTATAATCTTGTTTCCTCCTGGATTTTTTTTTTCACTTTAAATGACGCTAATGACAGAGAGTAACTGGGATTTTCCCTGAATTTAAATCATGCCACCCTCAAAAATATATATTGTGACATTAAAAAAATTAGTTAGGGATGATGGCACATGTGTTAAATCCCAGTACTTAGGAGGCAGATGCAAATAGATTTCTATGAGTCTAGCCTGGTCTACATAGTGAGTGAGTGAGCCAGGGCTATGAAGTGAGACCCAGTCTCATAAAAAAATTACAAAAAGATAAATAAATAAACAAACAAACAAACAAACAAACAAAAGCAAGCTTAGGAGAATTTGGGTGAAAAAAAGAAAAAAGAAAAGAAAAACAACAAAAAACAAAAAACAAAAAAACAAGCCCCTGCGTAGGCAGCAGGACTACAGCTTGTAAAAGAAAGTGCTAATCAATACATCCACTAACGGATCTTTCAGAACTGTAATACAATTTCATAACTCTAAGAAATTTTTTTTCTCGGATTATTCCATCCTTGGGATTCCGGACTCTAACAAAAACATAAAAAGTAAATAATGAAAACGTGAGAGCTATGAACCTCTGAAAAAGAACTCCTAGCTGTTACTCTCATCTATTATAAACTAAGGAAGAGTGGTATTTAAGTCAGGGCTCCCGATTTTCCTGAGTATCAGCAACAGCCCAGGGGAGCGTGCAGGTAAAAGGAAACAAAGCCAGGAGTGCTCTGAGAGATGGGAAATGCAGAACTGGACTATCAAAGGTCCAACCACATCGTCAGGAGAGACAAGTACCTCGCCTCCTTGGAAGCCAATTTCCTCATCTGAAAAAGGCGTGCTGTTATCACCTTCTCCTGAACTTAGAGTCTACTGTGGTTAGAAAAGTTCGCAGCTTGGCCAAGCAATGCCAGCCATCAGCGAGCATATCTGTGGGGACGTCAGACCTGCCGGCCACACAGCCAGGTTGACCCCGCTCCATCCTGCGCGCTTGCACAGAGCGAGATGCCTGCCCACCCACCCTGTAGGTTACCTACTACCAGCACTAGTTCTGTAGCCGTCCGACGTCCGTCTTCTCGCCGGTACACCCGCGACTTAACGGCCTGGAGCTCCCTGGGCGCTGGGCTTGGCCGGAACGCCAACCGGCCGCGGCTCTCCCGGCCAGCCCCAGATCCTAAGCGGCAGTCGCGTAACCGTGGAAACGGAACGCGACGCCAGAGGCTTGGGGCGGGGTCTGGCTATGGGGTGTGGCCAGAGGGCGGGGCGGACAGAGGAGGGCGGGAAGGGCGGCTGGAATGGGTCCTCTGGGACCTTGAGAAGAGGGGTGTAGGGTTCTCCCTCAGCCTCCCAAGAGACAAGAACTCAAGTCCCAGGCGGCAAAGGCACTTTCGCTACACCTCAGTTTTAAGACAATGATACATGAATTCTAAAACAAAGGTTTGATGTGCAGACGTTGTTCATGTTGATAGTGTGAAAACATGGAAAATATATCTTTTGAAGAGAATGAGAAAGCCTGGGGTTCTTGGAATTCAAAGTTTATAGTTTTATCAAAAGAATGCTTTCATGTTCTGTTTCTGAAAGGAAGTCTTTATCCTGATGTTCCAAAAGGCCATAGTAAAACTTTTCATTTAGGAAGTTTTTTCACACCAGGTATAGTAGTGTAGGCTCAAAGTCCCAGCCCTTGGGATGCAGAGATAGGAAAATGCAGAGTTTTAAGACACCCTACACTGTATAGTAAGAAACTATCTACCCCCACCACCTCTAAGATGCAAGTAAGGAAACCTGTGCGTTTGGAATTGGGGATAATAATTTTTGTTTGTTTTCTTGAGAGAGGGTAAAACTATGTAGTCTTGAATGGTCTGGAATTGAACATGTAGACCAGGCTGATCTTGAATTCACAGAGTTCTACCTGCCTCAGCCTTCCAAACACTGGCTGTGTGCCACCATGCTGGGTCAATGATGGTGTTTTTGGTACCTGTCTTAGTCAGGGTTTCTATTCCTGCACAAACATCATGACCAAGAAGCAAGTTGGGGAGGAAAGGGTTTATTCAGCTTACACTTCCATACTGCTGTTCATCACCAAGGAAGTCAGGACTGGAACTCAAGCAGGTCAGGAAGCAGGAGCTGATGCAAATGCCATGGAGAGATGTTCCTTACTGGCTTGCTTCCCCTGGCTTGCTCAGCCTGCTTTCTTATAGAACCCAAGATTACCAGCCCAGAGATGGTCCCACCCACAAGGGGCCTTTCCCCCTTGATCACTAATTGAGAAAATGCCTTTCAGCTGGATCTCATGGAGGCATTTCCTCAACTGAAGCTCCTTTCTCTGTGATAACTCCAGCTGTGTCAAGTTGACACAAAACTAGCCAGTACAGTACCTAAAAATGTTTGTTGCAGGGTTGGAGATATGGCTCAGAGGTTAAGGGAACTGACTGGTATTCCAGAGGACTGGGTTTGAATCCCAACACCCACATGGAGGTTTACAGCTGTCTGTAACTCCAGTTCCTGAGAGTCAACTCCTTCTGGCCTCTGCATATACCAGGCATGCCAGTGGCCTGTAGACATACACTCAGGCAAAACACCCATACATGTAAAATAAAATAATAATTTTTGAAGCTTTCAATATTTGTTGGGTAAGTGTAATGTACTTTTTTATTGGATATTTTCTTTATTTACATTTCAAATGCTATCCCCTTTCCTGCTTTCCCCTCTGAAAATCCCCTATCCCTCCCCCCACACCCCCCACCCCCCCACTCACCAAACTGCCCACTCCCAATTCCTGGCCCCGGAATTCCCCTACATTGGGGTATAGAGCCTTCACAGGACCAAGGGCCTCTCCTCCCATTGATAACCGACTAAACCATCCTCTGCTACATATGCAGCTGGAGCCATGGGTCCCTCCATGTGTACTCTTTGGTTGGTGGTTTAGTCATACTTTTAAAAAACTTTTTATTATATTTAGTTATTTATGGGGAGCACACATGAGACCACACACTCATGGTGATCACAAACAACCCAGTTTCTTCTCTTCTACCACATTTGTTCTTGGATCATTTTAGCCATGTGCCTTTCATGGCTGCGGCATCCTAACAAACTGTTATAGTAACTTTCTGTTACTGTAGTAAACACGATGACCAACAACATCTTAGGGAAAAAGGAGTTTAGTTGGCTTTCATTTCCAGGAAACACTTTTATCACCGAGTGACTAAAGAGCAGAAACTCACAGCAGGACCGTGGAGCGGAAGCCGTGGTGAAAGGCTGCCACCGTGGAGAAATGCCGCCACCGTGGAGAAACGCCGCTTTAGTGGTCTGCTCGCTGGCTCATGCTTAGCTAGCTTTCTTTTTTTCTGTCTTTAGTTATTTTAATATTTTATCTATGTATTTACTTATTCATTTACTGGGTGTGTGTGCATGTGTCTGGTAGGCGAGGCCAGAAGAGGCCATCGGACCCTTTGGAGATGGAATTGCAGGCACTTATTTGTAAGCTATTTGATATGAATTCTTGGATCTGAATAATTATCTTCACGGTAATGTACAAGGGTCTTAAGGTCTCTGCTCTGCCGATGGCTGTGTTCATTCCCTTTATAATATCTATTTGTTCTGTTCCCCAAGGGTACCCGGGAATCCTTGTTAGTGGTTATGCGGGTACTCACTTTACCGTTGTTTATTCCACAGTACGTGTGCATTACATTTTTTGTATGACACATTTTATAATAAAAAGTAAAGATGAAATGTTATAGAATTCTTCATATTTAATAATGCTTTTTGGCTAACAACTATTTAAATAGTTATATTTTAACAGAAGTTTTTAAAAGTTTAAGAATTAATTGTTTTTTTTTAAACGATTTCTCCATTGTTCTCCATTATTAGCCATCTGCTGAAGAGCAATTAGCTGGATTTTTTAGCACAGGCGTGATGATTGAGGTAATGATAAATGCTGCACACCGAGTCCCAAAGCCTTTCATCTCCCCTCTCCTAGGATGTTTCCGGGCAGGAGAATCTCAGGGTCCTTTCTTTCTTCCTTTCTGTCTTAGTCAGGGTTTCTATTCCTGCACAAACATGATGACCAAGAAGCAAGTTGGGGAGGAAAGGGTTTACTCGGCTTACACTTCCACCCTGCTGTTCATCACCAAAGGAAGTCAGGACTGGAACTCTAGCAGGTCAGAAAGCAGGAGCTGATGCAGAGGCCATGGAGGGATGTTCTTTACTGGCTTGCCTTCTCTGGCTTGCTCAGCCTGCTCTCTTATAGAACCCAAGACTACCAGCCCAGAGATGGTCCCACCCACAAGGGGCCTTTCCCCCTAGATCACTAATTGAGAAAATGCATTACAGTTGGATCACATGGAGGCATTTCCTCAACTGAAGGTCCTTTCTCTGTGATAACTCCAGCTGTGTCAAGTTGACACAAAACTAACCATTACACTTTCTTTCTTTCTTTCTTTCTTTTTTTTTTTTTTTTTTTTGAGACAGGGTTTCTCTGTGTAGCCCTGGCTGTCCTGGAACTCACCCTGTAGATCAGGCTGGCCTCAAACTCAGAAATCTGCCTGTCTGCCTCCCAAGTGCTGGGATTAAAGGCGTGTGCTGCTGCCACCACCCGGCCATAAGAGAAATTAAAAGAAAACAAGGAAATGAAAAAAGAAGCAAACTCATGAATTATATATTGTGATCACATGTCAGATTCATAAACCAAGTACAGTTTCAAGCCTGTGGCCCTGGTCAGGGAAATGTGTGCTGCTATGGTCAGGGAAATGTGTGCTGCTAGGCATCAGATGCAGTGGTTCTCAGCTGCAGAGTCCTGGCATGCTCTGTCAGCAACATTTGGATACTTGCCGCACTAGACAGTTCTATGCCAACTTGACATGAGCTAAAATTCTCCGAGAGGAGGGAACCTCAATGAACCAAAAACCTCCATAAGATCAAGGTGTAGGCAAGACTCTAGGGAGTTTTCTTAATTAGTAATTGATCAGATGGACAAAGCCTATGGTGAGTGTTGCCATCGCTGGGCTGGTGGTCCTGGGTTCTATAAGAAAGCAGGCTGAGCAATCAATCCACGGGGAGCAAGCCAGTAAGCAGCACTCCTCCATGGCTTACTGCATCAGCTCCTCCATGTTTCTGCCTGTTTGGGTTCCTGTCCTGACTTCAGGATGAACAACGATGTGGAAGCATAAGCCAGATAAACCCTTTTCTCCCAAGGTTGCTTGGGCCATGGTGTTTCATCACAGCAATGGTAACCCTAAAACACTTGCCTATGATGGACTGTATTGGAGTTTCTGCATAGACACTGCCAAAGGAGCGCCCTACAGTGAACTTTGATTTACCTTTCGTATTTGTTTATACATGTGGAACATGTTACTATGTTCCCACCCCACCCCTGCCCTTTTGTGTTGTGTGTATTTGGCTCATGCATGTGAGTGTGTGGATGATTGTATCCACGTGTACACACCAGGAGGCCAGAGCCAGATGGCAGCTGTTCCTCTTCTAGTACTCCCCACCCCACTCTTACTGTACAGTTCTCTCCTGCTACTCTAAAACCTTTCTCTGGATAGCTCATCTCCTGCAGATCATAAGCCCAGTCTTTTATTTTACATATCAGCCCAGTCATTTACTTCAGATTTCCTTGTGAGTATCCTAAGAATCAGCATCCAGTGACCCCAGCCGCTTAATTCTTAAGCGACAGCAAGCATACATTTTATTTTAACTTTGCAAAAGAATCCAGAGATCATCCTGCCTTTGTTAAATACAGAGGAAAAACTAGCTGGATGGAACCTCGCCCTGAAATTACCATTTCTACTACACCCTGGCTGACCTTAAACTCAAGAATCTGCCTGCCTTTGTATCTTTCTGACAAGCTGACTCATTAATGCAGCTGCCTTTGTTCCTTTAGATTCGTGTGAAGCCCCTCACATAATTCATATTGCATCTGTATTTTTTGCATAGTTGACAAATCATATATTTTCAAACTCGTGTTTTTAAAGTTCTTTTCTACATCCTTAAAAGGCTGTCCTGAAGGTCCCAGTGTGTACCATTTTGCTGAGACATTAGCCACACATTTGCCTCCCTAACTCATGCTGTCTCAGATTACCATGAAATCATTAACGTTAACAGGTAGGACATTCTTTGGAGGAAGAACGTAAAATATGTACATTATTATACAATAAGCCTTATGCCCATGGCAGCCATTGATTCTCATGTCCCAGGGGTCCATGTTCCACCAAGGCCATGCCAGATTTGGCAGAAAGAGGGGAATATTACTTAGGTATTAAGTACTGCATAAATCCATCTTTGCTAAAATTCTAAGAGTAACATTCCACTTTTAACTTGAGGTTGGAAAAACATGCCAAAGATTACATCCAATTGGTAAGTTTGGTTTGAATGTGAAAGACCACAATAGGCTCATATATTTGAATTTTTTTTTATGTAGTTGGTGGAACTGTTTGGGGAGGATTGGGAGGTGCGGCCCTTGCGTCAATGGGAGTGGGCTTTGAGGTATCTAAAGCTCATGACATTCCTGGTTAGCTCTCCCTCTGCCTGCAATTTGTGGACTAGATATAACCTCTTGGCTACTACTTAAGTTCCATACCTACCTGCCTGCTACCATGATTCTCCATCATAATGGTCATGGACTCACCCTCTGAAAACTGTAAGAAAGCCCCCAGTTAAATGATCTCCTTTCTAAGTTGTCTTGGGCATGTTGTCTGTCACAGCAACAGAAAGGTAACAGGAAAGACTGCAAGTAGGAAGACAAGAGCAAGTCACCTGAACACACCTGGTTTGGACTTCAGCTCTGCATCCATGATGCCAATCTTTTCCTCCAGGATCAACACCTCCATGTTTTTATTGGAATGAACCAACATTGATTTAACAGTAGGCCTGCCCTGCTTGGTGTATGCCTACATCCCTGGTCTCTTCTCCTTCACACTCCTCACTCTCATCTGTCACTCAGACTGTTAAAGTTTCTTAGCTTGTGTTCTGAGACAGATTTTTTTCCTAGGGCAATGCAACACTTTACACTTTTGTTCACTCCAGAAGAGGAGCCCACAAGGAGTCAGATGGAGAGAGCCCCAGTGGGTAGATCAATGGAGAAGTGAGGCTTTAGGCATTAAGGGGCTTTCACTTAAACATTTAACATGATCCATTTCCTGCTTCTCCAAGACAAAGGCCCCGTGGGCTCTTTACACTAGGAGGAACGGTTTGGTGGCACTGTAAAACCTTTCACCAAGAGGGGCCAGAACTGACCAGTTTCCCTCTTTGTCAGAATTATTCAGTCCCTTTCGGTAGCCCCCAAATCACTAGTTCTGAGGGAGAAACACAATCCACGCCCTTCCCCAAACCTGATGAAGCTCACCAAGCTGGCTAGCTGGCTGGCCAGCCAACCTCAGGAATCCACCCGTCTCCTTCTGAGATTGCATGTGTGCCCCACACCCTCAGCTTTTGTAAAATGTGAGTTCTAGGATCAAATTCAGGTCTTTGTGCTTGTGAGGTAAGCAGTTTACTGGCTGAGCCATCTCTACAACTCCTCTTTATATGTCATTCATAAGCAAAATCCTGTAATGTCTATGATTCCATTGACAGAAACTTAATATCGTCTTGGACTGGGTCAGCGGTGTCCACGCTGATTCGTGATTGCTTCTCCTTCATGGTGCTCCAAGCCTATTTTACATCCAGCCTTAAGACTCAGACATCCTCATGTCTTATCAGGGACCCTACTTCTTATATATCATGAACTGAATATATGTATCATAATTGGCTGAAGTGGTCCTCTGCTACTAGTTATTTGACATTTTCTCAAACTTTGATATTATAAACAACCCTTGGATAGATACATTTCAGGATAAACCATTTGTTTCACATGTAATATATTCAGGGATGATTTCCAGATATGAAATTCTAATTTTAAATTCTTTTTTTTTTTACATAATCCTTCATGGCAGAGATATGCTCAGTTTTATGAAAAGAAAGCTGTCCAATTGCTTTCTTTTTTTTTTTTTTTTCTTTTTGGAGACAGGGTTTCTCTGTATAGCCCTGGCTGTCCTGGAACTCACTTTGTAGACCAGGCTGGCCTCGAACTCAGAAATCCACCTGCCTCTGCCTCCCAAGTGCTGGGATTAAAGGCGTGTGCCACCACCACCGGCCCCAATTGCTTTTTAAAGTGGCTGTATCATTTGCACTCTGATTAGCAATAAAGCTGATTCGGGAGTTCTACCATCCTTCTTGATTTGGGCTGAAAGATCCTGGCAGAATGTAAAAGGACACAGAAGCCCTGAAATTGGCAAGATAGACGTCAGTGTTAGCAGAACTAGCTTCACTGATTTAGAAAAATAGAGGTGCACAATGCTCTGGCCACTCCTTGAACCTGTGTGTCTGCCAATGTTCTGACCAGGTGTGTGCCCATTGCTGCACCTTCATTAGACTCTTTCCTTGTACCCCTCCCATACCCATTTCTTGAGAATAGACATTGTTTAGATCTGGAAATCCCCTAATCTCCCCCTTCTCCTTTCCCCCCTGAGGGCCTATAAAAACTGGGAACTCTTTCCCCTCGAGGACGACTCCTCTACCCCTGCGTGGGATATGAGTCGTCCCCAGAGCTCTGGCTTTCCCCGAATAAAGCCTCATGTGGTTTGCAACAAGCTCGGTCTGTCGTGAGTTCTTGGGTGTCTGCTATTGTCCTGAGGCCTGAGTGAGGGGCTCCTCTCGGAGTCTTTCAGGGCCATTACAATGTCCTGTGTAATGACCGAGACTATTTCACCTGTCTCTGAGCCATCTATGGACCATCTTCCAGGAAATGCCCCCTTTTTCCCTTCCCACTCTTTCCAAGTTTTAAGTAGCTATTTGCTTCTGGCTGGTGGGTTTTAAGAGATCTTGTGTATTAGGTAGTATGTTTTATCATATGTATGTTATGCAGACTTTTTCTCCATGCCTGTGACTTGCCTTTTCTGTCTTGTTTCTTCTTTCGTTCAACTGGGCATCTCTGAGAGCAACATAGTTAACACAGTTTAGCCCATCAGCTTTTTCTATCATGCCTCTGGTGTTTGATTAAAATCACTCTTCATGATGCCTGTGGTAGAGCATGTCTTGCTCTGTACT
The DNA here is from genome assembly GCF_000001635.26 of Mus musculus. Classification (NCBI taxonomy): domain Eukaryota; kingdom Metazoa; phylum Chordata; class Mammalia; order Rodentia; family Muridae; genus Mus; species Mus musculus. The sequence goes on from NC_000070.6 coordinate 34,738,108, forward strand.
CTAAAGGTGGAGGCAAGAGGATTGCAATTTTAAAGCCATCATTGACTATATAGAAAACTTGTCAAAACTTAAAAAAAAAAGTAATCTTGTGTCTTTTCTGTGATATTTCCTATAACTGTTGTGATTTACAGAAAAGCTTATGGTCAGTCTGACTTAATTTCTGTGATGTTATAGTACTATGTATCTTTCTGCTTCTAATTAAGTCTAGGTGCCCTACCATGGGCGACTCGTTTGTTAGAGACACTACACTCCATTCATGTGCTCTATTCTGGACCTTCTTCTATTCACTTGATCCATGTGCCTATCTTTAGTTAATATACTGTTATAGCTACTGTAGCTTTGACGTAAGTCTTCAGGCCAGGGAATATCAGTCTTTTGTTTTATTTTTAGGGGATTTCTTTACATTATTTTGAGAACCAAGTACATGGGCACTGTAGCTACATCACTCCCTCTGTCCTACCCCAGGCTTTTCCCATCATTGCTTCCTAGTTCGTGGTTCTTTAAGTATTACTGTTGTTACACACACATACACACACACACATATTTAACAGCTTACTGAGTCCATTTAGCTTTGTTCCTTTGTGCATGTGCCCGGGGCTGATTCTTGGGATCAGATAGCCCATGTATGAGATCACCCATGAAGGAGATTGGTTCTCCTCTCAGTGGCTATTGACCTCCTGTGGCTCTTCACCTATGCACAGGGATATTGGAATTTCCCCTGTCTTCACTGGCACACCAAGAGGTGTTTTCGTTGCGCTGGACTTGTTCATGGTTTCAAGCATACTGCTGGCATTTTGTGGGTCAAGCTTCGCTGGCATGTCTAGAGGACAATACTTAGCAGCAGGACCCTGGGCCTCTGGCTCTTACCATCATTCTTCCCATTCTTCTGCATTTTCTCTGAGCTTTGGTGTAGGGGTTGTGTTACAGGTGTATCAGGTGAAGCTGCACACTGCACAGTAGCAGTGTTTACCTTCAAGGGTCTCAGTAGTATTCCCCGCCCCCAGGGAGCCTTTATGGAAGACTGACAAGATCAGTGATTGCCCTCAAACACATCAGGTGAAAGCCCTATCTGTAAAAGGAACTTTTGAGATCTTATTTAAAAACAACCCAGTAGTCTTGGTAAAACCATCTCTCCTTGAACATGCCTTTGTCTATCTCAGTCCTCCCAGGAGACTGTCCATCTCTCCAGGATGTGCAATCTCTCCTGCTGGACCTCTAGCTTGCTCTGCCCTTGAGCCATCACCTTCTTGGCACTTTCTCCAATGTTACTGCTTCATGACGATGTGTAAGATAGTCTGATGGTTTGTATATGCTTGTCCCAGGGAATGGCACTATTAGGAGGGAATGGCACCTTGTTGGAGTAGGTGTGTCACTGTGGATGTGGGCTTTGAGTCCCTCATCCTAGCTGCCTAGAAGCCAGTCTTCTGCTAGCTGCCTTTGGAGCAAGAGGAGGAACTCTCAGCTCCTCCAGCCCCACATCTGCCTGCATGCTACCATGCTCCTGCCTTGATGACAGTGGACTGAACCTCTGAACCTGTAAGCCAGCCCCAATTAAATGTTATCCATATAAGAGTTGGCTTGGTCATGGTTTCTGTTCACAGCAGTAAAACCCTAAGACAGATAGCAGGCTCTGCCCCACACATCAGCACTCTAACAAGTATCCAAGCTTGATTAGCTCCGTTCCCTCTTTATCAACCTTGTGAGGTGGCTGCTCTTTTGCAAAAGAGGAAAGTGAATCTTAGGGAGGAAACATGAAATGCCCTGGGTCACTCAGGCCACTAAGGTGAGGTCTCCCACTCACGCCCTTTGCCACAGACCCTTACAGCTTGCTGTTCAGCAAAGCCTAAGCTGTACAGCTCTGTTGTTTCCACAGTAGCTTGTCTAGAGTGAGGAACTTGAGGACTGATGCTCATGTCTTACTACAGCTGACTAATATTTCAGGAAGTCAAAAAAAAAAAAAACAAGAAAGAAGTCATTTCCCCTATTAATCAAGCTGATTAAGACAGATAAGCATGTTTGATTAGATACTATAATGACCATAGGAAACCTATACTGAATTTGTAAATCAATAGTTATAAGGAGTCATTTCAGTCAGGTGCTGTTATGTTCCATAGATTAAACAAAAATGAAGCAGAGAGATAAGGTGATTTTTGCCTAAGGTCACACAGCCTATGGTGCCTGGACTATATATTATCATTCATATGCACTGGGGCAGAATATTCATTTACAAGGGCATCTAGGAATTATGAGGGGTATATTGTGTGGAAAATGACTTCTCCCTGAAAGCCAAGACTCTTAGTCTTATAGGATGTGTGCCAGAGGGAGATACTCTACAGTGTGTTCCGTCTGTTGACAATTCCCTACAGAGCAATCTGATCTAGGCAATTTCTCAGTTAAGGTGTCTCATCTTGGATGACTCTAGGCTGTGCAAAGTTGTCAGTCAAGGCTAACCAGGACAGTCACTGCCTTGGGGGAGATGCCTCTCCTTTCTGATAGTTGCTTTGGGAATGAGGACTGCTCTCAAGTCTTACTCATAGTTGTTTCTTCTCCAACTCCATATAAATCCATGTGGCAGGATGGTGTTAAGCAATGAGTCCTCTGAGAGATGGTTATGTCATATAGGATGAGACCTCTTAAGTGGAATTATCATTCTTATGGAGAAGGCCCTAGAGAGCTATGTTCCCTTCTACAGATGTTCAATATGCTAATGCTTTGATCTTGGATTTCTCTAAACTGGGAGAGATAAATTTCTGCTGTTTATAAACTACCCAGTTATTGTTTTGTTAAATCAGACCAGGTAGATTAAGATAGATCTGAACAGGCTAGATAATAAGTCCAAGGTCCATATATGACTATATCTGTAGGTGCTGGCCACAATCCAACTGCATTTGGTTAGAATATTAAGATGAGGGCCATTGATAGTACGAAATGCCTGTGCATATTTGTCTGTGAACACAGACTAGGGATATGGGGGGGATGCATGTTTTGTTTCCAGATAATGTAATTTGGGGTTCTAAATGGCAGGAAGTTCACTGATGACCCTGCATGAAGAAAGAAAGTGCAAAGCCACATGTCTATGATCACTGTCACAGATCCCGAACTTTCTTGTCACTGCAGCCAGAGCCCTGGTTAGTGTATTTCTTTATATTTTTTTAAGACAAACTAATTCGCTGGGTGGTGGTGTTGCACGCCTTTAATCCCAGCACTTGGGAGGCAGAGGCAGGGGAATTTCTGAGTTCGAGGCCAGCCTAGTCTACAGAGTGAGTTCCAGGACAGCCGGGGCTACACAGAGAAACCTTGTCTCAGAAAAAAGAAAGAAAGAGAGAAAGAAAGAAAGAAAGAAAGAAAGAAAGAAAGAAAGAAAGAAAGAAAGAAAGAAGAAAGAAAAAGACAAACTAATTCTTATTTTAAAAATTTATTTTATTTATATGAGTACAATGTTGCTGCCTTCTGACACATTAGAAGAGGGCATTAGATACCATTACAGATGGTTGTAAGCTAGCATGTGGTTGCTGGGAATTGAACACAGGACCTCTGGAAGAGCAACCAGTGCTCTTAACTGCTGAGCCATCTCTCCAGCCCCTGATGAACTATTTCTTACTCTGTTGGCACACTTAAAAAGCACTTCCTGGGCTTCGCTTCTAGGAGACGTGTTTGCTCTCTACCCTCTACAGAGCCCTGAGCTAATCTCAGCTATGTAGAAGTTCTAGTGTTTTCTGCCAATTTTTGTGATTAGTTCATCAGAAGCATAAGGCCTCGGCGAGTCAGTGATTATTAGAATAGATGAAGCAACTACTCCAGCCAAACACTTTTCCTATAAGTTAACTTGAACAGTCTAGTCATCTCTATTTCAAGGGAGAACTAGTTTGTCAGCAAATCTTCCATAAACACAGACATGTGTGATATTATTATATAGATCAAGGCCCTATAATCTGCAAGCTAAATCCCATCCTTGCCAGTGTTTGCACAGCCTAAGTATTAGGCAGCTTTCTGCTGCTCGGGCACAATATGCCCGAGAAAACCAAGAAAAGAAGGGAAGATTTATTTTGGCTCATAGTTTCAGAAGTTGTCAGTCAGTCATAACTTGGCTCCATTGATTCTGGCTGATGAGGACCAGGACAATTGCTGTGGGATGTTTTTTTCTGGGCAGGGCATGGGTGTTACTCCATTAAACCCTCAACAATACGGCTGCCTGCATAAGACCTGCCAAGACCATACCCATTGACATGCCAACATGGATAGAGGCCAAATTCATAAGGTTCCCACCCCTAGGGGAAGAGCTACAGGCAGTCAACTGGGGCCAGTAGATGAATGAGTCCTGATAGGTTATCTGATCCAAAATGGTCATCCCTAAACATATGTGCATATAAGCAACACTAGAAGAAGTCATGAACTTGAGAGGGAGTGGGAGGATACAGAAGGGGCTGGAGGGAAGAGAGGAAGGGGTAGAAATGCCATAATACAGTATTCATGTATAAAATTCTAAATATACTTAAAGACATAAATTAAAAAATGTTAGCTTTTAGTAAATAGAGTCTTAGAAAAGTGCTATAGCCTTGGATATTCTTTTGCTTTTTAGTGATTATTGGAAGTCTTGGTTCAGGGCTTTTGAATCACAGGACACAAGGGTCAGGTATAGAAGGCTCTCAAACCCTAACTTCTATAGACAAGTTTCTTTCCCAACAAGAAAATATAAGTGAATCCTCTCTGAATTATTTATATGCAAGGCAAAGAACTTAAAATTTGCCTTAATCTATTTGATGAAACTTGATGTTTTTGTTAAGCAAACACTAATCACCCTTCTGCAGGTTATGGCTCATGACATGTTCTTTCCTTCTTTCCAACTGTAACAAGAGTGAGCATGCTTACAGGTCTGATGCAGAAACGAGTCAGGTAGGGTACAGGAGTGTGCTTCCATTGCCTTGAAACAGCATTTTTCCCTTCCCAGTTAGTTTGTCTCCACTCTGCAGGTGGAGGTGGTGCTCAGCCTGCCTTGGAATATGCTTTGGAATATTTTAGTTTTCCATGAAAACATTCACAGTATAGAAAAACAGAGAGAGAGAGAGAGAGAGAGAGAGAGAGAGGAGTAGAGAAGAGAAGAGAAGAGAAGAGAAGAGAAGAGAAGAGAAGAGAAGAGAAGAGAAGAGAAGAGAAGAGAAGAGAGCAAAGGACATCAGGACATGAGTATGCCTGAAAATGCCACACAAGATTTTGTTACTTTGAAAAAGGAAGGAAGCAATGAAGGGAGGGAGGGAGGGAGGGAGGGAGGGAGGGAGGGAGGGAGGGAGGGAGGGAGGGAGGGAAGAAGGAAGGAAGGAAGGAAAAAAGAAGGAAGGAGCCAGGTGGTGGTGGCACACGCCTTTAATCCCAGCACTTGGGAGGCAGAGGAAGGTGGATTTCTGAGTTTGAGACCAGCCTGGTCTACAAAGAACTATACAGAGAAATCCTGTCTCAAAAAAAAAAAAAAGAAAAGAAAAGAAAAGAGAAGAGAAGAGAAGAGAAGAGAAGAGAAGAGAAGAAGGAAGAAGGAAGGAAGGAAGGAAGGAAGGAGAGAAAGAAGAGAATGAAAGACAGGAAAGAAGGGAAAAGAAAAACACAGATAACTATAACTGTAATGATAATTTTAAAAGGCAGTTGAAAATTCTTACAGCCCAACATCACTCTGACCACATAGCAACAACCGGTTTTGAGTACATTTATTTCTTCTGGGAACACCGTCTTTTGTGGTGACATTTCAGCCGATGAGCTCTAATCAGTCCTCGGCTCATTTTCCTTAGCAAGGATAGAAGGTGTTTTCTTTCTTTCGGGCAGAATGAAGTCGGCGTGTCCTGGGGAGAGCCTGGGGAAGGTGTAGTTGATATACTTCTGAAACGCGGCCCTGGTCTCCTGCAGTTCCTCCTCCAGGAAATCTTTCCAGTTTGTCATGATTCCCAGTTGCTTGGCCACAGAGAGCAGCTCCCCCTGGGTATTGACAAGTTTGCCCATCATATTGTCAAGAGTGGCCTGGTGTGTTTTTTCCGCCTCTTGAAGCACTTCTTGTACTTCTTCTTGCTTCTGCCTCTGAGCCATGCCGTAGTAGATGGTCATCTCGTGCTCCTTTGCTTTGATCAGCTGGCCCAGGCTTGTCTTCTTGTCTTTAATGACGGTTACGCCAGTGGTTACAAATTCCTCCAGGACCTTGCTACAAGAGATCATACACATTTACCAGTTAGAGCGACTGGCCACTAGAAACACAGTGACTTGACCATGAATCACAGAAGAGTTACCCTGGTATGCCTGAGCTTTCAGACTATATTAGCTATCCATAATCGATTAAAATATAGTTCTCAGAGGCTGGGGCAAAACCGCTAATGTAATATCTAATGGCGTCACTGAGATTCTGAGTTCACTCTGTCCATTGTGCTTAAAAAATATTTTGTTTTTAATAGGCGGGTTAGAGTCCTAAACCCACAGAGTCATTTCCTCATATCAATTCAGCTGATTTCTATTTCTCTGAGACGGTATCGTTAATGTTTGGTTTCCGTTACTTTGAGCAGACTTGAACCAATTGTGTAACTCAAGCTGACCTCCAACTCCTTTTTACTTTTGAGATTATAATATAATGACATCACCTCTCCCTTCTCTTTCCACCACTCCTTGCTCTCTTTCAAGTTATGTCCTTTTCATTAATTGTTGTTACATGCATATGTGTATTTAAATATACATTTATATGTGTCCATTCCTAAGTAGAACCTGCTTGATACGTAGACTGTTACTTGTACGTGTGTTTCGGCTGACCACTTGGTACTGGGTAACCTCTCGCTGTACTCCTCCCTGGGGAGGACTCTCTCTCCTGTTCTCACCCTTCCTCGGTTGCCTGTAGTTCTCAGAGTGGAGGTGGCACTTCGTGGGTTTTCTCCTGTCTACTTTGAACTCCTATTGTTGCCCTTGTTTGACTCATGTTGGGCAGCTATGTTGGTAAGGCTTTCTGGATGTAGGTTCTGACATTAGAAACAAAATCTCCCAGGAAACTCTTTGATCCTAACCTCCAACTCTTGATCTCCCTAAGTGCTGGGTGCTGAGATTATAGGCCAAAGCCACCAAACCCTGGTTCTTCATCTTTAGGATAAAAGGAAGAAAACTTTACACTCACAGGCTAGCTTTATGTTTCATCTTGACTTAACATGAGCTATATCTAATTATAAATTATCTCTAAGTTTCTGATTACAGAACCAAAATCCCTTTTTACTTAAAATTAATGAGAAATCAAAAGTCATAATTTATATATAAGTTTTATCTATTGATGTTAACAGAATTAGTAACTAAAAGACAGACAATTAAAAAACACATTTATCAGCCAATACAAAATAACAATACATTAATTATATCTTAACACAAATACTTTTATGAAAAATATTTTCCCAAACAAAATATATTTGGTGAAAAGACTGGACTAGGTTTACATTCATTTGCAAAATTCTTTTATGTATGGCGTTAAACAAAGCTGTTTTTCATGTTATTTCAGCGTATTGTGACACCCTACATATTAAAAGTCATTAAAAATAACACTCATTAGAGAAAGAGAATAAAAAGAAATAACACCATCCCCTTGTCAAAGAATGAGTTTATTTCTGGATGTGTGTGTGTGTGTGTATATGTGTGTATGTGTATGTATGTGAACATATCAAGGATATAGTCCTTGTTATATGAAGTGTGTTTGGGGTGACAAAGAGCAGTAATTAAGAACTTGTGTGTTTTCTTCTGTATATTTCGGTAAAGTCAATATTTTAATGTATTCAGCTACTAGTTTACAAAGGAAAGATGAAGAACACACCCGCAACAGTACATGAGCCAGGCTGGAAACAATGATCCCTAAGTGTTTATGGACAGGTGTTTGTTGGTCCTTCTCAGTCTTTTAATACTGGAGGTACAAAATGAGAAACATAGTATTGAGAAGACTCACTGTTTACTGAGAAGGAGGATGGAATACGACTGAGAATAAGATACAGGCCTTTCCAGAAGTGTTGGCAACTCTCAATCCCTTAGGCTAACTGTTAGATACTTGAGCTACCATTTTTCTTAAATCAACCCCTCTCTCCCTCCTTCTCCCCGCCACCTTCGTCCCACTTCCTCTCTCCTACATTTGTGAATATCGGTGTTTGATATATCCCACAATAGAACCAAGAAAATGCTGGGCACTGTTCAGTTCTATGCCTTAGCCTCCTTTCTTTCTTTCTTTCTTTCTTTCTTTCTTTCTTTCTTTCTTTCTTTCTTTCTTTCTTTCTTTCTTTCTTTCTTTCTTTCTTTCTTTCTCTAGGTGGATTTTAGTGGCGTCGGACGCTAACTTGCCGATGTGCTCTCTGGAGTACCTTTTCTCTTCTTCGATAGCTTTCTGAGCAATCCTTCTCTCTTCTTCCCTGGCTTTCTTCACAGCCTCCATCTTCTCCTGGTGACACTCCATCATAATCCTCTGGATCCGATGGACCATACGCTGTTCTGCAGCTGTGTGCTCTCTGTTCAGCTCTTCCTTCATCTGTTGAATCATATTCACCTTGGTTTTGTCTTCTAGAGCCTTAAAGAAAGGGAATGGGAAGCTGGGCTTAGATCTTACAGGTTTGATGTCTTTAAATGAAGACTGAGAAGCAAGAACCATCATTTACTTGATATAACGGGTACCTGTTAAATAGGTGATTTAAAAGTAGTTGTGAATCAATCATACAGAATTTTAAAATTTAAGTAAAATATTCAAACTGTGTGTGTGTATGTCTGCGTGCATGTGCACACACACACACACACACACACACACACACATGAAAGATCACATTGATAGGGGGTGTGCAAAAAGGGAAATAGGTTAGAAAGGGTGGGGTTACAGTTTTCTGACTGTTTTTAATTTTTCTCTTCTTTTCAGTGCTAGTGACCAAACCTGGGGTCTCACAGATGCTAAGTTATCACCAGGCTATAGTTCCAACTAATGCTTTTATTGTCACAGTGTCAGTGTACATGGAAATATAGATATGATATTGGAAAGTGGCAGAAGTAAAAGCCCTGAAGGGAACCTGAGGCTCAGGCAAGCAACACACATTTACTGGAGCCTGTCTTCTAGTCCCCACTGCTGTTCCACATTCCATATCATTAGGGCAGCCACCCTTCCTCATTCATGAGGGAGACAAGAACTCCATTGTTGTTAGGTAGAAGGACCTATGGAATATTTTCAACCAAGAGAAAGGAAGCAGCAGCCAAACCATTATTTGTGAAGTCTCACAAAAGTACCTAAAGGAAAAACCTGTCACTATTTGGACGTGCCTACTAACTCTACAGGATGCCAGCGCTCTGCTGGGCAAAGACACTACAAACACAAATACTCTTGGATCTCTACTCTCAGAGGACTCACTGTACACTGGACGACATCAAGAATTGCATTAGCATCCAAGATTTGATATTTGTTCCTTGTAATTGCATAATGAGTGCTGTATCAGAAATATATTTAAGAAGAGCAGTTGTTGCGTTCTGAACTTTCAAAACCTTTAATAAGAGGTAAATCTTTGTCTCCTCCAGTCTTGTCAGAGAATATTAAGGAACTGAGTTACTTCATATGTCCTTTCATCATTGCCTAAGATGATAGAGTCCTTCAAGAAAATGTCACAATTTTGTAAGAAAACCTATCAGTCTAACCTTCTTCCCTCTCCTCTACCTTCCCTCTTCCCCCTCATTCGTTCCTTTTTAGAGCAGTGGAGCCTCATTTTCAAGTGAAATCTTACTCAGATATAAAGCATTAAAACCACCAAGGGGTCTCCTGGTTGAATTTTCTCAACCTCTTTTTGTGCAAATTCTGGAACTTGAGGGAGCAGCTTCTTGAATGTGTATCCAGGGTGTCCTCAGCTGAGGCTACACAGCAAGAGAACTCCAAATGGCAAGGAAACATGCAGTCACTTGCAGCTCCTTAAAAAAAAACTATCTCAATGATAAAAATTATTGATTAGAAGAAGTGTGCATATGGGTCAGTGATAGAGCAGTTTTACCCATAGCATAAGAGACACACTGAGTCTAATCCCCAGCACTGAAAAATTGTTAGAATCCAGGGTCCTCAAGGGAAAATGATTTTTCTTTTTTCAAAGATTTATTCATATATTTTATGTATCTGGGTTTTTGTCTGCATGAATGTCTGTGCATCAGAAGAGGGCATCAGATCCCGTGGGACTACAGTTATAGACAGTTGCAAGCCACAATGCGGATGCGAGGAATTGAACTGAGGGCTGCTAGAAGAACAGCTAGTACTCTTAACTTCTGAGCCATCTCTCTAGCCCAGGAGAAAAAGTTTTCAACTCCTCATTTTGGCTACTTTAAGAGTAGGGGGAAAATCGGGTGTAGTAACGCGTCCTGGCACCCAGGAGGCAAGAAGAGCATCATGAGTTTGAGGCCGGTCTATGTAGTGAGACCCTTTTCCAAAACACAGAATCTGGGGCTGGGGAGGTGACTGAGGAGAGTAACAGTGCTTGCTGAACAAGCATGGGGGCCTGAGTTTGAACCTCCAGCATCCAAGGAAGGAGCTGGAGCATGACGGATCGATCATTCTTGTAACCCCAGTATTGGGAGACACAGACAGGTCAACCCTGGACTGTCGCTGAGCCAGTCAACCTGCTCAAATCAGCTAGTTTCCAGTTCAGGGAGAAACCTTGTCTAAAGGCAATATGATAATAAAGAAAGACAACCCAGGTTCAGGAAGATGATAGCTTAGCTGACAAAGGAGTAAGCTACCAAGCTTGACAGGATGAGTTCAACCCCTGGGCCCACATAGTAGAAGGGAAAGAAATGACTCTAGCAAATTGTCCTCTAGTCTCTATGTCTACATACTAAACATGTGTGCACGTCTATCTTCACACACACAATGCACAACACACGCACACACACACCCCAAAATCAAAAGAGAAACAAACAACAGAAACAGAAAAGAGAAAGAAACACTAGACTCCAACTTTAAGAATCTTTACAGAATGGTTTCCAGTGGCAAATTTTGAAAACAGTTATAGAAAAAAAAAATGGTTGTTTAGAAATTTTACCTTGGTTTTCACTGCAGAAGGCTTTGTCACTTAAGAATCACATTTTCAATAGTAAAACATTTTGAAAGCTAATATTTATAAATGTCTTTAATGCTTAGCCTATTTCAGAAAAAAAGAGTACAATAAAATGTTCTAATATTTGTATCATGCTCTCGAGTTCTTGGCTTGTTTTCTCTATGGGCATGTTGATTTATAATTTCCTGTTTGTACTGAAGTTGGGCAGTAAGCTCACAGAGCCAACTCTGACCAGTAACCATGCCAAACACGGCTGGAGTGGGCTGCTAAGGCGAAGCAGGGATTATCCTGCTCCGTGACAGGAACTGTGGGGGCAGAGCTCCCTTTTCCTGTTGGTCCTAGGACAAAGGCAGTTCATTTAACCTTATCTGCACACACTTAGTATATTCGAGGTGCTCCTTGTGGAATCATGAATGTTTCGTTTGTAGGCCTGAAGTTTCCTAAGCTTCTTATCCATCATGTTATTGGGATCTCTGCCACTTTCCTGCTCTGCCTATGTATCTAGTCCTCCTGCCTATCCCTTGGAGACAGTTCCGTACAAATGTGAAGACGGTTCTGGACTCTGGTCCTCTGAACAGGTTTTGTGACAGAGATATTGAATTCAGCAGTGAATCCGTCTGTTTGCAATGTTGACCAGTTTGTAAGTTACAAAGTTCCTCCCAGCCAGCCTCAGTGTCTAACCACAGAGGAGCAGATACGGGAATGTGGTGTGTACACACAATGGATTCTGTTGTTGTTGTCAGGGAAACTGACACAACTAGAGATAATTATGAATTAACTTGGTCTCAGACAGGAATATCATGCTTCCATCGTGTGTGGTTCCTGGATGCTATGTTGCTACATAAAATTTTGTATGTAGATATGATAGGAAAGTAAAAGAAAACTGTCCAGAGAAACAAAGAAAACTATTGGGAGGCATGAAAATGAGAAGAGAGGGTGTGGAGGTAATACTTACAGATACAGTGTATACGTGTGTATGCTGAAGTGTCAGTATGTAGCACATTGTTGTGCACAATGAATACATAAGAGTGAAAATTTAAAAAAAAACAAAAAACAGTTCCTCTTATCTCCTGACCACTAGTCCTACTGGAATACTTCAGAGACAGTTAAGATGTCCCTCTTTACATAGGTAGACAGGAAATACATGTAGATGTATGCTTGCTCCTGATTGGACCTGGTGGTAAATATGTATCCTTGTGGGCTGCCTTTCAAAGCCTCTGCAAAATGTGACTTGTCAGAATTTCCTAAGAACCCAGGAATGGACTTGGCCAGAGACTATCATCCTGGTCAGTACTTAATTAAAGCTTGCTTCAAATTTGGCTCAAAAACAAAACAAAACAAAACAAAAAACAAATTTAAGAAAAATTATGAAACCAAATGCCCAGAAGGAAGAGGACAGGTTGATCTATTGATTTAATCGTTTAAGTCCCTGCTATGTTTGTCAAGGCACAGTACTGGACAGGGCTAGCAGAGTGACAGGACAGACTGCCCCTGTGGAGGTTGTGGTCATGTCAGTGAACCAGACATTAAACAACCAATCATACACCCAGTTATTTAGTTCCAACAGTGACACGTGCTGTGAAAGGGCTATTACAGAGCTCATATCTGAGGTTCCCTCCAAACTTTTATGAAACACTCATCTGAACTTTATTAATGACTATTCCACCCATTCTTCCCTTGTCAACTAACAGAAGCACTTTCTCTTTACAACTGCAATGCTTTTTAAAAAAGATAATGGACAAGTCCTTATAGAGAGAACCTTTAAGTCTTTTTGATGTTGTTCTTCCAGAACCCGAATTTCAAATTTGTGTCTGGCTTCTGCGTCTTCAACTGCTTGATCCACGGCTTGTTTTTGGAGCAGTTCAGCCTTAGAAACAAAAGGTTCATGTGTCTATTAATATTTTAAGGTAAGCAGAGAGGGAGAAGCTGGGTCACTATTGAAGGAGTTGCTAAGTTAAGTGCTCTTGCTTAATGGAAGTTAGGACCCACCACAGAGTCCCTAATGGCAATGTTTCTACCCCACTTTCCATAGTAGCTGCCTTAGTCTGATGCATATAATACCCTGAGACCTGGCCTTCCTTTGCTGCTTTAGGAATTATTAAAGGCAAGGAAACTATAATGTATATGCATATGCATATACATGCAGCTGAGTAGGTTAGTCTAGAAACCATAGAGAAGGGAACAGACACATAAAGCTGAAAGGAGCTAAGCAGAGAGCATGAACACTCCTGAGTTCTCATCAGGCATTGGGAAAAGAATTTAGAGCCGGACAGTGGTGGTGTATGTTTTTGATCTCAGCACTTGGGAGGCAGAGGCAGGTGGATTTCTGAGTTTGAGGCCAGCCTCAAAAACAAAAAGAAAGAAAGAAAGAAAGAAAGAAAGAAAGAAAGAAAGAAAGAAAGAAAGAAAGAAAGAAAGAAAGAGAGAGAGAGAGAAGGAAAAAAAGAAAGAAAAGAATTTAGATTAGACTATTTAAAGAAAATACGCATGCCCAGGGTCAGCTTATATTCAAACAGTATACGATTCATAAAATATGTTGGGATATTTAAGTAACTGATGGCTTTCACCATCGGATTTTTATTACTTCTAGATTCTATAGGAATCACCATGGTGACTAGAAGCCCCAAGGACTTTAAAGACAGTAAATAAGAAGAGTCAGAGAAGATAAGGCATTTGGGGAAATGGGCATTTAGTTCAGAAGTTTTTATTACATAGTGCACATATTAATAGTCCCGAATAAATGTAAAAGCCCATAATAAACAATTTACAACAAAGATTCCCTCTTTAAGTTTCAGTCGAATGAGAACAAAGTGGCCAGAGCCATCCAGGCAGAGAGAAACTTAGAAGGAAGAAGGTTCTTGACGGGACCCTCTTCTTCCTACGCCTCACCTAGTGTCAAGTACGTTCCCCGATTGAACCCTCTCAGCAGTGCTTTGAGAAGGGAGTTATTACTACCCCTCCTACAGATGAAGAAGCCCAGAATCCAGAGGGCAAAGAACATGCCCAAGACTCCAGTTTGTCCGGACGCTGTGGTCTATCTCTTGCCTGCCCTTCTGAATTTACAGGTTTAGATAAAGGCAGCATGGGAAAACATGGCTTGGGTTTATCTCTGAGCCCCTTTACCTTTTCCCACACTTTGGCTTCTGCTTTTTTGATTTGTTCCTTGAACACAGTCTCTCGAAACTCTTCTTCTTTGTTCAGAATACTTGCCCCAATATCTGTGTATTTGAAGAGAAATGATTACAGGCCCCTGTACACTGCTCTCTGCCTTGCCTTTCTATCACTGGTGAAATCGTTTATGCCAGCTGTCTACAAGACACATCTTTTTAGGTGATGTCAATCATTTAGATTATTTTTGGCACTAAGCACTGGACCCAGCATGCTAACCATGCACCTTTCCTCTCAGCTATACCGTCACCACTCCCACTACCACCCGGCCTGCAATCTTTTCTTTAAAGATACTCATCAGAAATGGAAGCCTTCCACTAGCTGATTAAGATGGAACTCACCCCATAGGCCTGAATAGAGTCTGTTAGCTTTCATTATACCCAGTCCAAACAGCAGGCGATGAAAGGTCAGTGCCCTGCAAACTGTGGCACACTCAAAGCAGAACGCAGATTCACAAAGCTTTGGAGCCTTACTCACCGCCTCTCTCCCTGCTCTGTCAGGGTGCTTTCTTTAATACATGATGTATATGCCTTTCATTAGTATGATGATCTTTTTGACTCCGTCAGCTGTGGAGTGCACTAAAGTTTCTAGTTTATTATTTCTCTGTCAGGGATCTAATTTGACTTCCATATTATAACACCCCAAATTACCATCTTCACTCAAAGAGTGACTCTAGGGAAGGTAGGGAGACGCCCAAAATCAGATAGGTGGGGACAATTCTGAACCAGGAGCTAAGAACTGAACCTTTCAGCCTGGTCTCAGGGTTGGCTCATGATCTCACCTGAGATAGCCTTAAAATCGTTATAGGACCTAGTCTGAGAATTCTTACAGTAAGGTGCTGTAGACATGTGTGCTTGCTCAACATATCCTGCTGTGGTAACAGGCCTTGCTTCTCTTAACTCCCTCACTTGACTATCATGCATCATCTTCCTCCCTCCCTCCCTCCCTCCCTCCCTCCCTCCCTCCCTCCCTCCCTCCTTCCCTCCCTTTCTCTCTCCCTCCTTCCCTCCCTTTCTCTCTCCCTCCCTCAATTTCTCTCTCCCTCCCTCCCTTCCTTCTATAAACTAGTCTGGAAACGGACACATACTCAAGCTACACTCTTCCCTAATTTTTTGCACAGAGGACATAAAGAGAAACTAGCTTCTTTCCTTCTGGGATTTATAAATCGGGGTTAAGAGATGTTAAAACCATTTGTATTCATATCTTTTCTAAATGCTAGAGGAAGCCTGATGGCAGTAACAGCCCAGACAATTGACTGAGTGTGCACATGGTAGACTGAAATCTTGATGACAGATTCCACCTTGAGTTCTTGTTAAGAGGATCAAGAAATTCCATCACAACTTTATGTGTTTTGTTCTAAGTTGCTTCCATCATCTACAGCTGAAAGATATATTTTGTGGAATTAAATGCTACCACTAGATCACTAATGAGTATTTTAAAGTTTATTATTATTATTATTGTTAAAGGATTTATTTGTATTGTTTTAAATTGTGTGTAGGTGTGTCTGTATGTATAATCAGGCTCCCTCAGGAGCAAGAGATTCCCTGGAGCTATAGCAACAGTTGATGTGGGTGCTGGAAACTGAAGGTGGGTCTTCTGTAAGAGCAGCAAGTGCTCTTAACTACTGGAATCTCTCCAGTGCCCCCTGCCACATTAGTGAGTCTTTAAACATAAGCAGTAAACACTGTTATAGAGATGGATGCAGATTATGTTATAAAATCTCAACCCTGTGTACATCCATTACATTCATAAAAATGCAATGCAAAGCAGGGTGCTGTTATCCTTTTAAATGTTTAAATATCATCCTATCTGTTGTTCTCAGCCTTAACTGCAGAAGTTATCTATAGAACACACACACACAAAACCATGCTGAAAAAGGAGACACTATTAGTAAAACAGCTGCGATGAGTCTAAAAACCACTTTGCAGATGAATATGTGTCAAAGACCACATATTATATGCCTTTGTTCCATACCATTGGTTCCATGGTGATAACATTATGAAGACCGTGAAATCAGTGAACGGCTGCCAGAATTTTGAAAAGTACCGCTGATTATTAATGGATAGAGTGAAGAAGTTTCTTTGTGGTGATTGTTACATAAATAATCATGCAGTACATTTTTTAAAAACTGCACTTCTAAGGGGAAAGAGATTCGTAAGTTATGTACCAGACTGGAGAGCATCGTTCTTATTATGCAAACCCCCTGGTTTTGACAGTGTACCAAGATTATTGGTTTGAAAAGTTGAGGTTCATGGGAACTCTGTGATCCCTTTTTGAAAGCTGTGAATCAAACTATTCCAAAACAAAGAGTGTTTTAAAGGTGTAAGAAAAAAATGTACATGATAGAACCTGCCCCTGAAGGTTTTTAACAGCAACTAGAGAATCCTCTTGTATAGATATTTCAATGAGCTCTTATTTATAAAGAAGGAGACTTTTCACTCTTCTGACTTATAATAATTTAATGACAAATACAGGCAAGCAAATATAAAATGCTGACTTCTACATACATTTATCTGTCCATATGTGCTATAAAGTGTAAGGGATCATTAAAGTATACCAAAGAACATGGATAGCATTGTCTTGGGTCTAAAAATTACTTTAGAAATTACAGTTAATAATCCATATCAAGAATTTGCCGAAAGTTCAAGTCAATTGGAACTGATGTCTTAGAGAATGATTATAATTCTATTTCCATTGTCTTTTAGTTCAGATTTGTAACTTCTCATTTAGTAAATTAGGCGTGAAACCAAGTAACCATGAGCTTACCACGTATATAGGAAAGAAAACAGGAAAAATATTTAAAGACTCCTTTTAAAATCTACATAAAATCTAGGATTAGATTGAAATTTTCTCGGTATAAATGAGAAATAGAAATATGAATTTTAATTCATTTGCTTATATACTATATATGTGTGTGTAAATATTCCTGTTTTATTTGTATGTATCTGCTTTTGTCACTAGCTACAAAGTAACGGCTAAGTTTCTCCCACTCACTTATTGGGGTATTTAGATATTTTCTCTTATACATATGGGACATCCCCAAGAATAGGCAAAGTTGAAAAGAACACACATTTACTATGATGTCACAGGTGTTGAATAGGTAAGATATTACATTAAAGCTCCAAAACAGTTTGAAAGATACATAGTAATGTTCTTATTTACAACAAGAAACAGTGAGAGGTTGAAAACTCTATCCCATTCACAAAACTGTTAAGTTAAATTCCAACTTGTTACCATTTCATCATGGAATTCCTACAGAGACCAGCAACTTCAAACAGGGCAAACCTGAGAAGTGTGGCACCCAATGCTATTCTACCTTAGAACAAAGAAAAAGAATAAGATCACTGCTGAGCGTGGTGGCACACACACCTTAACGCCAGCACTCAAGAGACAGAGGCGGGCGAATCTCTCTGAGCTAGATGCTGGCCTGGTCCACAAAGTGTGTTCCAGGATAGCCAGACCTATGTAGAGAAACCCTGTCTCAAAGAATTCCATTACCACTGCCACCACCCTGCCAAAGAGTAAATCACTTACCCAAGATATCTTTGTGAGTATAGAAGCGTGTCTTAAATGGCTTGTAGTCATAGATCCGTTTGAAGGTTTCCCCGAAAGGGGCTGGTGGAATTATTTTATTGCAAACGGCACAGCAAACAAAATCTGTGTAATTTGGATTTCTGATCATAGTTAAATTTCTGATTGCTTTTACTACTTCAAGTTAAAACAATATCAGCATCAGAAAAAAAAAATGGTGGCTTCAAGAGACGCTAGAAATCTAAGAAAGCTGGAGGGCGGTCCAGGGTTTCAAGACTCTACTAGAGCCTGGCAAAGACTAAATAAGTCATCATGATTTGGCAGTGGCTGTATGTCTAAAGAATGGTGCTACCAGCCTCTGCCTTTCAAGGTTGAGCACTGGGTTGGGAAGACATAAGTAGTTTCTCCCTCCCAGTGTCTAGCATTAAGTTGTCAACTTACTTAACAACTGTTGCTAGGTAAGACAAGCTTTGCTCATAAAAGCAACCTGAAATAATGTCAAGTGAGAGCAGAAATAGCTGCTGTTCATTTCCCTGAGTTTCCTCTTTCTGCTGTAAGTGAACACGGTCTTCATGACTTATCTACAACACAATCTATCCAATTGAATTTTGGGAAGCCAGAGTCCAAAATGATTTTAGGGCTAAAATCAAGCTACCAGGAGGGGCTGTTTACTTGTAGACCTGCAGCAGTTCTCAACCTGTTGGTTGTTGTTGGGCAGTGGGTGTAGGGGAATAAAGGGAGTGGGAGAAAACCCATGTCCTACCAGAGTTCCGGTGCTCTGGGCAGTTGCACTCAGGAGGACTGCTGCACACTTCTGCCGCATGCTTTCTACACGGCCCCAGGTCGGTGTCTGGCTGTGGGAAGCCACGGACACCAGCCCACTGGGGGGTGGACAAGAGGCAGTCTGAGGACTATGGGCCTCGGGGAGGCCAGAGACAACAGGTTCTCAATCTCGGGCATCCCAGATGCAGCTGGACACCGCAGAAGAGCTGAGAACAAAGTGGGGGCCCTGTGGGTGGATCAGCCAGCCTCAGGGCCAAAGAGAGGAGAGGGTAGGGGGTGCTTGGTGGTTCCCACGTGGGCGAGAGTCCTTGGTTCAGTCCATGGCTGGAGCGCAGAAAGGCCTTCTGACAGGAGGTTAGACTCTGTTCTTTAGGGGAAAGCCTAACCTATCGTTCAAGCATGGAGGGCCTTGATGAGCAGAGACAGTCTATGGTTTTAGATTTATTGTAGAAAGGCAAAGAGAAAGAGAGAAGATAAAAGAGAGGGGCCAGCCACAGCCAGATGGAGAGAGGCGGGAGGGAGAGAGAGAAGGAGGGCTAGAGATGAGAGTAAGAAAGGTGAGAGCTTAAGCGTGCAAGGAGGGGTCAAGCAGTTATAGCCCCTTTTATAGTGAGCTAGGCTATCTTGTAGTTGCAGGTAACTGTGGGGAGGAGCATACCTGGCTATAGTCAGAAAACTGGGGGTGGGGTGGGGTGGGGTGGGGGGAGTCTAGCAGGAATGCCAGGAGCTTGGGGCTTTGTCTGTGTGACTGATAGTCATAGAATTATGGAGTTGGGGGCTCTGTCATGGCAGGCACCTTGTCTCTGTGAACGTGGCTCACTGTTCCGTCCCTTGTAGAGTTTTCTCCTGGGTCTCCGGAGCAAGCCTCACACAACCAAAACGAGCTGCCTTTCACAGTCCCACAGGTTGTGACCCCTTTGGCAAACCTCTGTAACTATTTACATTACAATTCATAACAGGAACAAAATTACGGTTTTGAATTCGCAGTGAAAATAATTTTATGGTTGGGGGTCAACACAACATGAGGAATTGTATTAAAGCGTCACAGCACTGGGAAAGTTGAGAAGCAGTGTTGTAGAGGCTTTTGGGGGAGAATATTTCTTATCTTTTCCAGCTTCAAACAGCCATACGTCTTCCTAAGATTCATGTGCCTGCTTCTGTGGAGGAATCTCTCCCTCGGATCCTCTGTGAACCTCTGTGTCTATACCAGGCATCTCCACATGAGCCAGGCTTATCCCGTCATCTCAAATCCTACATGTGATCAGAGACACCAGGTCTTTCTCATCGTATGTTTACAGGGGTCAGTTGTCAGGATCTGGCTGTCGATGGGAAGGAACATTCAGTTGGCCACATCTTAAGTGTGTGTACTGGCTAGTTTTGTGTCAACTTGACACAGCTGGGGTTATCACAGAGAAAGGAGTTTCAGTTGAGGAAATGCCTCCATGAGATCCAACTCTAAGGCATTTTCTCAATTAGTGATCAAGGGGTAAAGGCCCCTTGTGGGTGGGACCATCTCTGGGCTGGTAGTCTTGGGTTCTATAAGAGAGCAGGCTGAGCAAGCCAGGGGAGGCAAGCCAGTAAAGAACATCTCTCCATGGCCTCTGCATCAGCTCCTGCTCCCTGACCTGCTTGAGTTCCAGTCCTGACTTCCTTTGGTGATGAACAGCAGCATGGAAGTGTAAGCCGAATAAACCCTTTCCTCCCCAACTTGCTTCTTGGTCATGATGTTTGTGCAGGAATAGAAACCCTGACTAAGACAGATGTTTGTGCAGGAATAGAAACCCTGACTAAGACAGTGTGCTTTTGTTAAATAGTTAAAATTTTAATCCATGGACAGTGGAGGTAGTCTCTGAATAATTTTCAGGTGATTATGCATGTGCTTTGGTGGCACAGCAGTAAAACTGGGAAATGTAGTGGTATTCTAATGGAAAAATTACGGCCACTAAGTCAGTATTCACAATCACAAAGCAACTTGGCCACATTTCTATTGCTGGAATAAAATGCTATGAAGAATGACAGGACACATTCAATTGGCTTACAGTTTCTGAGGGTTAAGAGTCTATGATGGTGGAGTAGAGGCATGGTGGCAGAGCAGCTGGAGAACTCACATCTTAAGCTGCAAGCAGAGGCAGAGATTGGACACTTTTGAGGATTTTGTTTGCTTGTGACAGAGTACCTCACCATAGCTTACCTAGAAATTGATTTGTAGGACACACAGATCTTAAATTTGCAACAGTCCTCTTACCCTGTAATTATAGGCACATGCTACCACACCAGCGTATCATGGTATGATGGTTTGTATATCCTTGTCCCAGGGTGCGGCACCATTAGGAGGTGTGGCTGTGTTGCAGTAGGTGTGTCACTATGGGCATGAGCTTTAAGACCCTTGTCCTAGCTACCTTGGGAACCAGTCTTCTCCTAGAGGCCTTTAAATCAAGTTGTAGAAGGGTCAGCCCCTCTTGCACCATGCCTGGCTAGATGCTGCCATGTTCCCACCTTGATGATAATGGACATAACCTCTGAACCTGTAAGCCAGACCCAAATAATATTGTCTGTATAAAAGTTGCCTTGGTTGCTTCTAGATTCCCCACTCAACCCCACTCCAATATATCTGATGTTCCCCTTGGGGGAAAAAAAAAAGAGTTGCCTTGGTCATGGTGTCTGTTCACAGCAGTAAAACCCAAACTCAGACAATGGGTTTTAAACATCATAAGTAATTTGCTCCTATCATTTTAGAGAGAAATTGCTCTAGAAATTCTGCCTGTTATAAACATTTGTTCTGCTGATTATATGAAGTTATTGAAATTGTTTTCAGCCGAGCGTGGTGGTGCATGCCTTTAATCCCAGCACTCAGGAGGCAGAGGCAGGAGGATTTCTGAGTTCAAGGCCAGCCTGGTCTACAGAGTGAGTTCCAGGACAGCCAGGACTACACAGAGAAACCCTGTCTTGAAAAAAAGAGAGAGAGAAAGAAAGAAAAGAAATTATTTTCATTTGTTTGACTGTGTCACATAGTGTCTCTAGTAGGGTTGGTTTTATTAAGGACCCAAAACTTCATTGAGATGAATTTCAACAAGAAAACTCCTAGAGGTCTCTGTGTCTTCCAAAAGTTAACCTAGAATTCCTTAATTAACCATGGGTTCTATTGACTATTATGGCCTAATACCTGTCTGAAGACTTTAAATAAGTATATCAACTGGTGTCAGAAAAAAAATGGTGGGAAAAAATGATTAATTAGATTTGGGAGACTGGTTAAAAAAGAAATGAATTCTATCCAAAAGCAGATCAGGTAGATATCTGCTCTATCAACATGGTTAAAGATCTAGATACAGAAAGAAGTCAGCTCCGTCAACATGACTGCCCTATGTACTCCTGAATCCTTTTCCAGAAGTGCGATTATGAAACTTCTGGTGTATCTGAAGACAGTGACAGTGACAGTGTACTCATATACATAAAATGAATAAATCTTTTTTTTTAATCTTAAAAAAAGGAAACTGCTCTTTGTTATAAAACTTTTCAGGTTTTCTTTTTCAACTCCATATCACAAAAACTTCTTTGGTTTCCAGCAAACTTCAAGAATTGATCACAATGAAGATAATATATAAAGCTAATAAACAATTGTTTCCCCTACCAGAGCTGGTGAGGTTATGGATCTTAGAGGTGACTCTACTACAGTCACTTTACTAAATCGATATAATTACTAACAGCACTGAAAATACTTATCCTTCTACTCACAGGTAAGTGTAGCTGTCATTCCTCATCAAAGAAGCTTGCAGTAGCCAGAGACCATTACAGAAATCTGTAAATTTAGATTTACAAATGTAGAGAAGAATGGATTATGGCAGGAGCCTACCCCCAATGGTTACATCTACAGCACAACCCTTGCACCTAGAGGAACACCTGCTGAGGGAACATCAAGAAAGAGGGGGCAGAAAGATTATAAAAGCCACAGGTCCAGGAAATGTGTGAGATTATGTCTCCTAGAAACGACAGGAAAGCTTCACCCATGATATTTTAACAATATGGCTGCCTGAACGAGACCTGAACAGTGGTAACATCAATAGGCATGGTATTGTGGAAGGGGTCAAAGTTCATGGAGCCCCACCCTAGGCACAGACCTACAACCGAGAATGGGTAAAATCTTAAATAAAACTAAAGGGGGGAAAAGAAATCCACTTAGACTAGAGTGTGACAGATGCCTTTAACATCAGCTCATGGGAGACAGAGGGCAGTCAGTGAATCTCTGAGAATTTCAGATCAATCAGGCAACCAAGGCTATACAGTATGACCTGTCTTTTTAAAAATGGAAATAAATTCTTTCCAAAAAGTATATTTCGTTTATTAGGGGTGTGTATATGTGGCACAGTATACATGTAGAAGTTAAATGACAACTTGTAGGAGTCCATTCTAGTCAGTCATGTGGGTCCTAGGAATTGAACTCAGGTAGTCAGATTTGGAGGCAGGCCCCCTTTAGCAACTGATCCATTTTGCTACCCAAACTTGAAGCAATCCCACCAAAATTAGGGACAAGACACAGGTGCCCATTCTCTCTGTACTTATTCAATATAGTATTCAAAGTTCTAAATAGAGCAATTAGGCAACAAAAGGAGGTCAAAGAGACACAAATCAGAAAGAAGTCAAGATATCACTATTTACAGATGATATGATAGTATACTTAAGTGACCCCAAAAATTCTACCAGAGAACTACTAAAACTGATAAACAACTTCAGCAAAGTGGCTGAAGTTGATATAAAATTAACTTAAATCAGTAACCTTTCTCTACACAAAGGATAAATGGGCTGCTAAAGAAATTAGGGAAACAACACCCTTCACAATGGTCACAAATCATATAAAATATCTTGGTGTGACTCTAACCAAGCAAGTTAAAGATCCGTATGACAAGAACTTCAAGACTCTGAAGAAAGAAATCAAGGGAAACCTCAGAAGATTGAAAGATCTTCCATGCCCATGGATCAGTATGGTTAACATAGTAATAATGGCCATCTTACCAAAAACAATTTACAGATTCAATGCCATCCCCATCAAAATTCTAACTCAATTCTTCACAGAGATAGAGCAGTTATCAACTTCATCTGGAATAACAAAAAACCCAGGAGAGCAAAAACAACTCTTAACAATAAGAGAAGTTCTGGGGGAATCACCATCCCTGACCTCAAGCTGTACTATAGAGCAATTGTGATGAAAATTGCATGGTACTGGTACATCGACAGACAGGTAGATCAATGGAATAGAATTGAAGACCCAGAAATAAACCCACACTCCTATGGTCACTTGATCTTTGACAAAGAAGCCAAAACCCATACAGTGGAAAAAAAAAAAGCATTTTCAATAAATGGTGCTGGTCTAACTGGAGGTCAGCATGCAGAAGAATGCAAGTTGATCCATTCTTATCTTCTTGTACAAAGCTCAAGTCCAAGTGAATCAAGGACCTCCACATAAAACCAGGTACACTGAATCTAATAAAAGAGAAAGTGGGGAAACACCTTGAACATATCAGCACAGGGTAAAGTTTCCTGAACAGAACACCAATGGCTCAGGCTCTAAGATCAACAGTTGACAAATGGGACCTCATGAAACAGAAAAGATTCTGTAAGGCAAAGGACATTGTTAATGTCCTACAGACTGGGAAAAGATTTACCAATCTTACATCTGATAGGGGACTAATATCCAAATATCCAAAGAACCCAAGAAGTTAGACTCCAAAAAACCAAATAACCCAATTAAAAAATGGAGCTAAACAAAGAATTCTCAACTGAGGAATCTTGAATGGCTAAGAAGCATCTAAAAAAATGCTCAACATTCTTAGTCATCAGGGAAATGTAAATCAAAATGACCCTGAGATTCTACCTCATACCAGTCAGAATGGCTAAGATCAAAAACTCAGGTGACAGCAGATGCTGGTGAGGATGTGGAGAAAGAGGAACACTCCTCCATTGCTGGTGGGATTGCAAGTTGGCACAACTACTCTGGAAATCAGTCTGGTGGTTCCTCAGAAAAATGGATATAGTACTACCTGAGGACTCAGCTATACCACCCCGGGCATATACCCAAAGATGCTCCAACATGTAATAAGGACACATGCTCCACTATGTTCATAGCAGCCTTATTTATAATAGCCAGAAGCTGGAAAGAACCCAGATGTCCCTCGATGGAAGAATGGATACAGAACTTGTGGTACATTTACACAATGGAATGCTACTAAGCTATTAAAAACTACAACTTCACAAATTTTGCAAGCACATGGATGGAACTAGAAAATATCATCCTGAGTGAGGTAACCCAGACCCCAAAGGACATACATGGTATGTAGTCACTGATAAGTGGATATTAACCCGAAATCTCAGAATACCCAACTCACAGACCATATGAAGCTTAACAAGAAAGAAGGCCAAAGTGTAGATGCTTCAATCCCACTTAGACAGGAAAAACAAAATAATCACAGGAGTCAGAGGGAGGACTGCCTTATCTGGCATCAGTGGGAGGGGAGGCACTTGGTCCTGTGGAGGTTTGTTCCCTAGTGAAGGGGGATGCTAGAGGGGTGAGGTTGGAGTAGGTGGGTGGGAGAGCACCCTCTTAGAGGCAAAGCGGAGGGTGATTGATGTGCGGGTTTGCAGAGGGAAGACTGGGAAAGGGGACAACATTGAAATGTAAATAAATTAATAAAGAATGGAAAGTTTTATTTTGACTGTTTGATCATGTAACCAATCATAGTGGGGACAGCATGGAGTGAAAAAACTGTTCCTGAATTCTATCTAAAATCGAATGATGTTGCAGGTATGCTATTTGTAGATATGGAATGCCGGCTGTAAATGATGAAATGCAGAAAAATAAGAAACATAAATGAGACGAGAACTGCCAAGGAACAGATTTCCTGGCCATAATTGATAAGTAGACAACAATATAAATAAAAGAAAAAATAGAAATTCTCTAACATTTCAAGCATAATATAATCTGTAAGATAAATATCGTAATATATAAGCACACATTTTCACCAAAAAGTACAGAACATACTGTGTCAAACGTCCAATGCTATCATCAGGACCAGAGACCATAACAGTCAACAGAATCTTTTCAGTAGGTCCTAAAATTATATTACACAAAGAAATTTTGATAAGACATATATCTGGGAAGCACAGTTGTATATCTAGAATGGAATTTCATTCTTAGACATGACTTGGTGTGTGTGTAGACTTCTACTTGATGCCACATTTGCCTTATGTGTAATTGTTTTTATTTCTCCTGCTTCTAAAATGTAGAATTGCCTTTGTAATCAATTGCTCATTATTCTGTTTCATTCTTGTTACCGTCAATAATTCTTTATGCTAAATGTTTCCTAGCTAATTTCTTATGTGGGCAGTCTCTTGGTTGAACAATGAATGACCACTAATAAATGTTACAATGTGATTTGACTGCATTTTCTCCAATATTCATGAAAGGAGGTGGTAATGGCTTGATTAAAGCTCTGTACCAAACAAAAGTAGGGACATGATGCTTAGTGATGAAGTCAGAAACTCTTGCACTGATGGCATTCTTGAGAGAAGCTTGGAGCTAGAGTTAGTTACCATTGTGAAAAGGGAAAAAAAAAACTTGTGATAAAAATAAAATGTTTAAGAGAAAAGGAAAATTCTTGGTCTTGGGTGTATAACATCATTGCAACTATTTATAAAAACAAACTAGGCAGTAATTAACTACAGACAAGTAAACCGTTTTGTGTGTGGCATGCGATGCATGTGAGGACAAGGGTGTGGTGTATATGTGTATATGTGTGGTGTATATGTTTTGTGTGTGGCATGCGATGTGTGTGAGGACAAGGGTGGGGTGTATATGTGTATATGTGTGGTGTATATGTTTTGTGCGTGGCATGCGATGTGTGTGAGGACAAGAGTGGGGTGTATATGTGTATATGTGTGGTGTATATGTTTTGTGTGTGGCATGCGATGTGTGTGAGGACAAGAGTGGGGTGTATATGTGGAGGGTGGAGAAGGAGATGGCCATCCTTGTCTCCTCTGTTGTTTCTGTTAGGTATGCCAGCCTAGGGGGTCCAAGGGCTTTTGGGGGGTTCTGCTGCTCCCACCTCAGAGCTCACTGTGGGAACCCCAGGATTATGCATTCATTCGACTGTGCCTAGCTTTAAAGGGATTCTGGGATTCAAACTCAGGTCCTCTTGCTTGGGTGGCAAGAGGCTTTACCGACTGAATCATTTCCTCAGCACCATTATATCACCCGTGGCAACTGGAAATAGATTGTGTTCTCATACAATATATCTTGATTACAGTTCCCCTCCATCAAGTCCTTTCAGTTCCACCTCCCCTTCTCCCCTCCCCTCTGGATCCACTTCCTTTCTGTCTCTGACTAGAAAATAATAGGCTAAGCCGGGCGTAGTGGTGCACACCTTTGATCCCAGCACTCGGGAAGCAGAGGCAGGCGGATTTCTGAGTTCGAGGCCAGCCTGGTCTACAGAGTGAGTTCCAGGACAGCCAGGGCTACACAGAGAAACCCTGTTTCGAAAACAAACAAACAAACAAACAAACAAAACGAAAGAAAAGAAGGAAGAAAGAAAGAAAGAGAGAGAGGGAGGGAGGGAGGGAGGGAGGGAGGGAGGAAGGAAGGAAGGAAGGAAGGAAGGAAGGAAGGAAGGAAGGAAGGAAGGAAAGAAAGAAAGAAAAAGAAAGAAAGAAAGAAAGAAAGAAAGAAAGAAAGAAAGAAAGAAAGAAAGAAAGAAGGAAAGAAGGAAAGAAAGAA
This sequence comes from Mus musculus, assembly GCF_000001635.26. Taxonomy (NCBI): domain Eukaryota; kingdom Metazoa; phylum Chordata; class Mammalia; order Rodentia; family Muridae; genus Mus; species Mus musculus. The sequence continues at coordinate 34,765,405 of NC_000070.6, forward strand.
AATAATAGGCTTCTAAGAGATAACAATAAAACATGTCAAAATAAAATATAAGATAAAAACACCACACTGAAGTTCGACAAGGCAATCCAATAGAATGAAAGGAGCCTCAATATCAGGCACAAAAATCAGAAATCCCTTAAAAATATTAAACTGAAAGTATATATATATACAATATATATGCAATGCAGACCTATGTCGGCCCTGTGCTGCTGCTTCACATATAAACTGTGTGCTCATATGAACTTTGTTCAGTTGATTTAGAAGGCCTTGATTCCTGATGCCCTTCATTCCTCTCTGCCTCTTGGGGTTCCCTGAGTTCTGGGGGGAGGGATTTGGTGGAGACATCCCATTTAGACCCATGTGTTCCAAGGTCTCTGTCTTTCTCGTCTGTCTCAGTCTGTGTCTGTCTCTCTCTGCCTAGTGTCTGGCTGTGGGTCTCTGTATTGGTTCCCATCTGCTACAGGAGGAAGCTTCTCTGATGATGACTGAGCAAGGCACTGATCTATGAGTACAACAGAATGTTATTAGGAGTCATTTTATTGTTCCTTTTTTTTTTTTTAAGACTTTTTTGACTTTACCCTAGGTTTCTGTGCTATCTCGTCTCTGGCTCTTGGTCATCTAAGCAGTGTCACGCATGGGTTCCATCTCCTGAAATGGACTCTAAGTCAAATCAGACAGGTTGGTGTCTTCACCAGGTTAGGGTTTCATTGCTGTGAAGAGACACCATGACCATGGCAACTCTTATTTAAAAAAAAAAAAAAAAAAGTCAAGCCACTTAATTGGGACTGGAGGGGTTTAGTCCATTATCATCATGGTGAGAAGCATGGCAGAGTGCAGGCAGGCATGATGCTAAAAAAGGAACTGAGAGTTCTACCTCTTGATCTGCAGGCAGCAGGAGACTGTGTACTACACTGTGAATAGCTTGAGCATAGGAGACCCCAAAGCCAGGCCCCATAGTGACACACTTCTTCCAACAAGACCACATCTATTCCAGCAAGGCCACACTTCCTAATATTGCCACTCCCTATGGGCCAAGCATTCAAACACAGGAGTCTATGGGGGGCCATTCCTATTCAAAGCACAACTGGTTGCTTTCACAAGCTGAGTCACCATTGCCCTAACATGCTTTGTAGTCAGTACAGCAAAGGGTTTGTGGCTGGGCTGGTGTTTAAGTTTTTTTGGTAGCCTGCAGAATACTTTCCCATTCCAAAGACACTAGAATATAGGGTGAAGGTTCTCTGAAGACACGAGCTCAACCTCTCCATGTTCAATGAGCTGTGTGGGTGTTGTCTTCTGCAATGGGGCCTCTTATCAGTTTGTAGACAGCAACCTATAGTCTTGGCAACAGCCTGGGTTGTTTGGAGACTCCCATGGCACCCTTTGTCTAACAACTCAATTGGATGCACCCCACTACTGAAAGTATCATTTGATGGCAAGAGCTGGCCAGTTCCATCTCCTCCATTATTTGGAGACTTTATTAAAATCACCATTATATATTTTAGGAAGTTTCCTCTACACTAGGTTTCCATACCACCTCTCAAATGCCCCTCTATTCTAGCTGTCTCTCCCCATACACCCTCCCCCTGCCCACCTGATCCTCCCAATCCTGCCCACCTCACCCCTAGCCCACCCATAAAATCTACTTAATCTCTCCCTCCCAGGGAGATCCACATGGCATCAGCACCCCAGTTCCTTCCTCTCTACCTAACCTCTCTGGGTCTATGGATTGTATCTTGGTTATCATTTGCTTAGTGGTTAACATCCTCATGTAGGCCAATACATACCATGTTTGAAATACATTCATGTTTGTCTTTCTGGGGCTGAGTTTCCTTACCAGAAAAGCTTTATTATTAATATACCATCAATAGACATAAAACCCCAACAGTCCCCGGCCCCAGTGAGGGAGTTGAAAAAACATTAACAAAAAGAGCCTACGCTAAGGAGTCAGAAATTTTGTGATGTGCCATCTCTGCTTTGGTGCCCAGAAGCAAGTGTAAGACTCTTTAAGGCTTCCAAAGCTTCGCAAAGTCCAGGATCATTTTGAGAGGAATCCTCAGGGTTCTGCCTGGTGGTCCCTCTCGGTGTTGAGTGGTAACTCGTGTACCCAATTCTTATACAAGAGGTTGGTTAAACTAATACTTCCACCCCAATCCTTGGTTCCTTGAGTTGTACACAGACTACAGCTTCGATCGCTGAGCCTTAGACAACCACTTGAGCTTCATCTCATGCCTTTCCTCAAAGAACCAAATCCTAATGTCTCCTTTTGTCAGTTTGAGTGCGTCAGCCAGGCCTCCAGAGACTCCTCCTTAGGGAGGTAGTCTTTCTTGAAGCAGTTTTTTAGCTCCTGGAACTGCTCATAGGTGAACCCAGATTTTCCATCCCAGCAGGACAAACTCAGAGTTGTCTGCATCTCAGTTACTTCTATCTTGGCTGCAGCTCACTTGACTTCAGTTCTTCAGTTTCATGATGTCACTTTTTAAGCTGAGAAATAAATACTCTATTGTGTAAATGTACCACATTTTCCATATCCATACTTCTATGGAGGGACATCTAGGCGGTTTCCAGTTTCTGGCTACTATGCATAAAGCAGCAGTGAACATGGTTGAGCAAGTGTCTCTGTAGAAGGATGTAGAGTCCTTTGGGTATACACTCAAGAGTGGTATACCTGGATCTTGAGGCACGTGGATTCCTATCTTTCTGTGGAACTGCCCTATTTATTTCTATAGTGGCTATACAAATTTGCACTCACCCTCAGCAATAGATAAGTGTTTCTCCTATTCCATATCCTTAGCAGCATGAACTATCAACCTATGCTATTGATCTTAGCCACTTGAGAGGTGTAAGATGGAATCTCAAAGTAGTTTTGATTTGCATTTCCCTGGTGGCTAAGGATGTTGAACATTTCTTTAAATGTTTCTCAGCCTCTATTGAGAATTCTGTTTAGATTTGTACCGTTTTTAATTGGATACAGTTTCTTGATTTCTTTTTTATACTTTGGATATTAGTCCTCTATTGGATGTGGAGTTGGTAAAGTCTTTCCCCACTCCATAGGCTACTGCTTTGTCCAAATGACAGTGCCCTTTGCCTCATGGAAGTTTTTCAGTTTCACGAGCTCCCATTTATTGACGATCTTAGTGCTTATACTAACGCTGTTCTGTTCAAAAAGTCCTCTTCTGTGCCAGTGCACTCAGGATGTCTCCCACTTGCTCTTCTACTGGGCTCAGTATAACAATTGTTTTAAAAGAAAAACTCAAACCACTTTGTTTTATTCTTTCATTTAATTATGATTTTAGTAACTGAAGGGGTTGTCTTCTCTCCTAAACAGTAAAGCATTGCTGCAAAGGCACAATCCACTCTAAAACGTTAGAAACTCCATGCAAATGGAAGAGTACTGGGTACTTTTATTATACAGAATTTAATGCCTTCAGCTGTAATGAGACTAAACTCACCACAGTGGACTGCTTTCAATTTTATATTCTCCCTTGTTAACATATTATGGAACAAGAAACAATTCTGTGCACTAACAGTCTTTCTTTCAAAGGTGTCGGAGCCTATAATAACACTCCACCTGAAGGAAGCAGCAGTTAGTCCCACTTAGATGTTTTTCTCCTCATGTACCGATGCCCTTCACTGTCAATGGCTTCATAGAGGTCCTTTCTGTTCTCTTGAGTTGCATGCAGATAACCAATGTAAGCCACACAAAGTGAAAGGGTTACCAATCCAAAAGCCATCACAGGTTTGTTCTGCCAAAGAAAGAGAAGTGTGAAGTGTCAGTAAGACTAATGATTTAAGGAGAGCACTTCCCTCTTGGCATGACAAGCCATGATTACCACCCCAGCATTCTAACGGCGGCATTTTCAATCATTTGATAGTTACAATCATTTATCCAATCAGCTTAAAGTTAGAATCATTTATCCAATCAGCTTAACTGCTGAGTAATTACAGGAGATATAAGACTCTTGCTTCTCATCTCCAGCTTTCTCTCTGTGGCCTGGACAACTTAGGCTTCTGCTCCAGGAAGGTGAGAGGTCACTGAGGAGGGAGGCATGGGGCTATTCTGGAGCTGTCACCTCTCTGAGCTGCAATTGCAACTTAGTTTACTTTATTAGAACTTGAGGAATGTGGTACACGTGCTATTTCTCTTGCCCAGCACATGGACAACTGTCACAGAAACCTTTCATAACTTATATAATGCACAGCAATGGAAACATAAGACCTTCTGCTTAGGGAACCTACACTATTCAAGAAATGTAGCAATTGAAACAGATACTATGCTGTTTTAAGTACCCTGAAGTATTATTGCTGGGAGACTCAAAACTCTTAAAATCAAAGTGATATACTGTAGAGAGCTCTTGGTGCCGCTTCAAGGATACTCGCAAGAATATTTACATTGGGCTAGGACAAGGAAGTATGCTCAGGCAAGAATTTGACACTGGGCCTCACACTTGCTAGGGTCATGTTATAATGGTGTCTAGCTGCCTTTTTTTTTTTCCTTTAATCCTTACTCCCTTCCTCAGACCCTGTTGACTGACAGAGCTAGCTTATTTAATATAGCTTTGAATTAAAGAGATGGAAAGTTTCAAGAGAAGTGCCTGTCTATTTTTGCAATCCTTGTAAATATATACATCAGACATGCCTACCTTTGTACATGTTTACACTCATTACATTGGCTCTTTCTTGGATGATGCACATGCATGGTAGCAATACAATTAGTATAATAGCTTCCGCCTCCATGCCTCCTATATTAATTAATCCCCCTTGCCCATGGAGGGTACATTTCAAGAACCTCAGTAAAAACCTAAAACCAAAGATGGTACCAGACCCTTATACAGCATGAACTGTAGTTTTCTTGTAACACTTGTCTATGATAAAGTTTGATTTATAAACTAAACACAACGCACAATTAAAAACAATAATAAAATAGAACAATTATAACAAAGTAAGCAATTTTATGTTTTTTTCCTCTTTGGTCAAAACAAATATTAATATTTAGGGGTCATGGTTGAGAAAGAGCCTGGAAAGAAAAACACAAGGGGAAAGTACTGTATAATTATTTTCTCAAAGCTTAGTCTCAAAATAAGTGTCATTTTTTCTTCATCTGGATAAACATCTAGGAAAGGCTACAAGCTCAGAGGAGTTTAAATTTGTCACGATGAAACATCTTCAACAACTGAAATTACATGAAAGCTAAGGGTTTTTTTGTTTGTTTGTTTGTTTGTTTGTTTGTTTTTCCAGACAGGGTTTCTCTGTGTAGCCCTGGCTATCCTGGAACTCATTTTGTAGACCAAGCTGGCCTGGAACTCAGAAATCTGCCTGCCTTTGGCTCCCGAATGCTGGGATTAAAGGCGTGCCCCACCACGCCCAGCTCAGCTAAGGGTTTTTAAATACTTTAATGACTTAATTAAGTTGATTAGCTTTAGAACAATTTATAGTCACAACTATTATTAAAATTCATATCAAGTATGAAATAATTCAATAATTATCATATTTAAATTTTTATTTCATTTATAAGTAGAATTTATATTTAAAAATAAAATTCATTAAATGAAATACATTCACTAGTTTGCAACACCAACAGAGATAAATTACCTACCTCTGTAACAGTATATAAATACATGTTTTGGAGTTTTCCATGTGACAGAGCATTTAAAATTTCCTTTTACCTTCTAAGACAGGTTATAGCCCCAGGCTGGCCTCAAACCCTGTTTAATCTCCTCCTTTTCTCCCAAGGGCTAGGATTATAGGTGCGTGCCACCAAGACCAGCTTAGGGGTCTTCTTAGTCGGCATAAAATTTCCTCCCTATAAACCAAAGCTACAGGAAAGCAAACAAGTCTCCTGGATGCTTTTCTTACGGGTTTAATGAAGAGCTCGGGATTCACAGCTCGAAATAAGGTGGTTGTGTGCGCCCCTCGGAGGCCTGGGTTTTCAAAGTTTTTCTCTTTTAATGGTTCTTTTTTAACTGTTGGAGGATCAGGTGCTGAAGACATCTTGGCTACTGAAGATTATTACCTAAAAAAAAAAAAAAGGTGTTTATTTTTTCCTTTGTACTTATTTTTATTATTATTTTTATTTTTTTGGTTTTTCGAGACAGGGTTTCTCTGTGTAGCCCTGGCTGTCCTGGAACTCACTCTGTAGACCAGGCTGGCCTCGAACTCAGAAATACACCTGCCTCTGCCTCCCAAGTGCTGGGATTAAAGGCGTGTGCCGCCACGCCCGGCTTCTGTACTTATTTTTCAATAAACTTCTCTTTTGTTTATTTGAGACAGTCTTGCTATGCAGCCTTGGCTGGCCTGGAACTCCCTACCAGACCGCGTCAACCTTGAACTCACAGAGCCCTGGGGGGTGGGGCGGGACAGCCCCAGCTGTTGTTCTTGCTTGTTCTTGGGTCTTCTTGAGGCAGCAGAAGAAGAAGAGCATCAGTGGGAATTATGAGATTTTCGGGTTGCTGCATAATAATAAAATATTTACCTGCCTTAAGTCTAAGTGACTTTGCTGAGGCAGCTGACCAGCCAGTCTGAGTTCCTCAGAGGCCAGAAGCTATTTAGCACCTCATCATAAAACAGCAGGGGATGAAGTGAAAGGATTTACTGCTGCTGCTCCTTTGTCTGGTGAATTAGCCAGAAGCCTCTCTGGATAAGCTGGTTAACTCTTTGTGAACCGGAGAGGAAGGAAAGGAAAAGAATTAAGATGTTGTATACAGGAAAATATGCACAGACACATAGGCATTCAAACACTCATACATCCACACTGGCCAGACACGACTGTCTGTCACAATCAACTCCATAGTATTCACACATGCTTACACACATAAATATATACCCTACATCCAAACATACACGTTTGGATGGATGGATGGATAGGGCAAAGCTCCCCAAACCAAACCATTCAACCAATCACCAACTTTATTTCTTTTCTCTGGGTTTTTGGTTTTTTTTTTTTTTTAATATCTTCTAAGACAAAACGTCCTTTAGAAAATAACCTCATGAGCTCAGTAGTTAAGAGCACTGACTGCTCTTCCAGAGCTCCTGAGTTCAAATCCCAGCAACCACATGGTGGCTCATGACCATCTGTAATGGTATCCAATGTCATCTTCTGATATATCTGAAGACAGCTACAGTGTACTCATTTAAATAAAGACATCTTTAAAAAGAAAAGAATAAAAAGAAAAAAGAAAATAACCTCAGAGGTAAAATGTTACATAAAATGGGAGTTACAGAACGATGCTGATATTAAGTTCAAAGCAGTGTTTCATCATAGTATACTCATTAAAAGTTCAAAGCAACCATTTTTATATGGCCTTACCTTATCATAGTGCACACCGGTGACTTTATCCTTGGGTCTAAGTGTTTTTCCTTGGATACAAAATTGTCCTAAGTCTATTTCTCTTATTATTCTTATTATTATTTTCTTATATTATTTATGAAAGCTAATTGTATTTCTTATTATGCAGCATTTACTATTCTGAGAAGTGGGCACATTCTATTCTTGATTCTAACTTTATTACATCTTTCTAGCAACTAAGACCATCTCTAAAGACTTTCTTCCTAAAATTACTTGAATCAAATCAGGATTCCTATAGAATTATTATCTATTTGTCTGTATAGTACTACAAGATAGTACATCTTCATTGTTCTGCAGAGATCTTCTCAAAACTGTGGGCTAGTTCCTAGTGATGGTTATATATTTAATAATAACAGGAAAAGCACATTAATAGCAGGAATCTTTCTTAAAATGAATTTCTTGGGGGCCTTGCCTATTAGAGCAAATCTGTTATGGATTTTTAATCCAAGGCAGATTCGTCTCAGGAAGATCACCTGCTCTCTATTAGCTCCTCCTATGATGGCTCCTGACAGAGACCTGCTTCCCTCTGAGTCCCAAGTGGTGGGATTAAATGTGTGCTCCATCATTCTGGACCCAAAGCTCTTAAAACATACAACAAACAAACAAACACTCTTTTTAATCCTAGATGTGCTCCAAGAATGATGGCCACTTGTTTCCTTTTAGTTGGTGCTTTAGGTCTTGCTGGGTAAACTGCCTCTTCCCATCTCTGTTTCCATTCTTCTCTCCCTCCTTCCCCCTCTCCTGGCCTCTCCTTCCTTTCTCGAGTATGACAATACGGGTACAAGTTGGAAGTCACTTGGTCCTGGTTACACTGTAAGCAGCCAGGGCTAAGGCAGAGATCAGAGTGTAACCAACCATTCCTTCCTCATTTCTGCCATCTTTACTTCCCCCCACCACTTGCCCTTCCATAGCAGCCTGAGGGAAGACAACCATTCCTTTCTTACTATCTCCTCCAACCACTTAGCCCAGCTCATACTCCTCTCAGCCTCTCTGTTATCCTTCATGACCCCCAAAGTCTGAAGCCCTCCCCTGTCCAATGGCAGCCATTTCTACCTGTTCTCAGCCCAGTCGGCACCCTCCAAATGAGGACAGGACCTGCTACCTCCTTAATCTAAACACTTCTCTATCTAGTTAAACCCAAATGTGTCTTTTGTCTTCTGGTTCGGTTTTGCTTCCAGGTATCATTTCCACCACATAATGCAGGGAAGTAGAGAAAGCAATGTCCCCAGAGACTCAAGTTAACCACACAGGGGAAAGACTGCAGCTTCATGCGCAGTAAATGTTATGAAGATTTAAACATTCCTACTCAGGTACTGGTGCTTTGTACACGAATTCTTGGCCATTAACTCTTCTGTTTCACAGGAATGAAAAGCAATATTTTTGCAACTTTATGGTTATGGAGAAAACTAGGCGCTCAGTATTTAAAAATAGCTGCAGCTATCACTATTCACTGCCAGCACTTAACTGGGTTAATAACGTGCTAAGAACATCAGTTTACAAGGAAAGAATTTCTCATTTTCTACATCTGTCAAATAAAGGTTGTTTATTTGTTGGTTTTTCCACATATGCTATGGTTATTACTGTCAAGACCTCTTCGCTCGTAATTCCAGACTTTCTGATTCCACCTTAGAACAGAGTAGGATTCACTAACTCTTGAGAGTTAAGTTGTTCCCTATAGCCAGTCTCAACCTGTGGTCATAATCCCTTGGGGTTAAACAACTCTTTCACAGAGGTTGTTGAGACCATTAGAAAGCACTGATATTTATATTATGATTCACAACAGTAGCAAAGTTACAGTTATGAAGTAGTAACAAAAATAATTGTATGGCGGAGGGTCACCACAACATGAGGAACTGCACTAGGACGGGTGAGAGCCACCACTTTAGATCCTTAATTTGGGACACCAGTGATGGTCAGCAACTGAGGGCAGAACCTATTCAAATACTCCCACTGAGTGCTGTCTTCCTGTAGATGAAGCTTGAAGCTCTCACAGGAACCATCCCTGCTTTCTACCATTTCCTATACAGATGACTTTATTGACCACTGGATCTCAGCAACCATGTGAATGGTTGTATAAGCGCTCATTTTTTTTCCTCCTCTAAAATTTGAGTTTTCCCCTACCTGGTTTGAAAAGTGAATTTTTATTGTGTGAATTAAACTTTGATTTGAAGCTTGCTATTAAAAACAAAAACAAAACAAAACAACAACAACAACAAAAGATCAAAGAGGAGAGTTTAAGAGCACTGACTGCTCTTCCAGAGGTCTTGAATTCAATTCCCAGCAACCACATAGTTGTAATGAGATCCGATGCCCTCTTCTGGTGTGTCTGAAGACAGCAACAATGTATAAAATAATATATAAAATAAATACACACATACATAAAATAAATATTTAATATATAATAAATAATGAAATAAATCTTAGAAAGAAAGAACAAAAGCTTTTCATATAAGAGAAAGTCCTTGTCTGTCTCTTTGCTCCACAGAACTTTGCATGTGTAGGAAGAATGTAGTCTTGGTTCTTTCTTCACATCTAAATTACCAGTAAGTACTGTGTGAGAAAACAAACTGCAACTGCAACGAGTGAACTTGTAATCTAGAAGGAGAAGTTCACTGGCTCTTTTCAAGGAGTCTAGAACTAAACCTAAGTTCCATTCTGAAAAGCTGCAGAACTAACCACAAGTTCAAGGCACAGCAATAACTTATCCTGACACTACCACTTGAATGAAATGATACCTTCAGGTGAGCTTCCATTTGAACATCCTAAATATTCCCTTCGCTCTCTTCAGCTTCTGCCCTTTTGTTGTTGCCATCTGTCACTGAGGTAGCTTGCTCTTATTCATTTGCATACAGTTAGCCAACCTCTAGTTGTACCTTTCTTGTGTTAAAGGCTACACACTACAGTGGGGATGATGGGACACTGTCTTTGCACTACTCTTAAATAATTTGGTGATTAACCCATGTGCATCTGTTTGCAAAATATTTTTTTAAGATTTATTTATTTTATGTATATGAGTACACTGTAGCTGTACAGATGGTTGTGAGCCATCATATGGTTGCTGAGAATTGAACTCAGGATCCCTGCTGGCTCCAACCCTGCTCGCTCTGGCCTCAAGATTTATTTTATTATTATATGTAAGTACACTGTAGCTGTCTTCAGACCAGAAGAGGGCATCAGACCTCATTCCGGATGGTTGTGAGCCACCATCTGGTTGCTGGCATTTGAACTCAGGACCTCTGGAAGAGCAGTCAGTACTCTTAACCGCTGAGCTATCTCTCCCTGTCAGCTGTACGATCTGTCCAAGCGCCTGTATTTCTGTCTTCCTTTCCCATCACACTTCTTTCTTATCTACTAATGATCAAGAACATGAGCGGGCATGCCACGAACAGAATTTCTCATACTTGTTTAAAATGATAAGCTACACTTATGTCATATGTTGCTCTATAATAGGATGTTTTTTATTTTGCTCTGCCTTTCTTCCTTGTGCGGGGAAAGGGTATACCTCAAGACAAAAGAGCAGGTCTATGAAATCATGACACAATATAGAAGTCCAAACAAAGTCAGGGCTAGCCATCTTTTAATGTGTGTATGTGTTTCCTCCTCTACTGTACCAAAATTAATATTTAGAGGGATGATCCACAATATATTTGAGAAGCAACACTTGAAAACTTACTAGTTAGGCTAAAGAGACAGCCTAGCAGTTAAAAATACTTGTTTCCCTTGTAGAAGACTAGGGACAGTTCCCAGAGCCCACATGGTGGCTACAACTGCCTGCAATTCTAGTTCCAGGGGTCCAATGCTCTCTCCTGGCCTCCATGGGTACCAGACACGCACATGGTGCATATATATACACACACAGACAAATACTTATTCACACAAAATAAGCACCAGACCCCACTCCTCCCTGAGGAACTATTAGCAGTTAACTAGTGAGAACGTGCCATCTCCCTCAGTGGTATACCCATTGATAAACTGTTCTTGCTCTGGTAGATAACTTTATGCACACAGGGAGGTTAGGGGGGAGGGAGGAAAGAGGGGCCTGTTGGGAAGAAGAGGTTGGACTGGTGGACTCGTGGGCAATGAGGGAGAAAACACTGAAGCTCATTATATAAACACTTGATAACTGTCAGACGATATATTGTTACTAATTAGCAGTGCTGAGGGCCTGCATCAATCCCCAGCATCATATAAAACCCAGGCTGTGGTATGTCCATAAAACTCCCAGTGCTGGGGTGGGGGAGGCAGGCTCATCTCTGGGGCTCTCTGACCAGTCAGCCCTTTGGGATCAGTAAGTCCCAGGTCCCAGTGAGAAACTCTGTCTCAGAAAACAAGGTACGTGGCCCTTGAGGAACATCATCAGGCTGACCTCTGGCTTCTACACACATACTGCACATGTGTGCATGTGAACGAATGAACTATCCGTGTCTGTACACACCAAATTCACTAGAACAAGATTGGCATAGCTACCTATATTATATTGTATGGGGAAGTATGAAGATATAAACAATGAGAACTGGTTTAGGAAAAGCACTCTATTTTCAAATATATAGAGAACTGCCTCAAATGGACCAAACATTCAACGATAGTATAGATACTCTTGTTATTATGTTTCACATACTATACTCTTTTAGTGCTTAAGAAAGTAAAAGTCCGGAGTAGGACACCTTCAATAGTTTAGATTAATATGAGAAACTTTGAGAAAGAATCAGGGCTTTATAGCTTGAGGGAACTAAGTAAGCTTAATCTCAACTCTGGTGCTTCTAAAGGAATTTTTTTTTTTTTTTTTGAGTAAGTGACAACTCTGATTCCACCTTAATAAAAGGAATGATATTATACACTGCAATATTACAGATGTGTATTTAACATTGTTAACATTCTTAAAAGGAAAGATGTTAACAAAATAGCGGTCATCCTACAGATAGTGTGCAACCTTCCTACCTTCGATGCCTTTTCACTACTAGGGTAGGATAATCCAATTCTTCCCATTGTAGTGGACTCCTATTCCATCAGCATCTTTTTCCAAAACTGATTTTTGAGGAAAGTGTTTTGCATTTATAAAGTACTACCAGACGCAGGACCCTAAGATAAGCCCAGCACTAGAGAGGCAGAGGCAGGCGGATCTCTCTGAGCTCCAGGCCAGCTTTGTCTACAGAACGAGTTCCAAGACAGCCAGCCCCCTGTCTCACAGTGGGGAAATGAGATCGCTTAGATTTTAAAAAATAAACTCTATCGTTTTTACTGTAAAATATAACTTTAAAGTGAAAAAAGAAAAACACCACACACAAAACCCACTTTCCACCTCGTAATTTACCCCACTCATGGATTGGGGAAAGAGTGTCACTGTGGCAAGGACCTGAAGGCTGTAAAGCTTTTCAGACCGCGGTCAGATACCCAGGCTCCTACGGAGCTCAGTATAAATCTTCATAAACAAGTGTGAAAACTTGTGTGGTCGGCGGGCAGGCTTCCCGGCAACCTACCCTAGCATCTTCTGCAAACCACAACCCTCCCCTTCGAGGGCTGGCGGAGCCTGACCTTGGGCAATTGGGAAGCCGGGGAAGCTTCAGCTCGGACGCCGCCAGGCTCAGAGACTTCCGGCGTCCCGTGCGAACGCCCGCTGCTGGACTTTCCTTCCGGTTCGCCCGGTGCGCGCCCAACCAGTGCGCGTTCCCGCCGGGGCTCTAAGAGCCGCACCACAGCGCCATCTATGCTCCGGAGGCCGTAGAGCAGGGGTCCGGGCCGAGCCCTGGCATTGGAACTGCAGGAGCCCTTGGCTTTGGAACCCAGATGAGCAGTCTGGTTTGATTTCTTGGGGCCTTTGACTTTCAGCCTCTCACATTCAAATAAGCTTTCGTTTCGTGGGTTTCATGTATATTTATATAAAGAGATATCCAGAATTGGAAATGGGACCTAATGGCACTTAATGGAAATGGAAAGATTCAGGCTAGAATCCAGCTGCCTCCAAGAGAAGGAAGTGCAGTATCGCCAAAAAGGAGTCTGGGGCTTTATAGGGTGCTTTTAGTTGAGCAGTGGTGTGGCAGAAGAGCTTTAAGAGAAAAGGGACTGGAATTAGAAGTTTTACATGTGGTGGTGAAGGGTTCGAGTCTTTAGAACCGGGACTGTGGTCAGTCTAGCCGTTCTGAGACAGGGATCATCTACCATCACTTGTGTAAAAAAAAAAAAAAAAAAACACATTCAAATTGATCAGAGATTACTAATCAGAGTTTCCCAAATTAGATCTCCAGGGGTTAAAGAGACTTCTCACGGGATCTCTGATAGCACTGACGATTTTGTTTTTCACATAGATATTAATAGTTCGCTTATATTTAATTTCAAAAATCATACATTATCAGTATTTTCTCAAACACGGGTTTTTTTTTTTTAAGTAATATAAGTCCTAGCCTTATTTTACGAGGACATCAAGCCAAAGTATATGATATAATTAATGGATTATCAGTTGACAAATGTGAACATTGTTTGTGGTAATTTTCAAAACCAATCCTACTCTCTCTTTTCTATGGCCTCCCATCCTGACTCCTGAGTTGTCCTGTGAAGGCTAAAGGTATATTTTAAGTTTAAATTATTGTGTGCTTTAGGCATAAAACAGAAATGTCTCTAAACTGTAAGCCCCTCTTGGCAAGAACAGATAGCTTCTTGGAATGCTGGGAGCTGTTGCTCCTGTAAGACAACAAGCCACTTGTTTTCACTTCTGTAAACAAGGCTGGTTGTCTCAGCTGCACAGGATGTGCACACATAGGTGGGAGGTGTAGGCAGGAAATATGTCAGGATGTATACTTGCCCCTGATTACATAAAAGTGGGATGTATATAGCCTTGTCAGTTTTGATTGTATACGCTTCTGACTAATGTAATTTGTTACTCTGGGATTCCTGGATATGGCCTTGGGCAGTGTCCCTTGTCCTGGCCAGTATTTAATAAAGCCTGCTTAGCTCAAAAATTGTGATAGTAGTCTTATTCTTGCCTTGTGGGATTAACAGTCCTTGTGATTTATTTCGGGTAGTATCATATATATATATATATATATGTTGTTTATATATGTCTATGCGTGAGTTTTCTATCTGATGCCTTTGGAGGCAGAAGAGGGCATGGAATTCCTGAACTAGAGTTAAAGACAATTGTGAACCTGCCCAGGGCCAGCCCTGGAAGATCTTCTTTCATGTTCTGGCTCTCCTTGAGCATTAGCAGTGATAAGATTTGGTCTTAGAAGGCACTTAGGGTTACTATATAATAATAATACGTTTTCCTATCTCAATTATAAGTCACTGTGCTTCAGTAGCTAACCTGCCTTCTGAGATCTTCTGAGGTGAGCAACTGTTTTGCACCTCATCCTAAAACAGGAGGAGATTAAGTAAAGTGGCCTTTGTTCTATCTCCAGCAGGAACTGCACAGCTTTAACTTTCATCCTGCTAGTTGAAGTCACAGGAAGAAAAAAGGGACACTTTGGAAAGTGATTTGAGCATTTATTTCTAAGTTGTAAAAAGTTTCCGATGAAAGCTTTCTGAGAAAAAGGGGGAAACAGGCTTGTAAAAAGGGGGGTAGGTGGGTAAGGGATCTAGGAAAAAGGCAGGATGTAAAAAAGTGGGACAAAGAGAATTGCTAAGAGAAGTGAGACAAGGAGAACTGCTCCCTTCTCTTTATCCTCAGCACTTATTTACATCTTTCAGAATACATGATCCCATGGTAAAAAGTTCAGCACAAGTTTACACAAAATTCAAACCATAAATCGAATAAGTTTACAACAGAGAATGTTTACATGCATATCCATTAGTAGTAATTATCTGGCTAAACATTCGTCACCTGCCACAGCTACACAGGTTCATGGAGAGTTAAAAACCATAACTTAAGTTATTAGTGAAGCTTTGTATAGATAAACTCAGTCAATATTTCATTTTCTGTTCTAGCACTTATAACAAATTGTCAATTCTCTTTATATGACCTTTGGTTAATGGTTTTACAGTCTTTTAAAAATAACTGAGAATTCCAACTTTTTTTTTTATTTTATTTTTTTTTTAAAGATTTATTTATTTATTATATGTAAGTACACTGTAGCTGTCTTCAGACACACCAGAAGAGGGCGTCAGATCTCGTTACGGATGGTTGTGAGCCACCATGTGGTTGCTGGGATTTGAACTCCAGACCTTTGGAAGAGCAGTCGGGTGCTCTTACCCACTGAGCCATCTCACCAGCCCGAGAATTCCAACTTTTAACACTATAAAAGCTTTCAGTAAAACAGATCAAGCAACAGTTTCTCATGGCTGGGGTTAAATAAGAAAGATCTAATCACAAATCTTTATGATGTGTGATCATTGAAAGAAATACAAAATATGAACTGTTTTTATCAAATACTATAAAACTTGTGTTTAGGACTCAGGACAAAGAAGTAAAATCTTTTATCTCCCCCAACCTTTTAAGACTTTTATGCAAATGTTTTGAGACTTCTTTATTTCCCATGTGCCAATTCTTTTCAGACTACACAGTTGAAAGAGATTATGAGGTTGGACCCCATTAGTTGGGGAAAGACTCACCTGGGTTCTGATAAAAAGCAAGTGCACCTCTCCTCTCAATGAAGAATAAAGTTTGCCTGGTCCAGGCACTTCAGTTGCAGTGGTGATTTCTGGAACCTGAAACATACTTCTAACATCATTGCAAAGACGGTTGACTGGGCAGTTTTATTGTAATGCGATGGCATTTGTTCTGAGAAGGTATTTCCTGAGACTCGAAAAAAGAACAGGAGCTTTTGGGAAGATTAGAATCTCCATTTACTTGCTTTAAACTCTATCATTTTAGGGCGTTAAACAAGAAACTGAGCCGCTGAGCCACACAATGTTTGATGAAGTATAACAGCATTCTGAAAAGTGTTCAATGATGCCTCTAAAAAAGAAACACCCACCCACCACCAGCCACAAACCCTCTGGAAAGTCTCAAGTTCAAACACATCACCTTCGCCCTTGATCTTCTGCACCCCATCTCCCCCACCTCTTCTCCTCTTCCTCCTTTCATTTGAAAACTTGGACGCTTCCCTTAAGTAACATGGATGTTGGACTAAGACAGACAGTGTTAAAGGCAAGGCTATTTATAGAGTAAATGTTTTTACTCACAGCCAAGCTGTGAAAGTGCGGAGTTAAATAAAATAACCTGGTGATAAGCAATGTGCTTTTCTTGTTAGTAACAGCAGTTGCTAAAAATTCACAGTGAAGAGATTACAATCGAGAGAGGTAATACCTCACAATCAAACAGAACCCCAGAGAGCTGTGCCCTCTGGAAGAGGCTCAGTTTGGTTTCATTTTAGACTGACAAATCTTTTACCACTACCCCTCAAGCAACAAGGACCGCTCTGTACCTCATCCATGGAGATTGAATTCTCCACAGTTTCTTCCAGAAGGAAGTAGAATATTGATAAACTCACAGATAAAAGTTACGTTACTATCACTACTCAAACATTTGATGAAAGGGACACAAAAATATTTGATAAAATTTAAGTTCATAAAGATGAAAAGGATAGCGCTGTGTGGTTCTGAGTGAGGGTTTTCTTTCAACGTTCTTGACAGTTTCCTTACTAGTGTACATTGGTTAGACAAACGAATAGTTCTCACTTTTATGTTTTGATACATATTGAATTTCTTCTCAGTCACCTATTTTAAGATATAAGCTGTGCTATAATTTCAGCCTCTATTTTGCTGTCTAAGTTACTTGTCTCGATTTTCTGTATTAACTGATTGTCTTGTCTCTTCCTTCCTTCCTTCCTTCCTTCCTTCCTTCCTTCCTTCCTTTCTTCATTTTACATCCTGAGCATGGTCCCTCCTGCCCCCCACCACAGTCTCATCCCTTCTCCTCTGAGAGAGTGGAAGCCCAACCCCCATTCCCTATTCCTCCACCCAAGCACATCAAGTCTCTGCAGGGCTAGATGCTTCTTCTCACACTGAGGCCAGAGAAGACATCTGAGTTAGGGGACAGGGTTTCTTCATAGACAGGCAACAGCTTTTGGGGTAGCCCCTGCTACAGTTGTTGTTGTTTTTATGTGTTCTGATGCCTATATTCCTTCTTTCCCCTCTTCTACAAGATTCCCTGAGCTCCACCTAATGTTTGGCTGTGGGTCTCTGCATCTCTGGTGGGCTACTGAGCCTCTGGCTCCTGGCTCTCCAGGCAGTGTCAGGCGTGGGCTCCCTCTGGTGGCATAGATCTCAAGTCACTGGTTAGACGGTCCCTACACATTTCATGCCACTGTCACTCCAGCACATCTTGCAGGCAAGACTAATCGTAGGTCGAAGGTTTTGTGGCTGGTAATCCCTCCATTGTGTCCCAATCCTGCCACTGGATGCCTTACCTGGTTACAGAGGATGACCAGTTTAGGATCAGTGTCCCCCATTGCTAGGAGTCTTTTCTAGAGTCACCCTAATAGATTCCAAGGAATTCTCATTGCACTAGGATTCTATCTTGTCCCCCAAATGACCCCTAATTCCAGTCACCTCTCCAAGTACTCCACCCAACCTAATCTATCCTGATACTATCCCCTCCTGCCTCCAGTCTACCTATGAAATCTATTCAATTTCCTCTCCCCTTCTCAGGGAGATCCATTTACACACACACACACACACACACACACACACACACACACACACACACCCTTTTTAAGCAACTTTCTTTGTTTTCTCCACTGTCCTAGTTACTTTCCTATTGCTGTGAAGGGACACCATATCAAAGACAACATATAGAAGAAAGCATTTAATTTGGGGCTTGCTTACAGTTTCAGAGGGGAAGTAAGTCCATGGCCATCATGGCAGGGATCATAACAGCAGGGCAGTCATGATACTGGAGTAGTAGCTGAAAGCTTACATGTTAAGACAGCAGCAGCAGAGAGAGAGAGAGGAGAGAGAGAGAGAGAGAGAGAGAGAGAGAGAGAGAGAGAGAGCCACAGATACAGGTACAGATACAGATAGATACAGATACAGATACAGATACAGATACAGATACAGATACAGATACAGATACAGATACAGATACAGATAGATGCAGGACTAACTGTGACACACCCACTCCAACAAAGCCACACTTTCTCCAACAAGACCATACCTCCTAATCCTTCCCAAACAGTTCCACAAACTGCAGACAAAGCATTCAAACATATTGGGGCCAGAGTCACTCAAACTACCTCATTGAGGTTTTGTGTGTGTGTGTGTGTGTGTGTGTGTGTGTGTGTGTGTGTGTGCATGTGTGGTTTAGTGAGTCTAGATACTGACCTTCTGTCAGATATTTAATGGGTAGAGTTTTTGACTATTCCTTAAGCTGCCTCTTCATTCAAATGATAGGGTCCATGTTTTACACACACTTTTTAAAGGTTTCATGAGATTCTGTTTATCAATCACTGGTTTTAATTCCCATGCTATTTGCATTCTGTTTGGAAAGACCTCTTTCCTGTGCCAATGAATTCAAATGTATTCTCTGCTTTTTCTTCTGTCACAGTTAGGGTATCAGGTCTCGTGCTGAGGTCCTTGATTCATCTGGAATGAGTTCTGTGTGGGGTGAATGAATGAATCTAGTTTCATTCTTCTATAGGCACTTATCCAGTTTGACCAGCACCGTTTGCTGAAGAAATCTGTCTTGTTTCCAGTGTAATTTTAGCTTCATTGTCTGAAAATATCACGTATCCACAGGTGTATGGGCCTATCTTTGGGTTTTCAACTCTATTGCATGTCTTTTTATAACAATACTATGCTGTTTTTATTAGTCTAGCTCTGTAATACAACTTAACATCAGGAATAGGGATACCTCCAGGAGTTGTTTTGTTGTTCAGGATTACCTATCTTGTTGGCGTGTGTGTTTCTGTACATATTTTAATATTAGTTTTTCTGTGAAAGACTAATTGGATTTTGACAGTGTCTGGAGATTAATTTTGGTAGGATGGCCATTTTCACAATACTGACCCTACCAATACACGAGCATGGGAAAGTTTCCAACCAATAAATAAATAAATAAATAAATAAATAAGTTATGATACATGTGTCTCACTTCCTTAGAGTTATTCCAAGACATTTTTGAGATGATTATGAGAGGTGTTGTTTACCTGATGTCTTTCTTGGTGTATTGTTGCTAGTAGTTTCCTCTGAGATGAAAACATTCCATCTTGGAGGGAACTCCTTGAGATGGGATGTTTACAGGGGTGGAAACAACAGGATGTTCTCGGGGGAAGTGAAATCCTGCAGGGCCGCTCATTAAGATGGAAATAACCTGCCCTTAGAGGCATTGCAGGTGTGGCTGCTGTGTCCCAAGTACGTCAGTAGGTGGCAGAGAGGAGAGAGGCTGTGTCTAGGCTCAGCATTCTGACCACAGGCCATGAAAAACTCAGGCCTAAGGAGACCACCAGTATGGTGCTACAGGGCCTGTACAGGAAGCTAGCCTGTGACGACCACAAGGCCAGCATTGCACAGGCCTGGACGGGCTTCCAGAACAGAGAGTGAGCTGGAGACTAATGAACCCCACCTGGGACCATGGACCCTTAGCTGGAGTTAGCCCAAGACAGTCTATCTCTGAATGGGGCCATAGGCAGGCCCAGGAGAGGAACTAGCCCAACACAACCACCCAGACAGGGAGCTAGCCTGAGATGACCACCAGTCTGGCGCTTCTCATGCCTGTGGGGCACAGACCATGCCCAGGATGCTGCCTGCGTGGTGCCAAAATGCACAGGTGGGACATAGAATTCCTGAGAAGAAATGATGACAACGAGGACCATGGTAGGGTCCTGGCCTGTGCTGCCACTGGGGGCCACATCTGGGTCCGTGACCCTGCAGTAGCAGGAGTCTGTTACCATCAAAGGCTACACAGATGTCCCTGGTCTTGGCTGCCCTTAGGGGACCTGTTGATGTCTGAGGGTTGTGCAGAACTGGCCCCACCCATCTCCTGGGCATGGAGGGACAGCTGGCCCTGGGGGCATGAGGTCGATCAGGAGAGCCGGCTTCACCATCAGTCAGCTGCAGTTCTTGAGAGACTGGCCCCACCCATTGCCCAGGAAGCACAGTAGAGCAGGCCTGCCACCCATCTCCCTACAGTGACATAGGCAAGGGATTACTCCCCACTCATCCCTTGCCATCTGTGCATTAGAGAGACCTGGCCATGGGGTCATGTGAGCATGAGAGCTGTCCCTGTCCTTCACCAGCTCTAACACTCAGGAGAGCAGTGGGCCCTGCACCTTGCCTGAGCAGCTAGGTAGAGCTGACCCTGATGGTGGGGGCCAGAGGGCAGGAATAGGGGAGAGCTGGCCCTAGAAGTTGTCTGCTGTGCTGTGGCATTGGTGAGGAAGAGATGCCGTCCCCTAACCTTGCCACCGATGGCAGCCAGGAGGGCTAGACCTGAGGTCATCAGAACAGGAGAGTGGGCCCTGATTGTTGGAATAACGTTTTTGTGTACTGTGTAAAGATTATCTCTGTATTCTACAAGTGCTAATTTTTTAAACTGGCAGAGATTTGATTATAGGCGGGGTTTTGGTATTGTTAAGCAACTCCTGTTGTAGTATTTTGTAAGCAAAGGAGAATAAGGTTGGACTTCCTGAGAGGGGGAGGAGGGAGAGGAGGGAGAGGAGGGAGAGGAGAGAGAGACTCTGTGAAGGAATCAGGCAGCAGAGATTCAGCCAGCCGGACATGGAGGAAGAAGCAGGCTGGGTTGGAAGGAGAGGTAACTAACCAGCCTTGTGGCAGAACTCAGGTATGTGTAAACAGAATATTCAAGTAATGAGTTAGTGGGAAATAATGCCTTGCAATAAGGCCAAAAGGTTATAAATAAATGTAGTCTCCTTGTCATTTTTTGAAAACTGGGGTGGTCATATAAAGGCCCACAGTTACACCTTGGCATAGGCTCACATGAGCCTGTCTGAGCCAGTCCCCAAGGGCACGAAAGCAGGAGAGCTGGCTCTGCCACTTGCTGGTGGTATCATTAGTTGGGCCAGCCAGAACAGGGCCGGAGAGCTCACCACAAGGGTATGGGAGAGCTGGCAGGCTGATCAGCTCAGGTGCCTCCCAGGCCCAGATCCAGGGCTTTGAATTCGCCCACTCCAACATTTAGACCATCAATGAACTGCTGGAGTTCATGAATGGGCTGGTCCTACAGATGCAAACCTAGATCACCATAACACAGGGCAAGAAGGACATACACGAGGAGACCCAGTGAAGTTCCAGTTTTGATAGTGTAGAAGAAGCCAAGAAAGCCTTGTTCCAGACCAGTGACTTACTGCACAAACATTTGCCAGCGAAGTGTGGACAAAAGGGTGAACTGTGGGACACACTGTGACATCCTACCGCTTCCATGAGATTTTGTTTTTCTCAGTTGATGGGAGATTGCAGGGGTGAAGGGTGACTATGAGGGAGAGAGAGGTGAGTGGGTTGGGGTGCATTATGTGAAATTCACAAAGAACCAGTAAAAAGTTGGAAAAAAAATAGGATATGAAGAGCTGAAAATGCCTTCACAAAGGCACAAAGGTGAGGTATCAGACACTTCCTCAGAGGGTACATGTGACTTTTATTTATAAGTAAATATCTGGAGAAGAATAATACATTTATAATTTCCATTAATATTTTTTAATTATTTTTTCAGCTATATCTCCTGTGAAAAATACATGCAATTGGTGTGAAGCTGGAGGCAAGTCTACAGAATAATAAATTAGTGCTATAGACTCCAGATTCCTACTTTTTAAGGAAATATTCGCCATTAAATCTTTTGTCGCAGGTAACAGCTGCAGGTGACAAACATTAAGCGATTCAAGTGTTGCATATTTGCTATAAACATAATTACTAAATTGATGGAACT
Source organism: Mus musculus (assembly GCF_000001635.26). Classification (NCBI taxonomy): domain Eukaryota; kingdom Metazoa; phylum Chordata; class Mammalia; order Rodentia; family Muridae; genus Mus; species Mus musculus. The sequence continues at coordinate 34,787,556 of NC_000070.6, forward strand.
TGATCCTATTTCCAAACAAATATTAATCACGGAGATGGCCAAGAGCTTTTATCCATATTAATCTTAAAGGCGTACTGTAACTTGAGACTGGACCTTTGGCGGAGATGAGCTAGCCTGATACATTAAGCTTCCAGAGCAGACTGCTCCCAGTTCATTTGACGGTAATATTAAAGACTTACCACCTGTGCTCAAGATTAAAGACTCACCGTTATATCCCTGTCCCCACAAGTTAGGGACCTGGTGCTTCAAAGCCCAATGTTTCTCATAGAAATGCTTGGCATTCTTCTTGCGTCTTCCATTTCTCTTGTATGTATTCCTGCTCACATGAAAGAATCCCCATTTTACTCAGCATGACAATTTGCCCTGGGGAAAACTGCATTTCCAAGGGTTTTTGTTTGAACGTAGAGCTAATAATAGAACAACTTTATCAAAACTGATTTTTCGGGGGTGGTGGTGGCAGAGTTGAGGAGATTGGTGCTTTGAGGAGTTGTTTAAAATGTGATACTTAGCATGAAAATGTCTTTTGCTCGATACCTTTTCCTACCTGAGACTTCCTACCTCGGTGAACATAGCTCACAGCTGGAGGCACAGCAAATGTGCTTCTATCATGGCCTTTCTGAGGGAAGCAAGATGATGAAGGGTCAGACGATAGACTCTTGGACCACTGAAGACATTCAGTTAACAGCGTCAGCGCTGACCTGCCTGTCTCCTGTGTTTCTGGCAGCTGAAAGAGAGACAACTCTCATCTTACAGGCCATTTTACCAGTTCATTACACTGACATTGTAATGTGTGTGAGTGGAAATGGAGAAGGCGTCTTGTTATCTGCTGAAGACACGAGGAACCTCTGGCCTGTTGCGTGGCAGAATTGAAACGTGATTTCGAAACATTTCTGTAGGGTGGGAACAAAGTGGTGGGTTTCAGGCCAGAACGCACTCCACTACATGGTATTCTTGGAGTTTTAACTGTGCATTACCCTAACCAGAGCAAAATGTAGAATGGAAATTACATGCCTCCTACCTGTAAATCTAATCTGGCTTGCAGAAGGCTAAGTAAGAACTGTCATAAGTTTGAGGAGTGAGTTCCAGGTCAGTCTGAGCTACAGAATGATAAGAAAAATATCAGATAAGAAAGCAACAACACTGGGGCTGGAGAGATGGCTCAGCAGGTAACTGAAGGTCCCGAGTTCAAATTTCGGCAACCACATGGTGGCTCACAACCACCCATAATGAGATCTGACGCCCTCTTCTGATGTGTCTGAAGATAGCTACAGTGTACTTATGTTTACAAATAAATAAATCTTTGGGCCAGAGTGAACAGGGACTGAGCAGGGCGGACCGGAGTGAGCGGGGTGACCAGATCAAGCAGAGGTCCTAAAATTCAATTCCCAACAATCACATGAAGACTCACAACCAACCATATGTACAGCTACAGTGTACTCATATACATAAAATAAATAAGTAAATCTTAAAAAAGAAAGAAAGACAGCAAATACCAGAAAGAGGATAGCCTGGTGTGCTGACTCAGGTCTGTAATTTCAACACTCAGGAGACCAAAGCAGAAGGATCATGAAGTTGTGGGCAGCCTGAGATACACAGGGGTGCCCCGTCTCATAAAATAAGAGTTCAGTTAAACTTGTATTAATAGATGTTTCTATGGGAGGTTAGTTTGTAGAGGCTCAAAGGGCAACTAGTGTGTAATCTGAAGTTGCATTATACAATGGGTGAAGTACGCAGATGGAGTGCGTTCAAAACTTGGCAACCTTTCACCAATTCACACTTCACCTGATAAAACAGTGTGGTCTAGCACTGAATATGATGTTAAGGAATATTTCTGAATTGTATGGGAGCTTTTTTTTTTTTTTTTGGTGGTGGTGTTTTTGTTTTTTGTTTCATTTTGTTATTGTTTTTTTGTGCTATCTGGAGAATGATCTACGAAAGCCACACCTTGGGTTTCATACGAGTTTATTAGGCATACAGTGAGCAGAAGTAAATAAATCAGCAAGCAGGAGACGGGCAGTGAAATATCAGACACATCATCTAGCAGAAACCATTGGGGTTCCCCCATCCCAAAAGTCAGCAGGAGGCCTAGGGATCAACTAAGAGAAGCCCAGGCAGGATGTGTCCAGCTTGGGTAAGATTTCCACCCAGACATTCCCAGACAGCATGTTCACATCCCAGGATCAAGAGTAGCCCAGTCTTTCGCTTTGGGAGCGTGCTTTCCTTTACCGTCCGGCAGTGTTCACCGGCACAGGATTGTCAAGTGGTTTATTCCTATCCTCAAGGCCATGGCATTTCCACTCAGGCTGTTTACTGTTGTCTTCCCCTCACCATAAGGAGACCCAACCCAGTCCAGCCCTGAACAACACTTTTGAGACAAACAGTCGTGTATCTGAAGTTGGCTCCACGTCCCTCCTCGACTAGCTTCTCTGTCAGCTTCAGCAACACATGAGAACTTACTAACACAACGTATATTGTAGAGGCACAGTCTCCAAATGTCCTTCATCCATGGTTCTAGAACACAGTGTACACACACACACACACACACACACGGCAATACTAAAATAAACCTTTTACTATATAAGCCTAAGCCCACAACAAAATTATTTAACTGGGCTGGTGAGATGGCTCAGTGGGTAAGAGCACCCAACTACTCTTCCGAAGGTCCGAAGTTCAAATCCCAGCAACCACATGGTGGCTCACAACCACCCGTAATGAGATCTGATGCCCTCCCTCTTCTGGTGTGTCTGAAGACAGCTACAGTGCACTTAGATATAATAAATAAATCTTTAAAAAATTATTTAACTAATAAACTACCTTTAAAGACCAATTTTTAGTTCTAGCACTTGGGGGGCAGAAGCAATTGCACATTTGAGGTCAGCCTGGGCTACACAAAGACCTTGTACAACAAAACACCACAGAGGCACACATGGAACAGACGTGGAGAACAAATTATAATGGGTTATACACATTCTTTGAAATCATGGCAGGTAAGTCAACATTTTCTATGATTTTATTCTCCTTTCTTCACCTGGAGTACTGTTTCAGGGATAGGAACAACCATTTCCTCGGGAGAGCAGGATCTGTAAGTGGGGAGACCCCAAAACACCCATGTGTTAGGCCTGCTGTGCAGACTGAATGAGGGCATCCAGGCAAAACCCTGGGAGTTTAAGTACCTGCCAAATGTTGGGTACTTTCTGACACCATATCTCCTGCCACCACCTGCTTATACACTTCTGTCTCCCTCTAAATTGTCAGAACTGGAATGTAGGTCAGAATGATGTCTCGTATTTACTTTCAGGGATGATGAACCCACAGTACTTGGTTGGCAACAATGCACATATTCCCAAACTTTATTAGATGAACTGAGAGGATTAAAATGTCCTGTTACTGGATGAATTTTTTTACTTTGTGTGTGTGTGTGTGTGTGTGTGTGTGTATGATTGTTTTGCCTGCACATATGTATGTGCACCACATGCATGCTGGAGGCTAGAAGAGGGCTTCAAATATCCTGAAACTGGAGCCACAATGGGGGTACTGGGAATCTAACCTGGGTCCTCTAGAAGAGCAGCCAGTGCTCCTAACCACGGAGCCATCTCCCCAGCACCAAGAAAATTAAAAATACAAATGAGCTCTGCTGTTAAGAGCATTTGCTTCAGTTGCCAGAGCCACATAAGACAGCTCGCACTCCTCTAGCCTCCGTAGGAACCTGCCTTTGTGCACATGCCCACACACAGACAACTAACTAAGAACGCAGATGAATCTTTAAAGACTACAGATGAGAACTGAAGCCCAGCTCGACAGCGACTTGCCTGATGTTACACGAAGGTAAGAATTCTGTGACGAGAATGGAGTTTTCTATATTGAAATCCAGTGTTTCGGAGGTTTCTCACCCAGAGCTGTCTCAAGCTTTCTAACAGCAGTGCCACGTAGCGATCCTTACTGCTGCTTTTATTTCATCAAGTAACTGAATATATGGATCCGGTGCGGAACAGTTTATTGATTTCCGTTATGAAGCGTGGCTTACTTACCCCCAAATGGACCAGTAACTAGTAGGTCATAGTCATCTCTAAATATTTTTTTCAAAATTTATTTATTATTCTGCCTGCATATATGCCTACACACAAGAGGGCATTAGATCCCAGTATAGATGGTTGTGAGCCACCATGTGGTTGCTGGGAATTGAACTCAGAACCTCTGAAAGATGCTCTTTACCTCTGAACCATCTCTCCAGCCCCATTTTTAAATTTTTGAAAATAGTGAACTACTCAGTTGTATCACTAGCACTCAAAATTATATGGCTGCCTCATATCAGCCTGTGTTCCTTATTATAGACAAATAAAAAATGCAAACAAAGGTAATTCTGGCTTAAATCCCAGATCTTAAGTCTACATTTCCTGCCATCCGTGGGCTCCTACTGATTCAACCTGACACTCAGTCACTATCTACCTGTAAGGCCCATGAATCAGGTGAACTATAACACACACACACACACACACACACACACACACACCTCAGAGAGAGGGGGCAGGGGAAAGGGTGGAGAGAGGAAGGTAAAGAAAAAACCAACAGTTACGTGCACATATATGTGTGTTGATGCGTATGCAGGTCAGAGGACAACTCTCCTGCCACTATATGAGGTCTGGTGATGGAACTCAGACCATAAGACTCCACAAGTTACCCAGTAAGCCACCCCATAACACCCTCCCCCAAACTGACTTAAGTTACCTGTGGTTTCAGAACTAAACAAACTTGGCAGAAGCTTAGATAGATCTATGCTAGCTGCTACATCAGAAGCCAGTCACATAAAAATATATGGCAGCACATGACTAGACCAGCACTCAGGGGGTAAGGTAGGAATATTGTGGCTTCAAGACCAGCCTGGGATACATAGCGAGACTCTGTGTCCAAATAAATACATACAAGAATCCTCTGAGATAAACACTGAAAAGCATCTGAATATTTATTGAATAAATTATGCACACACATTAGCTGAAAATGAATGTCCGGTGAACGCTGTGGCAGACACACCTGTAATCAGGCACTTAGAAGGCTGAAGCAGGGACTCAGGCGGCTTGGGCTACTTAAGAAGACTATGTGAAAGAAACAAAGCAAACATAGTAAGAATGTAGTTTTTTGATTGGGCTAATATGAACATCACCTGTAAAGGTGGAAAAACAAGGTAGAAACAGTATTTGAATGTAGATTTTGTCAAGAGGAAGTTTTTCTTTCCAGTCGGACGGGGACACAGATTTCTAATACTAATACTACACAAATCGTCAACCAAGTAGTCCAGATCTCTTTGAAATGTTGAATAAAGTGGTGTTCCACAAATAAAAGCAGTTATCTCCTATGTCTGCTATTCCTGGACTTTACAATGAAATGAGTTGATGTACAAAGGTGACAGAACAGTCCCTAGAACATGAGTATTAACCACTCATGTTCTCACTCCCTACAGAGGAAACCCGAGGCTTGCACTTTCCATGTCTCTTATGATCTTTGAGTTGAGAATTCTTTAGTCACTGCCCACAAAAAGAATTGAAATCTGTTTCAGTATTTTTTTTTTTTGGTTTGGTTTGGTTTTTTTCAAGACAGGGTTTCTCTGTGTAGCCCTGGCTGTCCTGGAACTCACTCTGTAGACCAGGCTGGCCTCAGACTCAGAAATCTGCCTGCCTCTGCCTCCCGAGTGCTGGGATTAAAGGCGTGGGCTACCACGCCCGGTCAGTATTTTTGCTTACTGCTCCAATGCACTGACTCTGAACGAGCTACCTACCCAGATACATACTTGGTTAGTAAAAAGGGAAAACAAAAAGGTAGGTTGGTCCCAGGGATGCAGGCTTTAAGTCCCCCTTCCCATTTTTAAAGCATTGCATCAGTACCATCATAGGGCCTTACACATTTCTATCAGTGGGCATCCCTAAGTCCTAGGTTACTGCTTAAAATTCAAATTTCAGATTATTCTCTTCACTACCAGGGATATCAGATTTGGAGAATGGTGGGAGAAGGGAAAGCCCAGTAACAGACCTGAAGTTCAGTGTCAGGGGGAGCCTTGCAGTCACCACGGAGTTCATCAGATCCTTCCGTTCCTTTGCTTCTGGGAGAACAGCATTTGCCTTTTATGTCACTGACTCAATTACTTTGTCTTGGAGCTAACGTGGCATCAAGATTTTTTTTTTTTTTTGGAAAAAAAATCAATTCAGTTGTTCATTTTACACAAATAACAGAGCTCCCACCCCCCAAAAAAAATCCCTTGAAATTTAAGAGTGCATATTACATGTGACTTAACTTCTAATTTTGTCTGATTTGTCAAAATAAGGGTGCTTCATTGTTTGACATATTTCAAAGGAAACAAAAACTTTCCCCATGTGACTGTGACCAAGCAGTACAATAAAATCTGAGCCAGGATTTGTAGATTTGCTACTGTAAATCAGTAATAACATGCATGTCATCATTTTAATTTTTTTAAGTTGTATATCTAAACTTAGAATTTTTACTATTAAAAATATTAATTACAAAAACTTCCTATAGTGTTTTTTTTTTGTTGTTGTTGTTTTGTTAACAAGGTTTCTCTATGTAACAGCCCTGGCTGTCTTCTTGGAATTCCCTTTGTAGACCAGGTTGGCCTTGAACTCACACAGACCCTGCCTGCCTCTGCCTTCCGAATGCCAATATTAATGGTGTGGACCACGTCTGCAGTTTTCTGTATAAGGTTCTTTTCACATTCCTAAACAGAACCCACTGTGATGTCCTAGCTTGTGAGGTCAAAACTCACACAGTTCACTTTGGTAAATCCACAAAAGATCAATAAAATTATCAGCTTCCTAAAAAATAAAATGGGCACATTTCCTGGAACAAAAAGGTTACAAAATACTTGCAGACCCACAGAAAAACCGATGCTCTTGAGTCAGCAAGCTCTCCCTTGCTCCCTGTTAGAGTCCTTGCTATGTTTGAGCCTGCACCCCATCCAGGGAGTGCTGTGCAAAGCCACCAGGAGAGTGGAGTCTTGCAGATACATTTATCATGTCACAGCATGAGAATTTAGGTTCAGCTTCTCTCTCCTTGTCAGAATGCTAACTTCTCTGTTAGCATGTGCCAGGGTGCTTTGTGAGGACTGTTGTTTAAACCAACACCCAATTGCCAGATTAGAAATTATCAGACTAGAGAATCTTTGAGAATGTTGAAGAGTGATGCAGCTGAGATGGCTTTGTCTCAAGCAGTTTTTCTTGTTGAAAACGCTGGAGATTAAACTCAAGTCTCACAGTGTGAGGTTAGCCTCTTACAGTATATAAATCCACTTGAATTCACCACCAGCTTTAAGGTTTGAGGGTAGCAAACAGAGACTATTGTATGACTGACAGGAGTCTCTCTGTATACAGCATCCCCTGCAAACCTCAAGTGCCCCAAGTATCAGTTAATATTTTAAAATCTCACATAAAATGGGCTAGTTAGGCTCAGTAGGAGGTAGGCCATCCTCATACCTGCTCCAGAGAAGAACTCTCTGACATAATTTGCTCAACAGTTTGAGACCTACCATATATTCTCAAAAGTCCAGTGATTTCCTGAACACCTCACAGCTACAGTGGGAACATAGCTCCGTCCACTGCCGCTTGTTCCTTTTATCCAGTGTACCCTCTCTCAGGGGACCTAGGGTAGCTAATCTGTGCATATGCAACATGCAAGGTGAACATTCTTTAGTCAAATTCAAAGTTATTTGGGGAAACAAACAGAACTTGTAGCGACTTTTGATTATAAAGGTCCGGCTCTCTGCCAGAGGCAAGCGTGTGTTCAACTTCTGTGCAGGGCTTCTCACTTGTTAGCACCTTGTACTTAATGGTTCGCAGCAGCAGTGCCAACTGTCCTAGAGACAGCCTTTTGCTCTTCCACACTCCCTGTTTCCTTTCAAGTCCCAGGTGGGTTCCAGTTTTCCTTAAACACAAATAAACCAGCAAACAAAAAACGACAAAGGCAAACACGGCCTTTAAAAGGCCATCTATTAGCTGTTCTTTTCTTTTGTTTTGGATTTACTTTTCATCCCAATCCATTAGCTCTGGATGTTGCCTCCTAATAAACGAGAGAAAGTTCCCAGACCAGGATGGTTTCACCACCACCTTCTACTTTATTGCTTCCGTTCTCCAAATCACAGCCCACAGAGAGCAGCTGGGAAACAAGTCTGCTGGCTTCAACCCCCTCCTGCACTGTCTTAGAGAGAGAGGAGAGATCCTCAATTTCTACATCTTAAAATGGGATCAAAAGTGACCTGAAAGTGGCTCAGTGGGAAAAACTGCTTGCTTTGCAAGCAGTTGAATTGAAATTGAATCCAAGGACCCAGGCATGGTAGGGTTCGTTCGTCTGTAATCCCAATGTTCCTATGTGTGACAGGAGGCAGAAACCATCATCTTGGCAAACTTGCCAGCCAGCCAGCCTGGCAAATGCAGCAGTGAACAAGAGACCTTGTTCTCCATGGAGGGAGGATGAGGAGTGACATGTAAGGTTGTCCTGTGAATACTACGGATGCACCATGACACATGGCATGTTCAGGTGTGTGTGAAGATTTACACATACACACACAAAAAACTAACACTGGGTACTAGGCTACCCAGTTGTGATGCCTATGAATCAATGCCTGGCACACAATATTCCTAAAGGTGCAATGGTGACACTCAACAGCCATCTAATTGGACGTAAGGCCCACTCAGCCAGAAATCATGTCTGGTACTGGAAACCTAATCAACTGTCTGGGGCTGGTGAGATGGTGGCTGTAGAGAATTTACTATCGAGGCTTTATTAAATCAGCCTAATTCCTAACTGTGTTATAATACTTATTCTTATTCCCACAGGTTAGTGTTAACTCCCACCCCTCATCAAAGAGGCCCTGCTCTGCAGCACATGGGGACCATCACAGAGAAGTACAATGGGTCACAAGGCAGAGAACGGCCGACTGGAGCGTGTCCAGCCCCAGTGTATACCTCACAAGCCAATCCCTGCACCCAGGGCTCAGGGAACAGTATGAATGAAGAGGCAGATTGTAAGAGCCAGAGGGCCGAAATGAGAGTTTCATTCATATCTCAACAATATGGCTGCCTAACCAAGCCTGGACAAAGGACACAATAGTGTTGCTAAAGTGGAAGGAAAAAGTCCCACCAGGTCTTACTTTAGCTACAGGAAAATAAAGGACTCTGACAAAGGGATAGTTCTTCCCAGGGATAAGCCCCCAATTGGATATAAAACACCAAGTGATATACCTTGTAGTCATATACCTACAGGCAATACTAGACACAGGCAGGTTGTGTTTATGTATAGACGTGACAATAAGTGTTATGTAACAATTGGCCATGAAGTTGAGAAGGGTGAAGGACCATGGGACAAGCTGAAGCAAAGGGGAGACATGATGTAATTCAGTTTAAGATAAAAATGGCACCAAAATCAAAGGGAGCACCTGCCCTCCCCAAAGCCTAAGGCAAAGTGGAAGCCAAGAAGGCAGTGCAGCCACATCACACAAAGAAAGATCCAATCCAGAGGTAACCTAAACCTCAACGAGTACTCCCAGGACAAACAAGCTTGACATGAGCACTCCCAACCACAGCAGAGAAGATAGAGGACAACGACATGCTCTTGTTCAATGTCAAGGCCAGCAAGCACCAGATCAAAAAGGCTGTGAAAAATACTCTATGACATGGATGTGGCCAAAGCCAATACCTTGTAAGGCCTGACTCCTGATTATGATGCTCAGGATGTTGCCCCGAAGACTGGGATCATCTAAACGGAAACCAGATGGCTAATTCTAAATATACACTTTTTTCACCATAAGAAAAAAAAAGGAATTAGAAAACACAAGGTCCTAACAGGCACTCTGTTGATAAAAGTTACAGGATAGCCGTGGTGTTGGGGGAGGCAGAGGCAGGCAGATCGCTGTGCGTTCTAGGTTAGCCAGAGTGTTACACAATGAGACCCTGTCTCCAAAGCAAACAAGAGTTTCAACTTACTGTCATTAGCTAATCTGGTAATATGGGAAGGATGGAGAGGACACACTTTTGCTGCATTCTAACACTCAATTTGGAAGATTTCAACTACAAAGCCTTTTCTTACTTCCCCCACCCTAACTGGCACAAACACAAGCTTTTGCTCAAGAGTATCGTAATTGCTTCTCTGTTATGTTTAGAATGGATTTTCTGTGGAAGTCATTCTTTTTTTGCTTCACAGACTTTCACACTGCAACTTCCTGTTAACTTACTCAATCTGGATCCCTCAGGACGACAGGGAGATGTGCACTAAGAAGCTGCTCTCTGCTCTTCATGTGCCACGTAGCCTGAAAGGCTGGCTTCAACTGCTCCTAACTTAGAACATCTCGCATACAGCTTCTCTTATAAAGTGCAAATATAACCTATCCAGTAAGGTTTAAAATCCTTATTCTGCCTCTATCTCCATTCTAATAAAAAACCAACAAACCTGCCTACATGGTCCTTTTTAGACACTGCTAGCTGGATTACTACAACTCAATGCCATATTCAGGCTCATGTTTGACCTTATCCCTCTGCCTTCTCTCCAACACAAGCTAAGACCCCCTAGGCCATTTGCTTCCATTCCTGGGCTTTGTCACAGTGCTACCTATACTTATTCATTGCTGCATCACCACCAGGATTCTGCAACCTGTGACTGCCACTAGGACTACCACATGATCAAGCAAATGATGCAACACATACTGCCTTCTACGTGAGAAGTTGAAGATATCACTTGATTAGTGTTATGCATGTTCCATTTATCATGCCAATATTTTATTTCCGATTTTCATTTTCTCTTACTGAGAACTTGTTTCCTTCCACTCCAATAAGGAGCTTAACATTACTATTTTTCTTTACTTTTATTTTATCTTCTTACTTTGTATACCAGGCCTGTCTCTGGCTCCCTAGCTGTGGGACTAAAGGCCTGTGCCACCACTGCCTGGCTAACGATACTACTTTTAATACATATCTAAATTGTGTTCTCTATCATAATTCTAACATTACAAACTTTATTCCTGGAACAGGTTCCATCTATTACCCCAATTTTTACCTCTTTAGCAAGCAGGCATTTTTTTCACTATGCATAACTAGGAAAAAACCCATACATTTAACAGTTCCCTACATTAAAATGACTAGCAACTGATTTTAGGACTCAGTTCTAACTAACTCCCTTTGGCATAGCCAAACACCTTGCTATGATCTTTCTAAGTCTTGTCTCTTCCTTTCCAAGACTTGGCTGGTTTACTTTCTTTTGCCCACCAAGCAAGTATTGATGCTCCTCAGGCCTAGCTGCTTAGCCACTTTTAATTTTCTACAAGAATATAATTTTCAAATCTCCATCCTATGCTAAAAATGGCAAATGCCCAAACTTTTACTTGTAGCTGTTCTTAACTCTAACAAAATATATTAAATACTCAAGAAATGAAAGACAGTTTCCTTTCAGTTTTTCAACTCCAGAATTATTTCAATTAGGAACACTGTACTGCTTTGCTATAGTAACCTACAGGAGCCTCAAATTCAACACTGATTCTTCTAACCTTACTCCTTAGTCTGCCAAATAACACGGCAAGGAAAATAAATTACCAGAGCCAAAACTCTTATAATTGAATATATACTATTTTTCACTTTTACCTTCTATCAATACGTCATGGACACTTTTAGTGCATTACTTTCAAACACTTGGACAGGAAGCCATGCGAGCCTCCAGTTACCAACTCCATCTGGCTTCTACTAAAAGGAAATAATCATAACTTCTTCTTTTAAACATTGGAGTTTCCCCTGCACCAAGCTACAAATATGTTTCTATGTACACCCTTCCTTTCACAACCATCCACTTATAATAAATGCCTGCCCTAATCGTACCTGCACCAGTGAGTGGCATCTTGAATGGAAACAAATCCATTTTTTTGCCTTTATCTTCCCATAATCAACCAAATGGCACAGAATATTCTAGATTACTCAATCCTATCTACATTTCCTCCTGGGCTTTTACTACTGTTCTATTCAGTCAGTATTCTCTCTCCAGAATGACTGAGACAATCATTGGACTACTTCTTAAATTATCCAGTGGATTTTTTTCCCTTACTGAAAATTTAAAGCTGTGAAACTCACATTTCCCTGCTTCAGTCCCAAATGTCAATTCTTTAGTGACTATCAAGTCCATTACAGGTGGGTCTAAGACACGATGATGATGCGGCCCTTGCTTGCCTTTCCTGTCAACACCATCCTTTTACCAGCTTCCTACCACTTCCTTAAAAGCCACTCCTCGCAGGCCCTTTATAAAAAGGCACGCTCTTCTTTTGGCCTAGAATTAGCTCTGACTTTTCTGACCTAAAACGCGTCACCTCCTTTTACCTTTTTCTCAATAACCAGCATCGCTCCTTTGAGAATATTTCTCTATATTTCAATTCTGACCTCAATCAAGAGGGTAAAAAGCAGTAACTCAAAAGTTCAGAAGAAAACCCAAGTGTTTTAGCAATAAACAATCAATTATGGGGTCAAAAAGCTGCATTTGCTCACTGATAAGTGGATATTAGCCCAAGACCTAGGATACCCAAGATATAAGATACAATTTCCTAAACACATGAAACTCAAGAAAAATGAAGACTGAAGTGTGGACACTATGCCCCTCCTTAGAATTGGGAACAAAACTCCCATGGAAGGAGTTACAGAGACAAAGTTTAGAGCTCAGACGAAAGGATGGACCATGTAGAGACTGCCATATCCAGGGATCCACCCCATAATCAGCATCCAAACGCTGACACCATTACATACACTAGCAAGATTTTATCGAAAGGACCCAGATATAGCTGTCTCTTGTGAGACTATGCCGGGGCCTAGCAAACACAGAAGTGGATGCTCACAGTCAGCTATTGGATGGATCACAGGGTCCCCAATGGAGGAGCTAGAGAAAGTATCCAAGGAGCTAAAGGGAACTGCAACCCTATAGGTGGAACAACATTATGAACTAACCAGTATCCCGGAGCTCTTGACTCTAGCTGCATATGTATCAAAAGATGGCCTAGTCGTCCATCACTGCAAAGAGAGGCCCATTGGACACGCAAACTTTATATGCCCCAGTACAGGGGAACGCCAGGGCCAAAAAGGGGGAGTGGGTGGGTAGGGGAGTGGGGGTGGGTGGGTATGGGGGACTTTTGGTATAGCATTGGAAATGTAAATGAGCTAAATACCTAATAAAAAATGGAAAAAAAAAAAAAGAAAAAAAAGCTGCATTTGATGAGACAGTTGTAGCACAGAAAAAAGCATTCTGAACAAAAAGAAACAGTTAAGAATAAGGCCTGGAGATGTGAAGAACTTGCTGGTTTGAGGATTTAAATTGAAACCAATATAACCACTATATGATCAGCAAAGGAGAGTAACAAGATATAGGCAGAACCACAAATACTCCAAAAGACACTGTGAAGATGAAAGGGATACTGCCTAAACATGCCACTTAGTGGTGGTGATGGAGACATTCAAGAAAACCAAGGGACAGGACAGTGTTCCAGGCAAAAGATGATTGATTTGGGGTCATTACATGAACAGAAGTATAAAGGTTTCTTCCATGTAGGAGGTACGAATGCTTTTGATTTCAGGAAGCATACGTTAGATTTAAAAATTACAGAGTTTAAACTTCTAGATGAGGAATGCTGGGAGAATAGATCAAAGCTGAGGTGATAAATGGTGCGGATGTATGATGCTTAGCTTTGTAATGAATTGGGATGGTCATGTTTGTTCCTTAAGTACACTGGTAATACATAACTCCTCAGAATAGATGCTCGCTCTCTCTCCCCCCTCCCCCGCCCCTCTCACACACACACACACGGGGGGGGGGGGCTGTTCTAGGTGAACAAACATAATGTACAGTAAATACCAAGTGAGGAAATGGACTGTGGAACCAAATGAGTTTTGATTGGCCTCAAATGAGCTATTAGTGGGTATTACTTTACATGAATATAATTTTCATTAAAAAGAAAGCATGATGGGAAAAGTCTCAGGCTCTGACTTCAGAGCGCCCTTCCCAAGGGGCTGTGAGCTGAAAGAGAAAAAACGGGTCACATGAATGAGCAGCAGGAGGGTTATGTCTGAAGGTTAGCAGGGGCTTTGAGAGGACTGGAGTGTGGTAATACACAAGCCAGTGCTACTCAGCATTACCGAATACACGGTGATATTCAAGTCATTAACAGCCAATACTACATAAGGATTAATACACTGCAATGGTAGGCCCTTCAGAATGCTAGCCATCTGTACATGGCCGAGATACTGCACACCCGGTCAACTGTGAGAAAGAGGCCCACGGACCCTGTTAGGTAACACTGCTGATGGAGCTCAAGGTCTCTCTCATGCCGGTAAATGAGCAGTCTGCCGCCAACACAGTGAAGATAGCTCTGCAGCCCTTCAGAGGTCAATACAGCAGGACACTCTTGACGTTAAAAAGGAAAAATGTTTTCATGACCACCTAAGCCTAACAGATTCTCTCATTAACCAGCACCCTGTTAGCATCTAGCACGCTAATGCACTCTTTCCTTTTCAGGGACGCTGCAGCACAGAAAATCACTGATCATAACTCGCTATCCAGGATCATAAAGGAGGCTTGCACTAGTGTCTTTCATAAACCTAGTTTCTCTCCCAAGTTCCATTTACTCTGCTTACATCAATCTTTCTAAACTAGGACCGTGGCTTCTGGCTAATCTCTACTTTCCCAATCTACTCACTAAACAGTGTCAATTGTCCAAAAGGAGCAGCTGCTCAACTTAACTGCACTCAACAGACACCTTTTCTTTCATTAAAAAATACGTATCTGTCTAGCTTTCTAAAATGTAACGGATTTTAACACTGCTGAAAAACTTCCCAGAACTGTCATGTTAACTTATGGCAGTGATTTACTTTGAATAAGATTCTGACCTGTAATATTAAAGATTTAAATAGAGGGAAAACCCCACTTCTAATAAGGACACCTTGGGCAAATTTAGGTTGGAGAAAGAGGGTATTTTAAGAACAGATTGACAAAAACTGTATTTGGAAACAGTATGTTTTTGCCGTTATTTAGTCCCAAGGCATTCCACTTTGCCAGTGTGCTGTTTGTACCTCATTCTTGTCTTATTATATAATTTCATCAGTTGCACCTTAAAAATAGTCTCATTAACTGCTTTAACTTCACTACCTATAAAATACATATACAAACGCTACTCAATGTTGGCAATCCTCTTGGAAAATATAGTCAAGTGTAGTGGTTAATCTTCTAATGAGGGAAGAAGTTGCACAATATATTGTTTTCTCTTCCATATTTTCTGTCCTTGTTTCTGCAGACAGGATCTCATATGTAGCACAGGCTGGCTTGGGTTTTGAGGCAGGCAATCCTGAGTACTAGAATTGGGTGTGGACCACAATGCCTGGTTTTGCATTGGCTTTTTCACTTTACAGTGGCTAACATAAATGCCTGGCAACAAACCTCTTTGCTACAGTATTCTATCAGATATTATTGCTAAATACCCATATTTAAAGAGTTAGAAGCGTTAAGAAAATTGTATGAAAATGCCCCATGAACAAAACATTATTCAGTTGTTGAAAAAATATAAATCAACCATGAAAACCACCTTTATTTTAACATTAATAAATAACAGTGGGCTTACCAAGGATTTTAATATGTCAAGTATTATGCATACTGAAAAGAAACCTTAAAGTGAAACCAACTACTCAACACAATCCATTAGGCCCCCCAAATAAAACTGTATTACTTTAATAATTAAACTTTTAAGTGTCCAAAAGAAATTACGGTCATTCTTTCACCATGCTTATTTATTCAGAGTACCAGCATCTTAGTGCCTCATTCTCTGCCACTCTGACGCAGAACAGGGAACACACCCATGTGACCACACCACCACAGGTCGGGGCAGCACTGTGAACGCAGATGTTTTGTAACATATCAAAAAACAAACGAACGAACAAAAGGAAAAACAAACAAACAAAAAACCCCCAAAGAAACAATGCTATTGATGGCAAACATGAAAGTCGATATCCGAACGCTGCCTTGTTTCCAGTCCTGATTTCAGCTGTGCTGCTATCCATGAGGGCTGTCAGTGCTCCAGAAATCACTTCCTCCCAGCACAGAAACGGTGAAGAAAGCTAAGCTAGAAGAACTAGTTACTGAATGATCAAATAATCAATCATGACTAATACTGTTCTTGAAGACTAATCTAATGAAAATCGTATCATTAGATAATGTGAAGACAGACAAATCTGCACAACCTAATGCCTATAAATAGTAAAATCAAAACATAATACTTCCTTATAGAAAGTGTTTCATCTATGTAACTATAAATGTTAAGGATTCTTGCATTTTATAAACACAAGATGGGCTCACTTGGATGATACCAATTTTAAAATTTATAAAAATGTCTAAAAAATTCTTTCCACAAAAGTTTATACAGTTTAAAGCTATACACCATCCATAAATCTCAGAAAGTGGGAGGGAAAAAAAATCTTATAAGATCACATACAAAAGAAGAACTGAAATGTGATTTTATTTAAGGCAATACTGGGCTACTTCACAAACCACCACCTGGCATATTTACACTGCGCCACTACTACTTTCTATCACATTGACAAAGGATATCTTAAAATACCAATGTTTAAAATCTTCAATGTAGTAAAGTCTTTATTCACATTTCCGTTACATTTCAGGGACTCATAGTAACTATATCTGATCAGAAGCAATGGAAAAAGGAAAAAAATCTATAGCCATATGAATGAAATGAAGGAATCTGCTCTAACTTCACATGAACACCATCCACGAGTGGAGGATGGCAAATTCACAGAGCAGAGTGCTGTAATGTGCCTACCGTGCGAAACAAAACACCTTGATATCATCTTGTAAATGTTTTATGTTAAAAAAAAATTAAGTATGGCAGTTCTAGTTTTAGTTCAAAAAGTTCTTAATTTAAAACAATAAAAGTTTAAAAACTTGATCACTTTGTTAAAATTAAAATTGCAAATATAAATGTATCATTTACTCATTTAGACTTACAGACTGCTGGTGGCAGCAAATGATTTACAATAATAAATATATACAAAAATATCTACAAATAAAGAGTACTGCTATACATGAATGGTGATCTGCTGAAAAGATACCAATCACACTAATTCAGTATCGTTCATGGAAAGGACAACTGGGTGACAGAAATTTGAGGCTTAACTCAATTATTTACAATAACTGAAGTATTGATTCTGTTCAAGTCCCATAGGGATAAAATAAAGTTCTACATGACAAATGTCATGGCTTTTTTTCTCATTTTTTTTTAAAGCTAGGTTAATCCATGTCAACAAATTAAAAAGCTCACAACAGCATGCTTGATGGCTTTCTATTTAAAATAAAACTACAAATGATATGTATTTATAGTACATGAGTTATCAGTACTGCCCTCTGCCCGTGGCTTTACCTATACTGATTTCTTTTAAAACAGTCCTATCTGGATTATTGGATAGTACTTCAAGTTTTTTTAGACTGACAGTAGGTTTCATTTCCTGAAGCTGTTTTAGGACAAGCTCAGAGCGATCTTTAAGAGTCTTGTCTAAAACAATTTTTACATTCTCACTGCACTGAAGCTTTGAGGGGTTGGCAAACTGTACAAAGATTTCACTGTCTTTACAGGAACACACATGACTGCTACCAGCCACAGCAGCCTTATCAACATGTCTTCTGGAGCTGGAATGGGATCCTCTTTTACTTCCACTGTTTGAATGGTCTCTGTCACTATTTTTCTTCTGCTTCACTGCAGACTCTTCAAGAAACTTCAGAAAGGATGCTTCAAATCCCATAGGCTTGAAGGAGCTCCAGTCAAAGGATGCAGGATGCTCCTCAGTGGTCTGAACTGCTACGGCAGGCTCTTCCTCTTTCCGTGTATTATTTACCACCAAGGATACTTCTGGCTCAGTTTTATCAATCTTCCGTTTCTTACTCTGCACAGTGTTTTTTTCTTTATAAACTCTCTTCAAATTACCAGGCTTTTGTCTTTCTGATGTGCAGGAATCATGCTCCTGAAATTCGTTATTTCCCTTTAAAGTGGTATTGCCTTGGTTTTCTGCATTTGTGCTGTCTTCATTTATTAACTTTGTAATAAATAATTCTGTTAACTCATCCATCTCATCCTTTTCACCTTTTCTACCTTCTTCCTGTGGAGCAGCAGCTGGTTCCGAGTTATCATTTTTCTCTAAAACAGATGAATCAGGATCTTTCTTATCATTCTTTTCATCTTCTTGCTCAGAGATTTCCTTTCCTTGTGGGTTGCCATATCGCTTAAAGACAATAAGAATGTTGCGGTGTTGTGATGTAAATGCCCTGGACAACTTATGACACTTATAATGTCTGATGATATTGCTTTCACTTGTAACGACTGAAGTACACCCTTTTATCATACATGGATACTGTGTCACAAATTTGCTTGTACACTCTGCCAAGGCATCATTCCTAGCCTTTATGGAATACACGTGCTTCCCACGCTTTAGAGAATAAGGCTTATTTTCCTCAATCTGCACTACTTTTGCGCTCTTGTTTTCTAAATTACTTTTTTTCTTTCGCTTTGTCTTTGGCATTTTCATTCCGTCTTTCCCGGATCTGTTGGGTTTTGTTGTCCGATGTTTAGACTTTGATTTTTCTTGGTTTGCCTTACTTGATATATTTTCCTGGCCAGTTAATTTTCTTGGCCGAATCAGATGGGCTTTATGCTTGTCATTATGTTTATTAAAGATGTGTCGGAGAAGATTAGACCGAGTGGCATATATCCTGTCACAGCCCTCACAGTCACACTTGTATATGCCATCTTCTTCTGCCTTACTTGTCCTTGTTCCAATTCCATGGTCTACCTCAAGATGAACAACATAGCTCAGGTATGTTGTAAAAGACAACTTACACTCCAACTGATCACATGGAAATTTGCCAACATCCACAGCAGCAGTCATGCTTTCAATTTCCTCGGGGGTCATTTCATGAAGTTTCATGTAGTGCTGTATTAGGCCAGTAATTGCTTGGAAAATCCTAGAACAGTCACTCACCTGACACCTAAATTCTTTCATTGATTGTTTCGGTTCAGTTTCTTCACTTTCTTTAACAGCTTCACTTTCCTCTTCAACCTCTGCAGAAAATGTAGGAAGATTTGATTTATGTACAGCCTGGTAATGAAGAATCAAGTTTTGCTGTATTGTAAAAGCAGCAAAGCATCCCTGGTGGACACAGCAGTAAGGTCTGTACGAACTGTATTTTGTTGGAAGTTCAAAGGCCTGGGAAACTGGATTCTTTTCCCGTTTTTCTTCCTTTTCTTTTCTATGCCTCTTATTTTTCCTTCCTTTGGTTTTTAGGTTTGCAAGATTTGCATTATATTGTTCAGCAGAAGATGTGACAGGCTGTGAAGAACTTTCTGGTTTCTCAGGACTTTTTTTTTCTGCAAGTTGTTTTTCTGGGATTACTGTTGCATTAGCAAGTGCAGCATCACCTGTTGCTGCTGGTACCTTGAAGGCTGGTTGTGACTCAGTTTTTGTTTCCTCGGCCATGGATGGCTGTTTCTTCACTTGATTATTCTGTGGAGATGACAAATTTTCACTCTGAGATTTTCTTCCATAGGGCCTTTTTATTTTTAGCTTTACCATTTCTTCTATTGTAAAATGATGCACCAACTGACAGTGTGCCCGGAGATTAGAATTTCTTGTAAATGTTTTGGTACATGAAGGTACTACACATTTAAATGGAGCAAATTTTAATTGATTCTTCTTAATTTCAAGAATCATCTCTGGAGTATACTGATGGATTTTACCATAGTGTTTAAACAGGGCATCCTTTGTCATAGCACTGTAGTTACAGCCTTGGTTTTGACACACAAAGGGCTTATTAACTCTGTCATTAAGCTGAACATGTATCACTTCGGGTACTGGCTGGACTACAATATTTGGAGTTGATTTAGTAGGAGTAGGGGACAGTGCTACTGATTTGTTCATTAGCATACTCTGGGAAGCTGGAGCAGAGGTGTCATTTTCTAGTTTTAAGTTTTGCAAACCCTCTAAAATGTCCTGTATTTGATCCTCCTTATGTAATGCTTCAGACTTTGTTGGCATTACAGTTAGGAAAGAGGAGCACTGAGAAGCATCAGGCAGCTTGTTATCTGGGATAGAGTTTACTGAGGGAAGTTGCATGCTGTAATTTATCTGAGCATTCTGTGTTGTCTCACCAGTACCCTGAGATCCACTTTTTACCTCAAGTATTTGAGAATTCATAGCAGTTTTAATAATTTCAAGAGTCTTCTCAAAGTTCTGAATAACATTATCTTCAGAAATCTGCAAATCAGAATTCACTGGTGTGCATGAACTCAAAGGCATCATTCGGGAATCGCCGTTTTCCGTTTTTAATGTTAAAGGGGTTAACATTGTATGGGGCTCAAGACTGGCTTTACAGTTCTCTTTTACATCAGTTATAAACAAATGATTGTCAATGTTATTTAATTTCTGTGTGAGATTTTCCACCAAAGCCCGAGGTTCACAATCTGGAGTCATGTCTGACCGTGTGTTGGTATCAGGGACTGGAAGATTCTTTGCTGGAAGGCCCACTGGTAAATCAGTTGGTAGCACATTTTGGGAAGTATTAGATACACTTACTGCAGGAGCAACTTTTTTTCTCTTCTTAGATGCACTATTTCCTTTTTTATTCAAATGACTGGATCTTGTATTCTGAGGCCCACTTATAACAGAAACATGTGCACTATTATTGGTAAAATTTTGTGGTGGTTCAGTAGAACTACTGAATGAATTGGAGCACAAGCCATTTTCAATAGTCTTTAGCAGTAAATCATTTGTTGTAAAGAGAGGCAAACTGTTACATTCTTTGAGGGTTTTGGAATTTGGCGTTTGATTCTGGTTTGATGGTGAGGTGTTTGGGTGGCAAACAGTCTGTAACAAGGGTGTCACAGGTGGCCCTGGCATCCCCGCTGCACTGACTTGTGCTGCATCGGAGACACTGCCTATTGGAACAACCTGAGAAAGCATTTCGGCACTCTCAAACGTGCTGGGAATGCCAGCAGTTTCTAAAGCCTGCTTAATAATTTCACTGCCTTCCTGACTAACACTGGCATTAAAGTTACTCACGTCACATCTTGGAAATGTACTTGGTAAAAAGGTTGGACGATTTTCCACATTAAGAAGTTGCAGGAATGATGGGTCTTTAAAGCATGTTTCTGGATTAAAGTTAGACTGTTGCGGCTGTTGCATATTTACTGCACTTGTGGAGAGAATCATGCTAGCTAGGAGGGAAGGCTGTCTGTTGGTCTGTAGAAGTTCCTGTGCTATTTCTGCTCCATCCAGTGGTTTGCAGTAAGACCTTTTAGACAGGTGTCCACCCAGGGACCTGGGGTTGGTGAAAGCCCTGTAACACCTGCTACAGATGAATTTCCCATCTCTGATAATCGCAGGCCATTTAGCCCTTTTGTTGTGCTTGGGTTTTCTTTCCTTCCCATTTGGGCCTCGACCACGGTCTTTTTTCACTTTCTTAGGTGTAGACGGTTGGGCACTGGTGCTACTGAAGTCATCTGCAGAACTTACTTGGGAAGGAAAAACTCCATTTTCACTGCTGCCTCCTTTCAGAAAAGAGGAATTTATGTTTCCATCCGTCTGGGAGGGATAATGATTTGTACTATTTTCCAGTTGGGAAAAAACAGAATTATTCTCACTGTCTGCTGGTGAAGAGAAGAGAGAGCTATTTTCTGTGGGTAAAGGAAGAAACGGATCTGAGCCGCTGTCAATATTCAAAGGCAAAACTGTTTTGGTTAGATCTTCCATTTGTGCTGGCAAGGGAGCATTAGACAAATTTTCCATTTGTGAACATAATATGCCATCTTGTCCATGTTTATCCTGAGAAGGTATATTTGGACTTAGGACACTTTCCACTGAGGGTAACAATGGAGCTGATACACTTGCTAAATGAGCTGGGAAAATGGAAGGCGAGACATGCTGCACCTGGGCTGAACAGGCAGGGTTCCCATTGGCTTTGGTCTGTGGTGTAAAAAAAGCATGATTAGAGCTGCTCACTTGTGATGGCAAAAAATAAACACACTTTCCATGATTTGGTGTATTTAAGTTGTTAGATTTCTGACCTTTTTTCGTCTTGCGCTGCAGTTTAAAAGCAGCATATTGGTCAGGGTGTGCTGTCTTCATGTGTTTTCCAATACTCTGTGAAGAGTTATATGTTCGAGTGCATCCCTCAACCTGGCAGCTGAACTTCTGACCTGGAGCTTTTGGAGGTACTGATGGAGATCCCAACGGACTGCTTAGGTCGGGCTGTGACTGAACAAATGTGATACTTTCTAGTGTCTTAAGAGGTAAATCATAAAGGCTGGATGAGGTTTTAACATCACCTCCACATTCAAACTTGCAAATTTGTGAATTGTCTTCAAGTCCTGCCTCATTTTGTACAGAAAAGGTCATCAGAGTGTTCACCTGTCTTTCTAAGCTTTGTGGGTTAAGGTCATCCATCTTCAGTGATTCTGAGTTTGATAAAGAATTCTGGGCTTCGTTCAGGCACTCGTGACCTTTCTTTTCTTGGAAACCTGGATGACATAACTGGACCCCAGCACCTATACCTGGTTTATGCACATCTGTGATCAGCGGCTCACCAGTGCCTTCCATGGTTAGGTTTTCTTGCTTTCCAAAGTCACCCTCTACCCCATGGTTGACAGACACCTTGATGGACACAGCTACTTCATTGGTCCGAAGAACAGTAGTATTATCACGGGTTTCCAGACCATTTGACAATGGTATGTTAGCTTGCCTGAGTTCAGCGGCAGAGATCTGGCCGTGTTTAGTCACAGCTGGCTCTGCTCTGTTTTTCTCCCAATCTGCACTTCTGTTTGAACCCAGGTTCTTGTCAATGCTGTTCTCGGACCTTCCTCCTGCAGCCGTCGCTCCTGAGTCCGGATTCACATCATTTCCAGATGGCTGAAGCTGGTCTTCAGGAGGCAGCCCTGTTTCAGGATGACTGTGGCCATCCTGGTGCTTCTCCATCTCGCTCTGAGAACGGTACACCTTACCACAACCTGTGAACTTGCACGTGTACGTATTATAATGTTGGGCCTCATGATCATACAGTAAATAAGCTTGGGAAAAAATTCTGCCACATTTTGGAAATAAGCACTTTGCTCTAAAGACTTGATGCTCCTTTCGGTGGGCTAACAGCTCTGCGTAACTATTAAAACCAGCCTTACATTTCATCTGTATACATATATATGGCTTACTGCCACAGTGCATTTGTAAGTGATCATTGAGATGAGTGACGCTTACAAAGTGCCTTCTACAGTACTGGCAAATGACTTTCTTGCTTTGCATTTCAAGAAAGCGTTTGGCATCTTCACTATCCTTATGGCCTTTCACATGAGCAATTAAATTTTTGAAGTACTTAAAGCCCTTTTTACAAAAGGTCACAGGACAATTAAACTCATTAACAGGTACTGGTTTCTGGACAGGGATCACCTCGGGCTCATAAGACTTGTCCTTGTCGTCATTTTCATCATCTGAACCATCGTTGTCATTAAACACTATGAAATCTGTTGAATAAAGACTATTCTTTTTTATGGGTCGCTGTTCCTGTTTAGCCACAGTATTAATATTAGTCTTTTGATTTTCATGGGTGGCTGTGATTTTAGGAGGCCTTCCCAATCTTCTTAATGGCTTCATAGCTGCTAGTCTCTCTTTACTAGACTGTTTAACATGCAGGGTAACATGAGGGACAAACGAGTCTTTAGAATTAAAATTCTTTGCACATATGGGACAGCTGTAAATCCCATCTTTGTAATGTTTTTGAGCATGCCGTACTATTCTGTGTCCAAGGAATTCTTTGTCACAGAGCAAACAATACTGCATGTAGGCTTGCCAATTCCTAAACCTAGCAGATATAAACCCCCTATCTTTTAATTCTTTTATCTCTTTCTTCTTCTGCTTTTCATCACCAGTATCCATCAGCAGGCCAGAATCAGTACCAAGTCCAGCAGCAGAAAGGCCATTCACAGATGTGTCTCCCCTTTCACCCTGGTAGTCTACTTTCTCATAGACTTCACTGTCATTCAGTTCATCAATTGAGGACACAATAGACGCCTCTTCTCCCATGAGAGCAAGACACTGGCGCTTCAAAGTTTTCCAATCCCAAAATTCTGGATCAAAGGGCCACTGAGTTTTCAAAACAAGTAAGAGCTCACAACGTAGAGAATTTGGTATTGGAAGATTCTCTTCATCATATTTCTGGTCTGGCTGGTTGTATAACATCTCCACAGCATAATATGCATCTACTGTAGGCTCAATAAGAAATTCACTCAACTGACAAGCACGTTTGACTTCCAGATCCTCAGGCAACAAACATGAAATGGTTTTGCAAATTGATATTTTCACTTCAGTATTTTCTGTAGATTCCAAGCGAAGAGCTTTTACACATAATTCTATGCAGGTAGCGAGTCCAGCCCCTTCAGTCTGTGAAACAAGCAAAATACAGGAAAGGTTACTCTACACTATCAAAATACAGGAAAGGTTACTCTACACTATCAAGGTTACTCTACACTATCAAAATACAGGAAAGGTTACTCTACACTATCAAGGTTACTCTACACTATCAAAATACAGGAAAGGTTACTCTACACTATCAAGGTTACTCTACACTATCAAGCACAGATTCTCTCTTTCTTTCTTAAACTGGACTTTTAAGACTGACATGTGCTGTTCTTGAATCTTAAAATAGCAACACAGAAAGACACCTGTGCCTAAAGTCAGCTTGATATGAAAACGGGTGTATAAAGAACCAGAAAGAAATTCTTAAAAACACAAGTAAAAACTAAGCAAAGACCTGTAAAACAAAAAAATTCACTTTTCTAACTTTTCATATCCCTTTTATAAAGCAGAGGTCAAGGGGATGGAGAGACAGCACAGGGCTAAGAATACTTGCTGTTCTTCCAGAGGACCAAAATTCAATTCCCAGTACACGTAGCTCACAACCAGAGTCTAACTTCTAATCTCTGTAGAAACCCACCCACCCACCCATACATACATACATACATACATACATACATACATACACACACACATTCACTCATATGAATAGAAAAATAAAAACACATCTTTTAATAATATTTAAAAGACAACAAGTCCTATAACAGAGGCCAAAACAACACTCAGACTTAACACTAGGTGTGATCTATAAAATAAATTAGAATCTAAAGTACCTGGTACAGTTTAGTAAAAGTGTCTGGGGAACAGTAAATGGTCATTTAGGATCTTTATCATGTATCATTAATTTTACATTTGTCTTTGTAATTTTTTAAATATACAACCTTAATTCAGTTATGAACTCATTCCTCGGACCTAACTTGTTAGTAAAGAAGAATAATTACTTGAGCCTTTTTTTGTTTGTTTGCTTATTGTATTTATGGGTATACTGTAACTGTCTTCAGAGACACCAGAAGAGGGCACCAAATCCCATTACAGATGGTTGTGAGCCACCATGTGGTTGCTGGGAATTGAACTCAGGACCTCTGGAAGAACAAGCAGTGCTCTTAACCAGGAGTCTTAAAAGTGGGGTTTCTAGTGCTATTATAAACTAAAATATCAACTCATGTACCGTATACTTATACATTCTTAAGAGATGATACACATGTACTAGGAGTCTCAACATTACCATGTAGTAGAAAGGGCTGTAGCATATATTGCATACACTGCAATTATTCTAGTAACAGATGATAAAACCTTTAAGGGCAGGGCTATAGTTTTCAAGTCTAAGTTCAAAGAGTTTGAGAAAAATGATCCTACATGAATGGAGATGCAGCAACTCCCCTGCTGGGTGAGGTGCACACTGCAATGCAGACGCTTGGGAAGAAGAGGCAGCATGAGGCAGAGCTCTAACCATCAAGTTCCTGGCCACATGAGGTCCTGTCTCACTTGATCAAAGCACACTGTAATTATGAGGGCTACCATATACCAAATATGAAGGAGCCACCGGGCTTAAAATATGACTGTCATCACGGAGAAACACTCTCGGCAGAACGAGAGGGCCTCCTTACAAGAAAAGAAGTAGGGACAAGGCACCCACTTTCCCCTTATCCCTCTGACTCATCGGATTGAGAAAGGAATGCCAGAGTGGTTAAGCTCTGAGATAAGACTAACACACACCCAGCTCCCATGGCTTCTGGTTCCGGGTTTCTTCTGCTCGTCATGCTACCCACTAAGCTAGATATTAAGTAGTAACACAGCGGATGGTTAAAACTGGACAGCAATCTCCTCGGACACTTGTTGCCCTATTTCCAGTTATTGTTAACTCTGATACTTTATATAACATAAAAAAGTAAGGATGAGTTAACAAGGGTGAAGAGAGAGGAAGATCTACTAAGTAGAAAGATGCCCTTTGTTCTCACTCCTAAAAGAAAAATTATTTCAGGACATAATAGATACAAAAATTTTATTTAAGACTTCTTGACCAAATATAGACAATAAGAGATATTTTTAAAGGAGAATTATTTTTGTTCTTATTTCATCTTTCAAAAGAATTTGTACGTGATTTTTAAGAACGTTTTCATGCTTAATTTTTCTGTTCTCTGCAGTGATAGGACTTTAGGCCATTCTGCAGTAAAGAGCTGAGTACAGGTTACTGTAAGAAAATGAGTCCACGGGGCAGGGGTAAGCTCAGTGCTGGATTCTCATCGTGGTAAGTGTGCAGCACCTGCCAGTCTTTTCAGGCGCATATAATCTACGTGTTCTATCTATGCTGCTTTTAAATTTTCAATTACTACGTTTCTGCAGTTGCAAAAGTTCTGACTCTTAAAATCTGTTGTCATTGTCTTTTTAAAGATAATTTATTCTCTTTACATTATCCATACTATTAGACAAATTGATCCTGTTATTCTTGTTGATAGCGTTTTCTACCTATTTTTACGTGAATGAGCTCTTTCCCATGTGTGCCTGGTACTCTTGAGAGCACCCGAGAACCAGATTGACAGGTACTGCAGGTAGTAAGCTGCCAGGTGGGTACCCGAATCAAACCAAATAGCAGCTGGCTACCACTAAGTCCATCTCTCCAGCACACAATTATTTTTGTTATTTTTAATTATGTGTTTGTGCACATGAGTTGCAGGTACAAGAAGAAACTAGAGGGCAGGGTTCTTTGAAGGTGGAGTTATGATCGTGACCTGCCTTCTATGAGAGCAGGGAACTCTACTCAGGTCATCCACAAGAACAGTATGTGCTGTTAACATCAAAGCCTTGCCTCCGGCCCCAATCCTTCTGCTCTCTGGGGAAATTATTTCAGTTTTTCGTTCATGGCTTTATATGCAGTTTATGACATTTATACCTGCATGCTTAATTCTATCCTTCTATGTGCTTTTGTAAGCCTTGATGATGAACTCAGCTTAAGCAAGGCTTTAAAAATGGATCTTGTTCCCAGCACTCGGGAGGCAGAGGCAGGCAGATTTCTGAGTTCGAGGCCAGCCTGGTCTACAGAGTGAGTTCCAGGACAGCCAGGACTACACAGAGAAACCCTGTCTCGAAAAAACAAAAGAAAACAAAACAAAATCTTGTACAGAAAGCATGCCCCTTCAAAGCAGTTCTGTTCCTGCTTCTGCAACTGTCTAGTCCAGGTTTCTTACCTCTAAATAAATAAATAAATAAATAATAACTAAATAATAAATAAATAAGTAAGTAAGTAAATGCTGATTATTTACTTGTCATGGGGATATATAAACAGCCCCCTAATCTGTGTAAAGAGTTATGGTTATAGTTTCTTAGGGAAAGATTAACCTGTTTTGACCCAGAAATTAGCTGAGTGTAAGGGAAGAATTCAGATGCAACTCCCTAATTTGAGAGGGTTCAACACTTCATCTGATGTCTATATACTATCTCTGGTCTTTAAGAGGATACCCATCAGTTCACGCTTCCATTTCCTTACCTCTCTCCTCTCTCTCCTTCTCCCTAACAAGATCCGATACATCCCAAGTTTGCATTGAACTAAGTATGTAGCCATGGGTAGGTCTGATCTGGGACTGTGTATGTGCACCACCACTTCTGGTTCATGTGGTGCTGGGAGTCAAGCACAGGGCACGCTATAGCAAGCACTCTCCCAAACCTATAGCCTAGCCCCTAGTTCAGGCTTTTTGATCCAGTTATTAAGTTACTTTTTCTGCTGAATCCTAGGAGTGGAGGGGTATTTTCCCAATGTTCTTGTAATCTCAGCTGCCAAAAACGTTGCTTAATTTTATCAAGTATTTGTGCCAGAGGAGTGTTTAGTCTGTTTTTGGTTGGTTGGTTGGTTTTTGTTTTTGACCACTGTCAGCAATAGAATAATTTCCACATTCCTCTATACACTTTCCGAACTTGCATAGAGCTAAACTCCCAAAGCACTATAACACACACTAGGACACCAAAAATCAAAAATAGGAAATATTACAGATGGTAGGTAAGAGGACGGTTTTTGTATCAACAGCTAGGTTTCTCTAGATCAAATATTTCAAAGGATTAATTAGTGTGTGTGTGTCTGTGTGTGTCTGTGTACACACACACACACACACACACACACACACACAAATAAAATCAAGGTCCAAAACGCTAAAGTGAAAGAAAAAAATTTTCATTAAATAAAGTGTCAAAATAACAAAAGAAAAGATCTTACTAAAGACAAGTTAGACAATTTAAATTAAGGAAAAGTAGCTTGAATAGCCTTACCTCTGAATTAATAACTTTAATCAGGAAGAAAATGTGATACACAGTCTTTGTTAACAGGGAAAGCTGCCGACACCTTTCCAGGTACACTTGTACTGATGGTTCCACCCTTTGCTGCAATTTACTCCAAAACAGAGTGAGTTCCCTTTGAAAAAAAAGTTTGAAGGATAGACAGGAGTAATGTAATAATCATAGAATAATCTATTGTGCATTAATGTAGCCATTACATTTGAAATTAAAACTGACTTTAGATTCCAATTCTCTGGATAAAATTATGTCTAAATACAAGATAAATAGCCTCTTTGAGTTTCTACAGAATAAAAATCAGATGCAGTTTCTTACCATATTAATCAGAATTTTTCAATCTCAGAGTAGCTGTCTTTTAATAAGAAAACATAATACTTAAACAAGTGATATAAAGAAAATCTTTGAGTCACATTTGGACTTTAGACTATGTAATATAAAAATACAAAGTCTGTGTGCATAACATCTAACAAGGCACAAGAATGAAAACCCTACCTATCTAGGATTAGGGTGTACCTCAGGGATAGACCCTTCCCCTAGCAGGCCTTCAATTACAGCATCTCCCCAAATAACAGCTCCATAAAGAAAGTATTGTCTGCATTAAAGCCTATCCAGAAGGCTGTTATTATTAGATGAACAGAACTACCAATGATGTTACAGACCCCCAAAGGAAAGCACGCATGTGACACAAAGGTTAAACAAAAAGAAAACTAAATCCTAAGCTTATTTGATGTTAATAACAGTTTTCACAGAAAATAACTAAAATGATAAATGTGCCAGTTGTGCCCAATTTCTCTTCCATCACTCATTAAATTCCCTGCTTGAGCATTTTCAACAATTGTTCTCAAGAGCAGCTTTTGCTAATGTTTTCTTCAGACTCCAGCTCTTTAGTTACTATCTTCTTTGCTGCTCACTCACTGGACTGGAACATCTCTGGAGGACCTAGTGAGAAACTTTTGGCAACATTCACCTTTCTAGTTCTTTAGAAGTCTCGTCTACTTTGATTTTTCTAAAACCCAAATCTGACTTAAGCCATGATTCCTTTAACAGCTTGTAGTCAACAGCAGGCCACGTATTGTTTGATCGGTTCCATAACAATACCCCGTTAGTGAGGTATACCACTGCAGCCATTTCAATGACCAATTCTTTAAAGCACACATTTCTAAGAATGTTCCTATCTCTAAGCAGTGTGTACTGTGCATGAACAGGGGGGCTGCCATTCTTCCTCCTTCAGCTCTTTCTATTGAATTCATCGTTATCTCCAAATAGCCTAAACTTTTTACTGTAGTCAAAACAGATGCAGGAAGTTTATTTTCCATTTCCATTATGCCTCCAGCCATACCCAAAGGGCAGGCCTTCTACACGCTAGAAGGTTGGATTACTCACTCCCCTAAGCTCTGCAGCTCCACTTTCTTCCTCCCATGTGTCCTCTAGCCATTCTCCAAACTCTCAACTGTGCTTTAACTATGTTTTCTACATAAAGTTTCTAGTGTTGCCTTCAGAGTTGGTAAGAGGCAGCTTCTGTGTGTCACATAAAATTCACTTTGATGTCGTTTTAAACCAATGTAGCAATGATTCCCTAGATATTACTGACTCTCACATTATCTTATGCTCAGAAAATCTACTTGTCCATGAAAAACACACTGTAGTTATCCATGACTTTAAGAGCAATCACCTCTGTATTTAAGATTTAACTTATTCACAAGAGGCAACTACTCAGAAAAGCTTGGTAACTCTGAACTGATTGCACAGCCATTTATTTACCTTGCCTGTTCTAGATTCATTCACATGCTGTGTGAATGCAAATATTCTTAATATGCTATAATCCAGTTACTTTAAAGACTACCTTACCACTGAGTGACAACTGCTCATCTTGGGTAACAATAACCTAGGGCTGTTATCAAGTTTTTTATCTTAATGGAAGTCAGAATAAGCTGCAGCCCCCCCCCCCCTCCAAGGGTGCTACAGAAGTTTGGGAATGTGCTGGGTCAGGAAGCATCTAAAGGACCCAAGAAGCCAGCCAGGAGGATGCTCAATACAGATATTAAATACGCTATATTTCTACCAGTAAGTGCCAAGTAGCTCAAAATATATAATATGTAGGTTAAAAATATATATATATACTGGGCTGGAGAGATGGCTCAGCAGTTGAAAGCATGACTGCTCTTCTGAAGGTCCTGAGTTCAAATCCCAGCAACCACAGGGTGGCTCACAACCACCTGTAATGAGATCTGATGCCCTCTTCTGGTGTGTCTGAGGATAGCTACAGTGTACTTACATATAATAATAAATAAATATTAAAAAAAGAAAAAATATACTCTAATCACAGATAGGTAGAAAGAACTGAAAACAAATTTAATACTGCCTGATAACACAAAGAATTCCTAAAACTAAAATATGAAATATTTGATAATCAGATTTCATAGAACAGAATACCTGAAAATACACCTTTTGTCTTGGTAAGAAAAAAGATTTTTTAAAATCTCTAAATTATATGAATTCTTTTCTGCCTCCATAACATCCCACTTCACAGTAGCCAGGCCCTTAAAGAAAACTGAGCCCACACCTTCTCTGTGTGTATACTGTTTCTTTTATTCTCTCATTCATATATTCTCTCTCTCTCTCTCTCTCTCTCTCTCTCTCAGGCGGGGGGCAGGGGTTGTCACAACAGCCTTCAATGTCATTGTAGTTACTAAGGCCACTTGCCCAAAGCAGCAGGTAGCATGGACTAGCGTGCACATATCTCCAGAGGAAGCACAGACTACAGCCATCAGCACACAGCAGCAGCACACAGTATAACACCAACACAGTTGGTCTCCTTGCTGCTTGGAGGGGCCAGGTGCATCTGTCATCTGTCCTGCCACCAGAGGCAGAGGTAATCACGGTCAGTGTTATGACCAGAGGCCATGGAGATAGCTGTGCTCCCTACTACTGCAGGAGGCCATCTTGATTACATGAATTCTTATCATTGTTTTTATTTCTTTTTTAGACAGGGTCTCACTATGTGGTGCTGGCTGACCTGCAACTTACTGCGTAGGCCAGGCAAGACTGGAAATCGTAAAAATGAGTTTACAAAGCCACCAGAGTAATGGGATTAAAGGCTTGTGTCACCCCACCTGACCTTTGTTTACTAATTTAACAAAATCCTTAGAAAAGAATAGCAACTCACCAAGCACAGTACATATCTCCTTGCTGGAGCTGCCGTGACAGAAAGGCAGTACACAAAACCAGGGCGCTTTTCTCATCACCCTCTGACTCTAAGTTACAGATCATTTCTAACGCATCTTTGCAATCCACTTCTGAAATCTATAGAAAAAGGAAACAAAAACAGGTCATGAAGTGGCTTTAGGACACACACACAACAATAAATTTAATTTTCCTTTTGATACACACAAATTCTTATCAGTAAAACATATCAAAGTTATATACTATCAAATGATAACTGAGATAAAGACTTGGCAAGTTATTTTTTAAAATAACCACTCTTTTTTGTTTTGTTTTGTTTTCGAGACAGGGTTTCTGAACTCACTTTGTAGACCAGGGTGGTCTTGAACTCAGAAATCCACCTGCCTCTGCCTCCCCAGTGCTGGGATTAAAGGTGTGTGCCACCACACCCGGCTATAACCACTCTTTATAACTAATAAATATTAATACAGTATTCTGAGAGAGTACTAAAACCGCAGGATACCAACTACCTTCAGAAATGCATGAATGTTCAGTAACTACCAGGTGTTAATTAGTCATAAGCATCTTTTACCCATTAAATTGGATCCATTACCAAAAAAGAAAACCACAGCACTTTCACTGTTACTCTTTGACTCACTGATTCAAACCATTACTAAAACCCGAAAACACAGAGAATGTAGTGGATACAGACTAATAAACTGTCTACTAATCTTAAGGGAAGAAAAAACCCAGAGTATTGAATACAGCTGTATCACTTTAAAAACAGGCTCACTCATCTCTACTATTTTGCTTTTCATATAAACTTACTCCAACTCAAAGCGTTGCTGGAGGTTCATATACTCTAAAGGCAACCTGAATCATTTAACCTAGTATTTAAAACAAATTTAAGATGTATCACTTAATTACTTATACATATAAAACAGAATTAGACAATGACGTCTACAATTTGCTGTAACAATAAACAAGGAAAGATTATCTTTTCTTCGGGAAATAGAAAGATTGAATTCCTAACGGTATACATGAGATGGAACTGAAGAATGAAGACCATCAGCAACCATGTATCACAGGACTGTAGTTGTCTCTCCTGGCTCATAATAATCTCTCTCACAACCCATCAGATGCAAGGTAAGCAAAAGGATAGGTGTTATGTATGTAAGACTGATATGTGATTTTAAGGCATGGTGGTGCTTGCAGACACATCTGAGCACTCAGGAGCAGAGGGGCAAGAGATTGTAATTTCTAGGCTAGGGTGAATTACAAAACAAAAACAGGAAAACACTAAGAAAATCATTGATTTCCCTTTTTGTGATCTAACAATGACTTGTTCTTAAAGATGTTAAGAAAGATTTTGGTTTTGTTTATGTGTATGTACTAGTGTCTACATGTACATATATGTACCATACGTGTGCCTAGTGCCAGAAACCCGAAGATGGAATCTGACTGATGGAGTTCTGAAGATGGAGTCAGGAGTGGTTGGAAACCATCATGAAGGTGTGGGAGCCAAGTCAAGGCCTTTGCACTCAGTCCCTCCCTCAACTCTTTAGCTTACCAACAACCATTTTAAAATGAGGGTGCAATCGGTAGCTTGCTCTGACTGAATCCTAAACTGTTTGTGATCAGACACATGTAGCCACCCAGGGAAAAGGCTGACTAAAGAGTGTGTGTGTCTGGACCACCTGTGGTAACTTCAGTACAGTAAGAGCAGTGCACTACTCCTGTCAGACAGGCTGTAGCAAAGCTTTATCTGTAAGCTACGCCATTTACACAACCCAACAAACAAGGGTCCAAAAGATGTATGTTTATACAATCAGTATTCTAAAATAGCTACAATATGTTAAACACAGCGTCAGACATTTCATGTACACTGCAATTATAATTTTCTCACTAGGCAGAGAGTATAATATTTTATAGATAAGAAATTAATTTGCTTACAACAATTAAGAACTAGACCCACAAATCAAACCATATCTGACTGACAAAGATCTAAACCCTTATCATTTTATTATATTACCTTTTACAAGGCTTTTGTTAATTTTAATTACTCTAATACATTCATCATGACAAATGTCAGTCAGATGAGCTGCAAGTTCTTTTTAAAACCATTTTTATAACATGTTAATAACAGTAATGGGAGCAAACTACTTATTAGGGCCAGCTTCTTCAGAATTAGCATGGATAATCGACATGAGAGGCTGCAGGAAGACACTACCAAAGCTGAGGGTCACTTACCTAGATTGCTTGGAACCAGATATGCTGTACCTTTCAGATTTTTAAAATTATTTGCATATATACAATGAGATACTGGGTTTGGGGTCCAAATCTGCACATAAAATGTCCTTTCCCATCTTATACACATGCCCGAAGGTCAGTAGCCCATGCAGTGTCTTTAGTGTACCTGTGTCTCGCTGTGACCATAACATGATGGCAGAGGTGGGGTTTTTCATTGGTGGTATGTCTGTGTTCAAAAAGTTAAGAGATTTGAGGAAAATTCAGACCTCAGATTTGCTAACTCGGGATGCTCAGAGATTTAAGCTACTCAAAATTATTAATTTACTGACAGTCAAGATTTTAATACAAGCTTAGATTCAGTCTCATCTCAGAATTCCACATATCTAAGTATATTGAGGTCCTAGAGTGTTAAACATTGTTTTTTACTTGTTCAAGTTTTAAAAAATTCATTATCTCTTGAAAATATGATATCTTTGAATCTCATCAGTTCCTTCTAAAACCTGAATTCCTGTTGAAAGCTCATATGGCACCAATTGTATAATTATTTCCCACAGTTACCTCCATTAAACTAACTCTTAATATTTGAAGTGTGTGTGCTAATTCCTCTCCCTCTATTTATATGTGTGTGTGTGTGTGTTTGTGTGTGTGTATATATATACACACACATATATATATAACACATCTATGTATATGCATATGTAAATGTACACAATATGCCAAGTGAAAAAGTTCATATCCTCAAAATACACAAAAACTTAACTAAAAGATTGTGTTGCTGTACTGTTATCCAGTGTATGTTGAACGTGCTGTGCACTAGCATTCAGAGAAAACAGTTCTGTGGGCCTGCTCCTCTCCTCTCACTCCTACACAGGTTCCAGGAACATGGCCCCTTACCTCAAACTTAATTTTTTCCTGATTTGTGAGAAGTTCTCTTAAAAAAAAAAAAAAAAAAGCCAATAGCACAGATAAGAGAACTAAAGTTAAATTAATGACTGAATAGACAATTTGTGGAAGTAAAATATAACCATTTGAAAACAATTAATTGTTTTAAAATTACAAAGCAGCATAATTCAGGAATTACCAATATATCACCAATTTAGGGACTATGTCCTATTTTTATAAAATAGGCCAAATTTCAAATGTAAGACCGTATAGAACGATCTATTTGTTAAAGATATACCCTGCTAAATCCTCTTATAAAGCAGAAATATAATTTTAGAATGTAAATAATGCCTTTATTTTCATATGGTTCTCTGTGCTACTTAGTAAAAGAATAGAACATTTAAGTAGTACTTCATGTTTACCAACTATATTTTAAAATGTATTAGTTCAATTTTCCATTAATAGTCTCAAGATTACAGTTTGCTCAGCAAAATATGTTTTTGTGTCATAGAGAAAGAATTTTAAAGGCAAACATCATCACACCTAAAAAAAAAAAAAGTAAAAACATCATACAACTAGCAAATATTTCTACATCAAGACTCTCCAGTGTCAGAAAAGAAGGAATTTCAGGACACGTTCATTGTCATGGTTTTGTTGTTGTTGTTGCTTTTCTGAATAATTTGTCTCTACCCTATTTACAATATGTAGATTCTTTGTTTTAATTCTTGATTTTTTTTTTTTAAAGACCAGGCACACCTTGAGCTGGCCTTGACCTTGCTTCTTCCTGCTTCAACCCCACCCCCCAGTGTTGGGATTATAGGTCTGTGCTACCATTCACATGTCTAAAAGATGTAGATTCTTAGAATCAATTCCACATCAGTGAATGAAATGTATCAGTATATTTTCAAGGATGCAAGGAGGTTCACTTACAAGACACCAATCTAAATATCCACCTGTCTGGTTAAATATATCACAAATTTATATTAATGAACTGCAGTTATTACATGTAAACAGAACAAATTGAAATGAGGTCACTAAAACAAAGTGTTGTCAGTTAATGACTGTATGTTTTAAATATATAAAATATATGTGTGTAGGAAATGTAAGAAAAGTATATAAGTTATATTTCTAAGTTGATTTAAGGGAACTCTGAAAAAACTCTTTGTGCTGGGGGTGTGGTGGTGGTGGGCAAGTGAATGACATGGAGTCAGCTGGAAGTGGTGTCTGTCGTCCCTGACTGTCTGTCTGCCTTCACCTGGGCCTCTTGCTCACTGCTGTTCCCATCTCATCACAGGAGCACTGGGATTATAGACATATAAAGGCTTCCATGTTTTGTTTGGGTTTACGGGGTCTGAAATCAGGTTCTCACACTTGTGTGGCAAACACTTCACCCACACTCTCCATCCCAGAGAAAGAGGAGAGAGAAAATGATGACTAGAGAGAAAACAAAAGGGCATTCAAAAAACTCTTCCATGTTTATTCTAAAGATAGAATCAACTGAAAAACTGGAGGTAAGCTAAAGCTGCCAACTGTTCTACTAGCTCTGCCAAGAATCTAAGAAAAGCTTATTATAGCAAACAATGAAATGTGCATCCTTTCTTACAGCCCCTAAGTCTGACATCCTACAGGGACAGCAGCTATTACTGCTGGAAAATAGTTCATTTCTTGCCCACTCAATCATGTGGACAAGAATTTCCTCAGGATTATCAATTTAGACCACACCTGACTTTTAATTAAATCTATCCCCATATTCTCTAAGGAACATGCTTTTAAAACTCAAATCTTACACACACACACACACACACACACACACACACACACACACACACACACACACACACCAAAAAAAGAGGAAGAGGAGGAGAAAAAGGAACAAAAACTGTGAGAAGAGGAAGGATATACATACATACATACATACATACATACATACATACATACATACATACTTGTAAACACAATCCCTAAAGGAGGCAATGCCTTTGGGAAAGTTTCAAGGTGCAAGTGACATGACTACTTTCCCTTGGGGCAGAAATAATAAGACTGGTTGACAAATCAACTTTAAAACATTTTCCTCATATGGGACAAGAAACAGTTTCAAATACACTTCTTAAAACAATATTACAAAAGTAATATATTTCTAAAAAAATGGACTTTCCACAGGATTTATCCATATACACAAACCTAAAATTTGGTCACTATGACTGATAGTTTTCCTTGGTTGGAGGACACAGAGAACTTAGTGAACCATATTTATTAACAAGAAGATAAAAACAAAATAAAACAGTTAATTTTATATGTTTAATAAAAGAAACGCCTAGAATCCCCAGAGAGAATATTTCTGGTATATATCTCAGAGTAGGCCAGGCTACTGCTACTTAACTCTAGATAATTATAGCAAGAAGGAATATGAATTGCATATTTCAAGGCCTGGTCATTTAGACATCTAGGAACAGTTTTGAGACTAAAAACTAAGTTCAAAGGTAATCTAACAACCGTAATCTTAGACGGTTCTCCTAGGCAAACTTGATTTGTGCAGAGACTACACGGCATTTACTGATTACTGCCTCCTACTGTCTACAAAACTCATTCTGCATTTGTTGCCAAACACACTTCAGAAGATATCTTAAGAAATTTTATTTCTTAATTAAATTCTCATTTTCAACTAATAGGAAAGTTTTGGGATTAGATTTGCTCTCATATATGGTGATTGAAAAATGCAAATTGTCTGTGAAAATAAAAGAATCGGTAAAGAGAAATAGTTACAGACTAGTCAACGTGTAAACTAATAGAATAAGGTCCAAGACTGAAGCCTATGTTTTACTCCCTCCAGCTTACAGACTGAAGAAACCATTCTGGTTTTCTAATATTCTCACCATATCCAAGAGGCTTATTTATCATCTTAGTCCAAATCTGTACCATCTAGCTTCTTCATTTTGCAATCACAGGAAAAAGCACACAGCTATTACACACAATCCTTACCCTCATGTGACAATCACCCGAGGCAACCATGCTTCTGAACTCTAATTACAGGCTTCTCAGTCTACTGATGACTGTGCACTCCATCTTAGGTTTCAGCATTCCCTTTAAAGTACCAAGTCCACCAAACAGAAAGGTACTCTACTCTTGGCAATTCAGACTGGTATACAATGAAATATAAGCATGACTACCTTCATCAACCTTCTCTAATTTCTTCATGTCTTAAAAGACAAACTAACCAACCAGTCCAGAGTCCACTGAGCGCTGCCCATATGTATGTGTGAGGCTCTTCACTGGAATTCCATCAGTGGCCAGCCCCTTGCCCCACCTCCTCCACAGTCTCCCTCTCAGCAACTACACACTGCTAATAGCTCCTTAGTAAGAGATGGAACCTGGTGATAATCTGTCCAGTCTATATCAGAATTTTGCCTGCCTTAATCTCCGTATATCCTTTACTTCTTGTTACTGCTCTGGAGTCAAGCAGAAATATAAGACATTTGAAAACAGTGTTCATAGAGTACTATACTAATAAACTCTTACAGTTCAATACATTATTAATTTTTATCTAAATTATTTAAACACAAACTACTATATCAACTTTTAATTGTAAAATTGAATGTACAAAAATATAGTTTCCTTTGGGTAATGATTATACTTCTAGAACTTTGCAAATTCTACACTTGAATACAATGAAGTATAAATAGTCTTAAAAAGAAACTCAAATGTTATTTACATAAAATAGGCAAGTAACATTTAATTTTTGAATGGTATATTTTGTTATATAGCATGTATCTATTTAAATACAGTCTACATATACAAAGATAATTTATATGACTTCTATCTAGTCTTATTCTTCTTGTTAAATTAGTCAGGTAAAAATACTCTTAGGTATCCTGATGTCAAATAAAAATGAAGTTACGACGTAAATACTGCCATAACCACCACTGCCATGGCACTGTTGAGGGCACTGT
This sequence comes from Mus musculus, assembly GCF_000001635.26. Lineage (NCBI taxonomy): Eukaryota > Metazoa > Chordata > Mammalia > Rodentia > Muridae > Mus > Mus musculus. Next base: position 34,826,539 of record NC_000070.6, read on the forward strand.
CTGTCCCATATGATTCAAGTTGCCCTTACCCACAAACATACCACAGTATAGACAAATGTGCTCCATTATTTACAAACAAGAAAGTCCAAAACATTCTAATCTAAACTTAATTTATCCACTTTAAAAAATAATTACTAACAAAAAATATACTCACCTCTTCAATTAGCTTTTCACTTGGAGATGATGTGCAAAGACAGACAAGGTAAGTTTGTTTAAAACTACCTTTTGTACCAATCTCAGGATGATCAGAACACAGCTTTGCTAGAGCGGTTGCTTGACTTAACTGATTGGTTTTGATTAGATGTTTAATTCTCATATCCAACAAGATGGGACCCTCAAAAGCTAAAAATTCATTCACTTAAAAAAACAAGACATAATATATTATTAACATTTCGTAAATCATTTGCAACACAAATAAATACTTTAAAAATTTTTTTTAAGACACAGAAACTCAAACTATTCCTTTTTAGCAAGTTTCTACTAATGTCAGTAAGGATATCACACAATATTCAACTTTATAAGTAAAGGGAAATCATACGGCCCACCTTGTAGCAGAGTCTTACTATATTGCTTATGATGTCCTGAACTCTCTATGTAGCCCAGGCTGGCTTACAACTTGTGACCTGCCTGTTTCAGTTGCCCAGTTGTTAGGGTTACAGGAATGTGATACTATACCAAGCTTGACAACTTTTAAAGTCTTAGAAAATGTTTTTATACTTAAGGCCACATTTAGAATGGACTAAAAGGTTCCCCGCTCCCCGCTTTTCTTCTTCTTTTTTTTTTTTTTTCTTTTTTTGGAGACAGGGTCTCAGCAGTGTAGCCCTGGAAGGTTTGGAACAATTAGACCAGGTTAACCTTGAACTCATGGAGATCCTCCAGCCTCTGCCGTCAGAGTAAAGGTGTATACCACACCTGGCTTGAATAAACTTCTTGCTTATACAAATATTTCTGCATCAAATTCTTTTAAAATCATAGTAAATCTCCCAATGCAGTTATTCTTCTTGTTTGTTTTGTTTTTGGTTTCTCCGTGTAGCTCTGACTGTCCTAGAACTCACTCTACAGACCAGGCTGGCCTCTGCCTCCTCGGTGCTGGGATTAAAGGCCTGTGCAACCACTGCTGGGCCCGACGCAGTTCTTAACCAACCCAAAGCACCATCCAGTTACCCATCAATAATTACCCATGTAATAAGGGTAATAAGGGTATTGGGGCAGTCTAGAATAAGAAATTCAACAAATACTTGGTTTAACGTTGACAATACACTTATTCTTTTACAAAGGGGAAGACTATCTTTTTAATTGATGTTTTAAAATAAAAATCTGCACAAAAAATAGTTAAGAAGGGGGAAAAGTCCGCCAAAGGAAACATGCATTAAATGCCCTTGGGATTTTACTTATTCCAATCTATTACGGCTAAGACAGTTAAGTTAATAAGCTTCTATTCTTCTCGAGCCTGTGCTCTTTTGGTTCTCTAACACCTGTGAACAAGAATTAATGTTTTAGCAAGTATGAATTCAAATACTTCCCTTAGCTTTCTGTACCTGGATAAAAATCATGTTTAAACATTTCGTTCTTGCCTTTAGAAGATCCCTAGTAAGCAGTAACTGAAATGCTCTGTAGCTGAACACTGTATCCTCTCTAACTGTGAGCTCGTGGAAGAAGCGTCCGGCGAGTAGCTGAGGGATGGTCTTTCCTTTCCCGTTCAGGCCCTGCCTGGACCCTTCATTCAGTCTACCTTCTCTGCTCTCCTAGAAAGTCACATCCAAAAAGCACTGTGACTGTGACTCGAGTACTAAAGTCACAAATACTTAAACAATAGCACAGAGTTACACATTGAAACCATTTCTTCAGTCTAGCATTTGTACCTACAGTCACTTAATCTTTACACTGAACTAAAAAGAGGACATGATAAAGACTAAACACAGATGAATCAAATGTACAAGTATCTAGTGTCTTTATCTGACACAATGTAATACATTAATGACAATTTTTAGTACAAAATAATCTTATTAGGACATTGATATTTCAATATATTTTCCATTGAGTTCATTATCAAAACAAATTCTAATAAAAGTTTTAAATAACAATTTACATAAAGTTAAAAGCAGGCTATTCTGACTATTTATGAGTAACAGACATTAAGAAAACAGTTATAGGTTCTTTCTTTTTAAAAAGGAAATTCTAGAGATACAAAGTCTGGGAATTATTGCAAACTATCATGGAAACTCATAACCAATAGGATCTGAAAGATCGCAGTAAAGAATGAATTTCAAAGTGGCAAGTATCTATCAAAACTGATGGCATTTCCTAAAAGGTCAATTTCAAATAATCCCTAATTTTTTTTTTTGGAACAGAGTATACAAATCAAAATTACAACCTGTGCAGAATAATTTTTAGATCAATGCACTAAAAAAATAAATATCAGGACAAGAGATTTGGCTGAGGAGGTAGGAGCACTTGCTGTTCTTTGGGAACATCTGTATTGTATCCCCAACACAGTCGCTCACAGCCATCTTTGTAACTGCAGTCCCAGGGAATCTGATGCCCTCTGCTGACCCTCCCAGGCGATAGATACACATGTGGAGCACATGCATACATGCACGGAAAACACAAGCATAAAACAATACAATAAATCTAAAACAATTTTTACAGAAATGTTAGTCTTAAAAATTCAAAATGCTAGGCACTTATGTTTTAATGATGGAAACCAATAGCCCGCTTAAGAGACATATCTCTAGGGAACACAGAGCACAGGGGCAGAACGGACTTTGTGTGGTTAGTGTCTGTAGCCCCGTCACTCAGCAGAACAAGTAAACTGAGGCACTCACCAACAGAATGATTTCCCTAAGCCACAAAATCATCTCATGGCAGAAACAAGACTAGAAAGTGTTTTCTGACATCTAAATTTATCAATCTCTGTAGGTCCAGAGAGGTAAAGACCTGTCTGACTACTGTGCCTGCTTCTAACTTAAAAATATATGTTACCATCAGTGAACAGTTGGGAAGAAAGACTGCACATCCCACAGGTACCGCTTCAGATGGAAGGCTCCACTAGCACTAGACTGCTCTGCTAAAGTCCCTTCTCCCAGCTCCTACACCCTTCCTCCTCCTTCCAATCCTTCTCAGTACTTGGCATCACTCACAGTCTCCACGGCTGCCCTACAAGACTGTGATGTTAGAGCAATGTGTTTAGCGCTCACAGACTTGTTTTATGCTCTTTATCTCTGAGTACCTAAATAAAGCACCACATTTCACTTTCTTCTATGCTTTTCTTTTTTTTTTTTTCCATTTTTATTAGGTATTTAGCTCATTTACATTTCCAATGCTATACCAAAAGTCCCCCATATCCACCCACCCCCACTCCCCTGCCCACCCACTCCCCCTTTTTGGCCCTGGTGTTCCCCTGTACTGGGGCATATAAAGTTTGCAAGTCCAATGGGCCTCTCTTTCCAGTGATGGCCGACTAGGCCATCTTTTGATATATATGCAGCTAGAGTCAAGAGCTCCGGGGTACTGGTTAGTTCATAATGTTGTTCCACCTATAGGGTTGCAGATCCCTTTAGCTCCTTGGCTACTTTCTCTAGCTCCTCCATTGGGAGCCCTATGATCCATCCATTAGCTGACTGTGAGCATCCACTTCTGTGTTTGCTAGGCCCCGGCATAGTCTTCTTCTATGCTTTTCATATATACATACCATAAAAAATAAAGTTAAGTTGTAGTCATGTTTAATCTGTCTACTTTCTTTGCATCTATACTTCAAGAAGAAAAGGGTCTAAACTGGTTTTAAGCCTATCAATATAGCTAAGTAACAAAACTGCAATCTAGGTGTATGATGTTCAACCAGTTTAAAAAATATTCTTTCCATTAGTGACACTTTTATCAATAATAAATGATCCAGGTGTGTTGGCACACATGCGTAACTCACACAGCTGAGTATCAGTCAGATACTCAGGAAAGCGAGTATCTGAGTTAAAGTCCAGGCAGGATTACAAAGTATGACTTTGTCTCAAAAGGAAAAAGAAGGAGAAGGGGAGTGAGGAGGAGGAGAAGAAAAGGAGAAAGAAATAAAGATATTTTTAAGAGATTAAATAAACTACAGCACAAATACTGCTGTATGTAAAACAGTTTGTCCCACTCCTCTTGATTCCCCCCACACACACACACAAAATGAGGCCACCATATTTATTACTAAGTGCACACTCTCAGGCCAGGCTTAACAGATGGTTCTGTGACATCTTTGATGCAACGCTCCTGAAGGATGATTAGTCAGTCGCAGACAAAGAACGTTCCTGCTGGACAAGACAGTAATAATGTGTAAGACTAACACTTGAAAGGCTGACAGGAAGGCTGGCTTGTGTTGGAGGTCGTCCTGGGCTACACAGTAAGTTCTAGACCCATCTGGGGTATACAGAAAGACCAGCTCAAAAAAGCAAATGAGAAAATTCCCACGGGGGTCAGGGGGTCCTATATCACACAATATGTAACATATCCACACTACATCTACTTAGCTATCTTCAACTCAGAAACTAAAGAGTCAGCCGCAAAAAAAAACAAAAACAAAAACAAAACAAACAAACAAACAAACAAAAAACCTCTATGGATAAATTACTAATATGTCCAATTCATTTAGTCCTTCGCCTATTCATTTCCTTCTACTCTACCATCGATCACTGACTAACCCCATCCCAATCACTAGGCCATTGTAAGGGGCCTCCTAATTCTCAGAGGAATCTAGGACAATAAAGTCTTTAGCTGCTGTTGTTTATTTCAGCTTTTTAATTTATTCTGGTAATTTTATACATGTATATAATATATTTTGGATATATTCATTCTGCTTCATATCCTTTCCCATTCCAACTAGAACGTTTTTCCAACAAATAGTCTTTCTATTTTCATGTCTTAAAAACAAAACCAAAAGGGCTGGAGAGATGGCTCAGTGGTTAAGAGCACTGACTGCTCTTCCAGAGGTCCTGAGTTCAAATCCCAGCAACCACAGTGACTCACAACCATCCGTAATGAGATCTGACTCCCTCTTCTGGAGTGTCTGAAGATAGCTACAGTGTATAGTGTACTTACGACAAATAAATAAATCTTACCAAATACCACACACACACACACACACACACAGAGAGAGAGAGAGAGGAAACACTTTTAAACCTCTGCTGACAGGTGGAGGCAGTCCTGTGCATCCATCCTTTACTGAGCAGTTAGTGGAAGGTGAACTGCTCCGGCAGAGGAAGGAAACTCCTTTTTTATGGTGTGGGCACTAGTAGATCTCCCTTCACGCCCAACAAAGCCCAGTGTGATACTGACATGAAACAGGCACACAGATCAGGTAACAGAACAGAGTTCAGGAGAAACCTTACCACCTACGATCAAACCATCATCAAAAAGTGTTCTTAAGATGGACAAAGAAGAGTCTCTTCATCAAATAGTGCTAGAAAAACATACAAAAAGACTGATGCCAGACCTTTAATCTTGTACCATTTAAGAAAATTAACTTTAAAAGTATTAAACATCTGAACATAAGACTCAAAACTACACAACTTCTATACTAAATCACGGGAAAAATTCTAAATGACATTGTATTTTGAAATTATTTCTTAGCAATTACACCAAGGAGACAGGCAAGGAAGACAAAAACCAAGCAGGAGAGTTTCACATTTCTGTTCAAAGAGAATAGTCAATAAACTGAAAAGGTAAATAAATGATGGAAAACATTTACAAACCATACATGTGATAAAGGATGACTCTCCAAAGCAAGAACTTATAACTCAAATAAGTTCTTATTTTAAATGGCTATGCAGTAAGGAGCTCTTTCTCTAAAGATGATATGCAAACAACTAATAAGCATATAGAACACTAAAACTCAATTGGAAAAATGAAAGCCACTACGAAACAGCAGACTAGGCTAATGAAAGAACTAAAAGGGTTGGTGACAATATGGTGAAACCAGGACTGTAAAATCTTATAAACTCTAGAGTAAACAGTACAGCAGGCAGGCAACAAGCCATCCATTTTCGGGATATTACCTCAAAAGAACAGAAAGCATAGCTTCTGAGACAGCAGTACCCAGGTTTATAGCAAAAAGTGCTAACTAGTTTTATGCCACCTTGAATTAGGCTAGAGTCGTTTTGAAAAAGGAAAACTCAATTGAGAATAGAATGCCTCCGCTGAACTGGGCTGTGGCATACTTTCTTTCTTGATGAAGGAAGCTCAGCCTGGAAGGGCCCACCCCTAGGCTTGTGGGTCTGGGAGCCAAAAGAAAGCAGGCTGAGCAAGCCAGGAGGAGGAAGCCAGTAAGCAGCACTCCTCCATGCCTCTGCTTCACTTCCTGCCTCCAGGTTCCACGAGCTATAAGACGCAATAAAGTTTCCTTTGAGGAAGGAAGGAGAACAGAGAATTGCTGGATTCGAGATTCAATAAAAGGCTGAGAAGCTGACAACTAAATTAATTATTTCACTAGAGAAGCACAGGAAGGAAACGCTGAAGAACTCAGTGTGGCAAAGTTTTGTTTTATAATTACATTTTTATATTTAAGAATGGTAGATAGAGGGGCTGGCGAGATGGCTCAGTGGGTAGGAGCACTGACTGCTCTTCCGAAGGCCCTGAGTTCAAATCCCAGCAACCACATGGTGACTAACCCCCACACCCCACACCTCACCCCCGCCCAATGAGATCTGATGCCCTCTTCTGGCCTGTCTGAAGACAGCTACAGTGTACTTATGTATAATAATAAATAAATCTTAAAAAAAAAAAAAGAATGGTAGATAGAGAAGAAAAGCAAGTTTATGTCTAAAGATGTGCAACAAGTGTCAGAACTCAGTGCTAACATGTAAAAAGTTAGTAAAACTAAACTCCAAAATGAAAATCATTCAAAATATTAGAGCACTAAAGCTGCTGCTTACAATTAGGTATTGCTTATTATAAAAGGAGAAGTTGTCTCTTAGGAATTGTAGTAAGACTAACTTGAAACAACAAAGAAACTAATGTGAAACTGATAAAAACTGAAATTAATGTTCAAAATTAAGCTGATGGTGCATTTTCAAAGCAGCAGAAAGGAGATGTTTTCCTAAATACAAGTCTGAGAATGGCTTGTGACTAATTAATTCAACACATGTAGGTTATAATTTTTAAATAAATTATCTCAAAACACATGAAAAACCCATAGGTAAGACATCTAAAGAAAAATCCAAAAGGATAATCTCTGTGATGTGCTGTTGGCTGATGATGTTTTAGATAAAAACATAAAAAACATGACTCATAGCACTAAGGAGCGGACCTTTAATGGTGAGACCTGCTCTATCAGTGGCTGTTAAGAGGAAGGCTAAGATAGTGTAAGAGAAGACACCCACAAAACTTATAACAACTGTTAATAGTCAACAAGAAAACAACAGTCCAAAAAGTAGGCAATGATACGAATAGATTTTTTTTATTAAAAAAATACAGATGACAAATGTACATTTAAAAAAGATATTGAATATCATCAATTACTGCAGAAACACAAATTAAAATAAAATATTGTGATATCTGCACAGTATCCATCAGATGGCTAAAATATCAAAACCGGACAACTGCTAGTAAAGATCTAGCATAAAAGTTATCTGACAAAAATACAAAATTCTATATAAGCGTTTTATTAGACAGCCTAGCAGTCTCTGAGAAAACTAAGCACAGTTTTCCACCAAGATACTCTAACCAAACTCTAAGGATTTGCCTAACTCATGTGGAAACTCACGGAAACTTACATATAAGCATTTACAAGCAGCTTTGTTCAAACCACTAAAAATGATGGTGGCCAGGAAGTAAATGAATCATAGTACATATGTACAACATACTAACGAGTAGGAAAAGGATTAACTAGTATGTCACACAAAGACACAGGGAAATGTTAGATGGATACTGTTATGTCAAAGACACCAAATGGGAAAGGCTGTAATTATTCAGCACAGAAAAGGCCAAACTACAGGCAGCATGTGGATCCGTAGTTGTCAGGTTTTGTTGAGAAAGGCGAATGGGTGATATATAGATTTTTTTTTTTAGAACAGTAAAACTATTATGGATGTATATATAACATAGTTTCTGACTTTACAGAACTTTATAGCAAAAGGAATGAATGTTAACGTATTTGGATTCCAAAATTTTGGAGGCACAATAGTCCAGGTTAGACTGGAATGTGACAAATAAACCTAATGGTGGCACCAAGCTACAGCTTAACTGCCTACCACGAGGCAGGGGCATGTGAGTCCCACTACTGAAAAAAGACAACTCAGGCAGGGAGTCTGATTATATGACAAATGTCTACAGATCCCACATTAAGAGATGAAGGGAAAAAAAAAGAAAAAAAAGAAAAAAAAAAAAAAAGGGAAAAAAAAAAAAAAGAGATGAAGGGACAATAACTAAGAGTGTACTAATGCATTAGTACTGTAGCATCCTAATATGTTCATAAATGTACCACACAAAGACTAGTTTGTTTATATGTGTGCATCTGTCCAGTGACCCACATATTGGCTTCTGATACTATTCTCCAATAAAAGGAACAAGGGAAATATTCAAGACAACCCTGGAACAGCTTGTAATAGGAGAAAATAAGGAAGTAGCTCATATAAAACACAAAGCTCACAATGCTAGGGTTATATCACCGCAATCAGGAATAGTCTCGCCAAAAGCTACAGAAATTTGAGCAATAAAATACTGTAGCATTAGACTAAGTCCATGAGTATACACTAATATTAAGTAAATGAGCAAGCAAGTAAACAGGGAAGACATAACTATCTGCAGAGTTCTGAACAGAAGATACATGGATCCTCCTCTCTCGAGGTAGAGGGTGATTTCCTACCTCTTAAGTGTGGGATTTACGAAGGAACATCCTTGAAAGGACACAGCATGGGAGGAAGATTAAGCTCAGAGTACGGAAAACTGACACACTGTTCAGCTAGGCAGACTGTCAAAAGTCTTCCAACAAGGGTTAAGTCATGCTGATGTGTATGATGACAGAATGGTATTGTCCCCCTCTGTGGTCCTTCCTCCAAAGTCCAAAGCCCCACGTGATCACAGAACACTGAACAAGTTTCAGTGAAGACATTGCACAAAATATCTAAACCAGCACTCTCAAAACCATCATGTTTGTAAAAAGTAAAGTCTGAAACGCTATCATACCAGAAGGGAACTTGGAAAGATGACTAATGTAGTGCAGTGCACTGGCTTGGATCCTGGGACAGAAAAAAGAATGAAGCACTGGACTTCACTAATAACACAGTATTTATACTGGCTTATTAATTTTATTCAATGTACTATACTAATGTAAGACATTAACACCTCACAATCATTCTGTAAATGTGTAATTAAAAAATGTGTAATAAATGAGCCTGGCACTGAGGCTCACCAGTGTTAATCCCAGCACCCAGTAGGCAAAGAAGAATTACAGCAAGTTGGAGGCCAGCATCTCAGAGAAAAAAGGCAATATAAAGAAGTAATAGATGAAGTCAAACTTACTTCAATACTGAACGTTCTTGCTTAAGAGAACTCTGAACAGTGATTGTGATCTTTCATCAAATACTTAAGAGAGAAAAGTAGAGAATCGTGGCCCAGATATAAAGAGAAATAAGTGTGTTTTACTAGTAAGGCAACGATAACTAAATAACCTGGATAAAAACAACTGAGAGCAGCTAAGAAGCCAAGAGTATGTGAGCACCTGAGTTTCTGAATGCAGCCATCCCCACCCGATCCCCATACACAGCCTTGTGCAGACTAAGCAGGTACTTACCAACCAGTTCTGAATTTTTTTTTTTGGAGATAGAATCCCAGAATAGGGCTCAGACTGGTCTTCAGTTCAGAATGTAGCCCATGCTGTTCTCATATTGAAGATCATTCTCCCTCCAAACTGATAGATATGATAGTATAGGTATATACTATCATGGTTGGCTTTAAGATGTCTTTTTATGGTTATAACTAAGGACCTTGATTAAAAAGCTATCTGATAGATCTGCTATTGATAAAACTGAGAAAGAAAAATAGCTTAGCTTTAAAACATTACTTATGGAGGACTGAAGAAAAAGCTCAGCAGTTAAGAGCACGTGCTGCCCTTCCAGATGACCCAAATATGTATCCCAGCACCCACACCAGCCTCGTAAAAGCTCTCGGGGATCTAATGGGGCTCTTCTGGCCTCCACAGGCAGACTCCCACATAAATAAAATTAAAACACATCACTTATGTCTTTAAAAAAGGTTTAAGAATGCAGACTGGGGACATAAAGAACGACAGTGAGTGGGGCTGAAGGAATGACGCTCCAGTTAAGAGTTCATACACTCTGGCAGAGAACCCGAGTTTAGTTTCCAGCATCCACACAGGTGGTGCATAACTGTCTGTTACTCAAGCTTCAGAAAATGTGAAACCCCTGACCTCCTGGGGAACCCACATATGTACGTACCCAGAGGTACGCATATAAAAAACTGAAAATAAATTTTAAAAAGAAAACCAATCTTGTATAACTAGTGATTTCAATGACTTGCCAAAAACATAACTGTCATCATACTAACTTAAGTACACACAATGAATGGGGTGACCTAAAGCTCACCATGTCATATTTGGGATACAAACTAAGTGCCAACAGAATGACTCAGTAGAAGAAAAACATATTATCTAAAGATGAGGAATCATGACAGCAGATGTCCATGCCACATCAGGATTTTCAGGCTGTATTAAAAACAAAACTAAGCATGAAAATTATAGTGGCTTTAGAAAATCTCGGTGTGGGGCCGGGGAGATACAAAGTACTCTCTGCTCAAGCTTGGAGGTCTTGAGATTGAGCCTTAGCACCTATGTGAGAAGTTGGGCATGGTGCTGTATGCTTATAATCTCAGCGCTGGAGAGGAGATAGATAGATTCGTAGAACTCACTGGCCATCAATCAGTCTAGCTGAATGATGACCTAAAAGTTCAAAAGGAGAACCTATCTCAAAATATAGAGTAGACACTCCTGCTCTTAAGGTGTGACACTCAATATTATTCTCTTGCTTCAACAGGTACTGGCATCCATGTCCATTGATAAATATACAATCTATGTGATTTGTGAAACACACACACAATTGCAGATTTTGGATGAAGCTCAAACGGAAGTGTGGTTTTTTCTGACTTAACAGAATGCTACGGAGACGCTAATCCTTCACTGGCTGCAGTCACTTTTGCTAGGCCAGCTGTAAGAGGATGTAATTCTAGAGGAAGCGCAGGCCAAACGTTAACTCTCATCTCTGCTTCACATCACTACAAATGTGACTCAGAAGACAATCCATCTTCTTAAGCCTCCACTTCCTCCTGTGAAACAGACAAGGAACTCTACCTGTATCAGAGAACCATTCTAAGAGTTATATTAACTTGGTATTAGAAATGAAGCATGTCGGTGTTAACCTCTCACAGAGAAATACAGTATGTCAAAAGCAAAGAACCTAAGACTCGCTACTCTAAAATTGTTGTTGTTGTTTTAAGTATGAGGTTCAGTCAGAAAGGGTGGCTTTTGACTCTAAGTCCAGCATTAAGCCTGAAATTCCAGGTCACTTTCAACTATACAGTGAGATCCTGCCTAAAACACCACCACCACCACCACCACCACCACCACCACCACCACCACCACCACCAGCAGCAGCAGCAGCAACAGCAGCAGAAAGTAAGATTTACTTTCCATTTCTCTAAGGTCTCGGTACTACAGAGACCCGGATGTCTTTGAAGGAAGGGTAACACTCCAGCAATCAGGAAAGCATGGCCAAGGTGGCAGAAAAAGCAGGGAACCACTTGTCTGAAGAAATGTTTAGAGATGAACAGAACGCCTTCTGGTAAATTTCAAAATATCAGTAGAGAACAGTAACACTGGCTTATGGCCCCAAACTTTACTGTCACAGAGCAAACTACCTAGACTTTGCCAACAGTCACTAGGAAAAACAGCAATAAAAGAGGTAGACAGAAATAACTATATGCCCTTCCTACTGGACATGCTAACTTCTTATCACTCCGGCTAAGTATCAATTCAATACCTTAGGGTGTAGGGGAGATCTAAACAAATGTCCACAGGCAATTTTCTTTGTTCTTATTTTACTTATTTTGGAGAAAGGGTCTCACTATGTAGCCCTGGCTGGCATGAAACAATCTACATAGGCCAACCTAGCCTCACACAAAAATGTGCACTTCTGTTTGCCAGAGCAATTAAATAATTGAAAGAAAACTTACCTAGGAGACAACTGTGCAGCTGTTCTTCATGGTATAAGCAATACAGCACTCTCAGTTAGTACTAGTAGTAGTACTAGTATTAGTACTTAGCTACCTACCTCGATGGAATACCTGCCAGTTTGAATAATCTTTATTGCCTGATAAAACTGATTCATCAAACACAATAAAACTGAACAGTAATCTGAAAGAATTAATCTTAGAAACAGAATACTGAAGAGTCCCACCAGAGACTGCTTGCTCTCTCTGAGGAAGAGCATTCACTATCTTCTTTCTGATTTCCATCTGTTAAATGAACTCATCAGTACATATAAATGACTGCTATCTGCCAGAGCACTGCACAAAGAACTCTCCTGATGAAAAGAAGTTGAGAAAAAAAAATTGTAATTTGGGTTATTCTAAATTCCTATAAATACATCTTCCCCCACAAAACTTTGTAAGGCTTTAATTTAAGGCCTTCAGGTAAAATTATATGGGCCTCATTTGATATATCTTGAGAAGAGTTATATCCAAACAAATTTAAATATTTGTTTTTCATAGGCTAATGACCTTTTGCTTCTTTCTCTCTCTGGAAATTTACCTTTCTCTTTATCCAGTGGTTCCTGGGAAAGGATAGTGGAGAGCACTGCGTTTTTCCACACCCCAGTCTCCTGAGCTAGAGTAGCTAGGAACTGCAGTTCACAGCTGCCACTCTCCATCAGTGTCTCATGCGCTACCTACAACAGTAAATAAACACAGCATTTAGATGCTTTAAGGTTTAATCAAATAAGCAAATCCAATTAAACTACATCTGTGGTAACTAGGTAAGTAATCTCACCTGTACCAAGGTCTGAAATTGTTCCCACTGCTTATCTGATAGCTCAACAGGCAGACACAGTAAAAGTTCAACACAGCTTCTAAAACAGAAACGGATACAAATGATTATTGAAAATAAGACAAAAATCAATAATCCTACTGTTAGAATCTTTATTAGTTATTTTAAATAAATCTATTTTAAATTAAATATTATAAGACCTGGGCCATAAAGTTTAAGGAAAAGTTAATTATGGTGTTTGATTCATTTTTCAAAGTTCTACTCACAATGCCAAGCGTTCCAGCACCAAGGCTACACTTTCACACTCAGAGGTAAGGTATGGTCGAGCTTTAACGTAGCTCTGGATGGCCACTGTGTATACCTCCAGCAAAGGTAAAGGGTCTTCGGAAGTTTTCCATTTCTCTGCATATTCAAGAAGTGTCTGTTTTGGAAGGAATAATAGAACATTCAAATGTAAATTAAAAAAAAACATATACTGACTAGTCAATGATGTCTTCCTAACTGTTTTGAACAAAAATGTTTCCAATATGTCTCCAACACGGTTGTATCTTATGCTGGCAGCCAAACTCGGGAATGTATCAATTTCCCAAATCATACTTGTTTTGAAGACATGGAGAAGTCATGCCATCGTTGAAGGAGAAAGAAAAACTTTCTATGGTATAATCAAACTAAAGGAATTCATGTCCAAACAAAATAGTTCTTCAGAGAATACTCTAAGGAACAGGTAACACTGGAGAGGGAGGGAATTAGCACAGCCAAGAGAACAGAGCACAGAAAGGAAAAGGGAAACTACAGCGACTGAACACTAAGGGCCACAGCGTCTGCACGAGCACACACCCCCCCCTACTGAAAAGAACTCTAAATACTGATGGTCTCAACTAGCCAATAAAAAACATGAGATGAATGGATTAACAAACAAAATCCAGAGCAGGCATGGAGCAAAGACCTTTCATCCCAGGAGGCAGAAGCAGGAGGACCTGTGAGTCTTGGCCAGACTACTGTACACAGCCAGTTGTAGGACAGCTAAGACTACAGAGACTTCTCAAACAAAACAACAACTACAACAAAAAACCAACTTTCTGTTGCTTACAAGAAACTTTAAAGATGCCTTAAAGACAAAGGATAAAAGAAAGTATCCCAAGCAAATGGGATCAGGAAGAAAAGTTGTCACTATCCTAATTTCTGATAAAACAGGCTTCAAATGAAAATTAATCAAAAGCGATAAAGAAGGCACTTCCTCCTAGTCAGAGGAACAATTAACCGAGAAGACGTTACACTCCTAAACGTATATGCCAAACCAAACTCTGGGACACAAACACTAAGGGGATTAAAGATGGATTAGCTCCAATTCAGTACATACAGGAGGTGATTTCAATACCCCGTTTTCTCCTATACATAGATCCAGAGAACATCAGAATTAAACGACACCAGACATCAAAAAGACCTAACAAGTATCTACAGACTATTTCAGTCAAATGCCGAAGAATACATATTCCACTCCGGAGCCCACAGAAGCTTTTCTAAAATGGAACATATCCTGGTACATAAAACAAATTTTAACAAGTTCCAAAAAAACTTGAAACAATTCTGAATTCTGTGTCCTATCTGACTACAATGCAATAAAGGTTTAAAAATTCAACAGCAAATGAATGTCTGGTCACTATACAAACTCATGGAGATCAAATAACATATTTCTAAATGATAAGTGGATCAAAGAAATCAAGAAAAAATTTTAAATCCCAGAATTAAAGGCACATGAAAGCACAAGTGAGCAAACACGCTCTGGAGTGTTGTTCTAAGGGAGCTGTAGCTGTAGGTGCCTACGTTTAAACTTCAAAGAGCACACGGATAAATGACTAAATAATTTAACTCAGGAATTTGAAAAAAAAAAAAAGAAATAATAAAAGTCAGAGTATAAATGGAATAAACACAAAGAAAACACTATAAAAAAAAATCAATGAATTAGGGAGCTAGAGGGGAGGATAAGTATGATCAGCAGCCCCTTGAGCTAATTAACCAAAAGAAAAACAGACAGAACCAAAATCAACAGAATTAGAGATACAATAGACACACAAAAAACCCAGAATACTAATAGATTTTAGAACTATACCCATTTAAATTAGAAAATCAAAAAGAAATGGAAACCATGGGAAACCGTGGACGAAAAATCCAAGAAGAGCTCAACAACTGGAAGGGACCTGTAACAGTAATGAAAAGCCTTCCTCAGGGCTGGAGAGAACTCAGTGGACAGGAACACCTGCTTGCTCTTCCAAAGAGGGCCAGTGTTGGATCTGACCTCAAAGGCTCCTGTAAGCATGACTCTTGAGGATCCAATGCCCTCTCTGGCCTCTATAGTGGTGCTCAAATGCACATGTACATACATACAAACAGAAGCACATAAATACATAACAAACAAACATTTTAACGTCATCTGAGCCTAGCTCCAGCAAAATTCTACCACTATTTCTACAAAGAACTACAAACAATACTTCTTAAATTATTGGGCTGGAGAGATGGCTCAGCCGGTAAGAGTACTGGCTGCTTGCTCTTCTAGAGGTCCTGAGTTCAAATTCCAGCAACCACATGGCGGCTCCCAACCATCTGTAATAAGATCCAGTGCCCTCATCTGGTGTGTCTGAAGACAGTGACAGTGTACTCATATAAATGAAATAAATAAATCTTTAAATTATCAAAAGAGAAACAGAAAGAGCATTTTTAAACCCCTTCTATGAAGGCAGTATTGTGCTAATAACCAAATTCACGGAAAGAAACAACAACAGAAAACTACATGTCACTATCCCTGATGAACAGATGCAAAAATCCTCAATAAAATACTTATATGCAGCCGGGCGTGGTGGTGCATGCCTTTAATCCCAGCACTGGAGGCAGAGAGGCAGAGGGGCAGAGGGGCAGAGGGGCAGAAGGGCAGAGGGGCAGAGGGGCAGAAGGGGCAGAGGGGCAGAAGGGGCAGAAGGGGCAGAAGGGGCAGAGAGGCAGAGAGGCAGAGAGGCAGAGAGGCAGAGGCAGGCAGATTTCTGAGTCGAGGCCAGCCTGGTCTACAAAGTGAGTTCCAGGACAGCCAGGGCTATACAGAGAAACCCTGTCTCGCAAACCATAAATAAATAAATAAATAAATAAATAAATATTATAACAATAATAAAAAATAAAAATAAAAATAAAAACCTTGTATGCTTAATATAGGCATCAAAAATCATTTACCTTGAGTAAGTTGGCATTATCCCAGAGATAAAGGGATGATTCCACATATGTAAATTAGCAAGAGTAATAAAATAACACAAATCGGCAAAAATCACATGATCATTTCAACAGATGCAGAAAAGACATCTAACAACAGCCACTATGCAGTCCCCTTTGCTGCACTCCCACAGGCTTGGGCAGTCAGGTGATTGTCAGGTGTCAGTGATGAGCATAGCAGTGATCCTACCTCACATACTACAGGGGTGCAGTGCACACGTATGTGTCCCATGCTGTGCCTATGGACTAGAGCCCCACACCATGGACTCAGTGAGCTCAGGGCCCTTCTGCAGACCATCATCAGGCCCGGTAACTTCTTAGGATACAGGAAGACTGGAAACAAATGGGCCAAATCACTACACAGAAGGTGCAGAGCTGCTTGAGTTGCTGTTGGACACTGAGAGGAAGGAAGCTGAGAGCTGTGACTGCCTGCAGGGCTTTTTGGCTGACACAGTCCCTGGGTGGGGGAACTGGTTGTGAGGTGAGTATCCCTCCTTATCAGCAAGATCAGAGAGGAGTATCCAGAAAGAATCATGAACCCTTCCCCCAGGGTGTTACACTGGTTGAGTCCTATGGTGACACCCTTTCAGTCCAACAGCTTATTGAAAACAGAGATGAGATCTATTGTACGGATAATGACATGTGACTGGCTTATCATATCTGCTTTGAAGCCTAAAGCTGACCATACCTACTTATAAGCCACCTATTTGCCACCACAAACAAGTAGGGTAACCACTTGCCTGCAAAAATGGTACCCTCTTCCTGCCAATACTTCTTCATGCCTGGCTTTGTCCCCTTGACCAATTGGGAAGCCAGCAGTACCCCATGTGGACAGTGCCTGAGCTCACCCAGCAAATGTCTGATGACAAGAACATGGTGGCTATCTGTGCCTTCCATTGCCTTGTACTGCTATGGGTTCTAACTGACAACAACTACCATGTTCAAGTACCCCGTGTACATGACGGAGGTACAACAGACATGAACACCTCCAGACATGAACAGCAGTGACCTGATGCAGTGGATTCCCTAACACTGTGAAACAGCAGTCGGAGACATTACACCTTCCCTGGCAACTGCACCACCATCAAGGAACTGTTCTAAGGCATCTCAGAGTTCACAACAATGATCTGGTGCAAGGGCTTCATGCACTGATGGATAAAAGCACAGATGGGTGGAGTTCTCCAAGGTACCAGGATACTACAGGCAGAGGAGGAAGTAGCCTAGAGCTGCCTTAGCAGCTAAAATGTAGGAGCAGAGAACTCTGTACTCACTCAGAGCACAGCTGCAAGTCATGTCTAATGTGCATCTGCTGCCTTATTCCCACATCACTTGTATAAATTTCACCATCAAACCAATTTCATGGTGTGAAGCAAAGCCCCAGAGAAGGCAGAAAGAACTTCAGGAATCTTCAACATATAAAAAAATAAAGGCTACATATGACAAACCACAGCCAACATCATCATAAAGAAAGAGAAACTTGAGACAATGCCACTACAATTAAGGATCGGACAGAACTGCCCACTATCAACACTCCTTTTTGCTGGAGTGAGTACTCAGCACATGAGCTGGAGCAACAAGGCAAAAGAACAAAATCAATGCTATGCAAATAGGAAAGAAGTCAAACTACCCCTACTTCCAGATGATAGAACAGACACCCACTAAATGTAAGGGATCATAAAACTTTTACCAGAAAACTTCTAGAAATGTCAAACACTTTTAGAAAATCTGTAGGAATCAGAATCAACTTAGAAAAACCAGTAGCCTTTTTATACACCAACAGCAAGCAAACAAGAGGACCCTGGGCACATTCCACTCAGAACAGTCAATCTATACAATGGCACAAAGTACAAGCTATGTGACAGGTTGCTTACCACTTGAGGATGTACACTAAACAGATCAGACTTGTCTTTCTCACAGAACAGGAACTTTTCTGGATGCCATCAAGGTTGAATAATTGACTTCTATTTGAAGCCAAAAAAGTCTTAATACATAATAATTCACACATTACATTCTTTCACAAACCGTATGGTGTCTTTATCTCACCTGGAAAGTATTCAGGAAGTTTTTACAAATAATGAAATTTCATTTTCAAAACCTGTGACCTGGAGACAAGTCCTGTGAAGAGCTCACTAGGCAGGATTAATGACTATGAGTAACTTTATTTTAGCATTAAGTCGTGCATTTTCTTGGAAGTTTATGCTGTTACCTATACATTACTTATTTTTAAAGCAAATACACAAATAAAGATCATTATTACTTAAAGCTGGAGAGGGGGGGAACAATACTACTTTGTATTTGAAATCATTTTTTGAAAACGTATGCACATAGTTAAATTAAAATTTTGTACATATTAAAGTATGAGGGTTTGTATATGCTTGGCCCAGGGAATGGCACTATTTGGAGGTGTGGCCTTGTTGAAGTAGGTGTGTCACTGTGGGCGTGGACTTTGAGACCCTCATCCTAGTTGCCTGGAAGTCAGTCTTCTCCTAGCAGCCTTCAGAACACGGGGTGGAACTCTCAGCTCCTCCAGCCCCATGTCTGCCTGGATGCTGCCATGTTCCTGCCCTAATTATTAAATGTCATTCTTATAAGAGTTGCCTCTTATAATGATTATAATAATGAATGAGCATCGATATATTTGGGGTTTTGGGGATAAAATCTAAAACAAGATTAACTACCACTTCTATTCCCTGACGTAAGACAGAATTAGGACTCCCACAGCCCTACCTCTTCATGTGCCCCAGTCCCTTCCTTCTCTACAAGTGGTAGGTGGGTTTGTTACCACTCACCAAGACACTGCAATGCCACTGAGAACCAAGTTCAGGAATTAGCTATGAATGGGTGACTCCAGTTCAGCCTGGATTCCTGCTGCCCTCCCTCTCCTAGGCCCACTGCCCCTGTGCTGAAAGATGAGTTCATCAAGTCTACCCCAGCAAATAGGAAGCCTCCACGGGTCTCTACTCAGACAGCAGAATGAGTTCAGGTCTTTCAATCACGGAATGAGGCTCTGTCCCCATTTTTATATACTTTTGAACATTTTACCTAGCTAACATAGGCATGGTACGTAAGAATTATTTGAAAAGTCAGGCTTACGTGTTATTTCACTTCACTTTCTTACTGACTTTATAAATTAGT
Source organism: Mus musculus (assembly GCF_000001635.26). NCBI lineage: Eukaryota > Metazoa > Chordata > Mammalia > Rodentia > Muridae > Mus > Mus musculus. The sequence continues at coordinate 34,845,956 of NC_000070.6, forward strand.
AACATAGCACTTTTAGAGACAAGGGAACACACATTTCAATAAAAGGTGAGTTTGTAGATTAAAATTTAATATAAGCAAATGTAGGTTCTTTATCAGTTTCCTATAATGAAAATGTATTTTTATACTTTATTAACATCCTATTTTTAATGCTTAATATTGGCATATGTGTGCAGTGATTAAAATTAACCCTATGTAATCTGAGAAGCTGTTTTGTCTGATTTCATTTAATTAAGTTCTAAAGAAATACAAATACAAATGAAACTGGTATTGGAAAGCATGATAACAAACATTCTATTTATACTGGAAATAAAATAAAAATAGAGTAATAGTCTTTCTTCTCCAGTCAAAAATACTATCCTCCCTAAATAAACTGCTTGGAAGACACTTGAGCAAGCAAGAGTTCACAAGGCATGGAATGAAGAATTCAAGAGAATACTTAAGTTCACATGTGTAAAGTGAAAACATACTTTTTAGTTTATTAAAAAAGTAGTATGTAAAAATTATTTTGGTAAGTTTTACCATTTCTGCAGACCTCACACACAAGACCAACTTTAAACATTAAAGAATGATTATATGGTCGAAACTATTTGTTAACAGGGAGGGGTTTTCTTGAATTAAAAACATCAATCACAGAGACAGGCGGGTTTCTGAGTTCGAGGCCAGCCTGGTCTAAAAAGTGAGTTCCAGGGAAGCTGGGTCTACACAGAAAAACCCTGTCTCAAAAAACCAAAAAACCAACCCCCCCCCCAAAAAAAGAATAAAAACATCAACCACTCTCAGCTAAGAAAGTATTTCAAATTGACCTTACTGAAATTACTAGAAAAGAAAAATGGTGTTCCCCTTCATAACTGAACTAAAGAGTTAGAAAACATGGCAACAGGAAGAAAGTCCTCCAACATCATAAAGGTTTAGCTGCTAAATTCACCAGTCACTAAAGACTCTCCCAAAGTCTTTCTGGTCAAGATGAAGGAAGAGGGACCCTAAGCATCTTTATAATGTCGAAGACCTCCAACACGGGTGATGTCTGTCCCTCAATGTTGAATACACAGCTAATCACACATGTAAATCCAGGTATCTTCTGCTCAAAGACCAAAACAAATAAACAAAAGCAACAACAACAAAAACCAGACTGTATCTTGGTCAGCAGATCCACACCTCACTAAAACCCTTCATGGTATAAATTAGGCTGTATGGGGATAACAATAATCAGGTAAGTTCTGTAGATCCATCCAAAGTAGACATGTGCAGAAAAAGAAAGCTAAATGTTGAAGGTCGGGGATGTTGTGCATTTGTGTTTGTTTTATCCCCACAGACAGGATTCTGTTATATGAACCAGACTAGCTTCAAACTCATACAATCCTCCTGCCTTGGCTTACCTGGTGCTAGGGTTACAGCACCACATCCATTACTGTTTCTGAAGGGCAGTCACGTTTCTACAAAGCTACTCTCAGGGGGGTGCAGGTCTTTTAAATTGTGAGGACTGGCTCTCTCTATTCAGGACGTACACTGAGGTTAGGCTATTCTAGCCACAACATAGCTCAGCTAGAATTGTGTCATTCCAATTTAATTTTTTTTTCAGAATTCTTATTATTGATTTCCTAAATACCCTGGAGATAAAAGAGTAACTTTTCATTTTTCATAGATCTAAACTGGTTATATCCTCCAGTCTCTTAAGACTAGCTAGATCATTCAGATAAATAATGAAGTGGGAAGCTTAAGAAATTAAAAAACAAAAACCAAAAAGAACTACAAATGGTGATTCATTACTGCAATTACAAACTAGCATTAGTTCCTAGGTACACCAACATGAAACAAAACAACTACACAAGAAAACTGGTAACTTGGAGACACAAACCTTCTCTAAGGAGGGCTGTTGACTTGTAGGTCTCTTAAGACTTCCTGCCACAGGCATGCAGTTACTGGTGGGGCTGGGGAGCACTCCTGGTTTCATGTTCAGTTTCTAGCACACAGCCTCTAGAATCCTTGAAATCCACTTGAGTACCGAAGTCTTGAGGGGCATCTTACTAACTTCACAACGGAGAATGACCACGTAACAATCAGCCCCACTGTGCCGAAGCTGCTGGGGAAGGGAAAGGAGTTTGGAATTGTGGTTGCTTGAATATGCTCTGCCCAAGGAGTGGCACTCTTAGCAGCTGTGGCCTGGTTAGAGCAGGCGTGGCCTTTGTGGAGGAAGTTTGTCACTGCTGGGGTGGGCTTTGAGACCTTTCTCCCAGCTGCCTGAGGAGTCAGGCTTCCTTGCTGGCCTTCAGAACAAGATACAGATAGAACCCTCAGCTTCTCTAGTGCATGTCTGCCTGGATGCTGCCATGCTCCTGCCGTGATGATGGACTGAACCTCAGAACCTGTAAGCCAGCCCCTATAAATACTGCTCTTTATAAAAGTTGTCTTATCATGATGTCTGTTCACAGCAGTAAAACCCTAAGGCAGAGGTTGGTACCAGGGAATGTGGTATTGATTGCTACTATAGGCCTGAGCATGTTTTTCTTTGGAGGAATGTGGATTTGGAAAGCAGTAGAATGCTTTAAGTGGGGCTTAATGAACCATCCTAGGAGGAAGACATGATGCTGAGGGTGATTTGAACCATGCATAACACAATACTCAACAAAACCTAAGCACGCAAAGGGGTGGCATATTCCAGCCCCACGGAAACAAGGAAGCCCTCAAGCCTCATTGTCTTTAACATGGTCTAGAATGGTCAATACTTTCCTGAATTCCATAAGTCATTCTAATAAATTATTCCACCAAATCAACTAAGCAACAAATCAATTAAACCGTATGGGATCATAGAGCCTGAAGCAGCAAGCAAAGGCCCTGCATGGGTCTAGACCTGGTCCTGTGTGTGATGTTATGTCTTTTGGCTTGACCTTTTTTGTGAGAGCAGTGTGTCTCTAATTCTTTTGCCTGATCCTGGGACTCTTTTTCCTCCTGTGGGGTTGCCTCATCCTGCCTTGATGAGGGCTTTTGCCTTGCCTTTCTGTATCTTGTTAGGTCCTATTTGACTATTGTCTCTTGAAGGCCTGATCTAGGGGAGAGGGGACGTGGGGGTGGGGATGGGGGTGGGGAGGGGAGGGGTCGAGGGAGGGGAAAGGGGAAACTGTGGTCAGGATGTATTGTTTGGGGAAAAAAAAACAATCTATTTCCTTTTTGCATAAAAATTTTTTTCATTGACCTCTTACCATACAAAATTTATTCAAATTTATTCAAATTACTTCCATTTGAAATGGTAAGATCACAGCAATAACAAGTCACCCTGTAACAAATCTATTTACAAAATCCATCATAAAAGCTGTTTCTGGGCCTATTTTTACATTCCCACACCGTGCCAGCTGCCACCAAGCTTCTCTGCATGGCATCTTCTTTCAGATCCCTTCTCTTGTCATACTACACACACTCGGATGCTGCCATGTTTGTCTTAAAGCTAGTAAGACATAAGAGCTTTCAGTAGCACAACTCAATGGGGAACCTGCATTCTCGGGACTTACAAAAATACTATAGTACTCATGTACTTTGTGGGTCAGAAACTGTGAGCAAAAAAGTGCCTTAATACATAGTAAGGGTGTCTTATTTGTGTGTGTCAATTAAGTCCGTTGACTGCAAAAGCCTTGTTATGCATAAAATAAAAAACCCTTGAAGACTCATAATATTCCTTTCATTTTTAAAAACAATAAATACAGTATTATAATACATGATTTGTAATTACAGATGCTGGGAAGAATGGAGGGAGGGGAAACTATGGTAGGAATGTACTGTACGAGAGAAGAATCTTTAAAAGAAAGTCAAAAGTCAGAGAAAACACAAAATCAAAAGCCAAACAAACAAACAAACAAACAAACAAACAAACTAAACCATACCTGAAGAGGAGACTGTAGGAGTCCTTAACTTTGGAACATGGAATTAAACCACAGGTAACTTTGAAGACATACCCTTAGCCTGTGGAGCCTACCTGCAGGTAGGCAGTATCAGAATGAAACCAACTTATAGGACATGGATTTGCTGCTGGACAACAACAGAACAGAGGCTAGTTGAAAAGACTTGATGCTTTTGGCAACAGCAGTAGATGTCAAGAAGATTAATAAAACTCTGAATTAAACAGGTGAAGTGGTGGATACCTGTGGTCTCAACTAAAGTGGAAGATTTAGCTGGAGGTTGGCTTGAGCCAAGAGCTCAAAACTTGCTTGAATGACATAATGAAGCCTTTTTATTTTATTTTATTTTATTTAATAACAAAACAGCTTGGTGGCTCATCTTATGATCTTAGCACCCAGGAGGCTGAGACTGTAGGATCACCTCAAATGAAAGGTCAACCTGAGCTACACAGTGAGCGTACACAAGATATGCCTGGATGCATTTCAGTGGGGGAGGGGAGATTTAAAAAAAAGAGCCTGGAATGTTGGCTTTAGCCCAGCACTTGGGAGACAGAGGCAGGTGGATCTCTGCGCTCAAGGCCAGCCTGATTTATGGAGTGAGTTCTAGGACAGACAAGGCTATACAAAGAATCATATTCATTCATTCATTTTCTCTCTCTCTCTCTCTCTCTCTCTCTCTCTCTCTCTCTCTCTCACTCACTCACACACACACACACACACAGAAAAAAGATAAAAAATTTAAAAAGTTAATACCTATAATCTGTATAAAGTTTTAGGAGTTAACATTCATAGCAAATAAGTATTGACAGCACAGTATTGCTATTGAAGCACTCTTCTGTAATATCAGTAAAATGGAAAGTATCTACAATATAATCTAACAAATTATACCTTATTTAACTAAAGAGTTATTTGTATCTATTGTCTTAACTACACAGTTTTTAGGAAAGAATACAAAAATGATTAGATTCATTTAGTAAAAAGTGATTTTAGAGATCATTTAATTTAGATCTGGTCTTGGGAGTAAAATCCTGTAGTCCCTACTACTTAGAAGGCTAAGTCAGGAAGATCATGAGTTCAAGGCTAACCTGTTAAAGGGCAACTAAGAAGACTGTCTTAGAGTTTTACTGCTGTGAACAGACACCATGACCAAGGCAACTTTTATAAAGGACAACATTTAATTGGGGCTGGCTCAGAGGATCAGAGGTTCAGTCTGTTATCATCAAGGTGGGAGCATGGCAGCCTTACCGGCGGACATGCTACAGGAAGAGCTCAAGAGTTCTACATCTTTATCTGAAGGCTGCTAGAAGACTGGCTTCCATGCAGCTAGGAGGAGGGTTTTAAAGCCCAAAGCCCACAGTGGCACACCCACTCCAACAAGGCAGGACCTCCAAATAGTGCCACTCCTTGGGTTGGGCATAATCAAACCACCACAAAGACCCACCCATTCTCAAATTTTAAAACAGGAAGTGGGCTGGAGATATAGAGTTTTGTCTTACCTAGAGTATTCAATACCCTGGGTTTACTCTCCATTGACCACTACTGGAAAAAAACATTTAATTCTATTTTATAGTGTTATCATCAAAGGGTACTATGATATGAAGTTACATACAATAGGTAAATAGGGGCTGAAGAGATGGCTCAGCGGGTAAGAGCACTGACTGCTCTTCCGAAGGTCCTGAGTTCAAATCTCAGCAACCACCTGTAATGAGATATGATGCCCTCGTCTGGTGTGTCTGAAGTCAGCTACAGTGTACTTATGTATAATAATAAATATATCTAATAAATAAATAAGGAACCATCACGTGCAAAACACACAGCATTAAAAACAAAACAAAACAAAACAACAACAGGTAAATAGCCAAAACATGCTGCCATTTCCCTCTGCAACATTTAAATGAATCTTTCTGGCAAATTTGCTACAAATATATCTTCTGGTAACTTAATTCAACTATAAATTGATGGAGTTACAATTTAATCTTTACTTACAAAATGTCAAGTATTTCCCACAAGTCTAAAAAGCAAGTACTTCTCCCATAATTTGTAGCTACAATTGCACTTTTTGTCAGTTGAAGAGGGAATTTCTGGTTTCCTTGGAGAACCATGTGATGTTCTGCGGGTCAGACAGGTAAGAAGAAGTTCTGCGTTTTTCTGGAAGCTGTCTGGTGAAAGGGCACGTGATGCTTGGCTGGAGCAGATGCTACAGAGGACAGATGATGTTCAGAGAGTGGACAACACTTTGGCACTGGTTCGCTCTGCTGGTCTTTGTTGGGCTTCATGACACTAATCTTTGCTGGGGACAGTAGCATTGGTTGATTTTGACTTCATAGAGAGATATGCACCAAAGAACTTCAAGAGGTGTTCATGCTGCTTCCTGCCGCTTCAATGGACTTCTGCCAAATCGGCAGAGCCTCCAAGTTTCCTCCGGATTCTGCAGCTGCTGGTGATTCAGGTGGACTGGACTGCTGACATTGAAGACTGGAATCGTCCCAAAGAACTACTAGTAAACAGGTCCACGTCACACATGTCGTATTAGGCATCTTCCTCCCCTACCTTTGATCAGTAGGCTATAAGTGAAGGTGAAGCATTTAAGAACTGTAGGTTTTGAAAAATCTAACCCTACAGTTGTTTGTGCTTGCTTACTTTTACTAAGATTCGTTCCTTCTTAGAATGGGGAACAAAATACCCATGGAAGGAGTTACAGAGACAAAGTTCGGAACTGAGACAGTAGAAAGGAAAGACCATCTAGAGACTGCCCCACCTGGGGATCCATCCCATATACAACCACCAAACCCAGACACTATTGCATACCCGCAAGATTTTGCTGACAGGACCCATATAGCTGTCTCTTGTGAGGCTATGCCAGTGTCTGGCAAATACAGAAGTGGATGCTCACAGTCATCTATTGGATGGAACACAGGTCCTCTAAAGAAGGAGCTAGAGAAAGTAAACAAGGAGCTAAAGGGGTCTGCAACCCTATAGGAGGAACAACAATATGAACTAACCAGTACCCTACAGAACTGTGTCTCTAGCTGCATATGTAGCAGAGGATGGCCTAGTCAGCCATCAATGGGAGGAGGCCCTTGGTCTTGCAAAGATCATATGCCCCAATACAGGGGAATGCCAGGGCCAGGAAAGGGGAGTAGGTGGGTTGGGGAGCAGGGTGTGGGGAGGGTATAGGGGCCTTTGGGAATAACATTTGAAATGTAAATGAAGAAAATATCTAATTAAAAAATAGTCAAACCAAAGCCGTTTAGACAGTAAGAACACAATGGGGGAAAAAAGAGAAGAGCGGGGTCAGGATTAGTTTTTCTCAATCCTTTCTTAAACCCTGTTATCATTACTTGGTACCTCCAGCATTGAGGAGTAAAACAAATGGGTTTTTTACCCAGATTTAGCAATAACCAGGAGACAGTCATTTCCTTATGTGAATCTCTTTTCAGGAACAAGGAAACCTTTCCCAGAAACATTACACCCAGCTCCCATCAGTAGACTTTTTATTTTCTTGACACGTGACCAGTCAGAAATACAGTGAAGAGAATCACTCTGACACAACTGGAGGTGGGGAGTACAAGGCCCTGGGTTCCTGCAGTGTTTAAAAGTGTTCAGAAGCAATGATACACCCAAAATACAAAAGATACCGTGTATGTTTGTTTGTTTGAACAGCAGTCATAATAGGATCCTGGTGGGGTTTGCTAGGAACCCTAAATGGGGTCACAGGTGGCTTGGAAGGACTAGACCAGGTAGTAGTCTACCTACAGCGTCCAGAAGCAGGGCAAGCTCTACTGTGAACACAGCCCATGGCTTTAAAGGTGATTGGGGAAGAAAATATTCATTACACAATATGTGGTGGGAGGCTTCCACTCGAGGAATAAGGATGACCTTATCTAGGTCATATACATTCAGGCCTCAAGTCTAGGCCACTGCTATTTTCAATTAAAGCATCAAGGGGCTAAAGAAAAGGCTAAGTGGCTAAGGGGCTGTGCTGTTCTTCTATAGGACTCAAGATCAGTTCACAGTGCCCAGACTGGAAGGCTAACAACCAATGTGAGTCTGGTTCCAGGAGGATCTGGGGCCACAGGCACCTACGCGCATCCCTGTGTTCATCCCTTAGTGTTTACACATTAGTTTCAAATGCTGCTAAGTGCACTGAAGTAGAAACTTCAGGGTTCTTTGGAAAGTCAGTTGTGTTGGATGTGTTGGATGGTGGGGCAAACATGTGAAAGAGTATTTTCCTGAAGTGGACACAAGTGAAAGGTTAAGGTAGATTTGTGAAGAACATTTCCTGAAGCAGACATAAAGTGAAAGGATGGATGGTCTGCTAAAGCAACCACATGAAAGGTCACGTGATGAAGATTCTTCACTAATGACACATGTATTGGTCCACCTTACATTGCATAGCTGAGCTCCTTTTGTCTGGACTCCACAGAGAGAAGCACACCAAAAAACTTCTGGTACTGTGCCTTGGCTTCCTGCTGCTTCCTTGGTCTCAGGCAGAGTGATGTCAGCTGAGACAGTGGCACAAACAGATGCAAGGCACTTGCTAAGGCAAGACCCCTGGAGGACACATGATGTTTGGAGGGAGTATAAAAAGGACTTGACGGACAGTGATGGAGGCTGGGCTAGGCTTACTTATAGAGAGAGCTAGCTGTCCAACCCTTCTTGGTCTCCCATCTTGGCAGATTTTTGATTCGCTGAGAGAGACACAGCCAAGAACCTTTTCCAGCATTCCTGTTTGCCCTGGTCCCTCATGCTAACTTGTGTCAAGGCCTGGCTGTTCCTGCTAGGTTATGACACTGCTGATGCTAACTCAACTCTATATATCCGTAAAGTGGTTTTTGCACATGAACTGAGCTGTGGCTGTTGACCAATGAACTTAACTGCGCATTTCCAGACAACACAGATGAGAGTTACTCCAAATAACCATTTCTAAACAGGTCCACTTCTCTGTATCCACTTTCCCACTAACTTTGATGGGTGATGGGCTAAAAGGGAGGTTAAACTGTTTAAGAACGATCATTAGTAGTAACTTAAAAAAAAACTAAAGTTACACTGCACTGAAATTCTTGATTCTCAACTCCAATATTCCATGGTAAGGGGCTCCTTTCCTTTGCCATGTCTCCACATTTTCTATCCTGACTCCCTTCATAAAGACTAGAAGAAAATGAGCCAAAACAAGCAAACAAACAAACAAACAGAAACAACCTACATTTACTGCCAAATACATCTCTTTCTTAGATGAAATACTGGTGCTATATACCTGGAATATTATAGATATTTTATTTATGGAATATTTACATTTTAGCAGAGAACACATTTTTGCTGATTGAAAAAAAATAAGTATTTACTTCTTGCTCCTACGGTGTTGTAAACAACAACAACACAGTTCTGTTTTATATAGTCTATGATCCTAGATGTGAGCACTCCTCTGCCTCAGCCTTCCTTCCCAGTGCTTGTGCTTCTGGTGTGTAGCACTTGCGCAGCTCAACTATTTTTTTATGGTATGAACTATCTCTAGTTTTCTACCCCCTCATGAACTTATAATTACTAACTAAAAACAAGTTATACTTCTAATCTTTTAGTAACTAAGTGGAAAGAACAGGCTTTACTAATCAAACGATGCCTTAATTTTCTAAAGATTTTCAGTTTTTTTTTTTGAATAGGTGAGATCAGATGATTTTCAGTTTTAAATGAAATCATTTTAATTCTCAAGTAGTTGGAGAAAATTATATTATGCTGTTTTGGATTGCCCCGTCTTGTATATGATGCAGCTTTGTTCTTCTTCTTGAGTTCCTTTACTTCCTAGTTGTACCTTTAAAACCTGTATGTATCACACCTTAATCCCAGCACTTGGGGCAAAGCAGGTAGATCTCTGAGAGTTCTGGTCTAAATAGTGAGTTTCAGGACAGCCAAAAGTATACACTGAGTCTCTGATTCAAAAAAACAAAAACAACAACAAAATCACTTATTTTATGTTTTTTTTTTTTAAATGTTGCCAGGCGTGGTGGCGCATGCCTTTAATCCCAGCACCTGGGAGGCAGAGGCAGGCGAATTTTTGAGTTCGAGACCAGCCTGGTCCAGGACAGCCATGGCTACACAGAGAAATCCTGTCTCGAAAAAAACAAAAACAAACAAACAAAAATGTCTAATGCTGTACATGGTGGTGTTCATCTTGAATTCCAACAATTAGATGTCTGTTTCATTAAAAGTTGGCATTTCTGGCTTTTCTGTTTTAAAACTGTGGGCAGTCTATCCACTCTGGGCCACCTGCATGCTAACTGCCTAGCCCTGAGTGCCGGCTGCAAGTCCCCTGCTGAGACAAAGCAAACTCAAGCCCTCAGGGAGTCTGAGTCTGCCCCTGCCCCAGAGAGTGTATGTATTATGGGGCCAAGTTGAAACAGGGATAATACAAGCAAAGGAGATGTAAGATCAAACTCCACCTATAGCTCAATGTTTCTTAACCACTTTTCATTACTTTCTTCTAGACTTGACCTTTCTTTCACCAAACCCTGCATCACCCTCACTTAACTGTGACACCAATCTCCTCTACCTGCTTATGGGTTGAAAGCCACAGTAACAGCTAAGGATTTTTGCTCACTAAGAGCCTGTATATACCCCTTAGGAACATTAGTGCACTTCTTTATAGTTTGGCTGTTGACTTTAAATTGGCAAAGATTAAAACATATATTCTCTGAAGAGGACAGTATAGACAAATTTTCTGTAGTTCCTTTAGTTACCTGCAGAATTACCAAGAATTAAAACCACAACTGTCTCATTTGACAAACCCAAATGGAATGTCAGAAGTGTTAACTCATATTCCAGTTTACATCTGAGTGCAATTTCTCAAATGTTTTTTATCTTGGCATTAGTCTCTTAACATTACACAGAATCCTGGAACCTTCTCTTGTATGGATCATGGTGACTGATACCCACTCAAAATGAACATAAGTTTTTAAATGATACATCTGTAAGTTAATTTAAATAAACTGATTACAGAAGTGGAAGTTATTGATTAAAGATACGCTTTAGTAAAACAGAGGAAAGCCGCACGGTCCTCAGACATCTCCAATGACTTACATTGGTTTCAGAACTACAGCATCAAGCGCACAGTTCTCAGACATCTCCAATGACTTACATTGGTTTCAGAACTACAGCATCAAGCGCACGGTTCTCAGACATCTCCAATGACTTACATTGGTTTCAGAACTACAGCATCAAGCGCACGGTTCTCAGACATCTCCAATGACTTACATTGGTTTCAGAACTACAGCATCAAGTAACCTTTCAAAATTGTCACTCTACATAAGTGAAAAATGAACAGAATCTTACACCTCGTACTTTTACCATCAACCTTTTAATAAATGTTATTAAAATTTATTTTGCTAGGTGTGGTGGCACATGCCTGTAATCCCAACACTTGAGAGGTTCAAGGCGTTTAAGAGTAGTCTAGACCACATGGTAAGCCATATTTTAAAAATACCCAGAAAAATTATGTTATAGCTTTATATAGATGGTACAGTAGACATATTTAGAAGTTCTACTTCTAGCCCTCATTAGTAAGTATAGCAATTTTCACAGACCTTCAATCAATAGGAAAACTGGAATGAACCAAAGACAGGGATATAGTTATAATGTGTGTTTGGCATGTACAAAGACCTGTGTTCAAACACTAGCAGTGACCACCCCTATAAAACAAACCAGGAAAAACACAACAACCGACAACTGTGAAAACCACGATGGTGGTCTGAATGAGAGTGTCCCACATAGGCTCATGTGTTTGATGTGCAGGCATCAGAGTGGCACTAGTTGAGAAGATTAGAAGGTACAGCCTCAGAGGAAATATGTCACTGTAGGTGGGCTCTGAGGCTTCAAAGTCCATGAATGCTCTCTTCCTGCCACCTGCCCGTGGACTAGGACTCAGCTACATCTCCAGCACAATGCCTGCCTGTATGCTGCCATGCTCCCCACCATAATGAACTAATAAGCCTCTGAAACTATAAACCAGCCCCAAATGTTGACATTAAATGCCTTAGTCATTGTGTCTCACAGCAATAGAGTGACTAAGACAGAATATGTAATATTAACACTCCAAGGGAAAAAAAGTGACTTTCAGGAAATTTTAGGTCTAAAAATTAGGGGCTGATTATTGAAACCCAAGGATGAAAGAAGAGGACAGCTCCTGCAAGCTGTCCTCTGATCTATGTATATGTGGGACACACACATGTGTCTTCCACAATGAATTAATAGATAAGACAGACAGAGGGAAACAATGTGATAAAAATAAAAAATGAAATCACTATGGTGATACATTCTTGTCAAGCCAACATTTGGGACACAAAAGTAGAGGCAAGAGGACTGAGTGAGTTTGAGACCAGCTTGGACTATAAAGATCCTATTTCAAAAAAACAAAGTGCTTACTGTAAAATCACCACAGGACTCAAGAACTGCACTAGGTGCCCATGGAAATAAGATAAAGAAGAGTTAACGGTGAGAGGAATTTGGAAACTTTTCTTATTAGCCAAGTCTCCCATATTTTTTTGTTCCTCAACCTGTACAAAGAAGAGACTCAGGCCAGACAGTATTCGTGTCTCTCTCCAGCACAGTCTAAAAGGAGTTTGGACAGGACTGAAAGAAAGCACCTCTTATTTTCCCAGTATTAAGTCAACATTCCACAATAAAGAGAATCACCTCTAGTCTCACTGCAGAACCTCTTAGTGTTGGTTCAGTGCTTTCCTGGGGCTCACAGAGAGACTTCGCTGGGACCAGATCACTGGGTCCTCTTTTAGTAAAATTACAAAAAACAAAACAAATAAAAATTTAAAACAAAACAAACAAAAAAAAACTGACAAACAACAACAAAAACCCCACAGCCTGGCTTGGAGCTCAGAATAAGCTTTTTAGTGTTGTACTTTTTAAGTGAGAACACCTAAGGACCACTTAATACTTAGAAAAGCATATAACATGAGCAATTCAAGCAAGAAGGTAAGAAGTGACTCAGAGTGAAGCAGAGATGCTGCAAGGGAAAATAAAAAACGCAAAAAACTATATAGCATCAATATTAACAGACAAGTGCAAATATATTTATATTTTTAAACAAAAAATGCCACAAAACAAAGAAATATTCATAGAAAAACTAGTAAAAATGAAATTCCAACAAGAGACTTAGAAAATGAGCTAAGAGGAACCACCCTGTTACCACATGGCCCACGCAGGCTACAGACACCCAGAGGCATGCCCAGAGCCAGGCAACACAGAGTGGGAGGAGGAAGACATCTAGAGTCCAGTCTGAGGCCCACAGAGCTGTAGACACCTAGGCGCCTGCTTGCCACCACTCCAAGCAGCTCTGGCAGAGGAGGACACCCAGACAGCCACCAGCCACAACACACCAGCAGCAGGAGCCACTACAATGTACATGTATGTGGTGGACAGGTGAGAGAGAAAGAGGAGCGGAACAGTTTGAGTATTATGCAGGTGAAACTGGAGACTTGAGGATGGAGAAGAATAGCCTCTTGTGAGCAGCCAGCCCCACCAACTGAGGCCATGGTGAAGTCCCATGCTGCTGTTGAGATATGTCAGGGTCCATGGCCAAGCAGTGGTAGGAGTCTATGTCAATGTTCTGGGCAACTGGCTGGGACCACGGAAATGTCCAAGGGCTATGAATTCCTGACCCTGTCCTTCACCAGCTGCAGCACTCAGAATAACGGGCCTTGCACCTCACCAGGGCATACAGTGGAGCTGGCTCTGGTGGCATGAGTACAGGAGAGCCAGCCTGAGGGCATGAGACAGAGAGAGCTGACTCAACCCCAGTTGACCGCAGCCTTGGGTAAGCTATCCAGGGCAGTGCTGGAGAGCTCACCATATAGATACAGGAGAGTGCTGGGAACTTGTCACCATATAGATACAGCTCTGAGAACTTGTCACCATATAGATACAGCTCTGAGAACTTGTCACCATATAGGTACAGGACAGCTTCTTCCCTACTACCCAGATCCAGTGCTGCTAGTTGGCCCTTTCTTCCTGGAACCTCTCCCACAGTTCCCCAAGGCACTGTTCACAATACAACATTCTTTTGACTGTGTTCCAACAATTAACAAAAATAATACTTCTATCTATACAGGGCAATTTTCAATACAAGTCTAAGTCATAGATGGAAGAATTCAGAATAAAAATCAGAGTACCCATAGATCCAAACTGTAACTGTCTTGACGTGTATGAAGATAAACTAAAGAGACACTTGTGCCCCTCCTATCAACTCTCAGACTACTGACATAACAGACCCCACAAAATTGGAATTTCTTATGCTGTGAGAAGGAAATGCTTGGCACCCTGCTACCAACAGAAAGAGGAGCTTGTCTGGTGGACAGATCTCCACACAGCTCTGAGAACTTGTCAGACCATGATGGAGAGAGACACAATGATGTCTCCAGACAGTGATGGGGGAGAAGATCACACTTTAACCAGGAATGCCTATTTATGCATTCCCTTTCTCTCTATTTAAATCCAAGCCTTATGTCCTAAAGAAGGACTTGAGAGCATAACTTGGTCTCTTTGTTGTTCTTTCCAATGCAGACCCACTGAATAAATCTTCTTTCTCTAGTCACCATTATTTGTCTAACTGGGCTATAGGATGGGTAGCTGCCCCTCACTTGTTAAGAGTTGTCAAAGATCAGGCTCTGACCCTACCAACTCTGGTATCAAAAGTTTTGATAGCATAAAAATAACCAGTATTTGTAAGCTGAAGATTAAGCTTTTTTAGAGAGAAATGTACAGATGTGGTGCTTATACTATCATTCCTGCTAGTTTTTAGATTCATTGTTTTATTTCATTTTATGTGCCTGTGTATGCTACAGGTGTGCAAGTGCACACAGAGGCCAGAAGTAGGTGGCAGACCCCCTGGAACTGTGATTATATGCAATTGTGATCTACTTAGGAGCTAGGGTCCAAATTCAGGTCCTTTGAAAGTTTGAAAAAACAACAAGCACTCTTCGCCACTGAGCCATCTCACCAGACAGACTCATATACTTAAAAACAACAATAAGTCGGGCAGTGGTGGCCCATGCCTTTAATCCCAGCACTTGGGAGGCAGAGGCAGGCGGATTTCTGAGTTCAAGGCCAGCCTGGTCTACAGAGTGAGTGTCAGGACTGCAAGGGCTATACAGAGAAACCCTGTCTTTAAAATAAAAAAAAGACAGAAACAGTGTACTCGTGTATATATAATAAATATATATATATTTTTAAAGTAGTTTCTCGGGGCTGGAGAGATGGCTCAGTGGTTAAGAGCACTGACTGCTCTTCCGAAGATCCTGAGTTCAAATCCCAACAACCACATGGAGTTCAAATCCCAACAACCACATGGTGGCTCACAACCATCTGTGATGAGATCTGACGCCCTCTTCTGGTACATCTGAAGACAGCTACAGTGTACTTAGATATAATAATAAATAAATCTTTAAAAACAAAGAAAGTGGTTTCTCATTTCAAAGTTTGAGGTCATCTTTCTAGCAGAGCGTGGTGTGTACCCAAGGATGGCCTTGCACTTCCGGCCTCTCCTTCTTTAAAAGTGAACTATCTACCCAGCCTAAATGCTGACCTAACTTGCTACCTAAACAGCAATCCAATTCTAGTGAGCCACCCAAAACCTGTCGACAAAAAGAAATTTCAACTGTCCACTACTCATAGCCAAGAAGATGTTTGTCAGTGATGCAATGAGACAAGACTTACCATGTTCACATGGCTGACCACTCTTTGCACACACACGCAGGTGCACACACAGGCACAGTAACTTTGTGTTTAACTTTTAAGGGAACTGGCAGTGCTGGGATCATAGGTAAACAGCAGCATGCTGACTGCTGAGGATCAAACACAACTTCCCCTGTACTGGGCAAGCTCTGTACCAACTGAGCTGTGTGTAGCCCCCATAGCTCCTTTGCTGACAACTGAAACGTTTGTTTTTCAATATTATAAAAGCTAACCAGGGGCTGGTGAGATGGCTCAGTGGGTAAGAGCACCCGACTGTTCTTCGAAGGTTCAAATCCCAGCAACCACATGGTGGCTCACAACCATCCGTAACGAGATCTAACTCCCTATTCTGGAGTGTCTGAAGACAGCTACAGTGTACTTACATATAATCAATAAATAAATCTTTAAAAAAAAAAAAAAAAGCTAACCAGTTTTATCTGATCTGTTGTTTGCTGACATCTTGCCCTGGAGTGGCTGGAATGACAGCTCATACCCTACATCTAGAGCCATCACCAGCTTTATGCTGACCTTGTGAACCATTCTAAAGACTGTTCTTCTCATCCCATATATATATAAAATGTTTGCTTTCTCTTTTTATGCCATCTGGACTTTTTTTTTTTTTTTTTGGATTTTCGAGACAGGGTTTCTCTGTGTAGCCCTGGCTGTCCTGGAACTCACTTTGTAGACCAGGCTGGCCTCAAACTCAGAAATCCTCCTACCTCTGCCTCCCGAGCGCTGGGATTCTAACTGTCTACTAGCAAACAGCCTCCGACTCTTGCGTACAGAGGGTCAGCTGCTGCCTTTTATATGGTTTGCTTTGCCTTAAGTCTGCATTCTTCCTCTGTACTAAATTAGCTAGACAATTGAAGAACTAGCAGTGGGGCTTAAGAGATGGCTCAGCGAGCAGTTAAGAGCACTGACTGCTCTTCTGATGGTCCTGAGTTCAAATCCCAGCAACCACATGGTGGCTCACAGCCATTCGTAATGAGATCTGGTGTGTCTGAAGACAGCTACAGTGTACTTACATGTAATAATAAATAAATCTCTGGGCCGGAGCGAGAGCAGGGCTGGAAGTGAGCTGAGGTCCTGAGTTCAATTCCCATCAACCACATGATTGCTCACAACCATCTGTACATAAAGAAATAAATCTTTAAAAAAAAAAAAAAGAACTAGCCGCGTACTCATTAAAGGACATCTGCTTACCTATCCCACATAAGGTTCTAAGTTTAATCTGTATGAGAAATACAGTCAAATAATTTAAAATACTCTAAAGCATTAAATTTTATAATTTTGGTATATTTGAATGTTTAATTTGAATGACTATCCACCTGTTTACCCACTTACACTAGCAGTAAGGAAATTTTTAATAGCTTAGTTTAAAAAAAAATTAAAGGTCACAAGACAACTGTGCAATTTTCCATCTATAAAAAGAACATTCTGTAGTTTCAGTATTTGTAGGTATTTGTATGGCATCTCATACTATGCCATACAAGGCAAATGGCGTGTTATTTTATGTGTATGACAGTTTTGCCTGCATGTATATATGTGTACCATGTGTGTAACTGATGGCCTCAGATGTCAGAAGAGGGTACCTCAGACTCCCCTTCACCTGCAGTTATGTGTGGCTGTGACCAAACATGTAGTTGCTCAGAACTAAACCCAGGTCCTCTGCAAGAGCAGCAGGTGCTCTTAACCACAGAGCCATCTCTCCAGCTCCAGACATGGACCACTGAGTCTAGATCGCCATCTCAACCCCACTTTGGTCAGACTTATCACACAATTTTTCTCCTTAAGAACTATTTTTTCTGCTGGCTATGATGGCTTACACCTGCAATCACAGCAGTTGGGAAGCTGAGACAGTTCAAAGCCAGCTTCAGCTACATGAAACCCTGGCTCAAACACTACCCAGACCTAATATCAACAGGAAAAAAGAAATGTTTATTTTTTAATCTTTGCTATATACTGCTTTTCTCCCCTTCAATTAATTTCATAATCTATATTTACTAACTCTCCTGACTTTGCTCTCACTCTCTATGGTCTTAGAGCACACACTGCGCTCACAGAGGAAGGACCCCAAGTCTGGTTCCCAGCATCCGTGTTAGGTAACTCACAGCCTCACGTATTTCCACCTTCAGGTGAATCAGATGCTGTCTTCTGGCATTTGAGGGTAATGCACTCATATCCATACATAAACAGGCTTGCATGTATTCACATAATTAAAAAAGAAGTAAGTTTTTTCTTTTAAAGATACAAGCTGGCCTGGCCTGTGGCTTGGTGATAGACATGCACAAAACCCTGATTCCAGCCCCAACTGAGAAAGAACAAAATGGGAGAGGAGAGAGTGTCACATAACTAAATCTCATTCCTTCATTGTTTTCAACGAAAATGCTCTGTAGCTGGCAATTTTAACTGTTTAAGGACGGACTTCAGCTGGGTGTGGTAGCACAGGCTGTTAGTCCCAGCACTCTGAAAGCAGAGGCAGGCAGATTTCTGAGTTTGAGGTGAGCCTGGTCTACACTGTGAGTTCCAGGACAGTCAGTGACAGTAAAGAGACCCTGTCTCAAGAGAAGAAAAGGAAAGAAGAGATGAGGGGAGGGGAGGGGAGGGGAGGGGAGAGGAGGGGAGGAGAAAGGAGACTCCAGACAACCCTTGGGTAAGAAATGATACACTGATCTTCCATACTTAGCATGTTTTCTTCGTCATTGCCACCAAGGTGCTCACTACTGTTTCCCACACTCTAAGGACTCTATGCTCTGTCATCCTGAGCACCCAGTATCCCATCCTCCAACTTTCCCCACTCATCTGAGCTCACTGAAGAATAAGCACTTTACATTCTAGAATGAGAATACATTTCCTTCTCCTGTTTTCCTCCTTCCTCCATCAGACCTTCTGTTTTCTGTCCCTCCCTATTGACCTCATTTCAGTTTCTCCTGCCTTTGTGATCTGCACTGTCTTAGGGTTTCTACTGCTGCAATAAACCACCATGACCAAAAGCAACTTGAGGAAAAAAGGATGCATTTTATATTACATTTTGTCTATCTATCTTCCAGGGAAGTTGTGGCTGGAACTCGATGTAGGAGTTGATACAGAGGCCATGGAGAGGTACTTACTGGCTTGTTCCTTGTGGCTTGCTCAGCCTGCTTTCTTACAGAACACACAATGGGCCAAGCCCTCCTTCATCAATCACTAATTTTAAAAATTCCCCAAAGCAGCAGTTTTCAACCTTTCTAAAGCTGAGAGCCTTTAATCCAGTTCCTTATATTGTGGTGACCCTGGGCATAAAATTACTTTCACTGCTACTTCAGAACTGTAATTTTGCTACTATTATGAAATGTAATGTAGGGCTGGCGAGATAGTTCAGCAGGTAAGAGCACTGACTGCTCTTCCAAAGGTCTTGAGTTCAAATCCCAGCAACCACATGGTGGCTCACAACCATTCTTAATGAAAGCTGACGCCGTCTTCTGGTGTGTCAGAAGACAGCTACAGTGTACTTATGTATAATAATAAATAAATCTTTGGGCCAGAGCTAGCAGGGACTGAGAGAGCAGGGTTGACCAGAGCAAGCAGAGGTCCTAAAAAAATTCAATTCCCAACAACCACATGAAGGTTCACAACCATCTGTACAGCTACAGTGTACTCACATACATTAAATAAATACATCTTTAAAAAATATGAATTGTAATGTAAATGTTTGTGTTTTCCAACAGTCTTAGGCAATGCCTGTGAAAGGCAGTTCAACCCCCAGAGGGTCGTGGCCTGTGGGTTGAGACCCACGGCCCACAGGCTTGCTTACAGCCTAATTTTATGGAGGCATTTTCTCAACGGAGGTGAGGTTCTTCCTCTCAGATGACTTTAGTTTGTGTCACACAGACATAAAACTAGTTAGCACATATGTGAAACTGAGAAATTTACACGTACAGCATGTAATAAATGTTTGGAAGAGCTAGAAAAGATAAGGCTCAACAGGTAAGAGTGTGAACTACTCTTTCAGAGGATCTGAGTTCAATGCCCAGCACCCATACCATGGTGGTTCACAATTGCCTACAACTCTAGCTCAAAGTATTCTGATAGCCGACCTCTCTCCAAGCACCATTACACACACACACACCACGAAATTTTAAAAAACAAAAACAAAAAAACTTTAGCTGAGCAGTGGTGACACATGCCTTTGATACCAGCACCCAAGAGGCCGAGGCAGGCGAATCTCTGAAGCCAGCATAATCTACTGAATGAGTTCTAGGACAGCTAGGACTACACACAGAGAAACCCTGTCTCAGAAAAGAAATCATTAAAAACTGATGGCAAGGGGAGCATCAGCAAGGCATAGGTATAAAGGGGTGCTAGAGAGATGGCGCTGTGACTGAGAACACCTGGTGTGCAATCGTGGGGCCCTGAGTTCAGATCCTAAGCTGGACAAAGCACAGAGACAAGAGAGGAGGGAGATGCCTGTGTCAGCGGGAAACAAGAGTTATAGGACACCCTCTACCCCTCTTTATCCTCTGCTCATACACAAAGACAAAAACATTTAAGTCTCTGTATACATGTATATGAACAATTTGAAGCCCTTACATAAGTCATAAAATTGATTTGAAGTGGAAATATAAGGGTTCTTTGGAAAGTTGGTTGGATAGTGTTTTGCTGGGGCAAACATGTGAAAGTGGACACAGGTGTGAAAGGCGCAGGCAGACTCGTGTAGGAATGTATGATTGAAGCAGACACAGGAGAGAGGATGTTCTACCCCCATATATACCTCTACATAAGGAAGGTCACATAACCTCAATTAGTTTATAGGAGCAATTAATTATTAGTTATTAGTTTCATTTCCCTGACAAAACCTGTTCAGATAGCATCTGAGATTCCTAAAACACTTCCCCCAAGCTAATGAGGCATTCTAGGTACCCTAAGCCAGTGACCTTTGCCCATCATGGATGTTCCTGCCCTCAGTCCAAGACTTCAAACACCCGAAGCTGATCTGCCTACTGACTGGGGGTCTGGTGTGGTTTATTCACTGTAGGCACTCACAGGGCTTCCAAACTCCCTGTTCGACATCTCTGCTCTCCCTGCCCTTGCGGACTGTATTGGCCAAAGATCCCTGAAGGTGAAGAGAACCGCAATAAAATGAGATGTTTTAAAAAGTGAACAGGAGGTACAGCTTGGTGAGAAAAGCACCTGTCAAGGGGCATGATTTCACAGTTGATTCCCATATATCCCTGTGACACTAGAGCACTTTCCTACTGTTCTCACAAAATACCAGTGACCAAGGACACTTACAGAAGGGAGCATTAACTTACTAGGCCTACGGTCCTAAAGGGTTAGGGTCCATGGTGGCAGAGAAAAGGCCTGGCAGCAAGAACCCAAACAAGAGAGAGCTACCTCAAAACATCCTGAGTCGTATGAAAGCCGGCCCCTAGTGGCACCTCCTCCACCAAGTCCTACCTCCTAACCCTGCCTCAACAGTTCCACCAAGGACTAAGGGCTCAGAGACAGGCGCCCAGGGAATCACTCTCATTCAAACTGCCACAACTGGGTTTTGTTGTTTTGTTATGCTGGGAATCAAACCCAAGACTTTACAGAGCTAGGTAAATACTCCATAACTGTTATATCCCCAGCACATATTTTTAAAAGTTCTTTATCAAGTTCATTTATAAATTACATATTTCATTTGCTTTCGAATGAAGCAAACTTTCCAAAATAATGAAGGTTAATATGACTGTTCATGTAGTAAATTTAAATTTGGTTCAAAATGTTAAAAAGATGAACTACTTTAAAAAGGATTTGAGTATTTAAAAATGTTTGCACTAGGTAAACTCCTATATTACCAGCACTTAGGAGATGGAACTATGAAGATTGTGAAATGAGTTCAATGCCTATCTCAAAAAAAAAAAAGTAACATTTAAATGTCTAATCATCTCATTTTCATGTTAGCAGCTGCAAACTAGTGTTACCCCTGTTCTCTTATCCTTCCCCTGAATTACTTACAAAACCACCTATGAATACACTCAATGCTTATACAGTTGTCAGAATGATCCTGGGCTTTGTTTGTTTGTTTGAATCTAGGAGACTTTATGTTAGAGTAAACCATAGAGGCTAGTGCTCGTCTTACGAGGAGTTTCTCTGAAATAATCTTGGTTACAAAAAGAAGTTTCTCTGATAAGTGAGATTTACACTGATCTATGGGTACTAAAATGCGTACTTAGAATGTGGTTGAGTACTTTTACAACTCAGGTAAATGATATAGTAATAAATTCCCCTCTAGGGCTGATGTGGGTCCTCGGCTATGTTTTCAGTTTCAACTGTATTACGTCCTACTGAGCAGGCCTTAAGTCCAAGCAGATATCTATTGATTATCCCTATAATATTACCTCCGACAGCTACTGGTGAAAGTCTGAGCCCAGAGCTGGGCAGTAGCGTGCAGGCCTTTAATCCCAGCATTTGGGAGGCAGAGGCAGGCAGATTTCTGAGTTCGAGGCCAGCCTGGTCTACAGAGTGAGTTCCAGGACAGCCAGGGCTACACAGAGAAACCCTGTCTCGCAAAACAAAAAAACAAAAACAAAACAAAACAAAAAAAGTCTGAGCCCAAAGACAAAGAAACTGGATCTGATGTAGAAAGCAAGCATGCGGCAGCAAACTTTAGGGAAGCAGGATTAAAGTGAGGAAGAACAAGTTGCCTCTTCTCCCTAAGTGGTTGTTCTGAACATCCCTAATGTTGTGACCCTTTAATACAGCCCCTCGTGTTATGCTAACCACAAACCCTACAACTACTTTTGTTGCTACTTTGTAATTTTGCTGTTATGAATCTTATAAATATCTGATATGCAGGCTATCTGATATATGACTCCTTGAATGGGTTCAACTCCCTTGTACAGAGACACAAGTTGGGAAATTCAGTCCTAGGGGCTTCTAATCAGTAGACTGCGGCCACCACTTTGCCACCTACTCAGTACACTAACCCAGAAACCATTCCTCTTCCCTGAAAACATCACCACAGACATACATACCCAGGACAGTCTGTCATAACAAGAGTTGTACACCACACTTTACAGTGCTAGTTCTGAAGTCAAGAAGCCACCGGCAACCGGGCAGTGTGGACACACAACTTTAATCTCACACTCAGGAGGGAGAGATAAGTGGATCTCTATGAGTTTGAGGCAGGACTAACTACTACCTCCCAAGCCCCATACAGGATGGTAGCTTGTGTAACTGTCAGACAAATTAGTTGCTTTGCTCATATGGAAGAGGAGAATCGTCTGAACAGCATATGCATACAAACTACCAAACAGAGTTGTGAAAGCCAGTCTACAAGTTTACAGTACAGCCCTGTTGTTAGGCTTCTTGATAGGTCTGTTGTTAGGCTTCTTGATAGGTTTAACGCAAACAAAAATCTAAGAAAGCCAGGTGGAAATGACTAGAGAGGAATACAATGTAGAATGCATAGAGGTCACCCTGGCATCTTCCCCTGCTATTTAAATGTAGGCCTTGTCAGGGAGAAAGAGGAAAGAGGAAGGGGAGGGGAGACTAAGAGACTGCAGGTGTATACAGGAGTATGTACATGTGCTTTTAGCTCTGAAGGCAGAGATCAGCTTTGCGAGGTTTCCTCTATAGCTTTATATTTTTCAGACAGGATTTCTCATTAACTTAGGTTCACCTTTGGCCATCAATACCAAAATCTACTTGTCTCTGTCCTGCTCCCTACCTTCTGCATTGCTAGAATAACACATCCGCACAGTGTACCATCTTTTAATATGGGGACTTGATATCAAAATTTAGATTCTCGTGTGTCTTGGTGACTTTTCTATTGCAGTGAACAGACACCGTGACCAAGGCAATATAGAAAATAAAACATTTAACTGGGGGCTTGCTAACAGTTTCAGGATGAGCCCACAACCATCACAGCATGAAGCACGGCAGCACTCAGGCAAGCAGACATGAGGGTGGAGCAGCAGCTAAGAGTTAACGTCCTCACATGCAAGTTGAAGGCAGAAAGACGCGTGTGGACCTTTGAAACCTCAAAGCCCACTTCAAGTGATACACCTCCTCCAACAAACCAGCCCTCCCCTAATCCTTCCCAAACCATTTCCACCGACTGTTCAAGTACTCAAATATATGAGCCTATGAGTGGTTCAAGTTCAAACCACCACTGACTGAGCCATCTCTACAGCCCCTGTATGATATTAACATGTTCTAGCTGGGCAGTGGTGGCGCACACGCTGTTAATCTCAGCACTTGTGAGGCAGAGGCAGGTGGATTTATTTCTGCATTCAAGGCCAGCCTGATCTACAGAGTGAATTCCAGGACAGCCAGGGCTACACAGAGAAACCCTGTCTCGAAAAAAAAAAAAAAAAAAAAAAAACAAAGACAAAAAACCAAACCAAAACAAAAAATCATGTTCTCATATTTGATTTGCAAGAATCTTAGCATTCGTGTTTGCAAGAGATATTGGCCTGCAGTTTTGCTCTGTCACCCTTATCTGGTTTTGGGTGAACTTAGTAGTGCTACTTTCCTTTCTACTTCATGGAGCAGTTTGAGAAGTCTTGTATGAAATCTTTAAAAATTTAACTGAGAGCCATGGTGTGCAGACCTTTAATCCTATAAACGAGGTAGTTCAAAGCTACTCTGGTCTCTAAGTGAGTTCCACACCAACCAGAATTACACAGTGAGGCCCTTTCTTTAAAGGAAGAAATTGGACAGAATTAGTAAGTGACTCCGTCTAGTGCTAGGCTTTTCATTGTGGAAGGAGTCTTAGTTACAGATTCAATTTTATTGCTTATAATGATCTGTCTGTGTATATACTCTTACTGTGGTTTTAGTTAGTCACATGAATTTATAAATTTATAAAACGTATAAGTTGGCCTTTGCAGAGGACCTAGGTTTGGTTCCTAGCACTTACCTGGTGGCTCAAAAATACCTCTATCTCCAGTTCCAGAGAATCTAACTCCCTCTTCTTTCTGTCTTCTGTGGGTACCAGGCACACACTTGATATATTTTCATACATACAGACAAAACTCTCACACATAATTTTTAAAAAATACTTAAAAAAAAAAACAAAAAACAAAAAAAACAAAGAAACAGGCACAGTAGCCCATACTGCAATTGAAGTATTTGATATGCTGAGAATGCCATAGATTGAGGAAGACCTGGTCAACATAGTAAATTCTATGCCAGTGTAAAGCTGTAGTCTCAAAAACATTTGTTTTCCAAAAAATTCTTCTTTTTACCCATCCTCCACTCACTGTATTGATCACTCTTTAGAGAGCATTAATTTTTTAAATACAGAGTTAGAGGGAAAGCAACATTCTTCTTCTGAGGTACAACCGCAAGTCCTTCCGGAGCACCTGGGAGGACCAGGACCTCAAGCTCCTCCTCCTCCTCCTCTGCACAGCAAGCTCCAGGCTACAGACCTTGCCTCAAAACAGAAATCCTCCTCTTGGGATTGTAAGGGAAGGTTTCTAGGGGTTGAGGGTGTAACTCTCTGCTGGAGAACTTGCCTAGCAAGAGTAAGGCCCACGTTTGACTCTCCAGCACTGAAAAGTCAATAAATAAACCAAGAAACAAGGGTACGAGGGATAACTACAGAACATATTTTCTCATCCCTTCTTTTAATTTCGGACCAAAATGTGTAAGGCAGCAGAAAGAAGTTTGCTAAAACTGACATAAGCACATTTAAAAAGTGGTACTAAAAAGGCTAGGCTGACTCCATGACAGGCTTCAAGTTGGCAGTTCAGGAGGCTAGGCCTAAATCTCTGTTTCTAAGAACTGGGCAGATCCAGGCCTCAGAAGCGGCCATGTGACTTGGCCTGGGACAAGGTCAATGGGTCAGCCATAGTTTCCAGACTTCTTCAGCAAAGGTTTCCAGTCCCCTTGCCCCAGTAATGGATTGTCCATAGAGAAGGAGCAAGATGGAGATCACCTAACCTGGATTCCCCTCATGTGCTTTAAATCAGTCTGCTAGCTCACCTGGGTGTCTATCTTGGTGATGGGAGACCTCAGCATGCTGGACTTCTGCAGAATAAAACACTCTGCGTTCACAAGCTATTTGAATCCAGGGTGTCATTCTCAGTGAATCATGGACCCTTACAGTATTTAATGTCTTCAGGATGCAAAAACACTAATTATGAACAGTTAAAGTGTTTTCCATGAACATTAATTATGTTTTTAAATGATGGCCTATTATTCCCTCAATACCTAAATTATCACTAATTAAGAAGCAAGTTATCTTATATTCTGATTTAATGTGTTCTTCATATTGAGAGAGCCTCTAATAATCAGGCTAGTTTCTTAAGGAACATGCTTATACAGTTTCAAACACTTTGCTCTTATATTTCTAAAAATTACAAATTAAAGCTTTTGAGTCAAGAACTCTGCCACTGAGTTGCATGTGACACAATCCCAGACACACTTATTAGGCAGTTTTTATTGTAGTTGGGATTTTGTTTATTTTTGTTTTTAGACAGTATTTCACACTGTAGTTTACACTGAGTTATGAGACTGTTCATTATACCTGACCAGGTAAAACACAAAGCCAGAGAGTTACATGATTTGCTATGAAACTACTATCTAGACAATATATTTTTGAGTGAACTAAACACAGATAAAACAGGACAGGGCTGGGGATGCAGCACAGTGGTAAAGGCCTAGATGACACGAGGCCCTGCTTCCAACTCTCAGTATGCAAAAAGGGAAGCTATTTTGTTGTTTGGTTTACACAGCATCCTAACATGTAACAGTCATAATGAAGTGGTATTTAAATTCTGTTGTATTAATAGATATTGCACTACAGTCTCTTGCATCTTATAACTCCTATAATATCTAAACCTAGATTCTTGGCTATAAATGATGTATTTTTCTCTTTTAACAAATGGTTTACTTTCATTTTTATGTGTGTGAACGTTTGTCATATGTGTGGATGGCCATGAAGGCAAGAGGGCACTGGATGCCGGGAAGTGAACCGAGTCTCTGGAAGAGCAGCAAGCATTCAATGGCTCCCTCTCCTGCCCCATCTGCTTGTAAACCTGGCTAGCTCTCCTTCATCCCTCTACTCGGGAGTGCTGGGATCACAGGCACAAGCCACAACGCCTGGCTTAAATGCTTCCTTCTCCTTTCATCCCAGTACTTGGAGGCAGGGGTCGGAGGTGTGTCAGAGTTCATCTAAAGACTGAGTTCCAGAACAGCCAAGTTCAGAATTTAAACCAGTGGTTGAGAGGCATAGGCAGGAGATATCTGTGAGGCTGAGGTCAACCTGGTCGACACAGCAAGTTCTAGCCAGACAAGAGCTACAGAGTGAGACTATTTCAAAAGAAGAAAGGAAAAAGAAAAGTTCAGAATTTCAATTATGTCAGATGGGGAGGGGGGATGTCTTACCATGCAGCCCAGGCTGGCCTCAAAGTTACAGCAATCATGCCACTGCTCAGCCTCCTCAGTGAGTGCCACCACTCCAGGCCCCAGATCTTTTTTTTTAATTTACTATGTAATTTTCATTGGACCCCTGCTAGGTCTCCAGGCTGTAGAGCTGTTTCACACTTAGCATAGTCAAGTGGCTGAGACCCAGTGGCAGACAGCTGTAAACAGCTGTTAAGGAACTGCTTGCAACTGTGCTAAAAAAGTAGGAGGTCTGTTAACTCTGATGCTCAGTATAAACTACATTTAAATTCAAGCGCTTTTACCCAAACCAGTTTCTAGCTGGCTATGCTGCTGTGACTTAGTTATCTAAATGTAAAAACTCCTCCCACTCACTGTTCCTCAACAGCACAGCCCTTTTCTGGGAAGAGAACAAATATCCAAGGACAGGACTCCTCCAGCTACTTCAGGAATTCAGAGCCCAAGCTTTTAAGACTAAATGGTACCAGGCGGTGGTGGCACGCCTTTGATCCCAGCACTTGGGAGGCAGAGGCAGGCAGATTTCTGAGTTCGAGGCCAGCCTGGTCTACAAAGTGAGTTCCAGGACAGCCAGGGCTATACAGAGAAACCCTGTCTCGAAAAACCAAAAAAGAAAAGAAAAAAAGAAAAAAAAAAAAAAAAAGACTAAATGGCACTATCACAAACCAAGTCATTATTAGAAGGATGAGAGTGTGTGTGTGTGTGTGTGTGTGTGTGAATGACACAGTTTAAAAACTCTAATGTAACCTTTAAAACAGAGCCTAGTAGGTTGGGGGGGTGTAGCTCAGTGGTAAATCACGTGCCTAGCTAACATCAACTCCTAGGGTTCAATTCCCAGCACAGTCAAAACAAGTAAAATGTGTAAAAACAGATAAAATCTTGAAAAAGTCACAATCAACCAGTCAACCAGCCCAGTGTACATTGTTAACAAACATTATACCCAAGCAAGCCATTCTTCAACTATTAAATCGGCTTCTTTTTTAATGAATAATTATCTTAAAGTGCCTTTAAGAACCCTGCTGGAATGTTTCTATTTAAATTCCTAAACAAATAACTTTCCGTTATACTGTATTCATCTTAGAAATAAAAAATACAAATCACATTCAAAATTACCTTTCTGTCTTCTAGAGACTGTAAGGTACTTGAACCAGGAATCGTGGTCACCCACAATAGTAAGTAGTCAATGAAAGTACAGTCAGTACTACCTCAGCAGAGTAAAACCATTCAAAATGTCCCATGGAGCCAGCCAGGTTTTACATTAGTAACTAGAGAAACTATTCTGAAACAATGGAAGAGGCTGTCCCTGAGGAGTCTTGTGATGGCACTGTAAGCAGACGTTAAGAAACTCTGTGATACAATTAAATGTTACAGCTACATAAAAATACATTTACACTAACTTTCAAATAACAGGACAATTAAAGATCTACAACAGGTTCTCTTGCACCATGTTCTACTACTTGGCACTTCTCCCAAAAGGGGAACTTGAAGCTATGTTTTCTCTTCACTTGCATAGCAGGAAAGAAGGATGACACAGAGGCCAGGGCCTTCAGTGTCAATTAGAAATTGCTATCCTTATAAGCAATTTCTAGTTTGGTATGTTCACTGTATTCTCCAGCCCAACTCTTACTGAGGTAAAAATTCAAAATTTAAACAAATTCATTTTTAGCTCACACATCTACAGCTAACTAATGTTCCACAAGGTGCCAAGAAAAGAAGTTACGTTTGAATACTGCCTTCAGTTAGGGAACTGGGAAAAGCCAACATCCATAAAGAGAAAAATCAAGCTGAAATGCTTTCTCTCGCTATATATAAAACAACTCAAAACAGATTAAAGACTTCAGCATAAACTATAAGACTACTACAAGAAAAAAGACTGGGTAAGGGCTTTTTGGACATAACCCTAAAAGCAAAAATAGGTAGCTGGTGTTACATCCAGCTGAAAGCCTCTGCAGACCTCTGCAGAAAGAAACAAGATAAAGAGAACCTTCTGAATGGAAGAAAAAGGGGTTTTACAAACTGTACTTCTAACAAGGGGTTTATATCCAGAATATAAGCAATCCAAACAAACAAAAAATTCAAAAAAAAAATCTAACTCATTAATTATCAAAAAACCTAATAGAATGTTCTCAGAAGAATGGATGAAGACACACACACACACACACACACACACACACATTTTAAAAGTCCTAAGCTCCACTAACCAATTAAACCCACAACGAGAAGGCTGGAAACGAGGCTAGCTGATTGGGAATGGTTACTTAGCTTCTGTAAGGTCCTGCCTGGGTTCACATGAAAAATAAATAAGTAAGAATAGCACCATGGAAGCACCTCACCCCAGTCCATGGCTATTACCAAAAAGATAAAATTAAAAACAAATACCCCATAATAGCCAAAAACCTCACTGCTGGGTCCTCATTCAAAGGAAATGAAATCAGTAAGTGGAAGAGACGCCGTCCACGTCGGATCAGTGAAGACTTCAAAACAAGCAAGGTAGGAAAGTAACCAAGTGCTCGTCAATGTGAGCACCATGCACCATGGAATTCTGTTCGTCAATCAAAGAGTGAAATACTGTCTGTCACCTACAAAAACACGGACTAAACTGGAAGACATGAAGTTTAGTTAAATGACCCAACACAGAAACACAAAACAAGTACGCTCAGCCATAAACAGAACCAAAACTGTGCAACCAGAGACTTCAGAAAGAGCAGACAAACAGAACTTAATAGTACAAAGCTACAATTAAGAATAGGATGCCCGCTGGGCGTGGTGGCGCACACCTTTGATCCCAGCACTCAGGAGGCAGAGACAGGAGGATTTCTGAGTTCGAGGCCAGCCTGGTCTACAGAGTGAGTTCCAGGACAGCCAGGGCTACACAGAGAAACCCTGTCTTGAAAAAAAAAAAAAAAAAAAAAAGAATAGGATGCCCTATTACACACTAGAGTAATAAGAATAGTATAATGTGGTGGCGCACACCTTTGAATCCAGCACTCAGGAGGCAGAGGCAGGCAGATTTCTGAGTTCGAGGCCAGCCTAGTCTACAAAGTGAGTTCCAGGACAGCCAGGGCTACACAGAGAAACCCTGTCTCGAAAAAAACAAAAAAAAAAAAAAAAAAAGAAAGAAGAAAGAAGAAAGAAAGAAAGAAAGAAAGAAAGAAAAAAAAAAAGAATAGTGTAATGTGTTTTTCAAAATAGCTAGCTAGAATCAGGGATATAGAATGACTTCACTATAAAGAAATTATTGACGGGGCTGGTGAGATGGCTCAGTGGGTAAGAGCACCCGACTGCTCTTCCAAAGGTCCAGAGTTCAAATCCCAGCAACCACATGGTGGCTCATAACCATCCGTAACAAGATCTGACTCCCTCTTCTGGTGTGTCTGAAGCAGCTACAGTGTACTTACATATAATAATAAATAAATCTTTAAAAAAAAAAAAAAAGAAATTATTGATGTATTGAGATGATAGAGATGTCAATTACCCCGATTCATTATATAAGCACAACAGTAACATAGTATCCAAAAGATATGTACCTTGAGAGAAGACAGGAAGGAAGGAAAACAATGGAGCCCACCCACGATGGTCTATGCTTAACTATAATTGCAGCACTTAGGCTGAGGCAGGAAGACCAAGGCAGCCTGTGTCACTCTGAGACTGAGTTTTGTTTTGCTTTGCTTTGTTTAAAAAGGGGAGGAGGGAAGAGAAAAATGGTAATTGGTTTAGTGTTACTGGGGTTTTTGGTGGTGGTGTTATTCAGAGACAGGTTCCCCAGGCTGGCCTAGAACTCAGCAATCTTTTTCTGCCTCAGATTCCAGAATGTAGGCACCTGGCTTAACCTTCAAACACAGAGCTGTAGGAATGGCTCTACAAGTAAAGATGCTTGTCACACAAACCTGACAATCTGAAACTGATCCTGGACCCCACTGTGGAAGAACAGTCCAATCTGGAAAGCAATACTCAGACCTCCACTGCATTTATATACACACGCAGAGACATATAATAATACTAAAGGTAGGTAGGGCTGGAGAGATGGGTTCAGTGCATAAGCACATGTTGGTTGAGGTAGGTTCCCAGCACCTTGCTGCCTGTAGCTCCAGGTCCTATGGAAAGCAAGGAGGACCTTATGATCACAGACAAGCACTAAGGAACCAGGAATGTCAAACCCACAGGGTTGTTCCATAAAGGAAGCAATTCATAACCCTCTTCTCTGACCTGAAGGCTTCCAGTGGAAGTGGGTAATAGCCTGGTGACCACGCCTCTTACTGAGAGTCTGTCAATTTATACCACCTATCTTTATGAAAGGTTTCCTAAGTACAAAGAGTTTAGATGCAGTTGTTTGTTTTTTTTGTTTTGTTTTGTTTTTTTTGGTTTTTCGAGATAGGATTTCTCTGTATAGCCCTGGCTGGCCTCGAACTCAGAAATCCGCCTGCCTCTGCCTCCTGAGTGCTGGGATTAAAGGCGTGCGCCACCACTGCCCGGCTTTAGATGCAGTCTTAAACTTCATTGTGCACATGGGATTGAATCAAGTACCACCAGGAAACCTTTTGCCAAACTTTGCTGTGCTTAAGTATGTCTAAAATAAACAACTAGAGGCCAGTCCTGAAGTTCAAACCAACACCCACTATTTAGAACTGCTGAACCATACAACCTCTTGCTTCCTCTGCTTGTTGTTCTGCTGGCCATGGTGGCTGAAGAGCCATCCAAGAGGTTCAAAGGATTGACACTCTTTCAGGCTTCTGAGGACGCTGTACACATGATGCAGATGTAAATGCAGGCAGATTACCACATACATAAAATAAAAAGAAACCTTTAAAAGTATTTTTAAAGCCGGGCAGTGGTGGCACACGCCTTTAATCCAGCACTCGGGAGGCAGAGGCAGGTAGATTTCTGAGTTCGAGGCCAGCCTGGTCTACAAAGTGAGCCAGGGCTACACAGAAACCCTGTCTCGAAAAAAACAAACCAAAAAAAAAAAAGTATTTTAAAATAATATATAAATAAAACTCGGGCTAGGAAGATAGTTCAGTCAGTAAAGGCCTGAGTTTGATTCATGGGATCCGCAAGGTAGAACAGTGCTGGCTGGTTTTGTGTGTCAACTTGACACAGCTGGAGTTATCAGAGAGAAAGGAAATGAAATGTCCTCCAAGAGAGCCAGCTGTGGGGCATTTTCTCAATTGGTGATCAAGAGGGGAGGGCCTAGCCCATTATGGGTGGTGCCATCCCTTGGCTGGTAGTCTTGGTTCTATAAGAAAGCAAACTGAGCAAGGCAGGGGAAGCAAGCCAGTAAGTAACATCCCTCCATGGCCTCTGCATCAGCTCCCGCTTCCTGCCCTGCTTGAGTTCCAGTCCTGACTTCCTTTGGTGATGAACAGCAATGTGGAAGTGTAAGCTGAATAAACCCTTTCCTCCCCAATTTGCTTCTTGGTCATGATGGACAAATTAGTACCAGCATGAGGTATTCCTATGACAACCTGACCATGTTTTGGGGGGGACTGTGGAAAGACTTTGGAACTTTGAGCCAGAAGAGCCATTGGGATGTTAAGAGCTCTGTGGGATGTTCTGTAGGAGCTTGGAAGATAATGTTGAGAACAGTGCTGAAGGTGGAGGCCTGTTTTATGAAATTTCAGAGTGATGCTTACAGACTCTTATCAGGGCTGTTGCTGTTTGGATTGTAAAGATTCTGTGGTTTTGGTTAGCTAAGAATGAAGAATCAGCTGTGATTAACAAAATACCAAAACTACTAAAATGAAACCTTTGTGTTACTCATTGATGTTGGTTAGCTGGAGCTAAGAAATTAGCAGTGATTATTAAGAAGAGACCAGCATCACTGAGATGAAATCTTCTGGCAAGTGTTTCCTGAAAGCACAGAGGCTGTGTTCCAGAGATAGCCAAGGTTGTACTCCTGCTGCAGCGGGACTTGGTAATGTGTAAGAGTCACCCAGGTGGTACAGATTTTGAAGGCATGAAGGGGTCCTGAAGAGCAGCTGAGGCTCAGCACTGTGAGAGGTCATGGAAGGCCATTGGGGAAGGTGCAGCCTCAGTTGCAATTGATGGCCCAAGACTGAAAAGGCCATACAAAAAGAGTTGAGGCTTGGCACCATGAAGAGAGCCTATAAGTGGCTGTTAGTGAGGCCTAGTTGCAGCAGAAGACCCCAATGTATTGGAGATGCCAGTACCATGGGATGATCACCAAGAACAGTAACGTCTGTGGAGTGGATCCACCCTAGCTTAGAGTGCTACAGACTGCAGAGGTAGAGAAGTGACCACAGCCCTCAGAAGATCCTGAGTGGATCCCAGACATTGGAGTTAGAATTTGATTTTGCTTTTGATTGTGACTGTACCCTGATATTTTTCCCTCCTGAAGGAAGAAAGTATTTTAGTGGAGCCCACAGTTAAGAGACTTTGAATTGTAAAATGACTTTGATTTTAAAAAGAGAATTGATATTTTAAAGGGATGGAAATTTTAATATGTAAAGATTTGTAAAGACTGTGGGACTTTTAAAGTTATTTAGATCTGGGGATGAATAAGAAAGTAAGAGTTGAAGCTTAATAGTGATGTGTTTGTGCCAAGTCGAGAGGTCAATTGTACTGGCTGGTTTTGTGTGTCAACTCAACACAAGCTGGAGTTATCACAGAGAAAGGAGCCTCCCTTAAGGAAATGCCTCCATGAGATCCAGCTGTAAGGCATTTTCTCAATTAGTGATCAAGCAGGAAGGGCCTAGGCCACTGTGGGTGGTACCATCCCTGGGCTGGTAGTCTTTTTTTTTCCCCTTTCTTGGTTTTTCCAGACAGGGTTTCTCTGTGTAGCCCTGGCTGTCCTGGAACTCACTCTGTAGACCAGGCTAGCCTCAAACTCAGAAATCCATCTGTCTCTGCCTCCCAAGTGCTGGGATTAAAGGTGTGTGCCACCACTGCCCAGCCTGGGCTGGTAGTCTTAGGTTCTGTAAGAAAGCAAGCTAAGCTGGACAGGGGAAGCAAGCCAGTAAGTAACATTCCTCCATGGCCTCTGCTTCCTCACCTGCTTGAGTTCCAGTCCTAACTTCCTTGGTGATGAACAGCAATGTGGAAGTGTAAGCTGAATAAACCCTTTCCTCCCCAACTTGCTTCTTGGTCATGATGTTTGTGCAGGAATAGAAACCCTGACTAAGACAAGAACTAACTCCTGCAAGCTTCCCTCTCACCTCTGCATGCTGTGGCACATGCACAGAGATACACACAGACACAAATAAGTGTAAATATAACAGAGCAATCTTTAAATAAGCACAAAATTGAGGACTTTAAAACTGAGCCTCAATGCTGACAGAATATTAGCTCAAGTCCAGTGACTGCCAAACGTTTATTTATCCTGGCTTTCTAGAAGCATGTGGACAGCCCAGGTCTACCGGAGAAAGACATAAAAAGGTCGAACTGTAATTCCAAGGTTAGAAAACAGGATTTAATTTCTAGCTCCCCCTACATCTAACATTACATCCCATGTTAACTAAGACAAAATTCTAAGGATATTTGAGTTGGAGCCCAACCCCCACTCTCTCTTCTGTCTTATGCTATTATCTGGAACTCACTATGTAGCCCAGGATGGCCTTAAACTCTGACCTGCCTTCCTCGGCCTCTCAAATACAGAATTAGAGCTCTGGAGATCACTTTTATAATTTATAATATTGGGGTAGGGAGCATAAATCAGTCTTTAGCGAACAAGCCTCGAACCCAAGAGACACTGGGTTTGCCCCTCAGCCAATACACCCTCAGTATGAATTACTATTTCTAATTTTTGAAAACCACCAATGATTACTTCATTACTATTTGATTTTTATCAGCAAGGTAATAAAAAATGATTTATATACCTTAAGATTTATCACTTAATAAAACCAATATCGAGTTATTTTTTTTAACTGTTTTATTCATTAGAAGTAACTTTAAAATGCCAGGCAGTGGCACCTGACTATAATTCCAGCACATGGTGGGGCAGAGGGTGAGAGGGGAACAGGTAAATCTCTGAGTTCAAGTCCAGCCTGGTCTACAGAACAGCCAGGGCCACCCTTCCCCCCCCCCCAACACACACACAGACAATTCCTGTCTTAAAAAAGACAAAACAATAAACAAGAAGAATTTAAAACCTGGTGATGTACCTAGCATGCTGTACCTAGTACCATCTTAACCACAACCACACACACAGTGATACTTGTGCATCAATCTCAAAAACGAAAGAGAAAGCTATACTTATACTCTTTATCGCATGAGCCTTCATTTTAACAGTATTATCAATCCTTAAATCATCAGTGGATTCTACTAAGGAATTAATATCCCGAACTAAAGTAGACTTTAGTCTGCTCCCAACTGCTCATGGTGGCACAGATCTGTAATCCTAGCATTTGGGATGGTGAAGTAAGACGACTACCCAAAATTAATGCCAGCAAGGAGAGCATGGAAAGACTGTCTCAAAACACCTCCTCCAGAAGTGGACTCCATTTACAAATGAAATCTTGGCCGGGCGTGGTGGGGGCGTGGTGGCGCAGGCCTTTAATCCCAGCACTCCGGGAGGCAGAGGCAGGGGGATTTCTGAGTTCGAGGCCAGCCTAGTCTACAAGGTGAGCTCCAGGACAGCCAAGGCTACACTGAGAAACCCTGTTTCAGGGGAAAAAAAAAAAAAAACCAACAAACAAACAAATGAAAGCCTTATTTGTAAATTCTACTAAAATAATTTCTCAGGCTTACGATGGTGGGCAATTTCAGGGCATAGAAAATAGCAAATTTCAAAGTTTCTTTAATACTAAGGTTTAAAACAATGACTCTGTAATGTGGCCTCCAGATCTGACGAACTTTCTGACTGCATATATTTGCAGACAAGTCATCCTTGGTCCTATTTTTTTTTTTTAAATAACGAACCATCAATGCATGAGCATAAAATGCATACGGCAATGGGGCTGCTTCTGTATGTGATCAGATACCCTAGAAAGATAGATTTCAGCACCTGGAGGCTGGCAAGTGAAAGTATCCCTGTGAAATCCTAAAATGCTCCACCATTGTTCAAATCTCAGTGTTTCCAAAACAAAATCTTAAGCATGACACATCCATTAGGTTTCATGCTTTATGTAAAAAACGGCCTCAACTAGGCAGTTTAATCAATGTTCTCCCTCCCTCCATAGTCAGCACACGTTAACTGGGGAGTCTTAAGACCAGATGGAGATCCAAACTCTGATATCTGTCATAAGATAACATTTAGAATGTTACTAACATTCTAAATCCTAGTTAGAAAACGTTGCTGAAAAGCAATGTCCTTGGGCAAGAAAAGAATGGGAAGATCTGAAACTGACCCAAGCACAAATCCCTTGTCAACCAAAGACACTTAACAGGAAAGAACCCAAGAAATGTGGGGGTGGGGGTGCACGGGGGGGGGGCCGGAAATCGTACTCTTCCGGAACGTAAAGGCGAAACAGGCACTGGTAAAGCCGCCCCCAAGGGACGACTGACTATGGAACGGTGACAGCTCCTATGCACCGCGGAGAGCAGCCAGCAGGAACGGCCGCAGCGCAGACGCCGCCGCCACTCCCAGCTTGCAGGTCCGGCGGGATTGGCTCGAGAACATCAACAAAGACCCTCCGGTCGCAGCCTAACCCAACAACAAAGGCCGAGCGACTGCGCGCGACGGCCGGCGGCGACAGGGGGACTGGCGCGCGGCGGGCAGCCCGGCGCCCGCGGCGCAGCCCGGGAGCGTGCACGGAGCCCCGAGGCCGTCCGGCCCAGCCTGGCCGCGGAACACAAAGACGCGGACCGCCCGCGCTCCGGCCGCCGAGGCCCGCGGAGGGGGAGGGGCTCACCTGGCACAGCTGGCGGCAGTAGGCGGCGGCGGCCTCCACCGCGGGCTCCCGGCTCTCGCATAGCCGCCGCTCCAGCTCTTGCAGCCGCTCGCCCAGGCGCCGCAGCTCCGCCGCGCAGCCGCCACCGCTCAGGCGCTCCTGCTCGGCCTCATCGTCCGCCATCTTCGCAGCCCGCTCCGTCGCGTACGCACCTGGGTCACGTGATAACACAATGCCACGTTCGGCGGGGTCACGTGCCCGGTGCGCTGGCACGCCTGGGCGCACGTACAAAGGCCGGGTGTGGGGCTGGCGACCGCCGGGGCAGTGCTGCAGCGAGCTGAAGCTGAGGCCTCTGCTGCTGCGGCGGCGGCTAGGGCCAGGGCCAGGGCGAGGGCAAGGTCTGCGGAACAGCCGGAGGCCAGGGCAGGGTGGAGAGCTGGTGATTGCCCTGGTTCTGGGCCAACCCGAGAACGCCTCCTGGAAACAAGCGCTCTAGGTGTTGGAGGGCACACACACACAACAATTGGGTCAGAACAAAATGAGAGGTTCAATTCTCATTCTGGGAAATCAAGCAGCGAACACAAGAAAAGAATAGTGTGGAGAGAATTCAAACAGACCGAAATGATTAATGTTGTAACCCGGTGGTTTTTAAGGCACAAAAGCTTTTCTAAAATCTGGTTACCGTTACGCGTTACAAGAATCCACACCGAATCTTAGTTTGGGAAAGTAGGTCGAAGGAAAGAACACAATTAAGGATGCTAAAGTAAAAAAAGGAACACGGATGTCAAATAAATGCCAGTAGCAACCCTCCTCTTGGTGCTGCAAAACAGGTGGCCTTCTAAGCCGTATTTTATTTGCAAGACGAAAACAGTATTTGGCATTAGAATTGGAGAAGAGAGCTGAGTGTTGTGTGCACGGTTGTAATCTCAGCACTCGGAGACGAGAGGTTCAAAAGTTCATCCCTGGCTACATAATATTTCCTCCTCCAGCCTATGCCAGATGAGTTCTTACAAATTTAAAGGAGTAGGGGGTAGAATAAGAGGTAGTCGGAAAATCAATGTGCTTAACCATAAATTTCATAATCAAACTAATAACAAACCCAGTGTTTGAGGGCTAGGGGTGTGACTCAGTTGACAGAGTGCTTGCCTAGCTCCGTTCACTGCATAAACCAGGCAAAAGGCACGCAACTGCCTGTTTAATCTCAACCTTCCCTGGTGAACGCCAGAGTATCAGAAGTTCAGAGACTACACTATTTTGCCAGTTTCAGGTCAGCAAGAACAAATAGACAAACAAAACAAAACACCCCACAACCTACTGTTTATTTAAGAGGCAAGATGTCTGCCTTACAACTGAATCCTTTTAAAACAAACAACAGCGTTGACACACCTGGTCATTTTACTGTTGTGTTCTGACTGCACTGTATTTTTCTAAGGATAGTTATCTAAAATGAACAACCAGCCTGGAGGTTGGCTCTAGCAGAACTGCAGCACGAAGGAAGCTGGAGCTGAGGGTCTCCCGGTCCAGTCCGCCCGGGCTACATTGTAATGCTGGGTCTCAAAAACATAATTTCTACCGTATCCAGTAGCCTTTTCAGGAAATGTATATAATAAAGCCAGATGTGATTCTAGTCCTCACAGGTGACGGGAGGAGGACACTTAGTGGAAAATGTTCTCTGAATACTGTGTTGTTCCAGCGAATGTTTTGTAATGCATGCTTTTAAATCATTACATAAGATGAACAAGCACAAGGCAACCTTACAGAAAACAGCATCAATACTGCACATTAACAAGACAGAATCCTCTAATGCTTGCATGTACATGAGACCAGGGGAGCACACTGTAAGGCTAAGGATTTCCTCTATTGGATTGAACAGTGAAAAAGAGTTGAAGAAACAAATGAAGGTAGCTGTTTTGTCTTGCCCTAGTCCCTGTAGATACTCTACCAATGAGCTGCCCTGTACCCTCCTTGCTTAAGATTTTAAATTTTGCAGTTCATTTTCCCAGGTTATATATATAGTTCAGGTATTAAAGTTCCATCAATGTATGCTATTTTAGGATTCCAATGAAAATTATCAAAAGAAATATGTGATTAGCCAATGCACCAGTAAATGCAAGGACTGTACAATAACTAAAGGCTAGGAAGCTTACCTTTTCTACAATTCAACAGTAATGAGTTACACCACACTTCATTTACAGGAAGGAAAGTGTGTAGCAGCAGGTGTGGAGAGAAAGATCCAAAGTGAAATATGCCTGAATAATGATTTTTTAAATTATTACATAGGGCTAGGGTGTAGCTCGATGGCAGAGCACATTCCGGAGACTCTGGTAATGGGATGGGGAGGGGGTACCTAGTAATGTCATTCCTACCTTCAGGCCATGATACCCTTGTGGCTAAAAAAACTGGATTAGGAGCTGGAGAGATGGGCTCAGTGGTTAAGAACATTTGCTAGTTTTCCAGAAGACCAGGGTTGTAGTCCCTGTACCAGGTGGCTGCTTCACAGCTGTCTGTGAGTTCAGTGTCAGGGGATGCCAACTGCTTCTGGAACCAGACATGCAAGTGGTGCACAGACCTCATGCAGGTATGACACTCTTACATAGAAAATAAAATTTTAAAGGAAACTGGAATCATAAATTGGATCTGCATTCTAGTACGGCCATATAAATTCATCTGCACCTTTTG
Source organism: Mus musculus (assembly GCF_000001635.26). Classification (NCBI taxonomy): domain Eukaryota; kingdom Metazoa; phylum Chordata; class Mammalia; order Rodentia; family Muridae; genus Mus; species Mus musculus. The sequence goes on from NC_000070.6 coordinate 34,885,416, forward strand.
CTTTTATCTAGTGTCTGTGACTGTTAAACTTGAGAATTATGAGGAGAAAGACGGCCTTAGTTAGGGTTTTATTGCTGTGAAGAGACACCAGGACCACAGCAACTCTTATAAAGGACAATATTTCTGGTTTATATTTTCAGAGGATTAGTCCGTTATCATCATGGCAGGAAGACATGGTGCTCGAGCTGTAACTAACAGTTCTCCAGCCCAGTCTGCAGGCAGCAGGAAGAACAAGTCACACTAGGCATGGCTTGAGTATCTCAGACCTCAAAATCCATGTCTTAGTGCCTTTTGGCCAGCCTGAGACCAAGGTGACTTTCTGTGACCTGTTTGCTTTTTCCTCTTTTTGGGCAAGTGACTTAGTGACAAAACATTTACATATAGAAAGAAGTAATGGGCCACAGAAACGACCATACCAAATATCCAGTCATAGCACAGAAACTAACAATTGAAAATAAAGAGAGACATCTACATAGCTATTTAATACAACGCCTGTGGGTGCAGGGCATCCTACCAACCCACAGAGAAGACAATCAACAAGCACACTGAGTGGAAACGAGCATGTGATTGTCCCTTGGTATGGTTGTCAAAGGAGAGAACAGCCAGAGGCAACTTGGGAGAGTACAGAGTGAACATTTCTCTCAGAATAGATCAGATGATTAGAGGGACAGCGGGGAAGCAGAGAGAAGAGACCAAGGGAGCCGAGGACCAAGAGCGTGCACCCAAAATAGCTAAGTTCTCTAGGAATCGCAAGCTGGGGGAAGACAAGCAAGTTCAGGGGCTGGAGAGGTTTATGGTGGGAGGCAGGGGTGAGGCGTGCTAAGAGAAGCCAGGACTCTGTAACAGGTCTTAGCAATGCTGAGAACCTGATGGTCACGGTCAGTTTTTATACAACAGGTCCCTTGGCTAGCCATATGTCCCAGGTTTGAGACCTTATACACACAAAACTTAACCGTAGCCGTTAGCTTCTTAAGTACCAAACTTTCAGTTCACAGGAACCACTACACACACACACACACACACACACACACACACACACACACACGCACATACCCTTCTCTGCCTAGAGGCTCTTAGGAAAAATTGGAGACCCAGTCCATAAAATGACAATAAGGCCACTTGGGCCACAAGCCCCCAGGTTTCTGGGGACAGCGTTTTGACCAAGCAAGGCAGTTAGTTCGTGGGCGTGGTATCACAAGGGCCCTCAGGCAGTCGAGCCTTCAGCCACCAGTTACACTTCCGGCACTTGTGCTGAGGAGCCGCGCTTCCGGGTGGCGCCAGCTTCCCGGGTCCTGCGGGCTTCCTGCAAGCCTGGCGCACCAGCCGGCTCTTGAGGAATTCCTAGACTGCGGGACCTGAAGACTGGAACCGGGGATGCGCGGTGCCTGCTGCACGCTGGCAGCGCCGGCCGCCGCCACGCTGCTCCCCAGCCCTGTCTGCACCCCGAAGCCCGCGAGCCGAGCTGCCTCAGCTGGCCACACAGCCCGCGGGCGCGCGGCCTCCAGAGCCCGCCGGGAGGAGCCGCTCGGGCTGCGCGCGGAGGAGGCAGGGAGGCCGGGAGACTCGCCCTGCAGGGCTTGGCCGGCCTTCTCCAAAGAGCTGGGCTGCACCCGGACGCCTGAACCCGCAGCCTTGGGGACGCGAGGATTGGCGTCTGCTTGGAGTGCATCCAAGAAGACTGGAGATCTGGGTGAAGACCGCCGCCTCATCTGCTAAAATCACACTGCACTTTTTGTAGAGAAGATATGTTTTTTCCTCCTCTGAGAGACAGCAACCGGATCGATTAAAAGCGCTGAAAACATAAGCCAGGCACTGGTCCGCTTACGTACACAATTCCAATGAGCCCGAAACACGAAGCACGAGTAAAAAGATTAGTTTTAGTCCTTACATTCTTTTCATGGAGGGAAACAGAGGGATTTATCTAGCGGGATTTTTTTTTCTTTTACCTTATGAGGAAGAAAAACCAAATGGAAAATGAGTAATGACATATAAAGGAAAAAAAGAAGAAGAAAAAACTATGTTGTTTTTTTGAGATAGTTTCACTTTGCAGCCCATGTTTGATTTGAACTCCGTGGCAGAAAAATGACTTGATTTTCTTTTCCTACTGTCCTTCACCGTCACACTCGTTTTGTGCAGTACTGAGTTCGTTATGCATGTTTGGCAGCCTTTCTGTCAACTAAGCCATCGCTAATTATTCTAATTCACCCAAATGAAAGCAGTCATAAAATAAAGCAAAAACAGAACCTTGGAAACAAACTCTGTAGCGTAGTTGAATTGGCGTGCACCATTTCTCTAAAGAAGCAAAGAGAAATACAGAAAATAGTTTTCCCTCTCCCCTCCTCCTCTCCCCACTCTTTCCCTTGTGCACAGGCTCTATCAACTAGGAGCTATACGCCCAGCCTTGTAGTTCTAAATTATAATCGTTGTACATCATTTACCTCATCGGGTGTTATATAATATCACACTGTTGTAACACTTGAGTTTTTAAAAAATAGCAATGCTGTGGTGAAATGAACTTAGAAATGCACAGGTCTCTCTTCTCATTCTAGGACATCAACTTAGGAAATTTTGTTGATTTCCATGAATCTTTTGTTGTTGTTATTGTTGTTTTTCAAGACAGGATTTCTCTGTGTAGCCCTGGCTGTCCTGGAACTCACTCTGTATACCAGGCTGGCCTCAAACTCAGAAATCTGCCTGCCTCTGCCTCCCAAGTGCTGGGATTAAAGGCATGCGCCACGACTGCCCAGAAATTTCCATGAAGCTTATAGACCAGGGAAAGGGCATCAAATCCCATTACAGATATTTGTGAGCCACCATGTGGTTGCTGGGAATTGAACTCAGAACCTCTGGAAGAGCAGTCAGTGCCCTTAAGTGCTGAGCCATCTTTCCAGTCCCTGTTATAAATCCTAATGTAAATATCTGATATATGACCCCTGTGAAAGGACTGTTCACCCACCCCCCGCCAAAGGGGTCACAACCCATAGGTTGGGAACCTTTGTTTTTGACACTTTCTTCAATATAGAAGCAGTACTATTTTAATTGGTACTATTTTGAGTATTCTTGCTCTGATCACAAATTGAACAAGAGTCATTTCCAACAAGCAACTTCTATCAGACTTTTAAAATTTTATTATTTACATTATAGATGTTTTACCTGCATGTATGTCTGTGTACTATGTATGTATAGACCCTGCAGTGGCTAGAAGAGGACATCAGATCTGGGGTTACAAGTTATTGTGAACGCAAAGTGGGTACTGGGAATCTAACCCTGGAAGAGTAGCCTGTGCTCTTACCTGCTGAGCTGTCTCTCCAGCCCTCATAGTTCTTTTTGTTGTTTAACACTGCTTCTTGTAATAGAGTCTTACTACATGGTGTTAGTTGTCTTGAAGCTTTCCATGTAGACCATGCTAGCTTCAAAATTGCAGTGATCGACCTGCCTCTGCTTCTGGAGGGCTAGAATTACAATCACAGCACACCTTTACAAAATGTTCTCTTTCTCTCTATACTTCTCTGATCCCCACTCTTCAAAGTGGGGTAGCTTTGATGAACCACTTACTGTGTTGCATACAGTCAGGTGCCATATAGTTGAGTCTTATTCACAATCTGGTAGCACTTTAATAGTAGAAACTGTATTATGTCCAGTCTACTTTCTATAATGTCACTTGGCAAGTGACAGTGTACTTAGTAGTCAATATGTATCCATTGAAATGAATGCAATCCAGTTTGTATTTGACAGTAGCCTGTCGTCCTTGTTCTCATTATAAACAGTTTAGACTGTAGAGAGACCATATTTGCTCTCTAGCCTAGGTAAACGGTACCCTGCTTCTGCAGTTCTTCTTGCAGCTGATCCGCCTGACCAAGTCGCTTTGCGGGGGGTCGGCTCCTGCAGCCTCCAGTTAGCATCTCAAAGTGACTCAGTGGAAGGCTAGGTAAAGCCGCCACAGGAAATTGCCCTCCTCTAAGTGGAGAGGGACTTATGTCGGCCCTTTGTTCTTAGTACTTGTGTGACTCTCAGAAACTGTGTTCACATTGGGGGGGGGGGGGGGACGACACTCACTGCAGGTCTGCACATAAATTCAGTCATAAATTGAATAAGAGGTTATAACAGAGAATGCCTACGTGCCTATGCACTAGGAGCAATTCTCTGGCTTAACTTTCACCGTTTGTTACCAGCTTGCAGGGTCATGAAAAGTTTTAGACGATAACTAAGCCATCTGTGAAGTCTTGTTTAGATAAACTCAGTCAATATCTTATCTCTTGTTTTTGCACCTGGCGTCCTGTGTTGTATATATTCTTTTTAACCTTCCGTTAATGGCTTCTGTAACCCCTTGGAATGCGCCCTAAGTATTAGAAGTCTGCTGTTATCTCAGAAGCAATTAAGCAGTCATTTTATAAAAAGAACCTGAATGTCTCTGTGGGTATTGCCATTTGGAAACAATGATAACCCTTGCTTGCTGGATGTTTCTGCAGAATAAAAGCTCTTTGTCTTTGCATACTATCCGAGTCTGGGGTCTTCCTTCAGCAATCTTCTTCAGACTCTGCAAGTGACACAGGTGTTAGGAACTCAGGTCCTCTGCCAGAGCAGGAAGCACTCTCAAGTGATGATTCATCTCCCCAGCCCGTGACCTCATTTTTTAAGGCACTGCAGTCTAGGAGATTTGAACCTTTCAGATCTGTCATTAATTTAATTAAGTATCAGGGGATTGATGACACCTTCTGGTCCCATTTCCTAATCCCTATTTGTATTTCATGCAGTGATATTTCCCCCAACCTAAGTTGTTGGGATAGATTGAAATGTGTATATAAAATGCTGAGTACTCGCTAGATAGCAGTGTCATTATCCAGTGACTAACTCAAAGCTGTCATGCTTTTAAGGTGTCCTCTAACCTGCCTCCCTAAAGGTGAATTATGGTTGAACTCACATTTTCCTTTTGGCTATGCATGCTTAAGTGTTCTGTATACGGTTCTAAAGTGATTTTTATGTTCTAGTTTGTCTTATGGCTCTTTGCATAATTTCCCTGTCATAGTATCAGTTATTATACAAGGAACAATTACATACTCCTTCAAAGTAAATTATGTAAAAACGGAGAAAAGCATTAGTTCACATGCAAGAGCTAGCCACAGCCTGGAAATTCAGTGTAGGAAATATCATACATAAGACTTTTCTACCAAATACTATGAAACTTGTATTTAGTGCAATGAATTCAAATCTTTTTACCTGCCTCCTCCACCTTGTAAAACTTTTATAAAAATATTTTTGTCTCCCCAGACCCTGTAAAACTTTGGTCACTAGTCGGGCGTGGTTGCGCACTCCTTTAATCCCAGCACTTGGGAGGCAGAGGCCGGCAGATTTCTGAGTTCGAGGCCAGCCTGGTCTACAGAGTGAGTTCCAGGACAGCCAGGGCTACACAGAGAAACCCTGTCTTGAAAAAACAAAAACAAAAAGAAACAAAACAAAACAAAAAACTTTGTTCACACACAAGTCTAATTCTGTGTTCTAGGAATTTGATGGTTTAGGGAGCCCTCTTCCCTTCCTTCATGTTCTGAGTACCAATTCTTATCAGACTAGCTAACTGAATTAAGACTGTGAGATGAAACACCAGCCATTGGGGAAAAGCCACAGTCACCACTCGAGTTGGAGTAAAAACCCTCAGTGTGTTTGCTCTTCCCAGAGTAAAGTTCACCTGTCTGGACACTTAAGCGGTCTCTTTCTTTATTACCTCAAAGTTATTTCTCACAGTATATAATTTATTTTTTATTTTCTAGGTAGTCACGGGTAAGAGGTAGCCTCGAGCCTCGAAAACAAGTTTGGACTTGAGACTTTTGAGCAAGGTCGAGAATGTGAAGTTGGACCTAACCCGTTTTTACTCTGTGCTACAGCCATGAGCTCTGGATGGCAGAGAGTGGACTATGGCTGCTTAAATGATAACTGTCCTTCATAAGCTCATGCATTCGAACTCCCTTTCCTCCGCTGCTGATGCTGCTTGGAGATGTTTTGGAACTTGTAGAATGCGGAACCTTGCTGAAGAGGGTTCATCGCCGAGGGCAAGCATGGAGAACACGCAGCCTCTCTCCACTTCAAGTATACTCTCTCTGCTTCCTCTGGAGCCGGAAGACAAACTGAACTCACCCTTCTTTTAAGTTACTTTTGTCAATCGTGTTACCAGGCAACACAAAGGACCTGGTACACTGGGTCTGTCTCAGAGTACATTCAATAGGAACTGTCCGTTAAAGGGATGCCATTAATTCTTGTTGGAGGCATATAAACGTACTGAATTGTTCAGAGTCGGGGATATGTCCAGGCTGGGGTCCTAAGTTGCTAGGTGCATTCTTAGAAGAGATGTGCATGTGTACAGTATGTGTAGGTGAGGGGTCCTGTATTAAACATTGTTAGAAGTGGGAATACGTGGGCTGGAGAGATGGCTCAGAAGTTAAGAGCACTGACTGCTCTTTCCAGAGGTCCTGAGTTAAATTCCCAGCAACTTCATGGTGGCTCACAACCATCTGTAGTGGGATCCCTTTTCTGGTGTGTCTGAAGAGAATGACAGTGCACTCACATAAAATAAGTAAATAAATGAAGGGGGAGGAGGAGGAGGAGGAGGAGGAGGAGGAGGAGGAGGAGGAGGAGGAGGAGGAGGGGAGGTCCATGTATATAGACCAAGCCAAATGGATCCAGGTTGCCAAGCTACCCCCTGTGCTTGCCTGCCTCCATATGAAGCTAGATATTAAAAGTGGGATTCTTTCTTAATAAGCTATCATTGCTTCGTGCTGACTTTGGTTGAAATTCATTTCTGTAACATCACCAAGCACCACAGCCTTGGGCTGGTGTGATGGCTCAATGGATTTAGAAATACTTGCAAGCCGGGCGTGGTGGCGCATGCCTTTAATCCCAGCACTCGGGAGGCAGAGGCAGACGGATTTCTGCGTTCGAGGCCAGCCTGGTCTACAAAGTGAGTTCCAGGACAGCCAGGGCTATAAAGAGAAAACTTGTCTCGAAAAACCAAAAAAAAAAAAGAAAAAAGAAAAAGAAAGAAATACTTGCTGCACAAACCTGAGAACCAGAGCTTGATGCCCCAAACTCACAGAACCCACATAAGGTGGAAGGAGCAGACCAACTTGCCTCCACATACTCACAGTAGAACTTGTGAGTCACACACACACACACACACACACACACACACACACACACACACCATAGGCACACACCAAAACATAAAATAACTTAAAACTTAAAAAAAATAAATTCTAAGGTTCTGAAGAGCTTCCACTCAACAAAGTAAAATTAAAGTACTTTTTAAAGAGAGAAAAGAATCATGCCTTCACTTAATTCTTTCAGAAGATTTAAAAAAATGTATTTATTTTAAATTATGTTACACGTATGTGTACATAATTATGTATATGTACACATCTGTGGGTATGCATACACGAGGACAGGTTTCTGTGGAGGTCACAGACATTGGCTGCTCATAGAGCTGGAGTTACTTGTGAGCCTCTCAACCTGGCATGAAATCAAGTCCTCTGGAAGAGCAGTTCATGCTCTTAACCACTGAGCCATCTCTCTAGACCCTATTAAAAGTCGTGCTTTTTTTGTTTGTTTGTTTTGGTTTTTTGGGGTTTTTTTGTTTTTTTTGTTTTTGTTTTTCAAGACAGAGTTTCTCTGTATAGCCCTGGCTGTCCTGGAACTCACTTTGTAGACCAGGCTGGCCTCGAACTCAGAAATCCACTGCTTCCCATGTGCTGGGATTAAAGACATGCGCCACCACCGCCCTGCTTAAGTAATTCTTAGGCTGCTGTATGGGACTATATAGAACACACACACACACACACACACACACACACACACACACACCTGGACATATCTACTGTCCTCAGAATCACCTCATACCTTTCCATATATCTTTATTAAATCCAGATGCCTGTTAATTTAAGAAATTGGAGCAATTGTTTTATTTTTCTGTTTCCTGTTGAAATAATGTAATCCTGAAAATGTTTTTTTTTATCCTGCTTTATGAAAATATCAGGTACTTAGCTAATTAAATGTGCTACTCTTAGAGTCCTGTTTATTTTAAAAGTGTCAACTTTCAGGATGTTTTGTGTAAGGGTCAATAATATTACATAGAAAATGGCCAAATGCTCTCTCTTCATAAGCTGTCCTTGAGGTCACCACTACCTCAAAATGTCTAAAAACAAAACTGATCTGAGGGTTGCAATGTGATATGATCAATTGATGTCATGGTAATTATACCAAGTGCCATCCAATCACTGGGTAGAATTTACCCCTGATCCCTGAGCTTATGTGCAGCTGGGAACATGCAATTTGTATTACTCTGCTGGTATAAAAGACAGTGGGAGACTTTATTAACTGCAGGCACTGAAAAATCCAGAGACATTGTTCCCCTCAGATCGACAATCACCTGCCCAGAACACATCCCTCAAAAAGTCCAGAGGTAGGTAATATGATGAAATCATTTGGGGGGATTTAATTAAAGAGTAAAATATTTGTGACCACAGGAAAGAATTTTCTGCATAAATGTTGGTAGGAAAATAATTAGGCATTCATTAATTTTCTTTATGGTGCTCATGGCTGAGTTGGAGGGAGGTCTGTAGAACTGTAAGCTAAGGCAATCGTAAGCTAAGATGTTATCTGGAAGAAGCCAGGATACAAGTATCTCCTGCTGAGCTGCTGAACAGCCTAAAATCTAAAATCAAAATCTAAAATATTTTCTCAAGAACCATTGCACGTCATTGGAAGGGCCTTCATTTTGAGTATCTTTCAGCAACTAGACAGAAAGCAAGTAGACATTATATAAGTAGCTGAGATTATTTTATTATCAGTTCTAGATGAAGTACATCAGAATTTTCAAGTAGGCTATCTATAAAACAGCTTGCTTGTTCAGTGACGTCACCATGCGTTCTAATACATTTTGAATAAACATTTTAATATCTTTAATCATACCACTAGGAACCTGAGCACTGTTTCTATTTTCTTTTTCATAATATTCTATAAAAATAATAGTTGTTGGTATTTGCCAACCATTGCTGATGATAGTAAGTCACATTCTAAGTATGAGTGGGTGGTTCTAATGAGCTTTCGGAGACTTCTTTTCCGTTACTTTATAACTGGCATATTGTATGAGCACTATGCATTCTCAGATTCAGCCAACCTCAAATTAAAATAAAAATGAAAAATTGTCAATTCAATTATTCCTTGAGCAATAACATAGAACAGGTATTTACATAACATACACATTCTTTCAAATGTTCTCAGTAATCTTTTAAAGTGCAAAGCGGGAGGTGTATAGGTTGTATCCAAGTATGTCATGTTATAGAAGGCACTTGAGCATCCAAGGATTTGCTATTGGAGGGGGCCCTTGAAACCATTCCCTCCCAGATACTGAGGAACAATTGTAGTTATCTGTGTGTTAGCATTAGTTGAACTAGTGATTGGTTGGTAGACTGGAAATAGAAAATAAAAGGAGTGCTTTTGTTCTTCTTTCTCAGTATTAACGAACAGAATGTGGGTACCAATGAAGAGAGACAGACCTAGTGCATAATGAGAGATACTCTGGCATGCAAAACAGCCATTGTATTTCAATAGGACTTTTTGTTTCCAAAGGACTATAATTATTTTCTATTCAAAAGTAGGATAGTAGCCGGGCGTGGTGGCGCACGCCTTTAATCCCAGCACTCGGGAGGCAGAGGCAGGCAGATTTCTGAGTTCGAGGCCAGCCTGGTCTACAAAGTGAGCTCCAGGACAGCCAGAGCTATACAGAGAAACCCTGTCTCGAAAAACAAAACAAAACAAAACAAAACAAAACAAAAAAAGTAGGATAGTTTACATTAAAAGAGGAATTTGGTTTTGGACCTAAGTTCATTAAAATTGCTCATACTGGCCTGGAACTTGTTACAAAGCTGAAGACAACCTTGAAGTCCTAATCTTTCCTCTAACTCCCAAGTGCTAAGATTACAGGTAGAAGAGACATCTTTTAAGTTTCTGAAGATTTCTCTTAAACTTGAGAGGGAGGCTGGAGAACTAGCACAACACTGAAGGGCTCTTACTGCTCCTGCAGAGGATCCAGGTTTGGTTAGCAGCACCGCATTGGGTAGCTCTCTCCAGGAAATCTGACACCTTCTCCTGGGCTTCCAGGACACCTGAATGGATGTGGTGAACAAAGGAACGAGGAGGAACGCACACACGTGAAATAAAAAAAAATCTCTAAAAGGTGCTTCTTGGTATAGGGCCTGATATGGTTGTGCACAGTCACCATTGCAGCACTCAGTGACAATGAAAGAAGTATAATTGTGAATTTGAAGACAGGCCAGCCCAGGCTACGTAGCAAGACCTTGTCTCCAACGTCAAGAACCAAGACAAAACAAATGAACCATTACTTTGGAGCCAGGAAGATAGCTCAGCAGATAGGAGTGATTGCCCCCGTGCCAGACAGCCCGAGCTTGAGCCAAGGAATCTGCTCTCTGGAAAGAAAGAAAATCTCCGCCTCCCAGAGATTTTTCTCTAATCTCCTTACTTACACTGGGTCATTTACTCATACTCTACCCCACCAAGAAAGAAATGTAAAATGAAAATTATTTTCTTTAATTTTTTTTAAAGCAAAATCTCATTTGTTAGCCCAGGCTGCTGTCCTTGAATTTCACCTTACCCTGCTTATATTATAGATGGCAAAATCAACCAATTTAATATTCAATTATCCAAAATATTGGCCATTCAAACAGATTCTCTATTATTATTGTTGTTGTTTTGTCATTGTTGTTGGTGTTGGTGGTCGTGGTGGTTGTGTGTGTGTGTCGGGCATGTGCATGACAAGGGTATTGTGAAATCAGTTTTTTCCTTCTAATTCTGTGTAGGTTTTAGGGATGGAACTCGGGGTGCCAGGATTTAGCCACAAACTCCCTTATTCACTGAGCCATATGGCTGTCCCTTGGACTATTTTCAAAATGTCAAAAATAGTCATCCCTTCTGAAAGGTTTGTGTGTGTGAGTTTCATTGCTGTTTCAGTTTTAGCTTTTAACCTTTTATTAGTTATGTATTTCTTTGTGTGGGGGCACACATACGCCCCAGTGTGAGAGTGAAGGTCAGAGGGAAGCCTTGGGCCCTGACTGTTCATTGCTACCAATGCCCAGCTAGTTGAGTTTGCCTCTGAGTTTCCCAAGCTCCTATCTCTGCTTTCTATTTCCAACAGGGGCTAAATAATTCACAATGCAGCCCCCTTCCTCCTAGTACTGAAAATCTTGCAAACTAAATGTACTGGGAATTGAACTCAGGACCTTATCAGTGTTCAGGCCAGCATGAACCGCAGTCTTAGCCTTTGCTGCTTCCCACCACTGCTGCCGTGCTCTGTAAGCTTTCTACCAGGTAGCTACAGGTACTAAGTTCAGGAGACTGAACCCAGGACCTCCTGCATGTTAGGTATATGCTTTATCACTGAACTATACTTTTTGTTTTTTTTTAAACTCTTCTTAGTACTTTAAATGAGATGCTTCTTGGTTCAAAAGGTGACATTACGTCAGCTAAAAAAAAAGTAATGCATAAATGTAAGGTGCTATTAGAGAGCTTCTTATATTTCTCTAATGTTGTCCCCATAGACAATTTCTGGACTTTAAAAGAATTTGGTGGTAATTGGATGTGGAGTGGAAGCCTCGTAAGAGCTGGCAGTGGACGTCTCGATCACTGAGCCATATCTGCAGCTGTCTCTGCTGTTCATTTAGAGACAGATTTTCACTAAGTTCTAAGTGTGCCTTGAACTGCAGAACCTTCTACTTCAGCCTCCTGACAATTGCGTCATTAGGCTCTCTATTTCCTGGCTTTTGGATGCTTTAGTCTTCTGAGAGAAATTAATGTTATCTACAGTTTTGTTCCTAATAGATGGTTTTTAAAGATAGCCTCACACTGTAGCTCTGGCTAGCCTGGATCTGTCTCCTTCTGCTTCTTGAGTGCTAGGATTACTTAGTAGAATTCTAAATAATGTTGATATTTAAAGTCTATATAATAGAATGTATCCTGCCTACATACAACATATATACCACCCACACATTAATGTATTATCCAGGAAAATTCATACTACAGAGTCACAAGTTTTCAGAGAGGTTTGACTGAAGAGAAAAGATCCACTCTAGATGTAAGTCCCACCTTCTCCTCTTTAGGCTGCACATAACAGAGAAAATGGTCAAATCCAGGTGAGCCCTGGGATTCATCTTCCTCTGCTTCCTGGTGGGCACCAGTTACCATACCACTCTCCCCACTATGCCTTCCTTGGGATGGTGGACTACATCCTTTTAAACCTGGGGCCAGAATAAACCCTTAAATTAATTTCTATCCAGTATTCAACTATAGCAATGAGGGAAAAAAAACCTAATGTGGGTCAGAGTATACACTTTCTAATGAATTTATCTGAAAAAAGTTTGATGTGTTTATTAAAAGATAAAGGAGAGGAAAATGTTTTGGTGGAGGTGTGGTACAGTATGGGGGGAGGGGTGCCTCAGTGGGCCCATGCTGAGGCATCCCTTCCCCTTGAGGGACCAGCCACACTATGATATAGTATAGAATAGAGTTTATTCAGGCATGGGGAGGGGAGGAGAGAGAGAGAGAGAGAGAGAGAGAGAGAGAGAGAGAGAGAAGAGGAGAAGAAGAGGAGGGGAGGGGAGGGGGAGGTAGGGAAGGGGAGGGGAGGAGAGGAAAGGAGGAGGGGAGGGAAGGGGAGAAGAGAAGAGAAGAGAAGAGAAGAGAAGAGAAGAGAAGAGAAGAGAAGAGACGAGACGAGACGAGACGAGACGAGACGAGACGAGACGAGACGAGAAGAGAAGAGAAGAGAAGAGAAGAGAAGAGAAGAGAAGAGAAGAGAAGTAGAAACTGGCCATGAGCACATGGAGGTGGGGGGAAGGGAATGGGGAGAGAGAGGAGAAGGGACGAGGGGACAGAGCAGGAGCAGTAAGAGAGTGTGGAGGGGGGCAAGCAGCCCCTTTTATAGTGAGTCAGGCATATCTGGCTGTTGCCAGGTACCTGTGGGTCAGGACTTAGACAAAATGCTAACACATTTTACTAAACATGTTTTAAATTGTTATTCGCGGGTTATTTTTTTTTTTATTGTGAATAACTTTGTTATAAAATTGCAAGACAATTTAATTAAAATAGTTTTTGTATACATAATATGTGTAAGTGGGCACATGTGTTAATGGCATGCAAATGCAAGTTGGAGGATAACTTTGTGGAGTTAATTCTCTTCCAGCTTTAGATAAATTCTATCAATCAGACTTGTGTGGCACGTGACTATCTACTAAACTATCTTGCTGGCTTCTGTTAGCTTTTTTTTTTTTTTTTTTTTAGACAGGATTTCTCTGTGTAACAGCCTTGGCTGTCCTGGAACTCTTGCTTTGTAGGGCAGACAGCCCTGGAACTCTCATAGGTCCTCCTGCCTTTGCCTCCTGAGTGCTGGGACATGAGCTACCACCACGCCTGGCAGCAAATGTTGATTGATATTGTTATTACCATTCTAAAGTTCTACTGGACACCGCTTTACTGAATGGGCCGAGGAGAGGAGCATAGCTTTTGTGGGCAAGAAGCTTTTAAATTGGGCATGGTGGGTGGCACACTGTTTTTTGTTTTTGTGTTGTTTCTGTTTGTTTGTTTGTCTGTTTGTCTGTCTATCTATTTGTTTTTTTTTTAAGACAGAGTTTCTCTGTATAGTCCTGGCTGTCCCGGAACTCGCTCTGTAGACCAGGCTGATCTCGAACTCAGAAATCTGACTGCCTCTGCCTCCCAAGTGCTGGAATTAAAGGCATGCGCCACCTCCACCACTGTCCGGCTTTTGGTTTTGGTTTGTTTTGTTTTTTCGGATGGCACACTGTTTTAAATCCAGTACTCAGGCTTTTAGGAGCATCACTAAGGTTCAAGACTAGCTTTGAATATATAGTGAGTACCAGGCCAGCAGGGTTACATGATAATACCTGTCTCAAAAGACAGACAGACAGACAGACAGGCAGGCAGACAATAACAGTTTTCATACAAATGGAACAATAATGTGTGTACTGCTAGCTGGCTGGCTGTGGCAGCATCTAAGAGTTATGAGACAGGAGAATACAGTGGAAGGAATAGTTTCTTATGGCTTTGGCATTGAATGCAGCCTTCATCATGGAATGGGATGCTCAAACTCTGAATTGGATGGACTGAGAAGGGAAAGTAGTCTTAAGGACCAAGTTGAAACAATAGTTATCTTCTTAGATGTACGGTATTTCTTTTAAATTTACTTATTATTTATGTTTTATTTAATTTAGACATGGTCTTATTATATGGTCCTGGTTAGCTTGGAACTTGATAGATAGACCAGGCTGACTCAAAGATTCTCTTGCTCTTGCCTCCTGAGTGCTGGGATTAATGGTGTGTGTCGCTATATTCAGGATTTATACTATTTTGATGTGGTAAATAGCAGGTAGTAAGGGTATGCTGACGTAAAGATCAGTTTGGGATTTTACAAGCAGAGCCTGTGATTTTTGCAGAGTATTCCTTCAGAATACCAAAATAGGTTAAGATTAATAAGCCTAAGTTTAAATTTAGATTGATCATAGTTTAATAGCATAACTGATCATAGTTGCATAGTATAAGTTGCAACTGGATATAATTATTATGTTTTTCTCTCCAGTTCTTAAGTTTTTCTTCCAAGTTGTGAAATAGATAAATACCTGCGATTCCAGCAACCAGGAGGTGGCAATAGGGGAATTTCCAGGAATTCAAGCCTAGTCTGGACTGTGTAGTGAGTTCCAGACCAGGCGGGGCTACGCTCCCACAGGGTTAGCAATTAGGGGAACATAAATGAAAGAGATTGTGAGATTGTATCTTGTACCAGGCAGACTGGCTAAGATCAAGAAAACAACTGACAACGAGGTTGCCACGGATGTGGGGAAGGGAAATCCTCGCTCGCTCACTGTTGGAGGGATTGCAAACAGATCCGGTTACCGTGGAAACCAGTGTGGGGGATTCTTAAAAACATTGAAAGCAAATGTATCATATGACCCAGCTCTACTATGTCTTGGTACAGACCCAAAGGACTCAGCACCCTCCTCCAAAGATGATCGGCTCAGCCATTTTCATTGCTACCTCACTCATGGCCAAGAAATGGAAACTGCCTAAACGTCCTCTAGTTGATGAATGGACAACGGAGACATAACGGATTCCTATTCAGTTTTAAAGGAAAAAAAATGAAATAATAAAGTTTGACAGGAAATAGACGGAACTAGAATCGATTATCTTATGGAATGAGATGGCAGGAATCCAGAATCTGTGCATCTCTTAGCTGATGAAGCTAAGTTCTGGGTCTTTAGATAGATAACCTGGAGTGACTGCAACACTAGGAAAGTACAAAGGGACCATGGTGGGAGCATAGGGGAGGGCAGGAGCACTAGAAAGGGGAACAGCAGCACACAGTTTCTATGAAGAGGAAATGGGCGAAATGGAAGGGAAGGAAGGAGGAGGGGCAGCACAGAGGGAGTGGAAAGGGTGAGGGATGTTTGGGAAAGCTATAGGAATTATTCTATGGCTACATAAAATCACATCTAGTCTCTATCTATCTATCTATCTATCTATCTATCTATCTATCCATCTGTCTACATATGCTGTGTGTATGTATGTATGTATGAGTGTATGTATGTATGTATGAGTGCATGCATATAATGTAAGACCAATGACGACCCAAGTGAGACTCTGAGATGCAGATATGTGCAAAATCAAGAGGTTTATTTTCTGCATCGGAGTCGACCTTCAATTAGTCCCTCAAGGCAAGTTACTAAGGAGGTGACCCTGAATGGCTTTTACAAGTGGTTTTTATACTTTTTAGGGACACAGGTTGCATCAGCAAGGTCACAGTTCAAACTTATTGACTAAGCATATTGACTTTTAAATCTATTGGCTAGCAAGCAGGACATGCATTTGAACTCTACCTGGGACTTTCCAGGGGACCAGGTGATGGTCAGTACATTCTGAGAATTTTTTACTCAAGAGTGTTCCCGTGGGTGGACCTAGCCTTGACCCCAGGTGAGAGGGGGAAGCTGTAACTGTAACGAGGGTGTGGGACTTGGAGAAAGTCCTTAGGGTCCCTCAGTATCTAGCTATCTCACTTACTGTTATGCCAATTGGGTGACAATATTCTTCCTTAAACCACAGAATAACAAAAACTGAAGTTTATATATGTCTATATATCCATCTGTCTGCATATGTTATATATGTATATAGTATATATATATATTTTATATATAGATATAGTACAGGGGGTGGAATAAGAGGTAGTCAGAAAATCAATGTGCTTAACCATAAATTTCATAATCAAGCTAATAGCAAACCCAGTGTTTGAGGGCTAGGGGTGTGACTCAGTTGACAGAGTGCTTGCCTAGCTCCGTTCACTGCATAAATCAGGTAAAAGGGACGCAGCTGCCTGTTTAATCTCAACCTTCCCTGGTGAACGCCAGAGTATCAGAAGTTCAGAGACTACACTATTTTGCCAGTTTCAGGTCAGCAAGAACAAATAGACAAACAAAACAAAACACCCCACAACCTACTGTTTATTTAAGAGGCAAGATGTCTGCCTTACAACTGAATCCTTTTAAAACAAACAACAGCGTTGACACACCTGGTCATTTTACTGTTGTGTTCTGACTGCACTGTATTTTTCTAAGGATAGTTATCTAAAATGAACAACCAGCCTGGAGGTTGGCTCTAGCAGAACTGCAGCACGAAGGAAGCTGGAGCTGAGGGTCTCCCGGTCCAGTCCGCCCGGGCTACATTGTAATGCTGGGTCTCGAAAACATAATTTCTATTATATTCAGTGGCCTTTTCAGGAAATGTATATAATAAAGCCAGATGTGATTCTAGTCCTCACAGGTGACGGGAGGAGGACACTAAGTGGAAAATGTTCTCTGATACTGTGTTGTTCCAGCGAATGTTTTGTAATGCATGCTTTTAAATCATTACATAAGATGAACAAGCACAAGGCAACCTTACAGAAAACAGCATCAATACTGCACATTAACAAGACAGAATCCTCTAATGCTTGCATGTACATGAGACCAGGGGAGCACACTGTAAGGCTAAGGATTTCCTCTATTGGATTGAACAGTGAAAAAGAGTTGAAGAAACAGGCTCGGGAGATGGCTCAGTGGTTAAGAGCACAGACTGCCCTTCCAGAGGTCCTGAGTTCAATTCCCAGCCACTACATGGTGGCTTATAACTGCCCCCCTCCCCCATGAGTTCTGATGCCCTCTTCCACTTGGGAGGCAGAGGCAAGCAGATTTCTGAGTTTGAGGCCAGCCTGGTCTACAGAGTGAGTTCCAGGACAGCCAGGGCTCTGGCTCTCTCTGTAGACCAGGCTGACCTTAAACTCAGAAATTCGCCTGCCTCTGCCCCCAAGTGCTGAGATTAAAGGCATGTACCACCATGCCCAGCTTAAATAAGTCTTTTAAACTTTTTTTTTTTTTAATCACTGGATCTTCTGACAAAATCAGAAATCTTAATAAGAAAAAATTCTTGAAGAGCTGTGTTGCTCTCCAGAGATTTCCAGATAGCTCAGCTCTGACTAAAGAAAGTTTCTAAAGAAGAACAGTTATTGCTTTCTGCTAGCTCATCTCTGGCAGACCACAGCCCAGGTTTTTATTTACATAACAATCTGTCATTTATCCAGGTTTCCTTTCAATTATCTTGAGAACCAGCAGCCCTGGAGTCCAGTCCCTTGCTCTCCAGAGATAGAAAGCATACATTTTTTTTTTCTTAACCTTGCAAAAGAATGCAGAAATCTGTCTGCTTTTGTTAATAAACTTGTTGGGTGGGACCCTGCCCTGAAATTACCATTTCCACCAAACCTGGCCTAACCTTGCTGTGTCCTAGGCTGAACTAGAACTCAGGAATCTGCCTGCCTTTGTATTTTTCTAACAAGCTGGCTCATGGTGTACCTGCTTTTGTTCCTTTAGATTCATGAAGCCTCTCATAATTCATATTGCATCTTTATATTTTATATAGTTGAGAAATTATATATTTTGAACTTATGTATCTAGAACTCTCTCCCATAGCCTTAAGGGCAGTCCTGAAGTTTCCAGGATTTACCACTTTGCTGAGACATTAATGTTATGGAGTCTTTAAATGTTAACTGGGAGAATATTCCTTGGTGGAATGTGAAAATACGTGCATTTTTATACAAACAAGCCTTAAGCCCACAGCAGCCATCAACCCTTGTGGAGGCTCACACAGGGCCCTGTCCCAGGGGCAGGAACCCTGTCTGTCACTCTGTCCCTACCAGGGCCACACCTGGCTTGGCAAGATCCCATTGCAGATGGTTGTGAGCCACCATGTGACTGCTGGGATTTGAACTCAGAACCTCTGGAAGAGCAGTCATTGCTCTTAACCACTGAGCCATCTCTCTGAGCAATAATGTTAAACTTACTGGTTGATGGTGCTGGGGATACAGCTCAGTCGTAGAGCAGTACTTAGCACGCCCAAAGTCAGCACCATCATACTAAAACAGCTGGCTTGGGTTATGACTGGTAAGCTAAGATTACACTGTTATTATTTTTTTTTTCATGTGCAGCTTGCAGAAGAGCTATGGATTACTACAGAAAATATGCAGCTGTCATTCTGGTCATGCTGTCCATGTTCCTGCATATTCTTCATTCTCTTCCTGATGGAGACTTTATTATTCAGGGTATGTGACTAAGCTCAGGCTTGCCATGAAAAGGGAAACAAGTTTCTAGATGCACATCAATAATGATTAGTTCCTTTCTACCGTCTTTCACATGTGATAAATAGTCACTTCTGGATACACATCTTAAACACACGTAGCCCGTGAGCACAGAATTGAAGTAGGTTCAGAAAAATAGGCACTGAAAATGCTATATCCCACGTTCGCTTTAATACATTCTAAGCATGTTCATCTGAAGTCCACTCGTATAGTTCCACATCGAGGTTGACAAGGAGAAAAGCCATCCCTACTCGTCTCAGTTGTCTTTTCACATCGCTTCCAGATTTCAGAAAAATTTATCATTGCTATCACAGATAAATTTTCATATCAGGATAACCAGCAAGGAAAATAAAAATCCGTTTCATGCACTAAATCAGCTTTCTTTCACTGTTTGAAATTGTGAACGAACAGTTATTTGTTAAGGTTTTCCTTTTGTAAACGGTAATGTTTGTATCTCAGGTTCTAACCACAGAAAATGCCTTTTGTATTATCAGGGTACCTAGACTCGCAAGCTTTCTAAAATCTAATGAAGGGTTTCTGTCAATATTTGGAGTTTTTATGGGCAGAACAATAGCAGGCTCACCTCCAGAAAATGCTTCTTTTCAAATGAATGTGCCGTTTATAGCTGTCAAGCTTTTGTGTTCCCTCTAAGTATGCTATTAACATTGGGATTATCTGTCCTTGGAGAAGGAGAAACCACTATAACGAACTCCCCATGTAGCTATGCCAAAAAGCAGTTTCTCTGTGAACATAGCTACAACAATTATAAAGAGATTCTATATGTGAAGATTAATATGTAGGCAAAAATATTTATTTCCTTTTTTATTACCTGTGCAAAAAGCATCTGTCATGTCGTACCTAGGAAAGAGTGTGTCGTACTTAGGAAAGAGAAAGAATCCTTTATGGCTGAATTTTCTTTCTCTTTTTCTGGCTAGGTTGCCCAGAATGTAAACTAAAGGAAAATAAATACTTCTCCAAGCTAGGAGCCCCCATCTACCAGTGTATGGGCTGTTGCTTCTCCAGGGCATATCCCACTCCCGCCAGGTCCAAGAAGACAATGCTGGTTCCAAAGAATATTACCTCGGAGGCCACATGCTGTGTGGCCAAAGCATTTACTAAGGTAAGGGCTACCTGACAGTCCATCCAGAGGCAGTGTGTACTCATGGCAAGCTGTCTGGTGACCAGGATTTGTTGCTCCGTTGTTCAGGCGACACCTGCATTTATCCTCTTTAATTGAAAGAGTAGACCAAATGAAAAATGTTTATGAAACAGAAGTAAGGAGAGCAGTAGTTGCCACAGTCTAAAAAGCCAGTGGACTCGCATAAAAGGAGTTTAGAAAATGATAACAAGGGCCTGGAGAGCTGGCTCAGTGGCTAGGAGCACTCACTGCTCTGCCAGAAGTCCCAAGTTCAATTCCCAGCCACCACATGGTGGCTTACAACCACCTGTAAGGGGATCTGGCGCCCTCTTCTGGCCTGCAGGTAAATGAGCAGCAGAGTGCTTATACATTTACTAAAATTTAAAAAAAGAGATGGGCAGTGGGTGCGCATGCCTTTAATCACAGCACTCGGGAGGCAGAGACAGGTGGATTTCTGAGTTCGAGACCAGCCTGGTCTACAGAGTGAGTTCCAGGACAGCCAGGGCTACACAGAGAAACCCTGTCTTGAAACCCCCACCCCCCCAAAAAAAAGTTTTCAAGTTCTACAAAGGCATTGACAGTTTGCCACAGTGTATTATATAGATTCTAGAGAACTAGAAGAAAAGGATTCAAAAGTTGATAGCGCCAGGAAATTATACATTTTGTCAGAGGAATGAAAACATTACCACCCTGATTTGATTGTAATATTTTTATATTAAACCAGGCTCCATATATATGGGCAATTAATATATTCTAAATAGAAAGTGTCTGGGTGTGGTGGTGCATCCCTGTAATCTCTGACTTTTTTTTTATTTTATTTTATTTTATTTTATTTTATTTTTTGGTTTTTTTGAGACTCATCGTTTAGAAAGCAGAGGTAGGAAGACCTTACATGTCCTAAGCCTGTGACTGGAGCTGGTGAGATGGATCAGTGGGTAAAGACATTAGCCTAATCTGAGTAGGATCCCCAGGGTCCAGAAAACGGAAGGAGAGAACAATTCTTTCAAACTGTCCTCTGACATCCTGTTCTCGTTTGTACTTGCTTGGCCTAGGGAGTGGCTCTATTCAGAGGTGTGACCTTGTTGGAACAGGTGTGTCATTGTGGATGTGGGCTCTAAGACCCTACTCCTAGCCTCCTGGAAGGCAGTCTTCCACCAGCACCTTCAGATGAAGATGTTGAGCTTTCGTGCCTGCCTCGATACTGTCATGTTCTCACCTTGATGATAATGGGCTGACCTCTGAACCTGTAATCCAGCCCCAATTTAATGTTGTCTTTATAGAGTTGCCTTGGTCATGGTGTCTGTTCCCAGCAGTAAAATCCTAACTAAGACAAAAGTTGGTACCAGGGACTGAGGTATTATTTCAATAGGTTTTGGAAGAATGTGGATTTTGGGACTTTGGATTTGGAAAGCCGTGGAATGCTGTAAGTAGGGTTTGATAGGCCATCCTAGTAGGAATGTGGAAGACTTTGGGGTTTTTTTTGGGGGGGGTGGGGTTCAAGACAGGGTTTCTCTTCGTAGCCCTGGCTGTCCTGGAACTCACTCTGTAGACCAGGCTGGCCTCGAACTCAGAAAACCACCTGCCTCTGCCTGCCAAGTGCTGGAATTAAAGGCGCGAGTCACCATGCCTGGCAGCATAGCTTATCTTGCAGTGGGAATTTCGCTGTTAGAGTGAAAGCGAACATGGAAAATACCAAACTTTTATTAAGTGACACTGGCCGCTATTTTCCTTGACATTTTGCAATTGTGGCTGTCTACCTACCTACCTGTTTCTTTTGCCCTTTAGGCCACAGTAATGGGAAATGCCAGAGTGGAGAATCATACGGAGTGCCACTGTAGCACTTGCTACTACCACAAGTCGTAGCTTCTGAGCGCGCAGAGGGCTGTGCTGACGGCTGCTGAGCCGAGCCATTCAATGGCGCTGTGTGTCACCACCTCCTCCCTACCAGACTTCTGACGCGCTTCAGTTACACACTGCCTCTTTACGGTTACATCCCTTATACTTCAGTACAATCTGCAGTCTCTTCTCGTTAGGGAAATATGTAGTATTTACCACGGTTCCGTCAGAAATAAAGCCTTTTAAATCATCAATCCCAGATGTGCCGCCTTCTTTGAAAACACAGCTGTTTGCTTTTGACAAGGTTGATCTCGGGGTTGAATTGGGGTTGAATTGGGACTCAGGGGTCTGACGCTGGAGAATCTGGCTTCCATCTTAACTTCTGCCAGCAAGCTGTCCATTCTGACAGAAGGTTGTTTATCAGACAGTTCGCTGGGATGGGAAAAAGTGGTATGGAAGTTCTGTTTTTACTCACTTTTCATATCTTCTTTACATCTATCTCTATTTTAATACATTGCATCAAAATACAGATATGCTATGATGACAATGCATGCACATAAACTATAGGTATATATACCACAAATATATCATATATTGTAGATATTTGAGTTGAAATGTTTTCACTGGTGAAAACGTACAATCAAGAAACAAAAAGTAGGGCTGGAGAGATGGCTCAGTGGTTAAGAGCACTGACTGTTCTTCCGAGGGTCCTGAGTTCAAATCCCAGCATGGGAGAACATAGTGGCCCACAACTATCTGTAGTGAGATTTGATGCTCTCTTCTCAGGGATCTGAAGACAGCTGCAGTGTACCTACATATAATAAATTAGTAAATCTTTGGGCCAGAGCAGGCAGGGCTGGAGAAAGAAGAAAAAGTACCTGAAGACAGCTACAGTGTACTTACATAAAATAAATCTTTTTTTTTTTTTAAATAATAGAAAGAAACAAAAAGTAAAGTATATTTCTCTGGGGATTGGGGAAGGCAAAGTCTCTCTAAGCCCAAAATTTCTACTTGGTTTATACCTTCCCAAAATAAAGTCTCTGTTAGTCGGGCGGTATGACTGGGGACAGGCATCACTGTCCTCAGCGACAATTAGACATTGCTCTAAAATTCCAGAAGACCAGATGTTTTTACATTACACAATCAGGCAGTTCTGGGTGTGCATGAATACATGACAAGAGCAAGCTGTCAGTGAGCAGCCTGGGTGCGGGAGGAGCAATACCAAGCACTTTCACTCAGTTCTAGCCAAGTGCTGAGGCCAAGGACATTGCTCTGCAGAGGAGCATGCGCAGAGTCTTGAGTTCAACCCTCAATACCAAAAGCAAGCAAGCAGACTAACAAAGCGCTTCAGAGTTCTGTCCGGGGGTTGCAGTCATATTTCCTGAGCTTTAATATCTACTGTGAACCTTACTTTGAGGACCGTAAGATATCCATAAAGTCCTATTATTGATGATTGAAATTAAAGCTATTGCTAAGTTCTGTCCCTAAAAGAACCTGAAAATTTAAAACACAAATTAAAAGCTTCTTTTTAAAAAGCCATAACCAGCCAGGCAGTGGTGATGCACGACTTTAATCCCAGCACTTGGGAGGCAGAGGCAGGCAGATTTCTGAGTTCGAGGCCAGCCTGGTCTACAAAGTGAGTTCCAGGACAGTCAGGGCTACACAGAGAAACCCTGTCTCGAAAAACAAAAACAAAACAAAACAAAACAAAACAAAAAGCCATAACCACCACAGGTAACGTTTTCAAAAATTAATACCAAGCTGCTCATGGTGTAATATGCGTCTAGTTTCAGCACATGTGACACTTGGTGGGTGGGGGCACAGGAGTTCAAGGCTAGCTTGGACCACATGAGATCCTGCCTCAAAAGCAAGACAAGTGGACAGTGGTGGTGCACACCTTTAATTCCAGCACTTGGGAGGCAGAGGCAGGCAGAGTTCGAGGCTAGCCTGGTCTACAGAGTAAGGTCCAGGACAGCCAGGGCTACACAGAGAAGCACTGTCTCAAGAAAACAAAAACAGGAACAAAAACAAAAACAAAACAAAAAAGCAAGACAAAAAAGTGGAAAATACAGCCGGGCGTGGTGGCGCACGCCTTTAATCCTAGTACTTGGGAGGCAGAAGCAGGCGGATTTCTGAGGCCAGCGTGGTCTACAGAGTGAGTTCCAGGACAGTCAGGGCTACACAGAGAAACCCTGTCTCGAAAAACCTAAAAAAACAAACAAAACAAACAAACAAAAAAAAAAAGTGGAAAATACATAAATATAAATCTTACCCGTCACAAACATATTGCTTTATCACTGACTAACCAATCAGTTCCTTAGTAGATTGGTATACATTCCAGGTGCCACAGTAAAAGGTAAAACAGCTGAGTATACTTTTTAAGACACATCGAGGGGCCAAGCATGGTGGCACACACCTTTAATCCCAGCACTTGGGAGGTAGAGGCAGGTGAATTTCTGAGTTCAAGGCCAGCCTGGTCTACAGAGTGAGTTCTAGGACAGCAAGGACTGCAGAGAGAAACCCTGTCTCGAAAAAAAACCAAAAACAATAAAAATAAAAATAAATTTAAAAAATGTTTAAGACACATCAAAGTACACATGAAGATTGGTCATTGTTTGGTTTTGGTATTGTAAGGGTATGAAAATCACTGAAGGAAGACCCCAGACTCAGATAGTATGCAAAAATAAAGAACATTTATTCTTCAGAAAAATCCAGCATGCTGGGAGCAACCATTCTCTAGACCCCAGACAGAGGCACACAGGCCTTCTTATAGGGAAGAACATTTTATGGGGCAGCTCTCTAGAAGGATTAGGTAATCTAAAATCTCATTGGTGGGTACTGGGGGTGAGGGTCACAGGTGATCGGTGGTCTGCATTCCTATATCATGTGATAAAATAGGACTGCCCTTAGAAGATGGCCTATTATGAGATAAGCTATTTCCCCATTCTTGAGGTTGTCCCCAGGCTGTTCTTTGGGAGGGGGTTTTATGATCTTTTTCTGGATTTTATGGTCTGTCCCTGGAGCTGCTGTCTTAAGGCCTAGTTTCTGGGACTTAGGGTAGCTGACTTCAGACGCACCAGAAGAGGACGTCTGATCTCATGACAGGTGGTTATGAGCCACCATGTGGTTTCTGGGATTTGAACTCAGGACCTTTGGAAGAGCAGTCAGTGCCTTAACCACTGAGCCATTCATTTCTCCAGCCCCAGATCATCCTATGTTTAGGGGGAATTGAAAGGATGCTCAGGTTGTAATGGGGCATCATCCCCATGATCATCCTGATCGGCCAAGTTGACGCTGTGACCATTAGGAGGAAACATCGTACGTAGCCAGACTGGTCTCCACTGCTAGGTACAGTGGTAGATGACACTAACAGACTTTGCTCCGGATCAAT
This sequence comes from Mus musculus, assembly GCF_000001635.26. NCBI lineage: Eukaryota > Metazoa > Chordata > Mammalia > Rodentia > Muridae > Mus > Mus musculus. The sequence goes on from NC_000070.6 coordinate 34,910,508, forward strand.
TCACACACAAAGTTTTGTGGAAAGCTTTTGGGGCCCCTTGGCAGGAATCTGACATCGGGCCAGGACGAGGAAGTAAGCTCAGGCAGGAATCTGATTTTAGGCTAGAACAGGGAAGAAAGTTCAGGGAGGAATCTTACTTTAGGCTAGTACAAAGAAGTAGGCTTTAGGCATGAATATGACTTTGGGCTAAGACAGTGAAGTAGGCTAAGATAACTTGGCCACCCTGAAGAGAAACTGTCCTTAGAAACAGTGACCTTGGGAGTGATCACAGGACCTTGTTTATTGCCTTGCTTGTTCCTTGGCTATTTCATTAATTAAGAAAATGCTCTATATATAGGCTTACCTACAGCCAAGTTTTATGGAGGTATTTTTCTTAATTGGGGTTCCTCCCTCTCAGATGACTCTAGCCTGGGTCAAGTTGACATAAGAATCAGACAGCACACCTGACAACACCAAACACAACTCCAATTTAACTTCAAGCAATCCCCTGCCTCAATTCTACCCCAATATCAAGCACGACTATAACCCTAACCCCAGTGCTATCCACAATCCCTACCCCAACCCCGAGTTTAATACCAACCCCAATCTCACATCCAAGCCAACACAATCCCAACTCTAACACCATCTCCGACTCTACTCTAACCCCAACTCCAACAGCACATCCCTAAACCCCATCCCACCCCTGGCCATCTCCACACCCAAGCACAATTCTAAACATAACCTCAAGCCCATCCCAAGACTTGCCCCCACCCTATGCCCAACCCAGTCTCCAATACCAACTTCAAACCTAACCCAAATGCCTACCCATACCCTAACCGTAACACCAACCTCAAACCCACCCACCCCTACACTTAACACAACCACAACCCAGGCACCAAAGCCAACTCTATCCCCAAACCCAATTAGCTACAATCGTAACCCCAGCCTCAGCCCGGAATCCAACCTTAACTTTGTATGTGGAATTACAGCCAGCTAAACTTCACCAAAGATCCACTTTCCCTTTTATCTGCCCAATCTACAGCTCTCCTTTATTTTACAAATTAAGGTGGGAAGCAGGTTTACAGGAAATCACCTGAGTGCTGACTCATTCCTTGTTCACAACCACGCACTGGAGAATGGAATTAACATCAAATATAATCAGCCCCAGGGCTATTCACAACAAAGTGCCACTTAAGCAGTGAATTTATGAGAGAGGACAGACTAGCAGAGATCAGTGACAGACAACTCTGTCTGTTCCTCTCCTGCTGACAACTGCCAGCTCAAGCCCCCTAAGGAGGACATTTTCCTTGCCCAGTTCCACAGCTGGTGATGTTTAGTGAACTCCAGAAGTAAAAGCAGGAGCTGTTAGCCTCCACCTGTCACTAGCTCCAGAAGCCTGGGCAGGTGACTTCTACAGC